>NC_138768.1:751788376-752388376 GCF_965119305.1 Pelophylax lessonae
TTTTTCCCACAAATAGAGCTTTCTTTTGGTGGTATTTGATCACATGTGCGATTTTTATTTTTTGCGCTATAAACAAAAAAAGAGCGACAATTTTGAAAAAAAAAAAAACAATATTTTTCACATTCTGCTATATAACATTCCCAAAAAAAATTAAAAAATCTAAATTTTTTAACATTTTAGGCCAATTTGTTTTCTGCTACATATTTTTGGTAAACAAAATCGCAATAAGCGTATTTTGATTGGTTTGCGCAAAAAGTTATTGCGTTTCCTAACTAAGGGAAAGATTTATGTCATTTTTATTGTTTTTTTTTTTTTTACTAGTAATGGCCGCGATCTGCGATTTTTTGCGTGACTGCGAACATTGCAGCGGACAAATCGGACCCCTAACTGACATTTTTGACACTTTTGGGGGTACCAGTGACATTACTACAGTAATCAGTGCTAAAAATGTGCACTGTTACTGTAATAATGACACTGGCAGGGAAGGGGTTAACACTATGGGTAAATTGTAAGCCTAGGGGAGTAATTCTAACTGTGGGGCGGTTGGACTTCTGAAATGATCATAGAGACATGCGATCCTATATAGCAGGATCGCATACAGGGGTATGCAATGTGCAGTTAACAGTAGACACACACACACACATCATAGGTTGAACTGGATGGACTGATGTCTTTTTTCAACCTCACTAACTATGTAACTATGGTCTCTGTAATCATTGTAAGCACAAGGACGGACGGCTGTGTTTACATCAGCTGTCCATCCTTCTCTGTCGCGGGGGGGAGATTGGGGGTGTCAGGCGGCAATCGGAGCCGCCTGACACACGCACTGGCTCCACGGCTGATGAGCAGGGGCAGGAGCGCGGCGGCGGCGTGGGCTCGCCCCCTAGCCTCCTGAGAGCGAGCGACGTAGTACTACGTACTACGTCGCTTTGCCCAGGAGCGGCTGCCTGCCGCAGTAAATCTGCGGTGGGCGATCGTGTAGCGGTTAAAATGTATTTTTTTCCAAAAAAATTGCATTTGAAAACCCCTGTGCAATTACAGTGTGACATAAACTGCAATAATCGCCATTTTATTTTCTAGAGTCTCTGCTAAATAAAATGTATAATGTTTGGAGTTTTTAAGTAATTTTCTAGCAAAAAAATACTTATTTAAACTTGTGCCAAAAAAGCCTGGTCGGCGGGTAGCTAGTTTTCTCTGCCACCATCATCATAGAACATTGCTTCCAATGACTCACAGACTATCCCACTAGAGTTGCCAGGAGTACCTACAAAGTGTACATGTAATAATATTACAGGATACCATACCTCCCAACTTTTGAACTTCATAATGAGGGACAATTGAGGGAGTAAGTGAGCTGCGTCGCGCGTAACGGCAAAATGTGGGTGTGGCTAAAGTCTTGCTGGTAAGGGCTTAAGGGGTGTGCTAGAAAAAACCCAGCTCTCTTACCAATGCTCTTAGCTCTCACTAATGCCCCCCAGCTTTTTCACCTCTCACAAATGCCCCCTACCCTAGATTTCTCAGCAATGCCCCCCAGCTCTCTCACCAATGCCCCCCAACTCTCCCACCAATTCCCCCCTCCTCTCTTACTAATGTCCCCCAGTTCTCTCACCAATTCCCCCCTCCTCTCCTACTTATGCCCCCCCAGCTCTCTCACCAATTCCCCCTTCCTCTCTTACTAATGACCCCCCCCCCCAACTCTCTCACCAATTCCCCCTTCCTCTCTTACTAATGACCCCCCCAACTCTCTCACCAATTCCCCCCTGCTCTCTTACTAATGCCCCCCAACTCTCTCACCAATTCCCCCTCCTCTCTTACTAATGCCCCCCAGCTCTCTTACCAAATCCCCCCTCCTATCTTACTAATGCCCCCCCAACTCTCTCACCAATTCCCCCCTCCTCTCTTACTAATGCCCCCCAGCTCTCTCACCAATTCCCCCTCCTCTCTTACTAATGCCCCCCAGTTCTCTCACCAATTCCCCCCTCCTCTCCTACTAATGCCCCCCCCAGCTCTCTCACCAATTCCCCCTTCCTCTCTTACTAATGACCCCCCCAACTCTCTCACCAATTCCCCCCCTGCTCTCTTACTAATGCCCCCCAACTCTCTCACCAATTCCCCCTCCTCTCTTACTAATAACCCCCCCAGCTCTCTTACCAATTCCCCCTTCCTCTCTTACTAATGACCCCCCCCAACTCTCTCACCAATTCCCCCCTGCTCTATTACTAATGCCCCCCAACTCTCTCACCAATTCCCCCTCCTCTCTTACTAATGCCCCCCCAACTCTCTCACCAATTCCCCCTCCTCTCTTACTAATGCCCCCCAGCTCTCTTACCAAATCCCCCCTCCTATCTTACTAATGCCCCCCCAACTCTCTCACCAATTCCCCCCTGCTCTCTTACTAATGCCCCCCAGCTCTCTCACCAATTCCCCCTCCTCTCTTACTAATGACCCCCCAGCTCTCTCACCAATCCCCCCTCCTCTCTTACTAATGCCCCCCAGTTCTCTCACCAATTCCCCCCTCCTCTCCTACTAATGCCCCCCCCCCCAGCTCTCTCACCAATTCCCCCTTCCTCTCTTACTAATGACCCCCCCCAACTCTCTCACCAATTCCCCCCCTGCTCTCTTACTAATGCCCCCCAACTCTCTCACCAATTCCCCCTCCTCTCTTACTAATAACCCCCCCAGCTCTCTCACCAATTCCCCCTTCCTCTCTTACTAATGACCCCCCCCCCCAACTCTCTCACCAATTCCCCCCTGCTCTATTACTAATGCCCCCCAACTCTCTCACCAATTCCCCCTCCTCTCTTACTAATGCCCCCCCAACTCTCTCACCAATTACCCCCTCCTCTCTTATTAATGCCCCCCAGCTCTCTTACCAAATCCCCCCTCCTCTCTCACTAATGCCCCCCCCCCAACTCTCTCACCAATTCCCCCCTCCTCTCTTACTAATGCCCCCCAGCTCTCTCACCAATTCCCCCTCCTCTCTTACTAATGACCCCCCAGCTCTCTCACCAATCCCCCCTCCTCTCTTACTAATGCCCCCCAGCTCTCTCACCAATTCCCCCCTCCTCTTCTACTAATGCCCCCCAGCCCTCTCACCAATTCCCCCCTCCTCTTCTACTAATGCCCCCCCAACTCTCTCACCAATTCCCCCTCCTCTCTTACTAATGCCCCCCAGCTCTCTCACCAATTCCCCCCTCCTCCGGGACTCACTTCAAATTGCGGGACAGTCCCGCGGATTCCGGGACGATTGGGAGGTATGGGATACCCTAATAGTCATAGCTCGAGATAAACAAATATTATTTATATTAAAGAGGCATATGCACTTACTTTAATCTTGGTGTTCTCTGTATATTTTGTCCAGATCTCTGCAGTAATCCAGTATGAAACCTTGTCTCTGCACAGGAGCTTCCTGTAATAAAGACCAGTCACTGCTGCTCTCCCTCCTTGTGCAGGGTGACTGGTTTTGTCTCCTCCCCACTTCTATAGTTATCTGCAGGCAACCTGTAGTGGGTGGAGCCTGCTGGGTCCCTCCCACAGCTCTGCTCCCTGCACAGGCTATGTACAGTACAGTGATGATGTCATTGCTACTTTTACAAAGTAATATCTAGGTTTGTAAAGGTCTTTGGTGTGCACAAAGTGGATTTACATCCTTTGTGGCTATTAAGATAAAACATTTAAATGAACATTTTTGTGCCCGGAGTTCAGCCTAGATTTCTGTCTTTCTCTTTTACAGCATATTATTTGCTAGAAATGGAAAGATGCATTTTAAATGTAGCAGGTGTTTATCAGGTAGTCACTACCAATAACTGGCACACTTCATGTTTAATAATAATACTCTATATATAGACTGAAGTCACTGATGTCTCACATCATAATTGTATATCAATTATTTTTTGGTTCCTGGCTCCCGGAGAACTGGTAATATGTAAATTAGCAGCTCTCAGACTCCTGACATCCTAATAGATTAGGTGTCTCTGCTGCCCTTTCCATGTGTCAGGATGACTAACAACAATTTATTGATGCACATCAGAGAATAGGAGAGCCTGGGTTTTGTGAAATTTGACATCACCATGACCCTGTTACACATAACACATCTGATAATATGTGATGGAGTTTAGGCTGTTAGAGCTATACATTAGGGAGTCAGTCATTGTGAGGGATGTGAATGGGGTAACTTCAAGAATCATTGAAGTGGATTCTTACACCTTATAGTGGTCCTTGAGTCAGATATGTTTTCGTCTTACATGCATGCTGGCTAATTAAACTGGAATTCCAGTTGTTTTTTTTTATCTGTTGCTCAGCATGTTAAACATTTTTAAAAAAAGCAGCAAAAAATAGTCACCTTCAATACAGAATATTCCCCTGCAGTACTTCTTTTCTGACACTAGGTGTCGCTAGTCCTTTAAATTTAATGTCAGCCAGTGTCATTCAACCCACTTCCTGTGAGCCCATTGATGTTATAGTCCTGCCTCCTGGGGCAGCCCAGGCTCACAGTACTCCTGGACTGTGAGTGTAGGGATGGTCCAGCGTGCTGCGAAAGCAAGAATTCACACAGGCAGGTGTAAAAGAAAACTATATTGAAGTAATGCAGTGCAGCTGGGTGCACTCACAGTTTCCAGTAATGTGAAAGAAACAGATTCTAGCTGAACTAACAGCATCTGACAGAGAGGGGCAGAATGTAGCCTGGCCATCTAGTTCCTAATCAGGTAGGTGTGCAGAGGAGATGTGACCCTGCGCTTTCCTTCGTCGTCAGGAACCTTTCCCTAACACTAATATTGTCTCTATCTGATAAGTACCTTTCCCTACTCTGCCCACTTGCAAAATGCACACCAAGCCTGGGAGCCAGGGCCCTAAATAGTCTCTGCCTGACCCAAGATGGACACTGGAGTCACATGGGGAAGCAGCATTCAATTGGGTGCATCCCCAGTGACCCAGGAAACCATCATAGAGGAACTGTGTTACTTCCAACTTCCTCTCCAGTTGCAGTACTGCTGTGGAAGAGTGCCACCTGCAGTGGAGAAAATAGACTGCAGCATCCTACATTCAGCACCCACTTGTCATTTTTTGAGTTACACTCAGTCGAGGAAGAAGGACTGCGCACTACTACAGAAGGACCTGTGACATCACCAGACCAGCCTGGCAACTGCAGGAAAAACAGGGCGTGGGCTTTGACAGAGGGTAGGGAGGAGGAGTGGTGGCATTTCATGAAGCCTGAGCAGCTCAAATGCGTAACACATGTATTTGTTACTTCTCAAAGAGGGCAACACTATTTCTGTTCAGGCAGTGTATGGGATATCTTCCCTTATGTGATGGGGAACCTAATGTATGGGAACACTGTGATGGAGAATCTGATGTAAGGGGATGCTGTGATGGGGGAACCTGATGTATGGATGGAGACACTGTGATGGGGGAACCTGATGTATGGGGATACTGTGATGGGGGAACCTGATGTAAGGGGACAATGTGATGGGGGATCCTGATGTATGGAGACACTGTGATGGGGGAACCTGATGTATGGGGATACTGTGATGGAGAACCTGATGTAAGGGGACAATATTATGAGGGAACCCAATGTATAGAAACACTGTGAGGGGAGAACCTGATGGTTGGGGACACCTGATGTAAAGGGACATTTTGATGGGGACACCTGATGTAAAGGGACACTGTGATGGTGGAACCTGATGTAAGGGGGCACTGTGATGGGAACATCTAATGCAAGGGGACACTGTGATGGGGGAATCTGATGTAAGGGGCACTTTGACGGGGACACCTGATATAAGGGTACACAGTGATGGGGGGACCTGATGTATGGGGACACTTGATGTATGGGGACACCTGATTAGGGAACCTGGTGTAAGGGGACACTGTAAAAGAGGGAACCTAGAGTAAGGGGACACTGTGATGGGGGAAACTGATGTATAGGGACACTGTGATGGGGAACCTGATGCATGGGGACACCTGATGTATGGGGATACCTGATGTATGGGGACACTGAGATGAGGAACCTGATGTAAGGGGGCACTGTAATCGGACAACCCAATGTAAGGGGACACTGTGGTGGGGCACCTGATGCATTGGGTCACTGTGATGAGGAGCATGATGTAAGGGGACACTGTGATGGCGGAACCTGATATATAGGGCCACTGTGATGAGGACACCTGATGCATGGGGTCACAGTGATGAGGATCCTGATATAAGGGGACACTGTAATAGGAAAACCTGATGTATGGGGACACTGTGATGAGGAGCATGATGTAAGGGGACACTGTGATGGCGGAACCTGATATATAGGGCCACTGTGATGAGGACACCTGATGCATGGGGTCACAGTGATGAGGATCCTGATATAAGGGGACACTGTAATAGGAAAACCTGATATATGGGGACACTGTGATTAGGAACCTGATGTAAGGGGACACTGTGATGGGGGAACCCGATGTAAGGTGAAACTGTGATGGGGACACTTGATGCTTGGGGTCACTGTGATGGGGGAACCTGATGTATGGGGACACTGTGATTGGGAACCTGATCCAAGGGTACACTGTGATGGGGAACTTGATGTAAAGAGACACTGTGATGGGGGAACCTGATGTAAGGGGACACTGTGATGGAGAACCTGATGTAAGGGGACACTGTGATGGAGAACCTGATGTAAGGGGACACTGTGATGGAGAACCTGATGTAAAGGGACACTGTGATAGGGGGAAACCTGATGTAAAGGGCCACTGTAATAGGGGGCAACCTGATGTAAGGGGACACTGTGATGTTGTTTGAGAAAAGGAGAATATGTTTCCGATACGCGTCATGTGACCAGGCTATCCACACACTCCTTGGTTTTTCTGTTATATGACCATGTGAGTGCATTTTATGTTGTGTATTTATGTCACCCAAAAAAAAAGATTTATTGCGCTGGCTTGTTTTTTCATTTGTTTCAGATTGTTTTAAAGCCCTTGTTGGACATTCAAAGGGAGAGCTGCACAGTTCCTGGAATTTTTGTTTAGAGCTGATCTTGGAGTATTTATCTGAACGAGCCTCACCTGTATGCGCAGGGGAGATTATATTGCATTTTGTTGACACTGTAATTGGGAAACACCTGATGTATGGGGGCACTATTATGGGGACACCCAATGTATGGGGGCAATGTGAAGGGGGAACCTGATGTATAGGGGCACTATGATTGGGGAAACAAACACCTAATGTATGGGGGCACTGTTATGGGGGCACCAGATGTATGGGGACACTGTGATAGGGACACCTGAAGGAAGGGGGCACTGTTATTGGGACACATGGTGCAGGCTGGTAGGGGCCCTGGTACATTACTTTGCCAAGGGCCCATGATACTTGTAAGATGCCACTGTCTATTCCTGCACCCCTAGACTAAACAAGCATTTGCCCTGGCAGTGTATGGGGAGGGGCACTGCAAAGGTAGATTTTGTCTAATTACCAGGGTTCAGCTTTAACCGCTTGCCAACCGCCGCAAGTAGATATACTGCGGTGGTCAGCCCCGGCCAGGCAAAGTGAGTACATATACGTCACTAGCCTGTGACCGGTTTGTGAGCCAATAGCGGGCGAACGCACGCCCGCTGAGGCACGCGCCCGCCCCGGCTCGTTCACTGAAGAGTAGAGCGGGAGAAAGGCGGGCGGCTTATGTAAACAAGCCGCCTGTCATTCTCCCCTGTGTAAAAATGGAGATCAGACAATTCTACTATGTAGAACCGTTGATCTCTGTTTTTACAATAGTAGACATGTCCCATCACAGTTAGAAACACGCCCCTAGGACACACTTAACCCCTCCCTCTCCAATACAGTTAACCCCTTCCCTGCCAGTGTCATTTTTACAGTAACAGTGCATATGTATAGCACTGATTACTGCAGTAATGTCACTGGTAACCCCAAAAGTGTCAAAAATGTCAGTCAAGGGTCCAATCTGTCCGCCGCAATGTCGCAGTCCCACAAAAAAAATTGCAGATCGCCGCCATTACTCGTTAAAAAAAAACCCACCAAAAATGACAAAAATCTTTCCCTTTGTTAGTAAACGCGATAACTTTTGCGCAAACCAATCAAAATACGCTTTTTGCTATTTTTTTTACCAAACATATGTAGCATAAAACAAATTGGCCGAAAATGTTAAAAAATTTTGATTTTTACATTTTTTTTGGGGGAATTTCATATAAAAAAATTTGAAAAATATTGTTATTTTTGAAAAATTTACGCTCTTTTTTTGTTTATAGCTCATGATCAAAAAATCGCACAGGTGATCAAATACCACCAAAAGAAAGCTCTGTTTGTGGGAAAAAAAAGGACGTGAAATTCGTTTAGGTACAGCGTCGCACGACCGCGCAATTGTCCGTTAAAATCACGCAGTAAAAAATCACAAAAAAACCCCTGGTCAGGAAGGGGGTAAAATCTTCCGGGGCTTAAGTGGTTAAACATACTTTAGCAAAATATAGGCCAGTACTCAGGTGGTTAAAGGCAAACTTTCTCTCTCAATCAATATTAACTATTTGTAATCCTTATGCTGCTAGCCTTGGTAAATAGATTGGAAGGTATATTATATTTACATGTTTTAAACTTACAATTTTAGAACTTACATTTTTAAACTTACATTTCTTCAGTTTATTCTGGTTTCTGACCTAGACAAAAATTATGTCATACATCCCAGGAGTCTTCATGGTATTTTTGTCTTTCACCTGGAGGAGAGGAGGAGGGGCTTTCTCAGTTAAGCACACCCTCCTGCATGCATGCCTGAGCTAAGAGCAGATGGATTTCAGGAAGTAAATGCTACATGAATCATCTGCCCTTACGCAAGATGGCCATGACTAGAAATGCAGAAGGATTTTTTTTGTGTGTGATTTTTCCACAAATAAAAACATAGAGGCATGGATGAATGGGTGAGTTTGCTTTGATTGTTAAAAATGAATTAAATCGTGTTTTCAGTTTGTGGTGCTCAGATACAGTTAGGTTCCACGTCAAATAAACTGCACATGTTTTCTATGACATCATCAAACCATAAGTGAATCTATCATATACAGAGAGAAATGTTAATACTTAGAAATGTGTTCACTGTGTATGTCCTGAAATACTTTACTGTTTGATATTCTAAAAAAAGCAGTGTCCTTCCTTGAGGAAAAATAGCTTTTATCTCAACCTCAAATTGTATTTAGACATCAGGTTCTTATAAAGGTCTTTTATACATAAACCATGTCATTTTTCTCCCAAAGATATTTCACACTTGTGGGGGTCCTCTGAAATGCAGCATCCCAAGCACCCACTAAGATTTCTTTAACCACTTGCCTACTGGGCACTTAAACCCCCCTCCTGCCCAGGCCAATTTTCAGCTTTCATCGCTGTCGCACTTTGAATGACAATTGCGCGGTCATGCAACACTGTACCTAAATGAAATTTGTATCATTTTTTTCAAACAAATAGAGCTTTTTTTTCGTGGCATTTAATCACTACTGGGGTTTTTATTTTTTGCTGAATAAACAAAAAAAGACCAAAAGTATTGAAAAAAAAAAAAACAAAACTGTTTTTATAGTTTGTTATAAAATTTTGCAAACAGGTAATTTTTCTCCTTCTTTGATGTGCGCTGATGAGGCGGCACTGATCGGCCCTAATAGGCACTGGTAGGCTGCACTGTTGGGCACTGATAGGCTGCACTGATGGGCACTGATGGGCTGCACTGATGGGCACTGATAGGCGACACTGATAAGACAGCACTGATGGGCACTGATAATGCGGCACTGATAAGGCGGCACTGATAGGTGGCACTGATGGGTGGCACTGATGGGTGGCACAGATGGGTGGCACTGATGGGCAGCACTGAAGGGCACTGGTAGGTGGTGCTGAAGGGCACTAATAGGCGGCACTCAATTGCACTGATGGGCACTAATAGGAGGCACTGATGGGCAATGATAGGCACTGGTAGGGGACATTTATGATGGGGCACTGATAGATGGCACTGGTGAGCACTGATAGGTGACACTGGTAGGTGGCGCTGGTGGGCACTGGTAGGTGTCACTAGTGGGTACTGGCAGATGGCACTGGTGGGCACTGGTAGGTGGAACTGTTGGGCACTGGTAGGTGGCACTGGTGGGCACTGGTAGGTGGCACTGTTGGGCACTTGTGGGCACTGGTAGGTGGCACTGGGGGCACAAATTATACCCCTCCTCTTCGGGATCGATGTCCCTCTGACAGCAGCCAGCAATCGTTGTTTTTTTCTCCTCATACTGACAGTGTGAGGAGAAAAAAACAGCTGATCGCCGGCTTCTGTTTACTTTACATGATTGGCTGACAGCTGATCACCTGGTAAGGGGGCGGGATCCCCCAATCTCCGATCTGTGATCAGGCGAGTCTCATGGATTCTCACAGTCTCACAGAGTGAGCTGGGCGCACTCCACAGGGAACGCTCAGGGTGCTTGTTGTCAAGAGGACGTCATTGTACGCCAAGTAGTTAAAAAGGAAACTATTCAGTTTTAGTTGAATTTTTCCTTTTATGCTTACCAGCTTTTAAATTGCTTTTTTATATGTAGCACTGCCCCCTTGAGGGCTGCTGGATTTCTCACCTTTCAGGTCCCGGTTCCTGGTAGCAACTGCATGCAGAATCTTAACACTTTACTTTCTGGCTCAGTCAATGAACAGTCTAGGGGTTGTTGTTTTTGTTGTTTGATTTTATATGGGGATGGGAGAAGGGATGAGTGGGATACTCCAACACTTGAACTATTCACAATGCTGTGGACTTCTATCTGCGAATGAGGCTAGGCCGCAGCTTCATCCTGCCACTAGATGAATCTGAGGTAATGTTCTTTAGCACTTATCTTCAGGGCACACACCTAGTACCCCCTTTCTATCCACCAGCTGGCACATGTCCTCTGACTACTCTACTCCGGAGTGGCCCCCTTCCTGGTCAGGCCCGTAGACACGATCCTCTGTACTCACAATACTGCTTTTCAGGTTCTCCAGTGTCTGAACTCCTCCTAGTCAGCTCTCCTGGACCTCTGGGTTGAGCTCTACACTTCTGGTTCACCAGGCCAATTACCTGTGACCATACACCAACCACTGCAGAGGAGGAGGCAGCCGCTGCTCACCAGCCAAAGATCTTGAGCACATGTGCTCCTGGCTTTTTATACTACACCCCACAATGCACAGATACAGCAGTCTGTGCCAATCACTGGGGCTGTTTTAAAGTCTGTGTGTCCATTGGTCAGGTTTCCTCCACTGTCCAATGTGCCTCCCCATTGAAACAGTGGGGACACTTCCCCAGACCACATGGATCACACACTGAGCACATTGAGCAGACCTAACCCACAGATCCCGCTCCCTGTTAAGCAGAGAGAAATATAGAATTTACCTGCTGCTCCTCTGATAGGCAGACAGAGCCAAAAACTATACTCACTCTCTAGCACCTACCATTGCATACCCCTTCAATACCAGGCCATTTTTCAGTTTTTAGTGCTGTGATAGTTTGACTGACAATTCATTTGTTCAATGCTGTACCCAAAATAATTTTATATAATTTGTTTGAGACAGACAGAACTTTTTGGGAGGTATTTTTTTCAATAATTCTTAGCAGTTTTAGAGAAAACAATACAAATTGTTCAGTACTTATATCTAAAGCAATCTGTAAGCATACAAAGACCATACAACGTTAGAAAAACTCTCCTATTTTTTATAACTACAGGGCTGATAACCAATGGAAACCAGTACTGTACTGGAAGGCCAGGTCTACAATCCCGTATTGGCTGCCTAAAAATCAAGCCACGTTGCTTGGTAGAAAGGTGTACCTCTATGGGTCCATTCTTCAGAGGGATGTTCTTTAACTAAAAGCTCTAACACTGCACAAGAACCACAGTCTATAACCATAAGAAAAACAAAAGGAACAGACGAGAGCAGCAAGAATGGCCAGGAAAAGGAAACTGAGAAGACAAGAACAAGGAAACATGCCATCCTCCAGCCCATGTGCCTGGTGCTACCCAGGTCCCTAACCCCCACAGCTCCTATAGGAAGATGCTCCCAAAAAGAAAAGGGTGCCTCCTCTATAACAGAGGTGTAGGCCAAAGGTAAATATATTTAGTTCAGAGTACCCATGTCCTCTCATGTGCTTGCTTGTCATTTTTCATGTATCATAATCCAACATTTAGCAGTATTTATTAAAATCAGTTTTCTTTTTTCTTGTTTGTTTTTTTACTATATAAAGCAAAAAAAAGACCAACATTTTTTCTAAAATAAAAACAGTTTTCTTTAGTTTGTCATAAACATATCAAATAAAAATTCCAGGACAGTACACAAACCCCAAACTGAAACCTCACCTCCAACAAGACAATGACCCTAAGCACACAGCTAAAATAACGAAGGAGTGGCTTCACAACAACTCCGTGACTGTTCTTGAATGGCCCAGCCAGAGCCCTGACTTAAACCCAATTGAGCATCTCTGGAGAGACCTAAAAATGGCTGTCCACCAACGTTTACCATCCAACCTGACAGAACTGGAGAGGATCTGCAAGGAGGAATGGCAGAGGATCCCCAAATCCAGGTGTGAAAGACTTGTTGCATCTTTCCCAAAAAGACTCCTGGCTGTATTCGATCAAAAGGGGGCTTCTACTAAATACTGAGCAAAGGGTCTGAATACTTAGGACCATGTGATATTTCAGTTTTTCTTTTTTAATAAATCTGCAACAATGTCAACAATTCTGTGTTTTTCTGTCAGTATGGGGTGCTATGTGTACATTCATGAGGAAGAAGAATGAACTTAAATGATTTTAGCAAATGGCTGCAATATAACAAAGAGTGAAAAATTTAAGGGGGTCTGAATACTTTCCGTACCCACTGTATAACCCTTTGATCGCCCCTTGTGTTTAACCTCTTCCCAGCCAGTATCATTAGTACAGTGACAGTGCATATTTTTAGCACTGATAACTGTATTAGTGTCACTGGTTCCCACAAACTGTCAAAAGTGTCAGTAAAGCCCCGTACACACGCACCGATTGTCGGCCGACCGTTTGGCCGTCTTTTGTCCGGTGCTGTCGTGTAGGTTGAAAAGTGCTAAAGACTGCACACGAATTTTGGCGGCCAACAACAACTGCAGAAGTGATGTCATGTGATGGTTAACTTTCCGTGTGTTTTTTCTTCTCTGAGCATGCCCAGTCTTGCTCATCTGCTTTTTGTCGGCCGAAATCTGTACTGACTGACGAACAATCGGCCGTTCTTTGTTGGCCTACAAAAATTTTATAGCCTGCACACGAGATTTTGTTCGGACGAAAAGTCACAGTCGGTTGTCGGAAGCATCATACTAACAAGCCGACAATCGGCCGATCGGACGTTGGCCGAATATTTACGGCCGACAATCGGTACGTGTATACCGGCCTTTAGTGTCCAATTTGTCTGCCACAATATCGAAGTCCTGCTATAAGTCGTTGATTGCCGTCATTACTAGTAAAAAAATAAAAATAAAAAATAAATAAATAAAAATGTATCATAGTTGGTAGACGCTATAACTTTTACGCAAACCAATCAATATACACTTATTGGGATTTTTTTACCAAATATATGTAGCAAAATACATATTGGCTTACATTTTTGAAGAAATGTAATTTATCTATTTTTTATTGGATATGTTTTATAGCAGAAATGAAAAAATATTGTTTTTTTTTTTTCAAAATTGTCTGTGTTTTTTTGTTTATAGCGCATAAAATAAAAACCGCAGAGGTAATCAAATACCACTAAAAGAATGCTCTATGTGTGGGGGAAAAAAAGGACATCCATGTTATTTGGGTAAAGCATTGCACAACCGCACAATTGTCAGTAAAGCCCCGTACACACGTACCGAATGTCGGCCGAACGATCGGCCGTCTTTTGTCCGGTGCTGTCCTGTCGGCTGAAAACTGCAAAAGACTGCACACGAATTTTGTCGGCCAACAACAGCCGACTGCAGAAGTGATGTCATGTGATGGTTAACTTTCCTTGTCTTTTTTCTTTTCTGAGCATGCCCAGTCTTGCAAACCTGCTGTCTGTCGGACGAAATCTGTACTGACTGGTGAACAATCGACCGTTCTGGTGTTGGTCAACAAAAATTTTAATGCCTGCACGACAGATTCTGTTTGGCCGAAAATGCGCTGTCGGCTGTCGGAAGCATCATACTAACAAGCCTACAATCGGCCGATCGGTCGTCGGCCGAATATTTACGGCCGACAATCGGTACGTGTGTACGGGGCTTTAAAGTAAGTCCTGTATCGCAAAAAATGGCCTGGTCATGAAGGGTTTAAATCTTCCAGAGGTCAGGTAGTTAAGTGCAAAAGTTGTCTGTGTCACTTACTGAAAGAAGTGTCATCAGAAAAAACAAGTGTAACTACGGTATATCACAAGAACATTCATTTTAGGAGTTCAAAGCCATTGGACCCTCCAGGTTAACCACTTTACCGCTGCTCACTGAGCCTCAACTGCGGCAAAGTGGTTAGTTATCGTCTGGCAACGTAGACCTACGTCGCCAGACACTCCCCTTTCTTGGCTGGGCGCGCGCCGCAGGAGGCTCGCTCTCGCTGTATTCAGTCACATCGGGAGTCAGGCCAGGGGAGGAGCGGCGGTGATGACCGCCGCTCTTCCCCGATCATCGGGGAATCGAGTGTGGAGATCTGCCCGCTTGTGTAAACAAAGTGGGCGGATCTCCTAAGTGACAGGCAGGGTCAGATTGCAGGGTTCAGCATAGCTGAACATCCGATCTGTCTCTGTGTCACTCAGTCACCTCCCCCCACACACGTCAGTAAGCACCAGGCATACATTAACCCCTCCCTCTCCAATAAAATTAACCCCTTCCCTGCCAGTGTCATTTTTACAGTAGCAGTGCATATGTATAGCACTGATTTCTGTAGTAATGTCACTGGTACCCCCAAAAGTGTCAAAAATGTCAGTCAAGGGTCCGATCTGTCCGCCGCAATGTCGCAGTCCCGCAAAAAAAATCGCAGATCGTCCGCCATTACTCGTTAAAAAAAAAACACCAAAAATGACAGAAATCTTTCCCTTAGTTAGTAAACGCAATTTTTGTTTACCAAAAATATGTAGCAGAAAAAAAATTGGCCTAAAATTATAAAAAATGTTGATTTTTACATTTTTGGGGGGGGGGGGGAATTTCATATAAAAAAAAAGTGAAAAATATTGTTATTTTTTCAAAATTGTCGCTCTTTTTTTGTTTATAGCGCAAAAAGTAAAAATCGCACAGGTGATCAAATACCACCAAAAGAAAGCTCTGTTTGTGGGAAAAAAGGACGTAAATTCCATTTGGGTACGGCGTTGCATGACTGCGCAATTGTCAGTTAAATTCGCACAGTGCCGAATCGCAAAAAGTGGCCCAGACGTAAGGGCTCTTTCACACGGGCGTTCCGTATGTCCGTTTTTCATCCCATCCGTTTGCGGATGAAAAACGGACATAATGTATCTCTATGTAAATACGGATGTCATCGGATGATCATCCTCTGACATCCGTTTTTTGTCAGTTCAGTTCAGTTCAGTTTTTTTGAACGGAGGAGAACCCTATTTTTTCTTCCTTTCAAAAAACGGAACTGAAGCAAAAACGGATGTCAGTGGTGTCATCCGCAGACATCCGTATTTACATAGACATGCATTATGTCAGTTTTTCATCCGCAAACGGATGGGATGAAAAACGGACATACGGACCGGATGACACAAGTGTCATCCGTGTCCGTTACAAAAAAAAAAAAAAGGACCTGATCGGGCAAAAAAAAAGGAACGCCCGTGTGAAAGAGCCCTAAGACAGAAAAACCCTCCGGTGGTAAAGTGGTTAAGCAATCTTGTGTGGCTGGCTGGCTGCAGTACACGTGCATCAGGTTAACCCTTATGGTTCAGTATATATGGTGAAACACACATTTAATCTTCCTGGGTTGAGACACATTATTCTGTAAATAGTGGCTGGGCGGATGAGGAAGCAGGAGACTGCGGCGGGTGACGGTATTCCTGTTGGTGAAGGGACAGGGATACTTTATTTCAACAAAAATGCAGAGACTCCGTTTCTGGTTAATTAATGTGCAAGTGAAGCAATAAGTCCTGAGGTGCTAAGAAAAAAGGAGAAAACATTCCAAAGTGCAAATGTGCTATAAATAGTCCAAAAAAATGTCTCTATAAAAAGTGCAATCTGTGAATCATTCCATGTGTGTCCACTTCTTAAAGTTTGTGCTGCAATCACCAGGTGAAGTGTCTGCTCACCTCCATGATTAACCCTCTAGGGGTCTAGGGCAATACAAGACAGATATAAAATGCCTTCCGCTCTCTAGATCACTCCACAGTACTAATGCCCCATACACACGTGCAGATTATCTGCAGACTTTTGTCTGCAGACTTACCAAAACCATATAATATGAGGTCAAACCTAAACACTTTCAATTTGTATGCAATCCGGCAGGCCCTTGCACTACATAGAAAAGGTAAGTCTGCAGACAAAAGTCTGCAGATAATCTGCACGTGTGTATGGGGCATTAGTGTTGCTGCAAATAAACACATGTAGGGATAAAAGCAGAGAATCTCCAATGGTGCAGTACATAAATGTAATGAAGCAATAAGACAAATCCCAGCTTCAAATATTACACTCACATTTATTATAATAAAAAAAACAGCTTAAAAAAATCACAATTCCAGGGTGATTACATATGTAACGTCAAACCTGCCCACCGCTTGGTACCTCTACGCGTTACGCCATATCCGTCATGGCTTCTACTGGAGGAAGAAAAAAAAAAAAGCTTTTGGAATGATGGAATGAATTACAGATTGCACTTTTTATAGAGACTTTTTTTTGGACTGTTTATAGCACATTTGCACTTTGAAATGTTTTCTCTTTTTTTCTTAGCACCTCAGGACTTATTGCTTCATGTGCACATTAGATAACCAGAGACGGTGTCTCTGCATTTTTGTTGCACTTTACTAGGTGTTCATTTTTTTAATTGCACAGTATTTATTTTACATGTCATTATATGTTTAATCACTGTTTTTATTATTTATTCTATATATATTTATTTTTAGCAGCACTATCACATAGTTATGTCAATTTTTTATCTTGTAGATGTGGGAACACATTTAGGCTTCTTTCACACGCTCCGCCTCAGTAGGCGGATCCGTGCTGCTCAGCCAGGGATCGTAAACACAGATCCCCGCTAAGCAGGAAGGTGACAGCTCTCACTCCGCTCTGTGGGCAGAGAGGGAGGTGTCAGAGCCCCATGCATCTCTATGGGGGAATCAGATGAGAGCAGACCGCCTGTCCGCTCTCATCCGATCCAATCCGATCCCCTGGACGGATGGAAAATAGGGTTTCCATCCGTTCGGATTTCACGGACAGGATCGGATGCGGATGGCAGCGGGTGTCAGCGGAGATGTCTTCGCTGACATCCGCTCCCCATAGGGATGCATGGGGCATCCGATCAGATACGCCTAAAAAACTGACAGGCGGATCTGATCGGATTGCCCGTGTGAAAGGGGCCTTAGGTGGTAGCAGCAGCTTTTTTAGACTCATCGCTGTTGTTTTTTTAAGGGTAGCGCACAATTATATTTGTCTATCTTCGATACTTTATGTCCCTCACCTCACAGCTCAGTCTCCATATTTAGTTATATATTAGTTATTATTAGGTATATTAACCCTTTGCTAGTTAAACTTTTGTTCATAACATCACTGTTCCTCCCTGTGACATGGACAGCAGCTCTCATAAGTAGCACTGAAGTCGTATCAAATCGTTACAAATCTCACAGAAGTAGTGCTGAAGTGAGGTTAAAGTCGGGCTTTAACCGCTTTACGACCGCCCGCCGCAGTTATACTGCGGCAGCAAGCCACTCCTGGGCAAACCGACGTAGCTATACCTCAGTCACGTGCTCATCAGCGGGGAAGCCGATGCAGCGGACAGACGGCTCTGATTGCCGCCTGACACTCGCGATCACTCCCCGCTGAGAGAGAAGAACGGTCAGCTGTTGTAAACACAGCTGACCGTTCTTCTCCTTGAAATGATCACAGAGACCCTGTGATCCTTCTATATAGGAACACATGTCTCTATGGTCATTCCACAAGCCACATCCCCCCACAGTTAGAATCACTCCCCTAGGCTCACATTTAACCCCTTGATCACCCACACTGTTAACCCCTTCCCTGCCAGTGTCATTATTACAGTAACAGTGCATATTTATAGCACTGATTACTGTAGTAATGTCACTGGTACCCCCAAAAGTGTCAAAAATGTCAGTTAGGGGTCCGATCTGTCCGCCGCAATGTCGCAGTCCCGCAAAAATTCACAGATCGCCGCCATTACTAGTAAAAAAAAAAAAAAACAATAAAAATGACATAAATCTTTCATGTAATTAGTAGACGCAATAACTTTTTGTGCAAACCAATCAAAATACGCTTATTGTGATTTTTTTTACCAAAAACATGCAGCAGAAAACAAATTGGCCTAAAATGTTAAAGAATTTTGATTTTTAATTTTTTTTTGAGAATGTCATATAGCAGAATGTGAAAAATATCGTTTTTTTTTTTTTCCAGAATTGTCGCTCTTTTTTTGTTTATAGCGCAAAAAAAAATTGCACAGGTGATCAAATACCACCAAAAGAAAGCTCTATTTGTGGGAAAAAAAGGACATATATTTTATTTGGGTACAGCGTCGCACGACCGCGCAATTGTCCATTAAAGAAACGCAGTGCCGAATCGCAAAAAAGGGCCTGGTCATTAAGGGGGCAAATCCTTCCGGTCTAAGACCCCATTCAGACTAGCGCGACTTGTCAGGCGACTTGTCAGCCTGACAAGTCGCGGTCGGTCGCTCGCCATTGAGTAGTACAGGACCCGTTCTAAAAGGAGCGACACAAGTCGCTCCGACTTAGAAAAAGGGTCCTGTACTACTTTGGGGCGACCTGGGAGCGACTTGCATAGACTTCCATTATGTGAAGTCCCTGCAAGTCGCGCCAAAGTGGCAGTGCACGCGACTTCACAGGTCGCCCCTCGAAGTCGGATCGCCTCAGTGTGAACCGGCTCTTAAAGGGGTTAATTGTGTTCTGTTTTTTCTTTTTGTATTGTTATGAAAACTAAAAAAAAAGACAGAAAAAATAAGGGTTTACAACCCCTTTAAGAATGCATACTTGGATAGGATTTTATTTTTAAGTTTAGTGTGACATTCATTGCTGTCATGCTTATAGTTGCTTCTCTACCCGGTGACCTGGAACAAGTATCTGTGTATTAGGAATCCCAACATATCACATACACCAGTCAATTCTGAGGCCCTAAAGTACCTGCCAAAACCAGATGTGTTCTCCCATACAAGTGAAGTTTTATTTTAAGGCCCGTACACACGTACCGATCGTCGGCCGAAAAGCTTCGGCCGACGACCGATCTGCCGATTGTAGGCTTGTTAGTATGATGCCTCCGACAGCCGCCAGCGCACATTCTGCCGACAAGAATCTGTCATGCAAGCATTAAAATTTTTGTATGCCGACACCAGAGCGGCCGATTGTTCGCCAGTCAGTACAGAATTCGGCCGACAGACCGCAGATTTGCAAGACTGGGCATGCTCAGAAAAGAAAAAACACAGGGAAAGTTAACCATTACATGACATCACTTCTGCAGTCGTCTGTAGTCGGCGAACAAAATTCTTGTGCTGTCTTTACACTTTTCAACAGACACCGACAGCCCGGGGACAAAAGACGGCCGATCGTTCGCCGACGATCGGTACGTGTGTACGGGGCTTTACTTCCAACTCATCTGCTGGATCTCATACAAGCATAGCTCTCAACTGTCCCTGATTTCGAGGGACTGTCCCAGATTTGGAAGAAAGCCCCTCTTTCCTCCTCATTTGTCCCTCATTTTGGTCTGATCTATATAGTTGTTTTATCTTTAAAAAAGTGCCAAACCTTTCATCCAATTTCTAAAGTGCTACATTTGTAAAATCCTGAAAGCCAATATAAAGGAATATAAAGGAATTGTAGTGGTAAAAAAAAAACAAAAAAAACACTTGTGGGTTTAACCACCTCTGGACCGGAAGGTTTTCCACCTTAATGACCAGGCCACGGTCGTGCGATGCTGTATCTGAATAAAATTGATATCCTTTTTTTTCCTCAAATAGAACTTTCTTTTGGTGGTATTTTAACCCCTCTGTGATTTTAATTTTTTGCGCTGTAAACAAAAAAAGAGCCACAATTCTGAAAAAAAAAATTATATATACATATTTTTCACTTTCTGCTATATAAGCTTCCCAATAAAAAAAAATGTAAAAATCAAATTTTTTTATCATTTTAAGCCAATTTGTATTCTGCTGCATATTTTTGGTAAAAAAATCCCAATAAGAGTATATTGATTGGCTTGCGCAAAAGTTATCGCGTCTACAAAATAGGGTAAAGATTTATGTAATTTTTATTTATTTATTTTTTTACTAGTAATGCCGGCGATCAGTGATCTTTAGCAGCACTGCGACATTGCAGGGGACAGATCGGACAACTAACTGACATTTTTGACACTTTGGGGGATCAGTGACATTACTACAGTAATCTTCTTCTATTTTTATCTGGTGATCCAACCAGTAAGTCAGTTGTTACTGAAAGGAACAAGCTCTTCAACAGAATGTATCAGTTACGAGATGAAACAAACCCTTTAACCACTTGCCCTCCGGAGGGATTTACCCCTTTCAGGCCATTTTTTGCTATTCGACACTGTGCAACTTTAAAGCGTAGTTCCGGCCACGAAAAATAAATTTCAATAAAAATACCCCCGGGACAGTCAGGGCTAGTACATTCCACAATGGATAGCCTCTGTACTGTCCCGGGTCGCACTTACCTGCAAGAAGAATTACTTACCTTTAAGATTTCTTCTCCAGCGCCGCCATCTCAGGTGTGGGCAGCTGAAGCCAGTGCGATCCTCTTCTGCGTCCTCTTCCATCCTCTTCGGTCCCACGATGCACTGCACCGGCCCCGCTCGTCACTTCTGGCGTGGCCCCGCATTCCTAGAAGCTGTTTAGCAGGGAATGTGGCGCCGCACCGGAAGTGACGAGCGGGGCCGGTGCCGGCGCATTGATTCCTGGGAGCAATGACGTTCAGCTCCCAGGAGTCATTGCAAGCCGGAAAGAGACGGCGCGGGCTGTGGCGCAGAGGGAGGAAGTGGAAGAAAGGTGAGTATAATTTTCTACAATAACAAGGTAAGTAAAAAAAAATAAAAATCGTAGCTATCCATTTCTTTTTCAGGTGACAAAAAGGAAGCGGATGGCCACAAAATCGACATATCGATTTTGTGGCCGGAACTCCGCTTTAACTGGTAGTTGTGCGGTCATGAAATACTGTACACAAACAAGATTGATATCATTTTTTCACATAAATAGAGCTTTCTTTTGGAGTTATTTGATCACCTCTGGATTTTTATTATATTTGCAATATAAACAACAAAAGACAATTTTAAATAACAATAATTTTTTACTTCCTGCTGCAAAACATATCCAATAAAAAAAAAAGTCTGCTACATGTCTGGTTAAAAAAAGAAAAAAATAATAATTAAATTCAAATAAGTTTATATTGATTGGTTTGTGTGAAAGATTTAGCTTCTACAAACTATGGGATGTATACTGGAATTTGTATTTATTTTTTCTACTAGTAATGGCAGTGATTAGCGACTTATAACAGCACTGCAATAGTGTGGTGGGCAATCTGACACTAACTGACGCTGGGGAAAACTGACTGACTGCCACTAACATCACCAGTGACACTAACACAGTGATCAGTGCTAATAATATGCACGGTCACTGTACTAATGATACAAGGTAGGAAAGAGTTAACATCTAGGGGCGATCAAAGGGTTTTTTGTGTACCTAACAATGTGTAATGTGTGTGATATTTGCTGCGTTTACTAAGATCTTGTTTTTTTGTTTTTTTTTCCAAAAACAACTGCAAGATCCACTGTCAGTGAACAGAGCTCTGTATTGTTTATGTAGCACCCTCCCAGGTAGGTGCTAGGCAAACTATAAAGGGGGGCTTTGTCTGCTTATCAGATGGGCCTGATTGTTAAAGCGGAGTTCCAGCCATTCACTCACCTGTCCAACGGTCCAGCGATGCGGCCGCCCGAAGCCTCAATCCTCTCCCTCTGCGCCGGCATCACTGCTGTGGGCACCCGGCTGTTACAGTTTGCGGCTTCACAGCCGGGTACCCACTGCGCATGCGCAAGTCGCGCTGCGCGCCGTGATTGGCCGGCAAACTTCTGGGACCTCTGACGTGTCCCAGAAGATTGCAGGGAGGGAGGGGGAGAGGAGAACTTCCGTTCAGGGCGCCGCGGCGCTCCGAGCGGAAGTGGGAGCGGGTACCTGTCAAAACTAGGTACCCGCTCCCCCCCAAAAAAAATGACATGCCAAATGTGGCATGTCAGGGGGTTAGAATACCTAAAGCGGAAGTTCCACTTTTGGGTGGAACTCCGCTTTGAGTTAGGCTGTCATGTGTTTCCAGGTGTGCCTGTTGAGCTTGGGGAGTCTCCCCACTGTGTCTAATGAGGGCTCTCATTGGACGGTGGAGGAACCCAGACCAATAGCACACCAGGGCTTGTATCTATCCCAGAGGACAGAATATGCCGCAATGCATCCTGGGAGTGGGTATAAGTCTGAGGGGAGCACATGACAGGGGGTCTTTGGCGGGAAGCAGAGTCCCAGGAGGAGAGTGACAGCTGTCTCCCCTCCTGTCATTGTGAGGAAGGTGTCCTGGGCGGTCGGCCTAGAGGACAACAGGTTGAGCGGAGCTGCAGAATGGGATCCAGTGTGCTGTGGACCGAGAGGAGTTGTTGGGGTGGACATTTCCAGAAAAGCAGTGTCGTGAGTACTGTAAACTGCCCAGGGGTCTGCCTAGGATAGGGGACCATTGCAGAAAGTCAGAGGGATCCAGGAGCCAGCTAACCAGTAGAGGAGGCTTAGAAAAGGGGGTGCCAGAGTCTAAGCCCTGAAGAGAAGTCTGTAAAGAGGGTGTCGGTGTGGACCCTGAAGAGTTAAGAGTTGCAGCAGTGTTTACAAGTAGCTACCTCAGCCAGGAGGGCTAAAGGGAGCAGTACAAAGGACTTTGTGTCACAGGGAGTGTCCTCAAAGTCAGTTCAGTGTTAACAGACAGCAAGTCAGCGTTAACAAGCTCCAACCGGCGTTGACCGGCATTCAGCCGGCGTCAAGTCAGCGTCAAGAGGCATTTTTCTCAGTTGTCCCATTACATTGTGTATAGTCAAGCCAGAGGAGTATCTCACTCATTCCCTTCTCCCATCCAAGTTCCTAAATAAATACAAAACCCAAAGATGATGGCAGGGGCGTACCTAGACCATTTGGCACCCGGGGCGGATCCTATATCTGGCACCCCCCCCGGCGTGCAGGCGACGAACCACACATTGACGTGTGATGTGTAGCACCTCAATGCACTGCAGCCCGGAACCCTAAAGAATCCTCCCCCCCCCCCCGGAAACCAGGCCCCTCCTCCTCTGCAAAAACGGCCCAGATTGACCTGAGGCACCAGACAGAAATACATGTAACTGGCAGTGGCACACTTACTGTGTGCTACTGCCAGTGGTGTCACTAGGGTTGGTGTCACCCAGTGCAGTAAACCGTGGTGTCACTCCCCCCCAAAAACATTATTTTCCTGTTTTCTGAAAGCGCACCAAAGATGCAGCATGCGGGACTTTTGGTGCGCTTTCAGAAAATGCAGAAAAAAAAACGCACAACCTAAAAAATCGATAGGACTGCAGTAATAACTGTAAAAAATGTAGGAAGACCCCCTTTACATTACACAGCCCCCGTACCCCTGGACCCCTTTACATTACACAGCCCCCCCATTGGAACCCTTTACATTACACAGCCCCCATGGAACCCTTTACATTATGCAGCTCCCACCCCCCATGGAACCCTTTACATTACACAGCCCCCGCCCCCCATAGAACCTTTTACATTATACAGCCCCCACCCCCATAGAACCCTTCACATTACACAGTCCTCCCCCCCAATAGAACCCCTTACATTACACAGCCCCCCCCATGGAACCCTTTACATTATACAGCCCGTGCCCCCCCCCCATAGAACCCTTTACATTACACAGTTTCTGCACCCCCCCCATGGAACCCTTCACATTACACAGCCCCCCCCAATAGGACCCTTTACATTACATAGCCCCTGCCCCCCTCAATAGAACCCTTTACATTATACAGCCCCCCCAATAGAACCCCTATACATTACACAGCCCCCCCAATAGAACCCCTTTACAATACAAAGCCCACCGCCAATAGAACCCCTTTACAATACGAAAACCCCCCAATAGAACCTCTCTACAATACAACCCCCCCCCCCCAATAGAACCCCTCTACAATACAACCCCCCCCCCAATAGTACCCCTCTACAATACAAACCCCCCCCAATAGAACCCCTTTATAATACAAACCCCCCCCAATAGAACCCCTCTACAATACAAACCCCCCCCAATAGAACCCCTTTACAATACAACCCCCCCCCCAATAGAACCCCTCTACAATGCAGACCCCCCCCCCCCAATAGAACCACTTTACAATACAAGCCCCCCCAATAGAACCCCTTTACAATACTAACCCCCCAATAGAACCCCTTTACAATACTAGCCCCCCAATAGAACCCCTTTACAACCCCCCCCCCCCCAATAGAACCCATCTACAATACAAACCCCCCAATAGAACCCCTTTATAATACAAGCCCCCCAATAGAACCCCATTACAACCCCCCCCAAAAGAACCCCTCTACCATGCAGACCCCCCCCCCAATAGAACCACTTTACAATACAAGCGCCCCTCCTCCTCCTACCTTATTTGGAGGAGAACAAAGGAGGGGGAACTGTTTAAAGCAGAGAATGGGAGAGAGACTCACTGTCACACTCACGAGCCCTGAATACACAGCGGTCAGCGGGAACTGCCGAAGTTAACTGTGCTAGTTAATGAGCAGGTGATTGGTTGCTAGGCGGTCCTAGCAACCAATCGCCTTCTCATTAACTAGCACAGTTAACTCCGGCAGCGCTCCCGCTGTGTATTCAGGGCTAGTGAGTGACGGTGAGTCTCTCTCCCATTCTCTGCTTTAAACAGTTCCTCCTCCTCCACGCTCCTGTGTCAGTGAGCAGCGGAGAAGTCCGGCGGCCGGCCCCGGTAGTCACCCTGGTGCTCCCTGACACCCCCTAATGTGTGGCACCCGGGGCGGACCGCCCCCCGCCCCCCCCCCCCCCATTGGTACGCCCCTGGATGCTGTACTGTTTCCTGTCTCAGTGCTCACACTTAGAGAACATGCTTAAATGTGCTGTTGTTGCTAGCTGTAAACCTGGAGGACCCACATCCAGAAAAATGGCTGGGAATCCTGCTACATTTACAATCACAGAGCTGTGTTCCATGAATCACTGAGCCAATCAACAGTTGCCAGCAGCCAATCATTGGACGAGACCTGCTGATTGGCTTGTGCTGGGACGAATCACAACAAAGCTGGGCCAGCGAGTGCACACCCCCTGCCCAGGTGCATGGATCACACTCTAGGTACATGATCCAACACAGGTGGGGAAAATATCTATTTTATCCCCAGGAAATTTTGTAAGTTTGACCACTTACAAAGAAATGAAGGGTCTATAATTTTTATTATAGCTGTATTTTAAATGATAGAGACAGAATATCAACCAAAAATCCAGAAAAAACACATGATACAATGTTATAAATTGAGTTGCAGTTTAGTGAGAAAAATAATTATTTGATCCCCAAGCAAAACATGATTTAGTACTTGGTGGAGAAACCCTTGTTGGGCAGCACAGCGGTAAGACGTTTCTTGTAGTTGGTTACCAGGTTTGCACACATCTCAGGAGGGATTTTATTCCACTCTTCTTTACAGATCTTCTCTAAATTTTAAGATTTCATGGCTGTCACTTGGCAACTCGAAGTTTCAGCTCCCTCCATACATTTTCCATAGGATTAAGGTCTGGAGACTGGCTTTGCTGGAAGACCCATCCATGACCCATCTTCAGTGTTCTGGCTGAGGGAAGAAGGTTCTCCTCCAAGATTTTACAATACATGGTCCTGTCCATTGGACTCTCAATGCGGCAAAGTCCGCCTGTACCTTAAGCAGAAAAACAGCCCCAAAGCATCATGTTTCCACCTCCATGCTTGACTGTAGGGATGGTGCCCTTAGGGTCATAGTCAGCATTTTTCTTCCTCCAAACAGGGCGAGTCGAGTTAATGCCAAAGAGCTCAATTTTGGTCCCATCTGACCACAGCACTTTCTTCCAATCCTTCTATGAAACATTTGGATGTTCATTGGCAAACTTCAGATGGGCCTGTACATGTGCCTTCTTGAGGAGGGGGACCTTGCAGACACTGCAGGATTTCAATCCATGGCGGTGTATTGTTACCAATGGTTTGTTTGGTGACTGTGGTCCCAAATGCCTTGAGATCATTCACAAGCTCCTCCCATGTAGTTCTGGGCTGATCCCTCAATTTTCTCATGATCATCCTTATCCCATGAGGCAAAACCTCACATGGAGCGCCACACCGAGGGCAATTGATGGTTATTTTGTATTTCTTCCATTTGAGAATAATCGCTCCAACAGTTGTCTCCTTCTTACTAAGCTTCTTGTTGATGGTCTTGTAGCCCTTCCAGCCTTGTACAGGTCTACAATCTTGTCCCTTACCTTTGATAGCTCTTTGGTCTTGCCCATAATGGTGCGGTTTGTATGGAAGAAAGATTCTGTGGACAGGTGTCTTTTATACACATAACGAATTGTTGTTAGGAGCACCTTCTTAAATTGACAGGACTAATCTGTGTACCACATGAGCACATCTGTGGGAGCCAAAGTTATTGTTGGTCGGTAGGGGATCAAATACTTATTATACTCACTAAACTGCAGCTCAATTTATAACAATGTATCATGAGTTTTTTTCTGGATTTTTGGTTGATATTCTGTCTCTATCATTTAAAATAAACCTATGATAAAATTTAGAGACCCTTCATTTCTTTGTAAGTGGGCAAACCTACAAAATCTCCTAGGAATAAAATAATAATTTTCCCCACTGTACAAATGCAGCTACAAAGCGGCATGCCTGCGATGGATCATGTACCTAGTGCATGATCCATGCGCCTGGGCAGGGGGTGTGCGCCCGCCAGCCCGGCTTTGCTGTGATTCGTCACGGCACAAGTCAATCAGCGGGTCTCATCCAATGATTGGCTACCGGCACCCGTTGATTGGCTTAGTGATTCACAGAACGGAGCTTTGTGATAAAAATTATAGATCCTTAATTTCTTTGTAGATGGGCAAACCTACAAAATCTGTAGGGGATCAAATTATTTTTTCCTCCACTATATGTTAGGTAGTCGGCAAGCAGTTAACACTGACAGGGATGCTTACAACTTTGATTTATTTATGTGAAACCCAGTGGCGGCTGGTGCTCCATCAGTCGGGGGGGGGGGGGGGGGCAGCAGACGGACCTGGCCACAGTCCCCCCCATCACTCCAGCCTGCACCACCACATCTCCCCCCCACCAGTTTACTTACCTTGTTCCTCCAGACTGACAGGCGGCGCGGCTTCCCCATCAGGCTCCTTCATGTCCCTGCTCGGTGGCCGTCTCCTCCCCCCTTCTTGGTCAATAGCATGCCTTCTCCTTTCGGCCAATCGGGAAACAGGTCTCAGGAACCGCTTCCTGATTGCCCGGGAGGAGAATCAGTGTGGCAATAGCGAATATTAATTCGCTATTTGTCACACAACTGGGTGGGCACAGGGAACAGGGCTTTGCGCCCCGAGCCCACCCTTTTTTGAAGTCTATTAGAGCCTCTGGCTCTAATCAGGTGCTTAAAAAAAAAAAAAAAAACCTCATTGGAATCCATGCGTCCAGCGCCCTGCATGTAGATTAGGGGGCCGGAAGCATGGATAGGGGGGATGGCGCCCCTGTGCCCCCAATGGACAGGCCGCCACTGGTGAAACCTTTATTCCAAAATGAAAAAAAAAAAAAAACAGTTTGCTGTAACTACTTATAAAGTATTAGCTTGAGTTTGGCTTCAATTTGTTAGTGTATTTACATCTAACACTCCCCACCCCCAGACTGACAATGCTGCTGTCCAAAGGTGCCCGCTGTGCTCGATCATCCAGAGTGGTGTCTGTATAATACAGGAGGTTGTGTTACTGGCCAAGATGTGCTTTAACTGCAGAATTTCAGCTTTAATTTGAGGGTATTTACATCCAAATCAGGTGAAATGTGTAGGAATGACAACAGTTTGTATATGTGCCTCCCACTTTTTAAGAAACCAAAAGTAATGGGACAATTGGCTGCTCAGCTGTTCCATGTGTGTTATTCCCTCATTATCCCATTTACAAGGAGCAGATAAAAGGTCCAGAGTTCATTTTAAGTGTGCTATTTGCATTTTGAATCTGTTGCTGTCAACTCTCAATATGAGATCCAAAGTGCCGGTTCACACTAGGGCGACCTGTGAGGCGACCAGGTCGCCTCCCATAGGGAAGCTGTGGACCCGTTCTAATAGGAGCGACACAAGTCGCTCCGACCTAGAAAAAGGGTCCGGAGCTTCTTTGGGGCGACCCGGAGGCGACCGCCATAGACTTCAATGTTATGAAGTCCGTGGCGGCCGCTCCGAGGTCGCTGCGCGCTGCTCGCACCGCGACCTCGGAGGTCGCGGTGCGAAGTAGCGTCGCTGCAGTGTGAACCGGCGCAAAGAGTTGTCACTATCAGTAAAGCAAGCCATCATTAGGCTGAAAAAACAAAACAAATCCATCAGAGAGATAGCAAAAACATTAGGTGTGGCCAAATCAACTGTTTGGAACATCCTTAAAAAGAAATAACGCAAAGGTGAGCTCAGCAACAGAAGACCATGGAAAACAACTGTGGTGGATGACAGAAGAATTCTTTCCCTGGTGAAGAAATCACCCTTCACAACAGTTGGCCAGATCAAGAACATTCTCCAGGAGGTAGGTGTATGTGTGTCAAAGTCAACAATCCAGAGAAGACTTCACCAGAGTGAATACAGAGGGTTCCCCACAAGATCAACTTGTACCAGAGTGATGGGAAGAGAAGAGTATGGAGAAGGAAAGGAACTGCTCATGACCCAAAGCATACCACCTCATCAGTGAACCATGGTGGTGGTAGTGTCATGGCGTGGGCATGTATTGCTGCCAGTGGAACTGGTTCTCTTGTATTTATTGATGATGTGACTGCTGACAAAAGCAGCAGGATGAATTCTGAAGTGTTTCAGGCAATATTATCTGCTCATATTCAGCCAAATCCTTCAGAACTCATTGGACGGCGCTTCACAGTGAAGATGGACAATGACCCGAAGCATACTGCGAAAGCAACCAAAGAGTTTTTTAAGGGAAAGAAGTGGAATGTTATGCAATGGCCAAGTCAATCACCTGACCTGAATCCGACTGAGCATGCATTTCACTTGCTGAAGACAAAACTGAAGGGAAAATGCCCCAAGAACAAGCAGGAACTGAAGACAGTTGCAGTAGAGGCCTGGCAGAGCATCACCAGGGATGAAACCCAGCGTCTGGTGATGTCTATGCGTTCCAGACTTCAGGATGTAATTGACTGCAAAGGATTTGCAAGCAGGTATTTAAAAGTGAAAGTTTGATTTATGATTGTTAATTTACTTTTGGTCCCTTAAAAAGTGGGAGGCACATATACAAACTGTTGTAATTCCTACACCGTTCACCTGATTTGGATGTAAATACCCTCAAATTAAAGCTGAACGTCTGCAGTTAAAGCACATCTTCTTTGTTTCAATTAAAATCCATTGTGGTGGTGTATAGAGCCAAAAAGATCAGAATTGTGTTGATGTCCCAATATTTATGGACCTGACTGTATATTGGATTTTTGGTTTTGGATTTAATAGCACTAAGGGCTGTCAGTTGCCTGTGTACCTGGAATAATCTGTGCATTAGGTATCCCCCCAACAGCAGATACACACAGTGTACATGATCTTCACTCTGGATGTGGAACCCCTTCCAGTATCAGCTGTGCACCCCTCCTATCTGCTGGAGTCATACAAGCACTGTGCAGCCCATCACAGACTTTGTAGAGAAGGTGAAGTTTTCAGGCTGATCATCATAGCCCAGTGTATGTGTATGAAGTGTTCGGGCAGTGTATGTGTATGAAGTGTTCGGGCAGTGTATGTGTATGAAGTGTTGCTCGGGAGATCAGTGTTCTGTAATGACCCCCCTGCACTCCAGGCACCTGGAATTGTCAGCACCCAGCAGAGCTCAGGCAGCAGCCAGCAGCTGCACGCCCCGCCCCTTCCCCCCATCATCATTAGCAAATATTACCCTAAACACTTGCTCTTTACCTCCCTTCTCCCTCCAGGCATTGGAGAGGCCGGCTGTCAATCAGGCGGCTCCCCTCTGCTCGGCTCAGCGGCGGTGATCAGAGACAAGAAGACGAGCCGAGGGAAGGGAGAGCACGGAGGAGATGGAGGAGGAGATGGAGCCGGCAGAGGAGGGGCCCTGCATCCCGAAAATCTACAAGCAGAGGAGCCCCTATAGCGTCCTCAAGACCTTCTCCTCCAACAAGAGGTCCCTGCTGGCCAGGAGGTATGACCGGCCCACCATGGTGGAGATCCCACATCTGGGGGCACCCTTCCCTAACCAGCCCCCAGCCTCCTCCATCAGCACCGAGCAGCAGCATCATTACCAGCAGGCTCACAGCTCCTATCACAACGGGCCCATCCGAGACAACCCAACCACCTCCTCCCACTGCCACACCAGGGGGGGGCAACCCGGAGCCAACAACAACAGGTTCTGCCAGCAGGCCACCAGCGAGGGCACCCTGGAACTCAGCTCAGGTAGGTACAGAGGGGGGAGGGGGAAGCGATCACCTATAGGTGTGTGCTGGGATCACACCTCACTCTCTGCCATCAGCACTTTACCTTACCAATGAAAAGTTCACTTTGGGGAAGTTTAGTTACTCACTAGTAGTGAGATGTCTGCTCTATCTATATACACTGATCATGGCATAGATATAGAGAGAGATCTACTATATATACACTGATCATGTCATAGATATAGAGAGAGATCTACTATATATACACTGATCATGGCATAGATATAGAGAGAGATCTACTATATATACACTGATCATGTCATAGATATAGAGAGAGATCTACTATATATACACTGATCATGTGATAGATATAGAGAGACATCCACTCTATATACACTGATCATGTGATAGATATAGAGAGATCTACTATATATACACTGATCATGTGATAGATATAGAGAGAGATCTACTATATATACACTGATCATGTCATAGATATAGAGAGAGATCTACTATATATACACTGATCATGTCATAGATATAGAGAGAGATCTACTATATATACACTGATCATGGCATAGATATAGAGAGAGATCTACTATATATACACTGATCATGGCATAGATATAGAGAGAGATCTACTATATATACACTGATCATGTGATAGATATAGAGAGATCTACTATATATACACTGATCATGTGATAGATATAGAGAGAGATCTACTATATATACACTGATCATGTCATAGATATAGAGAGAGATCTACTATATATACACTGATCATGGCATAGATATAGAGAGAGATCTACTATATATACACTGATCATGTCATAGATATAGAGAGAGATCTACTATATATACACTGATCATGTCATAGATATAGAGAGAGATCTACTATATATACACTGATCATGTCATAGATATATAGAGAGATCTACTATATATACACTGATCATGTCATAGATATAGAGAGAGATCTACTATATATACACTGATCATGTCATAGATATAGAGAGAGATCTACTATATATACACTGATCATGGCATAGATATAGAGAGAGATCTACTCTATATACACTGATCATGTCATAGATATAGAGAGAGATCTACTCTATATACACTGATCATGTCATAGATATAGAGAGAGATCTACTCTATATACACTGATCATGGCATAGATATAGAGAGATCTACTATATATACACGGATCATGTGATAGATATAGAGAGAGATCTACTATATATACACTGATCATGTGATAGATATAGAGATAAATCCACTCTATATACACTGATCATGTCATAGATATAGAGAGAGATCTACTATATATACACTGATCATGTTATAGATATAGAGAGAGATCTACTCTATATACACTGATCACGTGATAGATATAGAGAGAAATCCACTCTATATACACTGATCATGTCATAGATATAGAGAGAGATCTACTCTATATACACTGATCATGTCATAGATATAGAAAGAGATCTACTCTATATACATTGATCATGTGATATATATAGAGAGAAATCCACTCTATATATACACTGATCATGTCATAGATATAGAGAGAGATCTACTCTATATACACTGATCTCTGTACATGTGATAGATATATATATCTATAGAGAGAGATCTGCTCTATTTTCATTGATCTCTATACATGATAAATAGAGAGAAAGATATGCTGTGTGTATATATATATATATAAAGAGAGAGGCCTGCCGTAAATAGAGAATTCTCTATATATAAATATATAGAGAGATATGCTGTATATGTATTTATATATATATATATATATATAAAGAAAGATGGAGAGATCAGCTGTATAGACATTTCTATAGATCAAGAGATCTTTATATATGTATCTATATATAGAGAGAGAGATCTCGGTGGCTATATATGGAAAGATCCACTGTATATAGAGAGATCTACATATATATTATAGATATACAGATATTTAAAGATCTGCTGCATATAGAGAGATGTAGATAGCTATATATAGAGAGAGATCTGCTGTATATAGAGAGATCTCCATAACTATATATAAAAGAGATCTGTATATAGCAAGATCTCCATAACTATATATAAAAATAGATCTGTATATGGAGAGATCTCCATAACTATATATATATAAAAAGAGATCTGCTGTATATAGCGAGATTTCCATAACTATATATAGAGAGATCTGCTGTATATAGAGAGAGATATGCTGTATATAAAGAGATGTATATAGCTATATATAGAGAGAGATCTGCTGTATATAGAGAGATCTGCATAACTATATATAATGAGAGATCTGATATATATAGAGAGATCTCCATAACTATTTATAGAAGGAGATCTGTTGTATATAGAGGGATCTTTATAGCTATATAGAGGGAGAGAGATCTGCTGTAAATGGAGAGATCTCCATAGCTATATATAAAGAGAGATCTGCTGTATATAGAGAGATCTCCATAACTATAGAGCAAGATCTGTATATGGAGAGATCTCCATAGCTATATATAGAAAAAGATCTGCTGTAAATGAAAAGATCTACATAGCTATATATAGAGAAAGATCTGCTGTTTATAGAGAGATCTCCATAGCTATATGTAGAGAGAAATATTCTGTATATAGAGAGATCTCCATAACTATATATATATATATATATATAGAGAGAGATCTGCTGTATATAGAGAGATCTCCATAACTATATATATATATATATATATATATAGAGAGAGAGAGAGAGATCTGCTGTATATAGAGGGATTTCCATAACTATATATATATATATATATATATATATATATATATATATATATATATATATATATATAGTGAGAGAGAGAGAGAGAGAGAGAGATCTGCTTTTCATTGAGAAATCTCCATAACTATATATATAGAGAGAGAGAGATCCGCTGTGTACAGTGATCCCTCTTTCTCTCTCTCTCTTTCTCTCAATATATATATATATATAAATATAAAAAGAGAGAGGGAGAGATCTGCTGTATATAGAGAGATCCTCATACATACAGCTCCCCCCACTGGGGCTGATATACTAAAGGAGTAGAGGACGATCACCTTCCTGGTGGCCAGACACGCTTCCGTTTTATCATCAGCAAACAATCCAATAGCCATGATGTATCAATTTACATTTAGATAGATTGAATCCATTTGATCTTCATGCACCATGTATCTCCTGTGATCCATTCCTATACTACTTGGATACTTGTGTGTCTTGTTGTATTGTTGTTATTACAATGCTAAATAAATAAAGTAATCATAGATAGAATGGATGGGCCAGGACAGAAGATGATCAATGGTGTTGCAGTGGTCGGCAGCACTGAGATGCTTTTGGTCATGGATCTGATTGTATCTCAGTCAGATTAGAGGATTGCATGATGGAAACAGAGAGGCGATTGATGATTTACAATCGCATATTCCTAACATTTATCACAATCCACATTTCCCTGTGTGTGGAATATTGCCTGATTGGATTATGACTATTGATCATTGAAAAAGAAATGGATCATTTATCGGTGCTTGTATGGCCACCATTAATAATGTGAAGTTATGATGACTTCAGGGGTGTGCTGGCGAAAATGCATTTCCTTTTATTTCCTTTATACTTGTACTGTATATCTTATACATTGTGTATTCAACCTGAACACAGCGTTCCCATAATCATACACTTTACAGAGTGATCGCTCACTTTCCTGAACAGCTCCTACCCTTCATCTCTGATTCACACCTGAGCATTTTGTAACCTAAAAGTGTATCTAAAGCCAAGAACAGAATTGAATATCATCGCAGTTTGCCGGTCCTTAGGTGGCTGCATTTGTTTTCTTATTTCACATTTTTTTTCCTTTTTTTTTTTTTTTTAACCTGTCCTAGGGTGACAGCTGTATAGAGCAGCCTTTTTCAACCAGAGTACCCAGGCACCCGGGGGTCCCTTGAGGTTTCTTCAGGGGTGCCCTGGCAAAATGCCTAAAAATTGCCCAAAAACTGTATACAAGCCTGTCTATTAGTTACACAAAGCCAAAGGTTTTCATTGTACACAATTACAACCTTCCTTCTGCCGGTGTCCTAACGAACAATGGCGTCATCAGTTGTCAGTTGCCTGCATAGAATTCTTGTTTGAACCTCTCTTGTCTCTCCCTATTAGCGTTTGGATCACATTAGCTTAGTGGTGGGGAAAACTGAGGGAGAAGAGAAACATTGGAATACTAGTCAGTACCAGTTTGTAGAAGTGTATTTGCTTTGGAAGAATAAACCACCTCCAATGTTGGGTGTCTTACGTGTGGATGTTGCTGCATTGTGTAAAACGATTAGAATAGTTTTTACATTTTAGAATGGGGTGCCTCAAGATTGTCCATCATTTTTAAAGGGGGACTTGACTGAAAAAAGGTTGAAAAACACTGGTATAGAGCAACATTGTCACCCTAAAACAGAGAGTTTCATAGAACTATCTAAGGCTGGTCAAAAATTATACACTTTTATTGTACTTTTTTATTTATTTATTTTTATTATTTATTATTATTTTTATTTATTTTTAATTTTATTGTATTCCTTTAGATTTACCAAAACCATAAAATATGAGGTCAAACCTAAACACTTTCAATCTGTATGCAGTCAGGCAGGCCCTTGCACTACAGAGTTGAAGAGAAAATGTAAAGGAAATTGAAAAAGAAAATTGTATCATGTATGGCCATCTTAAAGCGCAGTTCCGGCCTCAGGGGTGAAATTTAGATAAAAATACCCCCGGGACAGTCAGGGCTAGTACATTCCATAATGGCTAGCCTCTGAACTGTCCCAGGTCACACTTACCTGTAAGAAGAAATACTTACCTTGAAAATTTCTTCTCCAGCACTGCCATCTCAGGTGTGGGCAGCTGAAGCCAGAGCGTCCTCTTCGGTGTCCTCTTTGGTGACGTCGGAGTCCCACAATGCACTGCACTGGCCCTGCTCGTCACTTCCGGGGCAGGGCATGCCCAGAAGCTGTTTAGCAGGGAATGACGTGCCGGCACCGGAAGTGACGAGCGGGGCCGGTGCAGGCGCATTGACTCCTGGGAGCGATGACGTTCAGCTCCCAGGAGTCAATGCAAACAGGAAGTGACGGCGCGGGCCGCATTGCAGAGGGAGGAAGTAGAAGGAAGGGGAGTATACTTTCTTCAAAAACAAGGTAAGTAAAGAAAAAAAAATCGGGAGCATCCATTTATTTTTCAGGTGACACTCAGCAAGTGGATGGCCCAAAATCGATTTTGTCCATTTTGAGGCCGGAACTCCGCTTTAACACTCCCCTCTATTCCCTAAGAGCGGGAGGTGTTTTGTAGTCCACTGAGATAGCAGGAAATAATGCTAGCTGATACCAGTCCAGAGGCAAGGAGCAGAGGGTGTTATTAGATCACAAGATTTCTTGGATGAACAGCTTTTTTTTTTTCTCACTAGTCAAACTGATATAATAATACACTTCGAATGGCCTATATAACAGACCAAAAGGGAGCAAATTAGAGAAATCAGAGTTACACTTTAGGATAAGTTCACATCCTATGCGCATCTGGAACGTGCACAAAATCACCCGCTTTCCCGACACGCACAGAAACACACTGTCCTTTAGCAGATGTGCATTTAGGCCCTGTTCACACCTGAGCATATTTCAGCTCGTAAAACGCTCATCTCTGAAGTCTCAAAACGCCCAACAAGCAAAATCCCATTCATTTCAATGGCCCCTGTTCACATCTGAGCATTTTGTCTCCAGAAGAAAAACGCCTGAAGCTCAAAAAAGTACATGAGTTTCTTTTCTGGCTGATTACAAGCATTTTTGTTAGATGTCAATGCCTTCTTCCAAACACCTGCAAAAAACACCCGAAAAACGCCTGAAAAAAATGCCTGTAAAAAGCCCAAAAAAACACCTAAAAATGATACACTCAGGTGTGAATGGAGCCTAATTGTCAATAGCACCCCTACACATCTTCAACCGTGAATTTTTGTGTTGGCCAAACTACATACAGGCTGTGTGCTTTGGTATGGCATGGTTTTGGGAAAGAGTCAGGTACTTCTTTTTCCCGCATAGGGCAGTCCATTGAAATGAATGGGCTGCCACACATGCAACGTACAGGAACGCACGCATGCTCGGTTGCACCTGTAGCTGTGAACCAAGCCTCAGGGGCTTCTTTTCCACGGTTCTCACACATAGGGCAGCTTATTGAAATGATTGGTCTGCCATAGAGGTGCGCCAAATGGAAATTTTGGTGCCGAAACCGAAAATGCAGGATGCACGGGGCCGAAAACCGAAACCGAAAATGACAGTTTTAAAAAAATATATATATTTGTATATATAATTGTATTATTTCCAACTTTTTAATGAATTTCATAAATTTAAATAAATATAAATTGATTGTCGGCATTATTGGCACTTTTAACGCAAGAAAAGCTCAAGAAAAATTCATGTCTTCACGCTGGTCCATTGCGCTTCCGTTGGTGTTAAAAATCTTGCTTGCTGTATTTGTAGTCAGAAAAAAAAAACTCACCAGAAACGCACCTTCCTGTTGAAATGCATTGAAGACGCATCAATAACGCATCAATAACGCACCCGTGTTATGTTTTTGCTGCGGTTTTTGAGTCACACAACCTATGAAAAAGGCCCCTCTCCTGTGGGCACTGCGGGAAGTGGGAAGCTAAGCAGTTGAATTTGATCATTCATACTTTCCACGGTGCACACAGGAGAGGGGCGGGAGAAGAAGAAGCTGATTGGCTGTCTCCTATCCCATCTGTGTGAGGTAGGAGGGAGGGGGAACTGTCAGTGCAGGCTCTGAGTCTGAGCTGTAAAGGAGGGACTCTCTCAGCTCAAAGTACTGCTGATTGGCACTGATAGGCAGCATTGATGAGGCACTAATAAGTGGCACTGATAGGTTGTGATAGGTGGAATTGATAAGCACAAAGTGGTACTAATAGGCAGCAATGACAAGCTCTGATAAGTGGCACTGATGGGCACTGATAGGCGGCATTGATGAGCACTTATGAGTGGCACTGATAGGCAGCATTGATGAGCACTGATAGGCGGCACTGATGGGCAGCGTTGATGAGCACTGATAGGCAGCATTGATGAGCACTGATGGGCGGCATTCAAGAGCACTGATAAGTGGCACTGAAGGGCACTGATAGGCGGCATTGATGAGCACTGATAAGCACTGATAGGTGACAGTGACAGGCAGCATTGATGAGCACTGATAGGTGGCATTGATGAGCACTGATAGACGGTATTGATGAGCATTGATAGGAGGCACTGATAGGCAGCATTGATGAGCACTGATAGGCGGCATTGATGAGCACTGACAGACGGTATTGATGAGCATTGATAGGTGGCACTGATAGGCAGCATTGATGAGCACTGATAGGTGATACTGATAGACAGCCCTGATGGGCATTGATGAGCACTGATAGGCGGCACTGATGGGCAGCGTTGATGAGCACTGATGGGCGGCATTCAAGAGCACTGATAAGTGGCACTGAAGGGCACTGATAGGCGGCATTGATGAGCACTGATAAGTAGCATTGATAAGCACTGATAGGTGGCAGTGACAGGCAGCATTAGTGAGCACTGATAGGCGGCATTGATGAGCACTGATTGACGGTATTGATGAGCATTGATAGGTGGCACTGATAGGCAGCATTGATGAGCACTGATAGGCGGCATTGATGAGCACTGACAGACGGTATTGATGAGCATTGATAGGTGGCACTGATAGGCAGCATTGATGAGCACTGATAGGTGGCATTGATGAGCACTGATAGGTGATACTGATAGACAGCACTGATGGGCATTGATGAGCACTGATAGGCAACACTGATGGGCACTGATAGGCGGCATTGATGGGCACTGATAGGCGGTATTGATGAGCATTCATTGGTGGCACTGATGGACAGCACTGATGGGAACTGATAGGCGGCACTGATGAACACTGATAGGCAGCACTCAAGAGCACTGATGGACACTGATTGGCAGCATTGATGCGCACTGATAGGCAGCACTGATGGGGCTGCACTGATAACCAGGACACTGATGATCAGAGCCCTGATTATCAGTGTAAACAATGTACTGACAGTCTTGCTGGTTAACGGCTCTCCTTTCCTCATACAGACACAGCATGGAAAGAAAGGACTGCCGATAACCGACAAGTCTGTTTACATATGATCAGCTGATCACATGGTAAAGGGCCACTGTGATTGTCCGATGGACACAGCATTCACAGAGCATTCTGGGTGTGAACCCCAGGGGGCATATATGGGAGGCAGGATTCTGGGAGGATGTCCATGGACGCCCTGCCAGAACTGCAAGCCCGGAGCTCGGATGGAGGGGGGGAGTCAGGAGGCCCTTCATGGTTTCTTGCACCAGGGCCCTGAAGGTTCTAGTTACGCCTCTGAACCTTCCCTTGCTTAATCCAAAATGAAAAAAAAGGTTTTGCTTATAGTTCTACTTTAAGACAACTTGCACATGAAACCAATCAGCTGCAGTGTGCCTGGGGAAGACAGGGGCAGTGCCCAGTCCTGCTACAGGCAACCTGAAGGCTCTACTGAGTGGTACTGGCGTTTACGGCCCCGTGTTTACAGAGACGAGGTAGGCTCCATGTACACGGGACGCTGGAAATGGCCGTTTAGGAGCAGTTGGGCGTTTTTTTCAGAAGCCCCTGAACCCATCTACATTTTATCTTATCTGTCCATGTACACCAGGTCGTTTACAGTCATTTGCAGGCAGTTGCGTTCAGGGACTTTTTTTAGAACGCAATTATTTGCGTTCGAACGTGTGTTTCCCGGCGTTTCAAACGCACAAACGCGTCCGAACGTGTCTGAACGCGATGACCCGCGTTTAGCGTTCGCGTTTTTCCATTTTAAAGGGGAATAATTTTTTTGACCTCTAGGAACGCTTCTAAACGCAAACGCCGCTAAACGCTGGTACAAACGCGACCGAACGGACGTTTCAAACGTCCTAAAAATTCCAGCATTCATAGGGACTTTTAACAACGTCCCGTGTACATGGAGCCTTAATAATGCAGTAGGAGGGATGTGCTGCAGCTGAACTGCTCACATAGCAAAGGGCCTGAGGTTTCAAAACACTCAACCACCAGAATCCCATGCTTTTAATTTGTGTTTGTTCACATGTGTGCGCTGCGGTAGCTCAGCATCTGAAGCGCCAAAAGGTAAAGCTTCTTTTGGAGCAGAATGGAGCACTTTTGGCCTCATTGACTTCAATAGGAACACCTGAAGGATGCCCAGAAATGAGCTTTGCCTTATTCACTAACACTCACTTTACTAAGTGAAAAGCCTCTACTCCTTTAGTAAATCACCCTTGCTGTGTGTATTATACAGCTTCGAGACCCATCAATTGATCGGAAAAAAAGTCATAGCACAAATATCTCAAATTGTTATACTAGAACCTTATTTTAGATTTAAAGGTTTTCATTTGGAAGTTCAGGTATATTTTGTTCAGTGGTTAATTTCTACAGGTTACAATGAATTCCACTTTGGCAGATTAGATGACGCTGCTTTCATTATATCCCATCTCTGGGCACAAGAAGAAATCTGCTCTTTCATGGAGCCCCCCATCCCCCTTCCCCGCACTGCAAGGGTTGAATGCTTGATTTTGCCTAGGGATAGAAGAATGGGGTGTAGTACTCACCTTTTTCCTCGCTGCAGCAGGGTGCAACCAGGCCCACAAAGCCTTCTCTTAAAGCGGAGTTCCGGCCTCAAATACCTTTTTTAACTAAAAATACCCCTATAATACTAATCCATCGCCCTTTACAGATCCGCTGTTCTCATACTTACAAGGTGTACGGTTTTGGATTTTAGTCAAAATCTTACTTTTAAAAATGCTGTCTGGGCGCGGCCATCTTAGATGTGGGCATCTGAAGCCGCAGTGTAATCTGCTGTGTCCTTCTTCCTGATTCCAGGGGGTGTTCTGGGAGTTCTTCCTGATTCCAGCCTCCTGGGAGTGATGACAAACAGCTCCCAGGATGCAATGCAAAGGCGGAAGTGATGTCGGTGGCCGTGGCCACAGAGGGGGGAGAAGGAGGAAGTACAATCAAAAATGCCCTGAAAATAAGGTAGGGGACCCCGAAAAAAATTGAAAATGCCCAATTGTTGATCAGCATAGCGAGCACTCCAGGAATCACTAAAGTTGATAGGCCGGAACTCCGCTTTAAGGTGCTCCTGGCCTCAGTTGCACTTCTGCCTCCTCCACATACAATGTGGGGTTAATAGCTCTGCTTTGTAAATGAAGACATTAAAGGAGTGCTCACACCCCAGATTATCGGAGGGAAAAGAGGACAACCTGGGGCTGGCTTGAACAGGGTAAGGTAAGTAATGCAGCCTTTTCATCTTTAATGTAACAAGTATTTTACTCTTGCAGTACAGGGGACCCCACTGCAAAGGTTTTCTTCTTCTAACCCAGAGTTTGGCTGTAAAGTGATACTAACGTTTTCTTTGTTTAATAATACCAAACATGTCATACTTATCTCCTCTTTGCGGGGCCCTCGCCGGTGCTCCTGGCCCCTCCCTCCTGCCCCACAGGAAGCAGCTTGCTATGGGGGCACCCGAGCCGAGCCGCTGCTCTCACATGGAGCTGCGGGCCTGGCCCTGCCCGCTCTTTCTCCTTATTGGCTCAATGACAACAGCGGCAGCCAATAGCCCCTCAGGAGAGACAGTCCAGAACAGCTGAGACTCTCATGCAACATTGCTGGATCAAGATGGGGCCTGAGTAAGTATTGGGGGGCTGAGGGGGGCTGCGGAACACAGAAGGTTTTTTATCTTAATGCACATAATGCATTAGGATAAAAAAAAAACTTCTGCCTTTAGAATCACTTTAAGAACACTGTATTGTGATCAAGTTACTGTAGTTGAAGTGTAAAGTTATGGCTGTCTCCGCTTGGTTACAGAGAATTGCTGAACAAGGTGCAGTGAAAGGCCCCTGTCATACAAACGATCTGATCAGATTTGCCTGTCAGTTTTTTAGGCGGATCTCATGGGATCCTCCATGCATCCCTATGGGGCAGCAGATGTCAGCGGAGACATGCCCGCCGACACCCGCTGCCATCTGTATCCGATCCTGTCCATGAAATCCGGACGGATGGAAACCCTATTTTCCATCCGTCCAGGGGATCGGATGGGATTGGATGAGAGCAGCGGGGCTCTGACACCTCCCTCTCACACAGCGCGGAGATGGAACTGTCATCGGCCTGCTCAGCGGGGATCGGCGGATCGATCCCCGCTAAGCAGAGAACGGTCCGCACCAGACATCGGACCATGTGAAAGGAGCCAAACTCATATTTGTGTTTTGAAGCCTGGCTTTTTGATAATCTTAATGACATGTAATTTTAGGACAAGTAACAATTCCTGCATCCTCACAGTTCCAGTTTGTAAGGCAGCGCAGTGACACATCCGCTTTGTAAATAGCATGTATTTCCTTTTTTTTTCTGTTATTTACCATGTTGATATTGAATTTCATTTCATTTCACAGACTGTTCAGATTTTCTGTATTGCCTTGAGGAAGCATGAAAAATGTCTATGGAATCTTAAAGAGAACCTGTCATGTTAGAAATGTGGACATTGCCTTAGTTTCAGGCTTACGGACTGTCATCCTTATAGTTGATTCTGTGACCTGAAATAAGCAAAAAACATGATCAATTCTGGCACAGAGGATAATACATAGGAATAAAGATGATGCAAATGGCATAGCTAGAACCTGAAATGTATACCAGAGAAGTCCATCAATTGTGAAATCAATCATGATATTGATATAACCTGGGAACAATTTTGTAGGAAGTCATGCTGTCATTGTGGAATGTTAATATTACGCTGTTTACTGGTGTAAACACTTCTGCTGGTAAGCTCCTTAAGCAGTGAATTGCTGAGAGTCAGATTAGGATCAGGTAGTCATATATTGCTATGACTTTGCCATGCCTCACCAGGAACATTGAGGTCTCATGTTCATGCTCATTGCTGGCACCTGTCATGACTTTGGTCCCTGTCTCATGTAGTTTTAAAGTGATCGTAAACCCTCACTCACTTTATAAAACAACCCATTCCGTTTAAAATAGAAATGAAAGGCAAAACATTTGTGTATAGATATAAAAAAACTTCCTAAATACCCCCCCCCCTTTTTTTTTTGAGTGAGCACATTCCCTATTAAAAACTGAGCACACTAAGCAGAACACACCATGGTCAGTTCTCTAGCTATGCTGGGAAGCCTGCACAGACTTTTACTGGGTAGCTCAGTGTACTTCTGTTTCTCCTCCCCCAGCTGCATAAGGGCTGGGGGAGGAGAAACAGCAGCACACTGAGCTTCCCAGTAAAAGTCTGTGCAGGCTTCCCAGCATAGCTAGAGAACTGACCATGGTGTGTTCTGCTTATGGCACTTTTCCACTGCAAGTACCGGCTTGGCTCTACTCGGCCCTGCTTGGCCCGGTTTGCTTTTCCACTGCTGGTACCGCATGGTACGGTGTTGGAACGGTTCGGTACAGTAGGGTATGGTTTGCTTTTCCACTAAAGTAGTACTAAAGTTAAGTGGGTGGGATAACAACGGGGTGGGTGGGATTCTCTGACCAATCAGTGGCTAGTAGTGAATGCATGCAAAGGATTGTGGGATATGGTACCGGGTATGGTACCTCTTGGAACCACAATTGAGGTGGTACTGTTTTTGAGAGCCGTACCGTTCGGTTCCATGCAGTGGAAAAGCGCCGCCGTACCGTACCGAACCGTTCCTACACCATACCATGCGGTACCAGCAGTGGAAAAGCACAAAAGCGAGCCGAACCGTTCGGTTCCATGCAGTGGAAAAGCGCCATTAGTGTGCTCAGTTTTTAATAGGAAAGCAAAGGGAGTGGCAGGAACACCAATGATTTCACACAAAGGGACCAATACAAAGAGAACAGGTTAGAGGTCCTAATTCACCTATATAGATCTTTAGTTATTACTAGATGGATCATCAGCGGGACAAAGCAGGTCCTTTTTCTGCTATATACACTCATCAGCCACTTTATTAGGTACACCTGTTGGTAACAAGAATTGTTGATCAGCCAATCACATGGCAGCAACTCAATGCATTTAGGCATCTAGACGTGGTAAAGATGACTTGCTGAAGTTCCAACCAAACATCAGAATGGGGAACAAAGGAAATTTAGGTGACTTTGAACGTGGCATGGTGGTTGTTGCCAGACAGGCCGGTCTGTGTATTTCAAAAACTGCTGATCTACTGAGTTTTCACACACAACCATCTCTAGGGTTTATAGAGAAGGGTCCGAAAAAGAGAAAATATCCAGTGAGCGGCAGTTGTGTGTACGAAAATGTCTTGTTTAACGCCACAGCCTACCTGAGTATTGTCAAAAAAGAACAAAAAAAGGGCGCACCGACCTAGCGCATTATCCTCAATAAAAGGCTTTATTTAAATAACATAAAAATTGGCTACTCACAGACGTAGATAAAGGTATAGCATATCAAGCTGAATTGCTCAAAAGTCCGTGTTTAGTCCATATAAGCGTCCATGATGAGATGACTGACGCGTTTCGAGGACCAGCCTCTTCCTCAGAGTCACTGTGTCATGACTGTCTCTTTGGTTTAAATAATGATGTAGTGAGGTGGCGACCCAGTCACTGCCCCCAGGTGGGAGTGCCTCCTCCCCCGGGGGGTGTGGCTAGAGCACCACCCACCTTCTCTTGTGACATTATTGGTAATTTGCAGTGGTCAAGGGGTCTGGATACCAAGCGCAGGAGAAGGGTGGCTACACCTTATTGTTTTTTGTACCTGAGTATTGTTGCTGACCATGTCCATCCCTTTATGACTACAGTGTACCCATCTTCTGATGACTATTTCCAGCAGGAAAATGCACCATGTCACAAAGCTCAAATTATCTCACCACTGGTTTATTGAACATGACAATGAGGTCACTGTACTCCAATGGTCTCCACAGTCACCAGATCTCAGTCCAATAGAGCACCTTTGGGATGTGGTGGAACGGGAGACTCACATCATGGAGGTGCAGCCGACAAATCTGCAGCAACTGCGTGATGCTATCATGTCAATATGGACCAAAATCTCTGAGAAATGTTTCCACATCTTGTTGAATCTATGCCATGAAGAATTAAGGCAGTTCTGAAGGCAAAAAGGGGTTCAACCCGGTACTAGCAAGGTGTACCTAATAGAGGGGCTCGGTGAGTGTCAATCTGTAGTTATTACTAGAGGGATCACCAACAGGAGAAAGAAGCTCCTGATTTTTCTAGATAGATCTTTAGTTATCACTTGAGGGGTCAACAGCAGGATTAAGGAGGTCCCGATACCACTTTATTAGATCTTTAGGTATCAATAGAGAAATCACCAGCAGGGGGAGGAGGTCATGATCCTTTTATATAGATCTTTAGTTATTACTAAAGGAATCACCAGCAGGAGGAAGGTGGTCCTGATTCCCCTTTATAGATGTTTAGTTATCCAGAGGGATCACAGACAGGGGGAAGGAGGTCCTGATACCACTATATTAAAAAGAAAATATATATATATATATATAAAAAGATTAAAGGAACACTTTTTAATCTGAGAATCAAATCAATTAAACTCCTGTGATATTAATCTGGTCAGTAAGGTAGCAGAGGGGGTTGTTAATCAGTTTCAGCTGCTTTGGTGTTTGACATTACTATGAAATTAACAACAGGTGCACTAGATGGGCAACAATGAGATAACCTCCAAAACATGAAAGGTTTTACAGGTGGAGGCCATTGACATTTTTTCCCCTACTCCTCTTTTGTAACATTTTTGCATTTGGCTAGGGTCAATGTCACTACTGGTAGCATGAGGCGATACCTGGAACCTATAGAGGTTGCACAGGCAGTCCAACTCCTCCAGAATGGCACATCAATACGTGCCATTGCCAGAAGGCTTGCTGTGTCTCCCACCAAAGTCTCAAGAACATGGAGATTCCAGGAGACAGGCAGTAACTCTAGGAGAGCTGGACAGGGCCGTAGAAGGTCCTTACCCCATCAGCAGGACCGGTATCTGCTCCTTTGTGCAAGTAGGAACAGGATGAGCACTGCAAGAGCCCTACAAAATGACCTCCAGCAGGACACTGGTGTCAATGTCTTGTTGACCAAACAATCAGAAACAGACTTCATGAGGGTGGCCTGAGGGCCCGATGTCCTCTAGTGGGCCCTGTGCTCACTGCTTGGCACCATGGAGCTCAATTGGCATTTGCCATTGAACACCAGAATTGGCAGGTCGGCCACTGGCACCCTGTGCTTTTCACAGATGAGAGCAGGTTCACCCTGAGCATGTGACAGACGTGAAAGGGTCTGGAGAAGCCGTGGAGAACATTATGCTGCCTGTAACATCGTTCAACATGACCGGTTTGGTGGTGGGTCAGTGATGGTCTGGGGAGGCATATCCATGGAGCCTAGACAATGGCACCCTGACTGCCATTAGGTATCAGGATGAAATCCTTGGACCCATTGTCAGACCCTACGCTGGTGCAGTGGTCCTGGGTTCATCCTGGTGCATTATAAGAACAATGTAGCGCTAATCATCAGTAAAAAGTTCTCAGAAAGATTAAAAAGTCCATGTAAAGTCCCAATATGATCAGATGAAAAATGTAGCGAATCCGTGATACCACCACCAGACACCCAGTTCACACTGACCCTTACCACATAACGATGATCCCCATGACAGAGATCCCAAATGCCAAAAATAGACTCAGTAGGACTCGATATGTATCCTGGATAATATGCGTCCTTCTCTGGAAGTCTCAGGTCAGTAGTCACAGGTATGTAGGGAATGAAGCACAAAGCAGTATCATAGCGCAGACCATTTATTAACCAGATCAAAATAATAGATTAAAAACACTTACAAGGATCCAATCATAACGAGCATGTAAAGCAGTCCAAATTGTTTCCAAGCATGTTCCGCCACGGCATTCCACCAAAATGATGGCCGCCACGTCTCCTCACTGTGGGCGAGCGTGTCCACTGTGACGCCCGACGTACGTTTCGTTACACTGAACGTCTTCGTTGCATGACAATGCCCGGCCTCATGTGGTGAGAGTATGCAGCCAGTTCCTGGAGGATGAAGGAATTGATACCAATAAATGGCCCCCACACTCGCAAGACCTAAATCCCATAGAATACTTCTGGGACATTATGTTTTGGTCCATCCGACGCCGCCAGGTTGCCCCCTCAGTCTGTTCAGGAGCTCAGTGATGCCCTGGTCCAGATCTGGGAGGAAATACTGCAGGACACCATCTGTCGTCTCATTGGGAGAATGCCCCAACGCTGTCAGGCATACATACAAGCATGTAGGGGCCATACAAACCACTGAGTACCATTCTGAGTTGCTGCAATGAAATTTCGGCAAAATGGGCTAGCCTGCTGAATCATTTTTCACTTTGATTTTCCGGGTGTCTTTGAATTCAGCCCTCTGTAGGTTGATAATTTTCATTTCCATCAAAAGATGTGGCATCCTTTCATTCCCAACACATTACCCAGTCCAAATCAGTATAAATATCTAGCATGATTTTTTTTCCTCATTGGGATCTGATATAATTTCAAAGTGTTCCTTTATTTTTTATGAGCAGTACATATATGTATTTATCACTAGAGGGATCACCAGCCAGAGAAAGAAGGTCCTGATTCCTCTATATAGATCTTTAGTTATCACTAGAGTGATCGCCAGCATGAAGAAGGAGATCCTGACTCCCCTACATACTGTAGATCTTTAATAAATACCAGAGGGATCACCAGCAGGAGGAAGGAGGTCCTGATACCACTATATATATCTTTTTTTATCACTAGATGGTTTATCTGCTGTAGAAAGAAGGTTCTGATTCTGCTATATAGATTTTTAGTTATCCCAAGAGGGTTCACCTGCAGGAGGAAGAAGATCCCGATGCCCCTATGAAGATTTTTATTTATCATTAGAGGTAGGAGCAGGAGGAAGGAGGCCCCGATTCCCCCTATACAGATCTTTAGTTGGACCTCATTTAGAATACTGTGTCCAGTTCTGGAGACCTCACAGCCAGAGACAGGCAGCAAAAATAGTGAACGATCTGAGGAACAAAACATAGCAGGAGAGACTGCAGGAACCTAATATGTACGGTCTGGAGGAAAGTAAGGAAAGAGGAGACATGATTGAAACCTTTAAACACTTAAGCCCCGGAAGATTTTACCCCCTTCCTGACCAGGGCCTATTTTGCGATTTGGCACTGCGTGACTTTAACGGACAATTGCGCGGTCGTGCGTGGCGGTATTTGATCACCTGTGCGATTTTTTGATCATGCGCTATAAACAAAAAAAGAGCGTCAATTTTGCAAAAATAACAATATTTTTCAATTTTTTTTATATGAAATTCTCCCCCAAAAAAATGTAAAAATCAAAATTTTTTAACATTTTCAGCCAATTTGTTTTATGTTACATATGTTTGGTAAAAAAAAAAACGCAAAAAGCGTATTTTGATTGGTTTGCGCAAAAGTTATCGCGTTTACTAACAAAGGGAAAGATTTTTGTCATTGTTGTTTTTTTTTTAACGCGTAATGGCGGCGATCTGCAATTTTTTTGCGGTACTGCGACATTGCGGCGGACAGATCGGACCCTTGACTGACATTTTTGACACTTTTGGGGTTACCAGTGACATTTCTACAGTAATCAGTGCTATACATATGCACTGTTACTGTAAAATTACACTGGCAGTGAAGGGGTAACTTTTTTTGAGAGGGAGGGGTTATTTGTGTCCCTAGGGGCGTGATTCTAACTGTGATTGGCTGTGGCTTGAGGTGTAGGAACAGTGATCAACAGTCCTACATAGTAGAACTGTATGATCACTGTTTTTACACAGGGGAGAATGACAGGCGGCTTGTTTACATCAGCCGCCTGCCTTTCTCCCTCTGTCACGGACGATCGACCGAGTGACCGGCAGACATCGGGTCCACCGGTCACACGCACGGGGGGGGGGGGTCCGAGACCATGTGGGAGCGGGAGCGCGCCTCCGGGGTCGCTCCCTAGACACTCACAGGCTAGCGACGTAGATCTATGTCACTCTGCCTGTGAGGGGCTGACTGCCGACGTAAATAGTCGTGCGGCAGTCGGCAAGTGGTTAAACACAGAAAGGCTTTATGTTCATATAGGGGTTGATTTACTAAAGGCAAATCCACTGTACGCTACTGAAATGAGGGAAAGCTCTGCTGATTTCTATCATCCAATCATGTGCAACATAAAATGCTGTTTAATATTTTACTTGCATGTCCCCCTCGGATCTACAGCAACTGCACTACCAAGTGCACTTGCAGTGCACATGTAGTGCAAATTGAATTTGCCTTTAGTAAAAAACCCCATAGCCTATTATGACCGCCAGCCACAAGAAAATGCAAAATGTGACAAAATTGTTGCGTGAACATTTGGCCGGCATTCAAAATGTTCCTATCAAGAATGCGATTCTTCTTCGTTCAGGAGAGGGAGGTTGACCCTCCCCCTATTTGCAGCAGCTTCTAAACTCTTGTAAAAGCCTTTGAGGTTTATTTACTAAAGGCAAATCCACTGGGCACTGCAAGTGTACTTAGAAGTGCGGTTGCTGTAAATCTGAATGAGTAGAAGCTCTGCTAATTTCTATCATCCAATTATGTGCATGCAAAAATGCTGCTTTTATATTCCTTGCATGTCCCCCTCGGATCTACAGCGACTGTACTTCCAAATGCACTTGCAGTGCACTTGTAGTGCAGAGTGGATTTGCCCCAAAGGGTGTACATTGACACAAAGGGGTTGATTTACCAAAGGAAAAAAGACTGTGCACTTTGCAAAGTGCAGTTGCACTCTGCAAGAGCAGTTGCCCCAGAGCTTAGTAAATGAGCAGAAGTTTTGCTGACTTCCATTGTCCAATCACGTGCAAGCAAAAATGCTATTTCTTTATTTTCCTTGCATGAGATTGGATATTTTTTGCAAAGTGAAGCTTCACCTCATTTACTAAGCTCTGGAGCACTTGCAAAGAGAAACTGCACTTTGCAAAGTGCTCAGTCTATTTCCCTTTAGTAAATCAACCCCATAGGCTTTTATGGCATTGAGTGTAGGAGCTTTGGGAAAAAAATGCCAAAAGCTCCTGAACTCAAGTTTAGAAGCTGTAGCGTACATGAAGCCTATGAGTGGTAATAATGTTCAGGAGGGCAGTATGAAGCCAAGATCTGGAATATGGGGACATGACCTCAAACCAGCAGGAGGAAAGTTCAAATTTACCCTAGAAAGTGTTATTTTACCTAAAGAGTAGTTGATGCTTAGAATAGACTTCCAGCAGAGATAGTGAGTCAGTCAACAGTAAGTAAGTTTAACCACATAACCGCTCGCTGCAGTTTTACTGCCGCAGGTCGGCCCTGTCCCATGAAACGACGTTCCTGTACATCGCTTCGCGGAACAGCTAGCAGGGGCACGTGCGTGTGCCTATTTGCCACAGAGGAAGCCGATCAGCGGGTCCGGCGGCCATTATTGCCACCTGGCACCCGTGATCGCTCCTCATGGAGACCGAACGGCGGGCTGCTGTTTAAAACATGGCAGACCGCTGTTCTGTCAGTAATGAACACAGAGATCCTTTGTTCCTCTTATTTAGGAACACAGGTCTCTGTGTTAATGCAGAAAGCCCATCCCTTACAGTTAGAAAGCACCCCTAGAGACACATTTAACTCTTTGATTGCCCCTGGTTTTAACCCCTTCCCGGTCAGTGTCATTAGTACACTAACAGTGCATATTTATAGCACTGAGTACTGTAGTAATGTCACTGGTCCCCCCAAAAGTGTCAAAAATGTCAGTTAGGTGTCCGATCTGTCTGCCGCAATGTCGCAGTCTCACAAAAAATCGCTGATCACTTCCATTACTAGTAGAAAAATAAATAAATAAATAAATAAAAATGACATAAATCTTTCCCCTAGTTTGTAGACGCGATAACCTTTGCGCAAACCAATCAGTATACACTTATTGGGATTTTTTTTATACCAAAAATATGTAGCATAATACAAATTGGCCTAAAATGATGAAAAAACTTTGATTTTTTAATTTTTTTTTATTGGGAATGTTATATAGCAGAAAATAAAAAATATTGTTTTTTTTTTTCAGAATCGTCGCTCTTTTTTTTTGTTTATAGCGCAAAAAATGAAAACCACAGAGGTGATCAAATACCACCAAAAGAAAGCGCTATTTGTGGGGAAAAAAGGACATCATGTTTATTTAGGTAAAGCGATGCATGGCCATGCAATTGTCAGTTACAGTATCGCAGTGCCATATCACAAAAAATGGCCTGGTCATTAAGGGGTAAAACCTTCTGGCCCAGAACTGGTTAAACATGGAAAACATAAATACACTTTATATTCAGATAAAAAGATAAAAAAAAACAAAGGAAAATAAAGGGGGGGGGGTTTGGACTAAATGGACAACTTGATCTTCAACATTTCCTTTAACCACTTGCCGACCGCCACCCGACTATATACGGCGGCGGTCAGCCCCTCCCAGGCAAAGTGACGTACCGGTACGTCACTAGCCTGGGAGCCAATAGGGGTCGAGCGCGCGCCACTGGAGGCGCGCTCCCACCCCCGCTCATACCCTAAGAAGCCCGCACGTGTGGCCGTCGGTCACTCGCGATCGTCGGGTGGAGAGGGAGAAAGGCAGGCGACTAATGTAAACAAAGCCGCCTGTCATTCTTCCCTGTGTAAAAGCACAGACCATACGGTCCTGCTATGTAGGACCGTTGATCTGTGCTGTTACACACACAGCCACATCCAATCACAGTTAGAATCACGCCCCTAGGGACACACTTAACCCCTCCCTCTCCAATAAAGTTAACCCTTTCCCTCCCAGTGTCATTTTTACAGTAACAGTGCATATGTATAGCCACTGGTACCCCCAAAAGTGTCAAAAATGTCAGTCAAGGGTCCGATCTGTCTGCCGCGATGTCGCAGTCCCGCAAAAAAAATAGCAGATCGCCGCCATTACTCGTTAAAAAAAAAACACCAAAAATTACAGAAATCTTTCCCTTAGTTAGTAAACGCAATAACTTTTGCGCAAACCAATCAAAATACGCTTATTGCTATTTTTTTTACCAAACATATGTAGCATAAAACAAATTGGCCTAAAATGTTAAAAAATATTGATTTTTACATTTTTTGGGGGGGAATTTCGTATCAAAAAATGTGAAAAATATTGTTATTTTTGCAAAATTGTCGCTCTTTTTTGTTTATAGCGCATGATCAAAAAATCACACAGGTGATCAAATACCACCAAAAGAAAGCTCTGTTTGTGGGGAAAAAAAGGACGTCAATTTCATTTGGGTACAGCTTCGCATGACCGCGCAATTGTCTGTTAAAGTCACGCAGTGCCGAATCGCAAAATAGGCCCTGGTCAGGAAGGGGGTAAAATCTTCCGGGGCTTAAGTGGTTAATACTTGTACTGGTGGCAGTTTGAGTACAGTGTCGCACGACCGCGCAATTGTCAGTTAAATTAACGCAGTGCCGTATCGCAAAAAGATGACCTGGTCATTAAGGGGGAAAAATCTTCCGGTCTAGAACTGGTTAAACATGGAAAACGTAAATACATTGTATATTCAGATAAAAAGATTAAAAAAGAGAAACAAAAGAAAAAAATAAGGGGGGGGGGGGTTGCACTCGATGGACCACTTGGTCTTCTATGTTTCCTTTAGTAGTAGTACTGGTGGCAGTTTGAGTGACCCCCCCCCCCCCCATGTTTTAGGCAGAGAATAGACAAAGTGGTGGCATTTTGCAGCCAGCAGACAATGGCATTATTCACATGTATGTCATGTTATGGATGTGGATCTATCTGATGAATACAATCAGAGACTGGACGTGGGAAACCAGACCTAGTTCTAAAATACTAAGACTGCTCCCTCCTCATATTATAAATAGACCCGGCAGATACAGTAACATATTTGTTGTGCTCCTCATTTATTCCCCAGATTAGATTCAGCTTCTATATGTAAAAAGGATGCTGAACAATTCCATCTTCCCGCACCCAGGCTGACAGAGCTCTGATGTATGATCTGACAGCACGGCTGACAACATCCTTGAGGCAGAGATATATGCAAGCTTTAATTTACAGCTCCTGTACTGGTTCCTTGTCTGTCCTTCTCACACCACACATTGTGGACAGTCTACTCGTCTCTTATCCAAAAACGAAGGAGAATACAGAGCCACAGTCTTCTCCTTCCTAGACCTACTACATACAGTAGATGCTGAGGAACATTTAGAAAAGATAATGACAGGCATGCTGGAATCTCTTTGTGGATCTGAAAAGAGAAATGGGCAGCACTGCGCCGTCTGAATGTGACATTCTGTATTCCTGAATTGATTACTGTAGGTAATGGGCTGCAAGTATTACAAGACAATGACAATGTAATGTTATACTACATCATATATTTAGGTGTTAAAGGCATATTAAACCCTCCGTTTTTTAAGCACTTTCAGCAGCTGATTGAATGACTTATGGAGTATAAAGCTTCTTTTATCTTTTCCTCCTTGCCTGCCTTCCAGTTTAAAGCGGAGTTCCACCCTAAAATTAAACTTACCTCCATCTTCTTGCTCCCGGTCACCTGAAAAACAAATGGATAATCGCGATTTTTTTTTTTTTTACTTACTTTGTTTAGAAGAAAATATATTTACCTTACTTCCTCTTCCTCCCCTCGGCGGCCACGGCGATTCGTCACTTCCTGGCTTGCAATGATTCCTGGGAGCTGAACGTCATCGCTCCCAGGAATCAATGCGCCTGCACCGGCCCCGACGTCAGTTCCGGTGCAGGCGCCGTCATACCTGGCTAAACAGCTTCTGGGCATGCCCAGAAGCTGTGCAGGGATGACGCTGCGGCACCGGAAGTGACGGCGGGGCTGGTGCAGTGCATCGTGGGACCGAAGAAGACAGAAGAGGACGCAGAAGAGGATCGCGCTGGCTTCAAGCTGCCCACACCTGAGAAGGCAGCGCTGGACAATACTTTTTCAAGGTAAGTATTTCTTCTAAAAGGTAAGTGCAACCCGGGACAGATCAGAGGCTAGCCATTGTGGAATGTACTAGCCCTGACTGTCCCGGGGGTATTTTTATTTAAAAAAGCTTTCCCAGGATGGAACTCCGCTTTAAAGAGGTTGTAAACCCTCTCTTATAACTTGTACCTATAGGAAAGCCTCTAATAAGGCCTACCTATAGGTACTGTAAATATCTCCTAAACTTGCACCGTTTAGGAGATATTTACTTTTAATGCAGCCAATGGCGTCATCAGGGCATGTGCTCTGAAGGAACGGCCACCCGTGCCATTCCTTCAGAGCCCTATGCCGTGATGTAATCGCGCTTCTGGCCATTCAGATAGCCGGAGGACGCGAACCAGGAAGCAGGACGGCGAACATGTTGGCAGTCCTGTCGCTGAGCATGCGGCACAGGCTGGGGCTTCATTCTAAGGTAAGTATTTCATAATGAGCTAGTATGCGATGCGTTTTATTATATTTGTGTTCTAGACCCTCTGGCGAACATTTGTTTGACATATGAAACAGACACTATGACTGCTGCCTCAGGTTTACTGTTTCAGGGTGGCTCCTTTATCTTGCAGCACCCTGTGGTGCCACCCTTGCATACAGGGACTAGATATTTGTCCCCCTACACTGTGGCCATCAATAGAAACACACAGTCCAGCCTAGGATGGCAAGGTACTCCCCTTTTTTATCTCTCCCTGCCCTCTTTTGACTGGCTGGAGACTTTGCTATCCACTGTTATAGTGTTTGTAAATGATCGCCTTGTAAAACAACCCATTCAGTTTAAAACCTGAAATTAAAGGCAAAGCATTTGTGTATGGATATAAAAAACATAAATACCTTTTCTCCCTTTTTTTTTACAAGTGATCTCATTCCCTCTGTTCTCAGCTGCATAAGTGCTTGGGGGAGGAGAAGCAGCAGTACACTGAGCTTCCTAGTGATAGGCTGTGCAGTGGAGGCATGTCAGACAAGGCTGATCATTGGAGGAGAGCAGGCTGAGTTCCCAGCATAGCTAGTGAACTGAGCATACCGTGCTCTCCTGCTTAGTGTGATCAGTTTTTAATAGGAAAGCAGAGGGACTGGCAGGAACACCAGGGATTTCACACTAAGGAAGCAATACAAAGAGAACAGGAGACTTTCTCATACAAGTACATGGTACATCAGGCACATAGCAGGAATATGAAATACTTGGGGAACAAACACTTAAGCTCTTTACTGTGAACACAGGAAGTTCAGGGAAGAAGTACTGATAGAGCAGGAGGCAGCAGTTGTAAACAGCAAATGCTGGGGCAGAAATTTTTATTGTGTTGAGCAAAAAAAAAAAATAATGAGAGTTTAAGGCCCCGTTCACATTGCAGCGACCCGACTTTGCCGGGCGACCTCATAGGTCGCGGCGTGCTGCTCGCCCCACGACCTCGGAGCGGCCGGCACGGACTTCATAACATTGAAGTCTATGCAGGTCGCTCCGGGTCGCCCCAAAGAAGCTCCGGACCCTTTTTCTAAGTCGGAGCGACTTGTGTCGCTCCTATTAGAACGGGTCCGCAGCTTCTCTATGGAAGGCGACCTACGGCGACCTGTCAGGCGACCAGGTCGCCTCAGTGTGAACGGGGACTAATACTACTTTATAATAACAATAATAATTGTGGCCATCTATTGTCTTTTAGTTGAAATGAGCTACAAAGCATGATGAGCCTTATTCATCAAAGTGTCTGAAAAAATAACTGTGCACATAGGGGGTGATTTACTAAAGGCTAGGAGCCTTATAAATGAGCAGAAGCTCTGCTGATTTTCATCATCCAATCATGTGCAAGCATAAATGCGGTCTTTTTAATTTTCCTTGCTCGTGATTAGGTATTCTTTACAAGGAGAACCTTTACCTCATTTACTAAGCTCTGGAGCAACTGTACTTGCAGAGTGCAACTGCACATTGCAAAGTGCACAGTCTATTTGCCTTCAGTAAATCAAATCTATTGTCTCAAACCAAGCAATCATATTCATGTGTGCATTGAAAAATGATACATGGAAATAGAAAAAAAATGAATTTGATTTGTTACTGTGGGTTATATACACAGATGATTTAAAAAAAAACTGCTGTCCTGCTGGGACTTATAGTCCTTTAATGGCTGGTGGGCCTGTGGGTGATCATGCCTTTCTTTTACATCTGTTCCATGCTAGGTGTTTCCATCACTCTACAACAAGATTTCTCTTGCTCAGTCCCATGTAGACGTTTACAGGCATATTAAAAGAGGAGCGTTTACAGGCTGAAAAAAAAAGGGGGGAGTTTCGAGCAGAAAAAAATGCGTGATGCACCTAAACATGTCTATACACGCCTAAAGGCTAGGCGCGTTTATAGCATGAGCATTCATTAATTCCAATGGCCAGAATAAATTAATATTCTGGCCAGGGGATTCCAAGTGCTGACACATATAAATGTGTGCAATACGTGGCTTTAGGTGCGTTTTTAACCACTTCTGGACCGGAAGGCTTTGCCCCCTTAATGACCAGGCTATTTTTTGCGATTCGGCACTGCGTTAGTTTAACTGATAATTGCGTGGTCGTGCGATGCTGAACCCAAATAAAATTGTCATTTTTTTCCCACAAATAGAGATTTCTTTTGGTGGTATTTGATTAAATAAAAATTTTCATTATTTTAGGCCAATAAGTATTACTACATATTTTTGGTAAAAAGAATCCCAATAAGTGTATATTGATTGGTTTGCACATATGTGTATGTGTATGTATATGTACTGCTGGAGGTCGGCAAGTGGTTAAAGCGGAGTTCCGGCCTCACAAAATGTTTTTCAATAAAAATACCCCCCGGGTCGCACTTACCTTTTAGAAGAAATACTTACCTTGAAAATGTCTTGTTCAGCGCTGCCATCTGAGGTGTGGGCAGCTGAAGCCCGGAGCGTCCTCTTCGGTGACGTCGGAGTCCCAGAATGCCCTGCACCGGCCCTGCTTGTCACTTCCGGTGCAGGCGCATCATCCCTGCACAGCTTCTGGGCATGCCCAGAAGCTGTTTAGCAGGGAATGATGCGCCTGCACCAGAAGTGACAAGCAGGGCCGGTGCAGGCGCATTGACTCCTGGGAGCGATGACGTTCAGCTCCGAGGAGTCAATGTAAGCAGGAAGAGACGGTGCGGGCCACGGCGCAGAGGGAGGAAGTGGAAGGAAGGTAAGTATATTTTCTTCAAACACAAGGTAAGTAATGCAAAAAAAAATTGGGATTATCCAATTGATTTTTAGGCTATTTACAGTAAGCGGATGGGCCAAAGTTGTTTTTGAGGCCGGAACTCCGCTTTAAGCTACTTTTTCTTGCCAAGAGTGAAAGGCGTTCAGAGGAAACATTCAAACGTCCATTGTGCATGAGTCCTTCTAAATTACTGTGTGCAAACTTCATCTTCCGAATCTAAAGTGACCACTACAACATAGAAACAAAATTGTATCTTACAGTATTTGTGCAACATACAGATTGTATCAGTTCCTTCCAGTTTATGTGGAATAAGCATAGAAAGATGACCATCAACAATTAAAGCAGTGCTCCGGTAATTTTTTCATCTTTCCATCTATTAAATCTTCTGCCCTTGTTGTTTTAACTTTGGATAGTAAAAAAATGTTTCTGTCAGTAAATACCTTATACAGCCCACTTCCTCTTTCTTGTCTAGTAATGTGCCTAGGCCAGTGATGGCCAACCTTGGCACCCCAGATGTTTTGGAACAAACAGAGTGATGAATCTTATCAAGGTGGACAACCTTGCTAAGATGCTCCACCACACTGCAGAGTTCATGAGCATCATGGGAAATGTAGTTTCAAAACATCTGGGGTGCCAAGGTTTGCCATCACTGGCCTAGGCTAATGACATCATGCACAGCTTTCTCTCTCATTCTCATGAGAGTTTGCCAGCAAGGGAGGAGGGATGAGTCATAAAAAGCCAAGGAGAGCTGCAGAGCTGGAGGGGGCAAGATGAGGGCGAAGATAACAGGAGACTGCAGAGATCCATTAGTAAATCGTGCAGGCAAGCAGTAATGTCAGTGTGTCTGTCTGTATATATGTGTATGTGTGTGTACCAGTATATATGTGTGTATATACAGTATCTCACAAAAGTGAGTACACCCCTCACATTTTTGTAAAAATTTGCTGTCCCCTCAAAATAACTCAACACACAGCCATTGATGTCTAAACCGCTGGCAACAAAAGTGAGTACACCCCTAAGGGAAAATGTCAAATTGGGCCCAATTAGCCATTTTCCCTCCTTAGTGTCTTGTAACTTGTTAGTGTTACAAGATCTCAGGTGGGAATGGGGAGCAGGTGCGTTAAATTTGGTGTTATCGCTCTCTCTCATACTGTTCACTGGAACTTCAACATGGCACCTCATGGCAAAGAACTCTCTGAGGATCTGAAAAAAAGAATTGTTGCTCTAAATAAAGATGGCCTAGACTAGAAGAAGATTGCCAAGACCCTGAAACTGAGGATGCAGCATGGTGGCCAAGACCATACAGCGGTTTAACAGAACAGGTTCCACTCAGAACAGGCCTCGCCATGGTCGACCAAAGAAGTTGAGTGCACGTGCTCAGTATCGTATCCAGAGGTTGTCTTTGGGAAATAGATGCATGAGTGCTGCCAGCATTGCTGCAGAGGTTGAAGTGGTGGGGGGTCAGCCTGTCAGTGCTCAGACTATAGGCCGCACACTGCATCAAATTGGTCTGCATGGCTGTTATCCCAGAAGGAAGCCTCTTCTAAAGATGATGCACAAGAAAGCCCACAAACAGTTTGCTTAAGACAAGCAGACTAAGGACATGGATTACTGGAACCATGTCCTGTGGTCTGATGAGACCAAGATAAACTTATTTGGTTTTGATACTGTCAAGCGCGTGTGGCGGCAACCAGGTGAGGAGTACAAAGACAAGTGTGTCTTGCCTACAGTCAAGCATGGTGGTGGGAGTGTCATGTTCTGGGGCTGCATGAGTGCTGCCGTCACTGGGGAGCCTCAGTTCATTGAAGGAACCATGAATGCCAACATGTACTGTGACATACTGAAGCAGAGCATGATCCTCTTCCTTCGGAGACCGGGACGCAGGGAAGTATTCCAACATAACGACCCCAAACACACCTCCAAGATGACCACTGCCTTGCTAAAGAAGCTGAGGGTAAAGGTGATGGACTGGCCAAGCATGTCTCCAGACCTAAACCCTATTCAGCATCTGTGGGGCATCCTCAAACGGAAGGTGGAGGAGTGCAAGGTCTCTAACATCCACCAGCTCTGTGATGTCATCATGGAGGAGTGGAAGAGGACTCCAGTGGCAACCCGTGAAGCTCTGGTGAACTCCATGCCCAAGAGGGTTAAGGTTGTGCTGGAAAATAATGGTGGCCACACAAAATATTGACACTTTGGGCCAAATTTGGGCATTGTCACTTAGGTGTGTAGTCACTTTTGTTGCCAGCGGTTTAGACAATAATGGCTGTGTGTTGAGTTATTTGAGGGGACAGCAAATTTACACTGCTATACAAGCTGTACACTCACTACTTTACATTGTAGCAAAGTGTCATTTCTTCAGTGTTGTCACATGATAAGATATAATAAAATATTTACACAAATGTGAGGGGTGTACTCACTTTTGTGAGATACTGTATGTGTATGTGTGTCTCTGTGTGTGTCTGTATAAATCTAGGAAGTGAACAGGAAGCAGCTTTAGCTGCCCACAGTTAAAATGGCTGTAGCCAGACTTAGTGGAGGGAGATTTCTGCAGCATATTTGGCAAGTACAGAATCACAGTATATATAAAATAATATGCAAAGTGGTTGGAAGGAATATTCAGAATGGCAAAGCAGTTTTTCTTACAAATAATGTGGGCAGACTGCAGTTCCTCTTTAAACTGTGTAATAGACTCCCCAGTGTGCCAGACCAATTCTCTGTGCCATTCCATCTCCCCTACATGCCATTTCCAGATGATGTTACATAAATGGTGGCACTATATGCAGTAAATCACTATATACAGTAAATACTTAAATAAATAAATTGAGATCTGGTTGCTGAAAACCATTGATTTAATGTCCTAGGTCCCTCAGGACCGATGTTATTGTTGATATGATCTCTGTGAAGTAAAGAGTTCCATTAGAATTGCTGTGTTGGCGAGTGTAGGTCATCATTGGATGTGATCATGTATGTTCATAAGTGTTGTGTAGGTCATCATAGGGTATCATCATGTATGTTCATATGTTCTTGTTGGAGGAGACCAGGGACTTCTGTTTTTTGAAGCATTTGCTGATGTCCATGTGACATCTCATTTTTATTATCAGCGTTGCTTCAAGTTGGTGATATTAGGCTATGTTGTTATTATGCCCGAAACGTCCCAAAAGTGTTCTTCCATATTCAAAGAGAAAATAACAAATTTTTTGAAAAATCTAGATAAATTGTCAGATTCATCAGTTCTTATATGCTATGCCTATTAGATGATCAACCAACAGACAACTGAGCGGAAAATAGGATGTAAAGAAAATAGGATCACTACTTTATTCTGTACAGAATACTATATGAGCACACTGCTGGTAAAAAATGGGAGCTCCCCCTTGTAAAGTGTACCAGTCACCAACCTGAGTTTAAAGGGCATGTTTAGGGAAAAAATGTTCTTTGCTTTGGACATAGGGTCCGCCGGTCACACGCACTGACTCGGGCGCGCGCTCGCCCACTATTGGCTCACAAGCCAGTGACAGGCTAGTGACGTACCCATACGTCACTTTGCCTGGCCGGGGCTGACCGCCGCAGTATATGTACTTGCGACGGTCGGCAACCGGTTAATTATACATCAGGGGTCTAATACAAGCATAGGACATCAGAAGTGGGAAGTATGTAGTAGTGATGCCTACTATGGTGGTTTCCAGCTTTTATAAGGATTGGCCAGGTATGGCACATACGGTACATACTTACGTTGGTCCAAGCTGAATCAATGTATCTATGCTAAACAAGCCATAACTAAACTTCAGCTTTAAGGTGGCCATACATGGTTCAATTCTCTCTTGTTCGGTTCATGGGAGAAACCAGTCAATTCCTTCATGCATGCTAAGTAGCCTAATTTAATAAGGCATTTCAAAGACAAAGATGATAAAAGTGCAGCAACCTATAGGACCCTATCAAATGCTAATTTACTTAAAGGAGTTGCAAAGGCAGAAGGTTTTTTTTTTTTTTTATCTCAATGCATTCTATGTGTAGCACTGCCCCCTAGGGGACTGCTGGATATAACACTTTCTGGATTCCCCTGGGTCACCCGTAGCAATAGCTTGCAAAAACGTATCACTTTAAGTACTTGGCTCAGTCAATGATCAGTCCAGGGGATGTTGTTTTGTAGTTTTATTTAGAACTGGGATAGGAGAAGGGATGAGTGGGATACTCCAACTAGTAACTATTCACAATGCTGAGGACATCTGACTTGAAGATGCGGAAAGGCCGCTGCTTCACTCTGCCACTGGAATGAATATAGAATAAATGTTCCTGCTTGTAATTATCTTCAGGGTTCTAACTTGGCACCCCCTTTCTTCCTCTCAATGTAGCTGACACCCGTCCACTGACTCCTACACTCTGGAGTGGTCCCTTTCCTAGGAAGACCCCTGGGCAAGTTCCTCTGTACTCATGGACACTGTTTTTCCAGAGTCACTGTTGCCCTTAACTCCACCAGTCAGCTTCTCCTGAACCTCTGGATTCAGCCCCACACTCTCTGGTTCACCAGGCCGACTGCCTGTGACCACCATCCACTGCTGAAGAAGAGGAGACAGCCGTCCCCCTCCTTCTGGGACCTGGCTTTCCACCCAAAGACCCCCTGCCTCATGTGCCCCTGGCTTTATACCCTATTCCATGATGCATCCCTCTCGATTCCAAACCCATGGGGTAGTATCAAAGCCTGTGTGTCATTGGCTGGGTTTCCTCCACTGTCCAATGTGCCTCCCCATTGGATACAGTGGGGACACTCCCTCAGCCCAAATGCATTACACACTGAGCACATGGAACAGGCCTAACTACGAATCATGCTCCCCTAATAGGCAGAGGGCATCTATGTTTTACCTGCTGCTCTCCTGATAAGCAGGCAGAGCCAAAACCACTCTCCTACCTAGCACCTATCTAGGAGGGTGCTACATATGCATTAAGATAAAAAGCCTTCTGTGTGCAGCAGCTCCCTGACATGTACCTGAGGTCCCTCTCTGTCCAGCGATGTCCACAAGTGCCTCAGCTGTCTAAGATTCTCCCTCCTGATTGGCTGAGACACAGCAGCGGAGCGATTGGCTGCCACTGCTTCCAAATAAAGTCAGCTAGTCAATCAGAAGAGATTGGGGGGTGGGGCCGGGCCAAGGCTCTGTGCCTGAATGGACACAAGGAGCTGTGACTCGGCTTGGGTGCCCCCATAGCAAGCTGCTTGCTGTGGGGGCACTGAAAAGGAGGGAGGGGCCAGGATCACAGAAGAGGGGCCCAAGAAGAGAAGAATCAAGGCTGCTCTGTGCAAACCCACTGCAAGAGAGCAGGTAATATAACATGTTTGTTATTTTTATAGGAAAAAAATGAGACTTTACAATCACTTTAATGATACTACAATTAATGAGCGATGCAGTACATGCTGTTTAGATGTTTTAGATCATTGTAGTGCATTTTCCTCTTCTGAATTGACATTAAAGTAGCACTTAGGCAAAACTTTTTTCATTTTGGATAGAACAAGAGAGTTATACCCCTTTCAGATTTTTTTTCTCAAGCTGTGTCCTATTGGGGAGATTTACCTTCACTCCCTGTCCCATAACAGAAAGTAGGAGGCAATCCCTTCAAATTAAGGGAATCCCTCGGGGCCCCCCAGGTCAACAGATCTAGTGTCCAATTGGAAGATTTCTTCTCTTTTCTGGGGACAACCCAAAATTTGGGATTTTCTTTTATTTCACTTTCAATGATAATGGTAATCAGGACAAATAGAGAGGATGAATCTCCTTCATGGAAGCACAGATAGAAATGAAAACCTGTGTGTTCTATTCCTTCTTCACTCTATCCAAAAGTTTAGTTATACTTTAGGGGCTCGTTCACACCAGCATGTGTGCGTTAGAGTTACATGGTCAGTTGTGTCCATGCACACTATAGGCATTTACAGGAGAATCTATGTGTCCATGTACACTATAGGCATTTACAGGAGAATCTATGTGTCCATGCACACTATAGACATTTACAGGAGAACCTATGTGTCCATGCACACTATAGGCATTTACAGGAGAATCTATGTGTCCATGTACACTATAGGCATTTACAGGAGAATCTATGTGTCCATGCACACTATAGGCATTTACAGGAGAATCTATGTGTCCATGCACATTATAGGCATTTACAGGAGAATCTACAGTGCCTTGCGAAAGTATTCGGCCCCCTTGAACTTTGCGACCTTTTGCCACATTTCAGGCTTCAAACATAAAGATATAAAACTGTAATTTTTTGTGAAGAATCAACAACAAGTGGGACACAATCATGAAGTAGAACGAAATTTATTGGATATTTCAAAATTTTTAACAAATAAATAACTGAAAAATTGGACGTGCAAAATTATTCAGCCCCCTTAAGTTAATACTTTGTAGCGCCACTTTTTGCTGCGATTACAGCTGTAAGTCGCTTGGGGTATGTCTCTATCAGTTTTGCACATCGAGAGACTGAAATTTTTGCCCATTCCTCCTTGCAAAACAGCTAGAGCTCAGTGAGGTTGGATGGAGAGCGTTTGTGAACAGCAGTGTTCAGTTCTTTCCACAGATTCTCGATTGGATTCAGGTCTGGACTTTGACTTGGCCATTCTAACACCTGGATATGTTTATTTGTGAACCATTCCATAGTAGATTTTGCTTTATGTTTTGGATCATTGTCTTGTTGGAAGACAAATCTCCGTCCCAGTCTCAGGTCTTTTGCAGACTCCATCAGGTTTTCTTCCAGAATAGTCCTGTATTTGGCTCCATCCATCTTCCCATCAATTTTAACCATCTTCCCTGTCCCTGGTGAAGAAAAGCAGGCCCAAACCATGATGATGCCACCACCATGTTTGACAGTGGGGATGGTGTGTTCAGGGTGATGAGCTGTGTTGCTTTTACGCCAAACATAGCGTTTTACATTGTTGCCAAAAAGTTCGATTTTGGTTTCATCTGAGCAGAGCACCTTCTTCCACATGTTTGGTGTGTCTCCCAGGTGGCTTGTGGCAAACTTTAAACAACACTTTTTATGGATATCTTTAAGAAATGGCTTTCTTCTTGCCACTCTTCCATAAAGGCCAGATTTGTGCAGTATACGACTGATTGTTGTCCTATGGACAGAGTCTCCCACCTCAGCTGTAGATCTCTGCAGTTCATCCAGAGTGATCATGGGCCTCTTGGCTGCATCTCTGATCAGTCTTCTCCTTGTATGAGCTGAAAGTTTAGAGGGACGGCCAGGTCTTCGTAGATTTGCAGTGGTCTGATACTCCTTCCATTTCAATATTATCGCTTGCACAGTGCTCCTTGGGATGTTTAAAGCTTGGGAAATGTTTTTGTATCCAAATCCAGCTTTAAACTTCTCCACAACAGTATCTCGGACCTGCCTGGTGTGTTCCTTGTTCTTCATGATGCTCTCTGCGCTTTAAACGGACCTCTGAGACTATCACAGTGCAGGTGCATTTATACGGAGACTTGATTACACTCAGGTGGATTCTATTTATCATCATTAGTCATTTAGGTCAACATTGGATCATTCAGAGATCCACACTTCTGGAGAGAGTTTGCTGCACTGAAAGTAAAGGGGCTGAATCATTTTACACGCCCAATATTTCAGTTTTTTATTTGTTAACAAAGTTTGAAACATCCAATTAATTTTGTTCCACTTCATGTTTGTGTCCCACTTGTTGTTGATTCTTCACAAAAAATTACAGTTTTATATCTTTATGTTTGAAGCCTGAAATGTGGCAAAAGGTCGCAAAGTTCCAGGGGGCCGAATACTTTTGCAAGGCACTGTATGTGTCCAGGCACACTATAGGCATTTACAGTAGAATCTATGTGGCATTTACAGGAGAATCTATGTGTCCATGCACACTATAGGCATTTACAGGAGAATCTATGTGTCCATGCACACTATAGACATTTACAGGAGAATCTATGTGTCCATGCACACTATAGACATTTACAGGAGAATCTATGTGTCCATGCACACTATAGACATTTACAGGAGAATCTATGTGTCCATGCACACTATAGACATTTACAGGAGAATCTATGTGTCCATGCACACTATAGACATTTACAGGAGAATCTATGTGTCCATGCACACTATAGGCATTTACAGGAGAATCTATGTGTCCAACTGTCCATACACACTATAGGCATTTATAGAAGAATCTATGTGTCCATGCACACTATAGGCATTTATAGAAGAATCTATGTGTCCATGCACACTATAGGCATTTACAGGAGAATCTATGTGTCCATGTACACTATAGGCATTTACAGGAGAATCTATGTGTCCATGCACACTATAGGCATTTACAGGAGAATCTATGTGTCTATGTGTCCAACACGTGTTAACAAAAACTAGGCGCTTTTAGCGATTTATTTCGATGAGCAGAATAATTTAATATTTTGGTAAATGAAATGAATAAACGTCCAAATGCGTGACACTCCAAAACATGCTTTAAAAAAGGTAGCTTAGGAGCGTGTGAACGTAGCTTGGAGAAAAGCCTTTAGTAGAGCCCCAGTGTACATAGGGCCTAAAATTTTAAAATAATGAAAATAAAATGCAGCAATGAGGCCAGTGAAGTGGCTGCCTTTTTGTGCAACAGTACAGATTACTAAACAAGAAAAATTGAGACAGTTTTGTGTCAGTTGAGCTGAGAGAGCCCTGTGATTCCTTTCTATAGTATCTGTATCCCGTCTCTACCCATAAATTATCAGTGGCAGCCCAACACACAAATATTACAACTTTCATGTTGTTGCTGGCTCCCTTCCTGCTGACAACGTGGTGTTCAGTGATCGATAGCATTCAGCTTCCCGACATCAGGCTGTGTGAGGTCTGGCCCGTTATCGGACATCAGCCATTCTGAGATAAGCCTGGTCTTTAGGTGGCTACAGTAGATGCTCGTGGATCTAAATTGATTTCAGTGTCACTCCTAATAACCAGGTCATTTCATTATTAGCTGATTTCAGAAAAGGACTCAGGCTTTACACAGCCCCCAAATTTTAGGTGGAAAAGAATGAGCCATTGGCTGCAATCATGGCCTTTTTTGCAGGTGGAAGAGTTTTTTCTGTTTTTTTTTTTTTTGAGATCCTCTTTAGATTAAACAAATCTGTTGCAACGTGCTGCTCATAATCTGCAACAAACCCAACAATGCAACTTGGGTTCATGGCAGATGCCTGTGTTTTGTACATGTAGCCTAGATGTGTCTTGTCTCCTCCAATCCTTCTATAAAGCAGCACTGTCTCTATCTGCCTGTTGTATCTAATACACGTTCATGCATTAATTGTCTCACTGTGCTGTCCTTCTGTCTGATTTTATGATCAGGATTAATAAAAAAGAAAAACAAGCTGGAGTCATTTGTTGATGCACAGCGCATCTCTTCCAAGGAGAGCTTAGAGTTAAAAGTGGGAGAATTTTGATGTGCGACCGAAGTGTGGCATCAGGAAATGGGAAACTGCATCTTTAAGCAGAACACAATCAAAAATGAATTACAATAAATCCTATATAATTGCATAGGTCATTCTCTTTAATGAGATTTTATTAACCTGACTGTCAAGCTTTTGAGTCAGGCAGATATTTTATCTTCTTCAACTGATAAAAGTGTCAGCTATAAACCACCGTATAAATATTCATAAATCTACACATCTGTGGCAGCCTATCAGCATCATTCTTTTGGACATTAAAAGCATTCTAATTACTTTCTGTCTAGCAGAGCTGAGATGCTGCCTGCTATAGTGTGTGTTTGGCAGTCATGATTGCTTTTGTTTGCCATCACAAATAGCAGCAGTCTATTTCTTATACTGATAGTTCAGAAAATACTCCCGGCTTGTGACTGATATAGAAAGGGGTGGGAATGATCTCCCCGTGTTTGGGTAGCATTAGAAAATGTCAAAGTATCCATTTTTTGGATGAATATAAGGTAGTCTTGTTTGCTGGTCTGATCTTCCGTTTATTTAGTGGAACACTGTAAAAGGCAGCAGTGATGGGCTAATGGACTATCCAATATTATTTAGGTTTACAAAAGTCACATTAAATTTCGTTGGTTGATGTGACTTACTGTTCATTATTGTAGAGGCTTGATGAGCTGCACAGTGCTTTAACCACTTCTGGATCGGAAGGATGTGCCCCCTTAGTGACCAGGGCATTTTTTGCGATTCGGCACTGCGTTACTTTAACGGACAATCGCGCGGTCGTGCGACGCTGTACCTAAATAAGATTGGCGTCCTTTTTTTCCCAAAAATAGAGCTTTCTTTTGGTGGTATTTGATCACCTGTGTGATTTTTATTTTTTTATTTGTTAGGCTATAAACAAAAAAACGACAATTCTGAAAAAAAAAGAAAAAAACAATATTAGTCACATTCTGCTATATAACATTCCCAAAAAAAAATATTTAAAAATCAAAATTAATAATTCTAGCACTAGATTTCCTCTTAAACCTCCCTGGCGGTATGATTCTTTTGGATTCTAGGTGCTGAAAGCGGTACCATTATTTTGCATGTAATTCTTAAGAATGAGCAGCCCAAACCAACTATTTACATTTTTTTTTTTTTTTTACTGTGCGTTCTTGTTTATAACATCTCGGGTATGATAAAGTTTGAAACACAAAATTTATAAATTATAATATAATAAAAAACTATAAATAAGTTAAAGTATGTATGTATGTATGTATATATATATATATATATATATATATATATATATATATATATATGTATATATACATACATATATATATATATATATATATATATATATACATATACATATATATATACATAAAAAGTACAGTAAAACTGCAGGAAAGGGCACTGGGGGGCAATGTAATGTGAATTTATTTTATTTTGAATGGTATCAGTGTGTTTGGTGTGTTTTACATTTGAATTTGCCGCCGGTTTCACCCCCCTGCGAACGTCACGTCGCAGGAGACGGAAGATCCGCCGCCGCATACCGCTCGCATACATCGCTGGATCCCGGTGACAAGGTAAGTAACCTCTTTTACAGGATCCAGCGATGCTTCTGGCGGTACCCCGAGTGTGGTTACCGCTTTTGGCTCTGAAATTTAACCCCGAGCCACCCTCGGGAATACCGCTAAGAAGGTTAACTCTAAATTGGTAACCAGATGGAGATTTTTAAGTACTGTAGTTTTGCACCATTCCACAAATGTGTGCGCATTTTTAAAGCATCCTATGAGGCTGCATGACTCCTGACTATTTTTGATTGGACCTTTGCTGATCACATGCATCCTCCCAAAAAAAAAAACTCTCTAGCTAAAGCCAATCAGGCCAAACTCTCTCCTAGGGCTCTGGAATATCAGGAGATGGTTTGGGGACAGCAAAATAAGGGGAGGTTTAGAGAAGACAGGATCAAACAGTCTTTTTACACAATGTGGAGGATTAACCTGTTAAGTTCCACAGTGAATATAACAAGCATGCTTTACTGCATATGCAGAATGATTGTACTGTTGTGGGTTTAGTAACACTTTAAAGTCAATCATTTGATTTATTAATAATAATATCACATAGTCCATTCAGGACTGAACGGGTTGACAAACTCTCACTAACAAAGGCCGTCACAAAACAGAATTGAAGAAGGAAGGCAAGGTGTGTGGGAGCGGAAGACTGGCGCTCCTCCTCTGTAGAATGACTCTCCTCAGGCGACTGATTGAGTGGGAAAACCAACGCTTTTATACATTGAGCGCTGCTCCAGCCGCCAAAAGGGCTGGGACTGCCCTGCCAACATACTCTAAAGTAACAAAAAAAAAATCACTGCCAGCTGTCCCAGGGCCAGGATAGGTGGGGCGACCGGCCTGACAGCCCTCCAATGTGTGGCACCTGCCCCCCCCCCGCGTCGAAATAAAAAAATATTGGCGTATAGCACTATATTTTCAGGGGGAAAAAACTGCGTGTTATACTCTGATAAATACGGTTGAAAATCATTTATCATTTTCCTTCCACTTCACAATTATGTGCCACTTTGTGTTGGTCTATCACATAAAATTTTTGGTTGTAACATGACAAGATGTGGAAAATATCAAGGGGTATGAATACTTTTTCAAGGCACTGTAGATGCCTAAATGCATTGTGTTGTTGCCATGCGATTGGCTGATTAGCAATTTGTGTTACCAAGCAGTTGAACAGGCTTACCTAATAAAGTGGCCGGTGAGTGTGCAATCCAATGAACGGAGGCGGATTCTGTTTTTTTAATTCCCTGAAAGCTTAGGGTGCTTGAAGTGAACACATGATTACTGGGTAAATTTTATTAAAAAAGGGGCTTTGTTAAAGCAGATTTTCACTGTATCTGATCACCACAAACCCAAAACACTATTTAATTCATTTATAATATTCAAAGCAAACCTCCCCCATCCATCCATGTTTCCATGTTTTATGGAAAGTGAGAAATCACTTTGAATGCCAGACCCCTCCCTAGCATTTTTGGCTGTGGCCATCTTGAATAAGAGCAAATGATTCACATATTTATTTCCTGGAATCCATCTGCCCTTAGTTCAAGCATGCATGTAGGAGGGTGTGCTTAGCTGATGAAACCCCTCCTCCTCTCCTCCCCTCCTGACTCCTGGGATGTATGACATCATTTGTCTAGGCCTGTTAACCAGGAAGGGACTGAAGAAATGTAAAAAAAAAAAAGTTTAAAACAAGTAAATATGATATACTTTCCTATCTATTTACTAATGCTAGCGACATAAGGATTAAAAATAGTTAATGCTGATTGGGAGAGTGAAGTTCCACTTTAAATACTGCTTTAGGCCCCCATAGACTTAACTCGTGTTCATAAAGTCTGACAAATTCTTCCTGATAAATTCCGCTAAATGATTCTACTCTGAAACAGATTGGTAAATATGAACCAAATCTAGGTCCCCACAACTTCTCCAGTATTCCTGGGGAGTAGTGATGTCTCTATTTTGTAAGCTGCATAACATATTGTGAATGTGATTCTTGATGGCACTCTAAAGCTGACTATACACTATTAGATTTTCAAATAAAAATTTGTACACAAATTCTCAGCACATTTGACTAGGGATAGACTGATATGATTTTTTCAGGGCCGATACCAATATTTTGGTCACAACATTTTGGTATCGGCCGATATGGGCCGATATTTTGTACATTTAAAGTTTTGAAAAATAAAGACAATTTTTGACACAAATCTAGTACTGAACATGTTAATTTTTGTTTAATGCTTAATGGCTGGCGTGCTGGCACCCTGTGGTGGGTAGCTGGCTGGCTGGCACCCTGTGGTGGATGGCTCGCTGGCTGGCACCCTGTGGTGTGTGGCTGGCTGGCTGGCACCTTGTGGTGGGTGGCTGGCTGGCACACTGTGGTAGGTGGGCGGCTGGTACAGTGCCTGTGGCTGGCTGGTACAGGGCCTGTGGCTGGCTGGCACCCTGTAGTGGCTGGCTAGCTGTCTGGCACCCTGTGGTGGGTGGCTGGCTGTCTGGCACCCTATGGTGGGTGGCTGGCTGGCACCCTGTGGTGGGTGGCTGGCACAGGGGCTGTGGGTGGGTGGCTGGCTGGTACATATCCTGTGGGTGGCTGGCTGGCTGGTACAGTGCCTGTGGCTGGCAGGTACAGGGCCTGTGGGTGGATGGCTGGTACAGGGCCTGTGGGTGGCTGTCTCGCTGGTACAGTGCCTGTGGCTGGCTGGTACAGGGCCTGTGGATGTGAGTGGCTGGCTGGCACCGGGCTGCTGTGGGTGAGTGCATACACTCCCGCGAGACTAGTCCCGACTCCAGTCCAAGCTGTCCAAGGCAAGGGAGGCGGCCTAAGAAGGCAGAATGACGTCACAAAAATATCGGCCAGTTCCGGGGCCGATACCGATATATCGGGGAAAGTGCATATCAGCCGCCGATATACCGACCTTGTCGATAATCGGTCTAACCCTGCATTTGACAACTTGACAAATGTTTATTGAAAGCAGTTCAAAACTTCTGTTTGCTTTTAATATTCGTTTTTGGAGTGAATAGACTGTCCTGAATGAAACCACAGACACTGATAGAAATGCGTTAATTTGAGAAAAAAATTCCGTTTTGCTCCTTCGAAGTTTCTTGCCACTGCAGTCGAAAATAAATGTGAATTTGACCTCACTAAGGGATAGAATATTGAACAAACATTCTAAAAATGAAAAATTTACAATTCTACAAGTGTATATCCAGCTTTAAAGTAGTAGTAAAGCTAATGCTTTTGTATTACAAATACATTCCTCTTGATAAATTACATCTGGACAACAATATTATCATTGAACACAATAGGCTAGGTGGGACTTTAAGTGAGACCCCAGCAGGTAGTGCCCGGCATCTCCATCCCTGTATCAAGAAAAAAATGAGGTTGAAGGATTATAAGAGGTGCATGGAAGTCAGCCAGCCCCCAGTCTGATGTACTCACCCTCCATTCTGTCACCAACCAAGTAGACCTGTCTCATGATACAAAGAACAGGGGTTTAGTTGACACACATTTGCAAACGCATGTGTAAGTTGCAGAGCCACTACACGGCACCCTGTTATATCTGCAGTCTTAACACTTTCTAATTTAGTGTCTCCACACTGGGAGCACATGGCTGCTAATGGATGGAAGGAGGAACAGGTGAGAGGGAGACAGCCCAACCTCCCCCAACCCACCCTCATCCATGACTGGTCTGTTGTCTAAAAACTCAAATAACTAAGTTGTAACGATGGTACAAACTGGAAAGGACCAGCTGAGAAGCATTACACCTCCATCCCCTTGGTGGATGCAGTATAAAGACAAATAGGGATTTTATATATGGGGCATGGCCTGTAAAGCACAATGCCTTTCAATCCCTAATTTCCTTGGGACTTTGTGTGAGACAAGCAGGTCATGCTATTGGTCTCCATCCCTGTTTACGGAAAAAAATAAGGTCAACTCAGACTGCATCCACCAAAAACGCACGAAAATCGCACGGTGGGACTTTATATGAGGCACCAAGCTGTAGGCAAGGCGTCTCCATCCCTGGTTGCTTGAACACAATAGGCTAGGTGGGACTTTAAGTGAGACCCCAGCAGGTAGTGCCCGGCGTCTCCATCCCTGTATCAAGAAAAAAATGAAGTTGAAGGATTATAAGAGGTGCATGAAAGTCAGCCAGCCCCCAGTCTGATGTACTCACCCTCCAATCTGTCACCAACCAAGTAGACCTGTCTCATCATACAAAGAACAGGGGTTTAGTTGACAAACATTTGCAAACGCATGTGTAAGCTGCAGAGCCACTACACGGCACCCTGTTTTATCTGCAGTCCTAACACTTTCTAATTTAGTGTCTCCACACTGGAAGCACATGGCTGCTAATGGATGGATGGGGGAACAGGTGAGAGGGAGACAGCCCAACCTCCCCCAACCCACCACCATCCATGACTTGTCTGTTGTCTAAAAACTCAAATAACTAAGTTGTAACGATGGTACAAACTGGAAAGGACCATGCACCTCTTATAATCCTTCAACCTAATTTTTTTCACAATATTATCATTTACCACTTATCATTTACCACAACGCCACTAAAGATTCACATTATCTTCATTTAATTAGTGCAGCCTTTAGCTTCCTCTTTTCGACTTCTTTGAACTTTCAGCTGAGGATCGCACACTCCCGCCGAAAAAAAGTGTTCTGTTTACCTTCCTAATGCCACAACGCATGCAGGCTGGTGCCATGATGTTCTCACTCTATGCCTGTGCATGTACAGTGCAGGCAGCAGTTATTCTGTGAGTGTGCTGTAAGAGTGACCTTGATTTCTTACAATTGTGGGACCTAGTGAATGAGAGGATTGCAAGGCAGAAGCTTTAGAAGAAGCACTACACAATGTAAGTGCATCTACCATCATATCTTAAATAGCAAAAATAAGGGTTTATAGAATAATTCCAGGCATTGCTATGATATACATAGTTACATTGGTCCAGCTCCCTGGAAGCTGGAAATCACTTAAGTAGGAACCTATACTCCAATGATCTTCACATGCTTCCAGGTCCTGTGCTGAGTGGCTGCACCTCTACCACCTGAACACAGGATGTCAGCTGCTCGGCACAGGCACCATTGCAAAATGCTTTTCACTTTCTGGATGAATGCAAAGCATTCTCTGATTGGATGAGGTGGAGAGGTCGGGTGGTGATGTCACGCTCCCCACTTCATCCAATCATAGATTCTTTGCATTCATTCAGAAAATGCAAAGCATTTTCTCAATGGCGCCTGTGCCGAGCAGGAGGAACTGCTGGGTGTGGGACCCAGAAGCAAGTGGAAGTCACTTGAGCAGTGGTACCTACATCAGTCATTTCCAGCTTCCAAGGGCATCAGCCAGGTATGGTATATACATTGTTACAGTGGTCAAAGCTGTATCAATGTAACTACTTATTATATAGCCATACCTGGAATTCTTCTGTAATTAGTTACTTCATTACTTCATACCAGGTTTTTCTCTGGTAAAAAAAGGGACTAGCATTGGCAGCAAATCAGTATATCCGAACTCTTGATTTTATCTACAAATACAAGAAATTTGATAAGTTGATAAAAGTTATGGTATATGGCTCTATTGCTCTTAAATCACAGAGGAAACTGCACTCACACTCTATATCTGTATTTTTAGAAACTTCTTAAATTATAACTCCTAACCAGAAATAAAGAAGGAATAGAAGTATCTTTCAACATCTATTTGGTTGAACCAATTGACCTATGTATGACCAACTTTGCTGAACCATCTGCAGTACCACAATGATGGTAAAGGGTAATCCTTGCACATTGACATACTTTTTCTTATCTGAATATAGTATATATAACTAGACTTTCCTTGTTGTTAAACCTGACGCTGCTGTTGACTAGAATGAATGCAGATTATACCATTTATAAGCTCGCTTTGATGTTTTATTAAAACCTAGCTGATTAAGATTGTGCAGCCCACATGAGCTTACCAGATCATAAATATTCTCAGGTTAACCCTCCTGTTAATGTAGGAATTGCCAGACTGTCAGTCCTGGCCTTGTGATGTACTTCATTTTTAGTTAAGAGTGGATTTGCATTCATCAGTTATCATAGATTAGGGCAAGGGTCTCCAAACATTTTAAACAAAGGGCCACTTTAGTGTCCTCCAGGTTTAGGGGGCCAGACTGTGGCCAGTGGGAGTAAAATTGTCCTGGCATTAGTGGTAGTTAACAGTAGAGTTGCACGATTCTGGATAAAATGAGAATCACAATTTTTTTTTGCTTAGAATAAAGATCACAATTCTTTCACGGTTCTCGGCAAAACATCATCTTTCACATTAGGCTCCATGTACACGGGACGTTAGAATAAACGTGCTGCAAAGCTAGTTCTGACGCCGGGAAAAAGCAGCTGTTAAACGTGCTTTCAGTAGCTTTTTCCATTTGCGTTATTGCACGTTTGGCCACGTTGCTTTTAGCAGCGTTTTTTCTGCCTCCATTCAAAATCAATGGTTCCCTATGGGAGCCTATTGATTTGAATGGAAGTCGCACCGCAAGTCAGGTCAGGATGATACTTACACTGTGAGAATCTTGAGGGGGAACTCCACGCCAAAAATGGGAAAAAAACTGCGTATGGAATTTGAGGGTAGCCCCACGCCGAAAAAACGGAGTGGGGTCCCCCCCAAAATCCATACCAGACACATATCCGAGCATGCAGCCTGGTAGGGCAGGAAGGGGGAGGGGACGAGCGAGCGGCCCCACCCCCCCTGGACCATACCAGGCCACATGCCCTCAACATGGGGGGAGGTGTTGGTGCTTTGGGGCAGTTGGAGCTCTGCACCCCCCACCTCAAAGCACCTTGCCCCCATGTTGATGAGGACAAGGGCCTCATCCCCACAACCCTGGCCGGTGGTTGTGGGGGTCTGCGGGCAGGGGGCTCATCGGAATCTGGAAGCCCCCTTTAACAAGGGGGCCCCCCAGATCCCAGACCCCCTCCCTATGTGAATGGGTATGGGGTACACTGTACCCCTACCCATTCACCCCATAAAAGGCAGTGTATGTAAATAACGACAGGAGACGTTTTGGAAAGTTTATTAAAAATCTTCATCTGTTCTTCTCTGCTCTGGTCTTCTGAAATCTCCTGGTCTTCTGTTCTTCTGCTCCTTTGCTGTCCGCTCTTCTGCTCTTTTGCCCTCGGCTCTTTTCTTCTTCCTCTGGTCCTCCTTCCGACGATGTCTCCGGTGATTATGCTGATCTCTGGTCTCTGCAGCTGGTTATATAGCCATTGTGGGCGTGGCGTCCCGATTACGTCATCTGTGACGTGAGGGGTGGGGCCTCCAGATGACGTCATCGGGGGCCACGCCCACAATGGCTATATAACAAGCTGCAGAGACCAGAGACCGGCATAATCACCGGAGACATCGTCGGAGGCGGACCGGAGGAAGAAGGAGAAGAGAATTGCCGAGGGCAAAAGAGCAGAAGAGCGGACAGCAAAAGAGCAGACAGCAAAAGAGCAGAAGACCAGAAGACCAGGAGAGGGAGAACACCAGAGCACAGAAGAACAGATGAAGATTTTTAATAAACTTTCCAAAACGTCTCCTGTCGTTATTTACATACACTGCCTTTTATGGGGTGAATGGGTAGGGGTACAGTGTACCCCATACCCATTCACATAGGGAGGGGGTCCGGGATCTGGGGGGCCCCCTTGTTAAAGGGGGCTTCCAGATTCCGATGAACCCCCTGCCGGCAGACCCCCACAACCACCGGCCAGGGTTGTGGGGATGAGGCCCTTGTCCTCATCAACAAGGGGGCAAGGTGCTTTGAGGTGGGGGGTGCAGAGCTCCCCCTGCCCCAAAGCACCAACACCCCCCCATGTTGAGGGCATGTGACCTGGTATGGTCCAGGGGGGGTGGGGCCGCTCGCTCGTCCCCTCCCCCTTCCTGCCCTACCGGGCTGCATGCTCGGATAGGGGTCTGGTATGGATTTTGGGGCGGACCCCACGCCGTTTTTTCGGCGTGGGGCTAACCTCAAATTCCATACCAGACCCTAAGGGCCTGGTTTGGAACCTGGGGGGGACCCCCACGCAGTTTTTTTCCCATTTTTGGCGTGGAGTTCCCCCTCAAGATTCTCACAGTGCAAGTCGCGCCGCAAGTCAGATCATCCTGATCCGACTTGCGGTGCGACTTCCATTCAAATCAATAGGCTCCCATAGGGAACTATTGATTTTGAATGGAAGAAAAAAAACGTATAACGTGGCTGAACGTATGTTCATCACGTTCGGTCACGTTTGGTCACGTTCGGCCGCGTTTCTGCATTTGAAACGCCGGAAAACACACGTTCGAACGCAAATAATTGCGTTCCAAAAAACGTACCTTAACTCAACTGCCTGCAAATGACTGTAAACGACCCTGTGTACATGGACAGATAAGATAAAATGTAGATGGGTTCAGGGGCTTCTGAAAAAAACGCCCAACTGCTCCTAAACGGCCATTTACAACGTCCCGTGTACATGGAGCCTTACACAAAACAATTGGGCCAACTTTACTGTTTAGTTTTTTTAGATCATTGAAATGTATTTTTACCCAGAAAATTGCATTTGAAAACCGCTGCGCAAATACAGTGTGACATAAAATATTGCAACGGTCGCCATTTTATTCTGTAGGGTCTCTGCTAAAAAATATAGAAAATGTTTGGGGGTTCTAAGTAATTTTCGAGCAAAAAATACTGATCTTTAACTTGTAAGTAACAAGTATCATAAAAGGGCTTCGTTTGTAAGTGATTAAACTGACCTTATTTACAGACCGAAGTTCATCCCCTTTGATCTCTAAAAGAACAGAAGGATACAGTGTTTCTCATTATCTCTCTTTCAGTGCCGGGTCACACTTGTGCGATGCGGGAAGGCTGCGAATTCGCAGCCTGTTCCCGCATCGCAAACGCACATCTGGCAGTTCACACTGCCATATGCGATACGCAGGGGGTGTCAATTAAATATTAACGACACCCCCATTTTGATCGCATATCGCAGTGCGATCTGACAGTTCACATAGGATCGGATCGCATGAACCACTGTGCGATCCGATCCTGATGCGGCTGAAAAAAAGGGTAAAAAAAAGTGCGACTTTTGTGCGGGTGCAGTGCGAATTTAGCCATACGAAGTGTATGGCTGAATTCGCACTGCACATCCGATCGCATGTAATGAAGGAGCAGTGCGCTCAGATATTACATGCGATCGCCGCACACGCTATAGTGTGAACCGGCATTGATAAACATTGCCGGCTGCTTTTTCTTTTTTGACAGCTGTGAGCAGGAGAACTGCTCTGCACTGTGTACATGAATAGTGGAAATGCTGGATTAGGATCAAGATCAAGACTCAGCATATAAGGCGCAGTGAGACAAATGTAAAAAAAAAAGTACAATCTACTGATTCCTAGTTGTTATTGGGTAAGTGTAGTAGAAGGGTCCCTCTGAGGGTGAGAACTGTGTTTTCATCCTCTTTCTGGACCAAAAGGTCACACATGGAAGTAAAGAGATAGGAAGAGTGAAAAAAAAAAAAAGGGAGCATAGAGGGGATTAGGGAAGGAAGGGGGGGGGGGGCAGAGATCAGGGGGGAGCTTAGGAAGGTGATACCAGTTTCCTGGAGAGAGAGGAGCAAACGCCCTATTTTTGTGTTGTCAGATTGCACAAAACTATATAGTGGCATCAAGGCTAGCCTACAAGCAGTCCTAGACACACTGATTGATTGGCCAGCTGCACAGGATATAAGATTCAATAAAGATAAACATAAAGTTACATAAATGAGGGCTAAATGCATGCAAGAATGATAAAATCTAAGGGGTTGGGGGAAAGGAGGTTAAAGTTGGTAAATCAATGACTGACAAGGATCGGGGTGCCTTTGTAGATCACAGACTCAAAGTTTACCCTAAATCAAAAAGTGAAGAATTGCTCTTTCATAGGAACATCTAGGGAAGTTAATTGTGCTTAAAGCGGAACTTCACACAGAGGGGGGAGTTCCACTTTTCTTCCTCCTCTCTCAATCCTCTTCCATATTTGGAATATATATTTTTATTTTTTTTGGGGGGGGGGTACCTAGTTTTGAGAGGTACCCATATCCACTTTTCAGCCCCTGCCACCTGTAACCTTCTGGGACAGGTCCCAAGTCCCAGGAGGCTGCTGGTCTATTCAGAAGGTGCCCCACGGCTTGGGCATGCGCAGTGGAGAACCTGCAAAGCCACAAGGAGTCACAGTTGGCTTCCCACAGTTAATATGCCAGTGATGATGACCCGAAGACCGGTGAAGAATTGGCCTGGGCGAGGACGGCGCTGGATTCCTGGGCAGGTGAGTGTCTGTTTATTAATACAATTTTTTTTAGCTGCTGACTTAAATTTTTGGAAATCTAGCTAAAGCTCCTCTTTGAGTGGTACCCTACCTTTTCTCTTAAATTCCTCTCTGAGCATCATAGCTTGTTATCTGCGGTGTGGGATCCATCTAAGGCACAGCTGCCACTGATTGCTAGTGTCAAAATATTTGAAGTGCGGTTTGGTGATGTCACTACTGTGCTCCTCAATGTTTGTTTTGGTGAAATTTCTACTGAAGATCTACAATGCAAGAATCTCCTCTGTTCTGCTTCAACAGCATGTATTGTCAATCTCCTGCTATAAGAGCTTAACAAGACACTTTCTTTTGTTAATGGAGGTGTATACTTAAGAAAAAGATATAATTTTAGCACTCTAATAGCATTTTGTCTTTACCTGAATCTGAAACCCATGTCCCTTGCTGCAGTCTGTGCCTGCAACAACAGGATGTCACACAATGCAGCCTTATAGACCCTGAGAGAACCCCACTGCTGGTCAGACAGTAGGAGGGGGGTCTATGTCACCCAAGCAGCAACATGGACACCCGAAGGGGAACCTTCTTCCTGCAGTGATAAAGATAGAAGGCTTGGGACCTGACAAGTCACATGACCACAGATTTAAGTAATTTATTTTGAGCTCAGAGATTTTTTTTTTCCAACACAGTCAGCAGTTAATTGGAGGATACATTTTGGTGCCCGAAAAGAGAGCCTTAAATTTTAGCAACGCCATTTGGTAAATGAATTGTAGAAGAATTTCAGGTTTTAGTCTGGAGTCAGTTTGGACTAATGTATCTACCACTTGCTCCACCATGACAGCTGCTCGGTACAGGACCTGGAAACAAGTGGAGCTCACTGGATTATTGGAATCGAAGCTGGACCAATGTAACTTTGTCCAAGCTGGACCAATGTAACTGTGTAAACAATATCTATACCTGTAATTCATTTTTAAAGTGATATTATAGGTCTAATTTTTTTCTTTTTTAACCACTTGCCGACCGGTCACGTTGACTGTACTGCGGCAAAGTGGCTCGATTCCGTCCAGCGACCTACGTCGCTGGACTCCTCTCCCTGTAGGCAGCGCTCCTGCTGTTTTCAGTCACAGCGGGAGTCGGGCCAGGGAAGGAGCGGCGGCGATCGCCGCTGCTCTTCCCCGATCATCGGGGGAATCCAGTTTGGAGATCCGCCCGCTTGTGTAAACAGAGCGGGCGGATCTCCTAAGTGACAAGGAGTGACAGATTGCAGTGTTCAGCATAGCTGAACATGCGATCTGTCCCTGTGTCACTCAGTCACCTCCCTCCACACACGTCAGTAAGCACCAGGCATACATTAACCCCTCCCTCTCCAATAAAATTAACCCCTTCCCTGCCAGTGTCATTTTTACAGTAACAGTGCATATTTATAGCACTGATTACTATAGAAATGTCACTGGTACCCCCAAAAGTGTCAAAAATGTCAGTCAAGGGTCCGATCTGTCCGCCGCAATGTCGCAGTCCCGCAAAAAAAATCGCAGATCGCCGCCATTACGCGTTAAAAAAAAAACACCAAAAATTACAGAAATCTTTCCCTCAGTAAACGCAATAACTTTTGCGCAAACCAATCAAAATACGCTTATTGTGATTTTTTTTTACCAAACATAGGTAGCAGAAAACAAATTGGCCAAAAATTTAAAAAAATTTTGATTTTTACATTTTTTTGGGGGGGAATTTCATATAAAAAAATGTTAAAAATATTGTTATTTTTTTCAAAATAAACGCTCTTTTTTTGTTTATAGCGCAAAAAGTAAAAATCGCACAGGTGATCAAATACCACCAAAAGAAACCTCTGTTTGTGGGAAAAAAAGGACGTAAATTTCGTTTGGGTACAGCGTCGCACGACCGCGCAATTGTCAGTTAAATTCGCACAGCGCCGAATCGCAAAAAGTGGCCCAGACGTAAGACAGCAAAATCCTCCGGTGGTAAAGTGGTTAAATAACAAACATGTCATATTCACCTGCTCTGTGTATTGGTTTTGCACAGAGCAGCCTGCATCCTCTTCTCGTGTCCCTCACTGATACTCTTGGCCCCTACCTCCTGCCGAGTGCCCCCAGAACAAGCAGCTTGTAATATAGGCATCCAAACAGGCTCGTTCCTGAGCCGCAGCTCTGCATGTCTGTTAGAGCTGCACGGTTAATCAATAAAAAATAGCAATCTCGATTCAACCCCCCTCACGATCTTAATCCTGCATTTCCAGAGATTCAGTGCAGAGCCGTTCTTTGCTCACAGCTGACAGCTGTAAAAAAAAAAAAAAAAAAAAAAAAAAGCCAGCTGGCAAAGTTTATCACAACATTGCTCAGCATTGAAATAAAATGAAACATTGTATCATTTGGTTCTTTTAGGTCAAAGGGCTGAACTTCCATCTGTAAATGAGGGCAGGTTAACCACTTAAAAACTAAGCCTTTTTCTGATATTTGTTGCTTACAAGTTAAAATCAGTATTTTTTGCTAGAAAATTACTTAGAACCCCCAAACATTATATATATATTAGCAGAGACCCTAGAGAAAAAAATGGCGGTTGTTGCAATATTTTATGTCACACTGTTTCGGCAGTGGTGCTTAGGCGTATTTTGTGGCTGAAGTGTTAATCTGCGGATCACACCTCAAAGAAGGATCTGACTGAATTGCCTTTTCAGGGCGAGCGCCTGTTCAGGGCTACCCTGGATCATTTCAACCCACGAGAAGTTTTTTCGTCCCTCAGGAACTTCAGAAAAAAGGTTCCAAGCCCTTCAGGGCCTCTTTGAGAGTTTTTTAGTGCCTTGGTATGGCAATCAGAGAGCAAGCTTCTCCAGACCTGCTGACAAGACCCTTTCAGCATGACAGTTTGCCCCCATCCATGTCTGGAGTGGAGGGATGTCTTCGCTGGTTCTGGCCACAGTGGACCTCCCTGGGTCAGTGACCAGTGGGCCCATGAGGCGATTGTATCCAGTTCCAAGATGGAATTTTGTTTCTTGTCCTCCGGAAAGGTTCTTTCCTTCCAATGTGCACCTGCCCCCGCCTCGGATGCAAGCTCTGTTGTGGGCAGGGTAGGACTTGTTGTCCCAGGGCGTGATCGTCCTGGTTCCAGTGTCGGAACATTTTCGGGGGTTTTTATTCATACCCTTTCATGGTTCCCAGGAAGAAGGGCATACTTTTGAATGGTGGTGGCGTCCCTTCATCAAGGGGGTTCCCTGGTTTCTTTAGACTTCAAGGGTGCCTACCTGCACATTGCTATTTGCACCCGGTATCAGCGTTCCCTCTGAAAAGGAGCACTATCAGTTTGTGGCGTTACCCTTTGGTCTAGCCTCCGCTCATTGGTTCCTAACGAAAGTGTTGGACCCGGTCTTCGGGTTGCTGCGTCAGCAGGGGATTGCTGTGCTGAGATACCTGGAAGACCTCCTTTTGCGAGCAGATCCTCCGTCGGCTCTTAAGGCCGATGTGGAAATTACTTTCCAGACTTTTAGGGAGATAGGGGGGCTTCTGAATTTCAGAAATCTGCGCTGGCTCCGAACAGGGGATTGGACTATTTCAAGCTGACTCTGGATTCAGCTCTAGCCAGAGTGTTCCTTCTTCTGGGAAAGTTGCATTCTGCGATTCAACTGTTGTTAACCCTTCGGGCGTGTATGCGACTGTTGGGGCCTGATGGTGTCCACCTTCAAGGCAGTTTCCATCTGCACTGTTCTACATGAGACTCCTTCAAAAGGAGATTTTGGTCAAATGGGACAAGTGTCCAAAGTCGATGGACAATGTGATTTGTCTGAGTTGGATGACAAAGAATTCCCTGGTCTGGTGGCTGCGCTCCCCAACCTTGCTACAGGGCAAGTTCTTTCTCCCATGTACTGAACAGTGATCACGACAGATGCCAAGCTGTCTGGGAGGGGAGGGGTCCTGGGGCTGAACTCGACCTAGGGCGGTTGGATGCTGGAAGAGTCCAGATTGCCCGTCAATGTCTTGGCACTTCGAGTGATCAAGCTTTAACCTGGATCATTGGGCGGAGCTCCCGGTGCTGATTCAGTCAGACGATACCACGGCTGTGGCTTTGTGAATCACCAGGGTGGCACAAGGAGTGTGTTAGCAGCCCTGAAGGTGTCCGGCATTCTTCCAGTGGGCAGATCATTCTTGCCCTCTCCGCCCTGCACTTTTCAGGCGTGGAAAATTGGCAGGCAGATTACCTCAGTCGCCAGGTGTTGGACCAGGGGGAATGGTCCCTTCATCCGGATGTGTTTCATCAGATATGTCTGTGATGGGGCACCCCTGAGGTAGCTCTGTTGGCATCCTGGCTCCACAGAAAGGTGCCATGGTTCGTAGCCAGGTCGCAAGATCCTCTGGCATACACCACGGATGCTCTGGTGGCTCCATGGAGCCAGTACCATTTGATTTACGCCTTCCATTGCTCTCAGCTTCTTCCGCAAATTCTTCACAGGATCGAGGTTGAAGGAATTCTGGTCATTCCGTTGGCTCTGGACTGGCCTTGCCGGTCTTGGTACACTGACCTGGTGCAACTGGTTGCCATCGTCCCCTGGAGGCGTCCTCTCAGGGACGATCTGTTGTCTCAAGGGCTGATCTTCCATCATGTTTTACAGTCGCTGGCTTTGACGGCCTGGCTGTTGAGAGCCAGGTGCTAAAGGACAGGGGCTTGTCTGGCTCAGTGATTCCAATCATGTTGAAGGCGAGGAAATCTACATCTTAAAAGCTTTATTAACGGATGTAGAAGACGTACTTTTCCTGGAGTGTGGGTCGCGGAGTCCATCCTCAATCCTTTTCGGTGGCTCAGATTCTGGCCTTCTTCAACAGGGTTGAATCAGGAACTGGCCTTGAGAAACATGAAAGGACAAGTGTCTGCCTCTGCAGTCTTTTTTCAAAGACCTTTGGCTTCCCATTCATTGGGACGTAAATACCTTCAGGGGGTTCATCAATTTACTGCCTGTAAGTTCTCTTTTGTCACCATGGGATTTGAACCTGGTTCTGTCGGTTCTTCAAAATCCCCCTTTGAAAACATACGGGAGATCCCTTTCCTTACGCTGTCACAAAAGGTGGCTTTTTTGGTGACTATCACCTCTGCTCGCAGCGGGTCGGAGTTGGCAGCTTTATCTTGTCGTTCGCTCTATCTGGTGGTTCACTGAGATAAAGTGGTCCTGTGACCACGGCTGTCGTTTCTCCCAAGGGTTGTCTCTGATTTTCATTTGAATGAGCACATTGTGCTGCTGTCCTTATGTCCCAGGCCAGCTCATCCCAGGGTATTTTCCTTTTATACTCTGGATGATGTTCAAGCTATTTGACAGCCATTGAGTCCCTTGGGGGGCAGACCCACTCTTTGTGATTACGGATGGGCCACAGAAGGGGATTCCGGCTTCCTCTGCTATCTTTGCTGGGTTCCCACCTTTCCCTGTGATGGCACATTCTACTCGGGCACTTAGTGCTCCTTGGGCCTTCTCTCATCAGGCTTCAGTGAGGCAGGTGTGCATAGCGGCCACTTGGTCATTGGTGCATACTTTTTTAAAGTTTTACAACATGGATGTTTTGGCATCTGTGGTTCCTCCTTTGGCCACAAAGTTTATGCGGGCTGCGATTTAGATGGTCTGTTTTTCCCTCTTGAGGGTTTTTTTCAGGTTGGGCTCCTGTTGTTCTAGTTGAGTTACTATTACCTGGATTGGCTTGTGTTTAGCCTTGGGCTTGTTATTCCCACCCCTCATGTTCGGCACTGCTTTGGGATGGTGAAGAATATGGAGCTGTGTCTGATAATATACGGAAGAGAAAATAAGTTCTAAGGATTTTTTATGCTTCTGTTACTGCTTGTTACAAAACTGAGTATCTCTAAGCAGAGAGGGGGGTAATGCCAGCTGAGGACGGCCCACAGGGCATAGCCAAGCTTTTGTGCTGTCTGCCAAGTCCTACTCCTGTAGTGGGCAGCATAACCTATGGTAAAGAATATGAAGCTGTGTCTGTCAATAAACCCAGAGAAAAGTATTATACAGTGAGTACAAAAAAAACTATTTTTTAGGGAAAAAAATACACTTCAATGAATTAAAAAAAAAATAAACAGAAAAGTTAGCCCAATTTTTGTATAATGTGAAAGATAATGTTATGCCGAGAATCGTGATCTTTATTCTAAGCAAAAAAATTGTGATTCTCATTTTATCCAGAATCGTGCAGCTCTAATGTCTATTCACACACAGAGCTATGGCTCTGCCCCGTCCCCTCTCTCCGCATTGACTCACTGGCTGTGATTGACAGCAGCAGGAGCCATTGGCTCCCACTGCTGGCTTACCCCCAATGAGGAGTGAGAGTCCCCGGAGACCCGATGCTCTCGTGCACATCACTGGATCGATATGGAACTCAGTTAAGTATTATAGAGGGCTGGGGGAGCTGCTGCAGAGAGAAGGTTGTTTATCTTCATGCATAGAATGCCTGAAGGTAAAAAAACATGAGCCTTTAGAACCACTTTGAGGTGAATTCCATAAAGCAACACAAAGAGCAATAAAAAATATGGAAGATTCAAGAACACCATAGCACCTGATTAGAGTATTAGAGTTTCAGTTGCTGCACTTGACTCTGTTAAGACATGGGTTCTCCTTGGTTGCTATGGGTTAGTGCACTTTCCACATCCTCACTGCTTTCTGTACTGTTTTCTTCAATAAGCCGAATGTGTTAATTCCTTTATCTGATTCTCTTACACAAAGGATGTGGTAGAAGCATTGTATCTACATTTCCAAGAAAGTAATTTTCAATCTTCACAGAACACCTAAACTGACATGTAACTAATCATATCTATGGTAATGTTCTTTCAAAATAGAATCCGCTGGGGATTTTTTTTTCTGCATTGATTTGCAAATACTGTTTAATTCCCAGATGATTATATTGAGTGACATGCAAAAGGTACTGGAAAAAATAGAATTTTTTTTTCTATTTTTCTTTTTAAGCTCAGTTCAAATGCACACGAATGAAGCTTCCCAAAATTGTATATTCATGGATTTGAGGCTACAGTATGTTTTTAGATCACCTGTCAATTTTTTTCCAGTTTGTTATAAAATTAGATAACGTTACCCAAGTGTTTTTGGACCGTGGTGCTAGACATTTTCTCTAATAGTTCTGGTATTGTGACCAGATAAAAAACACTATGAATAGGACAGAAGCAAAGGACGGTTTGTGTTGAGATAATGTAAAGCTTTGTTAACAGGGGCGGAATTAATCATGCAGTAGAATAGTAGTTTAAAAATATTAATAATAGTATAATACTTCTCTTTCCTAGAGAAAAGGCTGCTTGATACTCCCTCTAGTTCTCACCACATAAGGACTAGACACTTGATCAGGTTATATCTGCTGAAGGGAGGATTAGAGTTTAGACCATGTGATCAAGGGCCCCCTGACCTTGGCACATTTCTAACACTGAAAGTAGTCTGGACAAGCATTTACTCCAGATATGAATTTTATCCCATCAGTTTCTCTTTATTAATGCATCCTAGCCAGAGTTGTATAAAGTACTCGAAACCCATACTTGAGTAAAAGTGCTCGATTAAAAAGTGACTTGAGTAGAAGTGGAAACGCTCAATCAAAAAGTGACTTGAGTAGAAGTACTAAAGTATTCAACATTTTTTGTACTTAAGTATTGCAAGTAGTTTTTTTTTTTAATTTAGCTACTCAAGTACTGAAAGTAAAAGTACCAGTAGTTTTGAGAAAAAAATTGCTACTCAAGTACTGAAAGTAAAAGTACAAGTACTGTGTTATGTAGTTATTAAAGAAAGAAGTCAAAAGTTTGAACATCATATTGTTTTTTATTATTTCAAATGCAGCTTTTATTTATACATACAGTAGCATTTATTTTCATATGCGCTGATAATACACATGTTTTGAGCTTCATGAAACCTGCCATCTACTGTTCTGGCAGTGGTAATTTTTATAATAGTAACGAGTAACTATGCAGCACAAAGAAAAAATATCAGAGTAGAAGTATTGAAATCATCGAAAAAATGTAGTGAAGTAAAAGTGGAAGTAGGAGAAAAAAATTCTACTCTAGGAAAGTACAGATACCGCCTTTTGGTACTTAAGTACAGTAGTAGTGAAGTAGTTCTACTTAGTTACTATACATATCTGATCCTAGCAAGACTGCCTTTAGATCTTTACTTCAATTACCGTTAATATACACGTACACATGCAGGCTATTTTCCAGACTTTCTGTGCCTCATTGAGGCTGGGTTCACACTAGTGCGCATCCAATTCGCATGACAGGAGAGTGTACCCGGCTCTCAATGGAGCCGGTGTTCCGTGAGAATTACCTACCCATGAGAAAAACCTACCCTCGTCACTTCCGGTTGCACGGCACTGTGTGTAATGCGGCGTTTACATTAAAACAGCTTTGCTGCAATACGAGTGATCTCCACTCCTATCCCTGTCACTTCCCTGATCTCGGCTAGTAAATATTAAAGCGGCGGCGGGTGTATGAGAACATAAATCACGGAGCCGAGACCCGCTTTTATATTTACTAGCCAAGATCAGGGGAGTGACAGGGACAGGAGCGGAAATGACTTATATTGTAGCACAGCTGTTTTAAAGTAAGCGTGGCGTGGGTAGGTTTTTTTCACGGAACAGTGATAATTTCCTACTAGTGCGCATGCGCACTAGTCAGGTCCTCAGCTTTTCCATTAGGTATCCGGGGCTGTGAGCATGCGCACTGCTGCGCTGCTCAGCTGTTCCTGGCCAGAAGTGACGAGGGTAGGTTTTTCTCACGGGGTAGGTAATTCTCACGTTACACCGGTTCACACATCTCAGTGGCTGCTGCTTAGTGGATTGCACAAGGGTCCTGTGCGTCTTTGGCTCCTTTCAGGTCTAAATTCAGGCAAAAATTTGGGCCTGATTCCTCCCTAAAACGGAAAACAGGAATGCACCAGACCCCTGCTGTGAGCTGTGTCCGCAAGTGTGAACCCAGCCTTAGAGCCAACGCTACATTAGCATCTATATTTTCCTATAAAATGATTGTTTTCCCTGTCCCTTGAATGATATGGACATTCAACACCTGCCCAGACCAGTCATGTCTCTTCATTTGGTGATCACCTTGGATTTGACCTTCACATGGACAAACTACTCCACTTGCAGTTAAAGTACAACTAAAGGCGTTTTTTTTAGTTTTGGATGGAGTGGAGAGGGATTAGAACAGATATTAGGCTTTTATTGCTGTCTGTGTTCCCGTTGAGGGGATTTAACCTACAGTATTTTGGGTTGTCCTCATAAAAGTAATAGAGGGGAAATATTTCATTGGGGACACTAGTTCTGGTGAGCTGGCGGTCCCCAATAAATTCCCTTCACTAGCATGGATTTCCACTCACTTCCTGTTTGGCTATGGGACACAAAGTCATAGGAAATCTCTGCAAAGAGACACAGATGCTGACAGGAGTTATAACCTTCCTTTGCTCTATCCAAAATGAAAATAGGTTTTGCCTATAGTTCCACTTGAACTGTCAATCTGTCCATGTAATAGAGATTAATGCCTCGTACACACGTGCAGATTGTCAGCCGAAAAGATTCGGCCGACGACCGATCGGCCGATTGTAGGCTTGTTAGTATGATGCTTCCGACAGCCGACAGTGCACTTTCGGCCGAAAAGAATCTGTCGTGCAAGCATTAAAATTTTTGTATGCCGACACCAGAGCGGCCGATTGTTCGCCAGTCAATACAGAATTCGGCCGACAGACAGCAGATTTGCAAGACTGGGCATGCTCAGAAAAGAAAAAACACAGGGAAAGTTAACCATCACATGACATCACTTCTGCAGTTGGCGGACAAAATTCTTGTGCAGTCTTTTGCACTTTTCAACAGACACGACAGCCCGGGGACAAAAGACGGCCGATCGTTCGGCCGACGATCTGCACGTGTGTACGGAGCATTAGGCTGGCTAAACACTATGCCAAGTGTCAATTCAAACATTGCTGGTAATAGATTTACTGCTAGAGGGCGGCTCCCCTATGCAGAATCACGTACATATACAAATTAGAAGAGACCAGTGGTGCATTTGTGCAGTCGCTGTTTTTTATTTTTTATTTTTTTTTTTACAAATAGCCGGTGCAGAACCGGGAGGGGGTTAGTTGGAATGGCAAGGTCAGTTAGGAGCGGGTACGTTCTGCTTTAGGTCAGCGCTCTATACAGCCCTGTTGAGCAATTGTTGGCACCACATCTAAATATTCCTTTTAGCCAGATCCATGATACATTGTCAGCACAGAAAGAAAGCATGAATGGAAAAAAAAAACATTAAGCTAGTAGAAACATTTAATGAATATTCCTTTACAGTTCCTTAGTGAGCACCTAAGCATATAAACAAGTGACCACTGATTGCTGGGTCCTGAGGGCCACATAGTAAGTACCAAATAAGGGCCCTTTCACACGGGCGCTCCGTATGTCCGAAAATCATCCTATTTTTTTGCGGATGATTTGCGGACATAAAGCAAGTCTATGGCATTTTCTTCCTTTCAGTTCTGTTCCGTTTTTTGGAACGGAACAGAACCCTATTTTTTCATGCGTTCAAAAAACGAAAAGGAAGGAAAATCGGATTTCAGCGGTGTCATCCGCTGACATCCGCAATGCCCATAGACTTACATTATGTCCGCATATCATCCGCAAACGGATGGGATGATATGCGGGCATACGGAGCGGGTGACAAAAAAAAAAAAAAAGTCCCGCAGCGGACACGAACAGCAGAGCGGCCTTGTGAAAGAGCCCTACCTCAGGTTGGTCACAGGGGCATTACAATCTCTATGTCCCAGACAACTGTAGCAGGTTTTTCAGGCATGGGATAAATCAAAAATATTTCTGCGCTAAATGGATGTAAATGAAATAATAGAAAAAAGAAGCTGCTAACACAGACCCATAGAAAAAAAGTCCAAACAATAAATATAAAAATTGTGTAGCGCTAATTCATATACAATTGGCATGTGAAACCAAAAAATATTAAAATAGTAACACTCAAATGTTGAAATACCACTCAATGAAAAATGGCAGTGCAATAATCTTCCATAAACAATATCATAAAAAATATGTAACATAAGAAAAAGTCCTGTAATGTAAATAAACCAAAGAAAGGGTGGAAAAACTGTGCTCAAAAAGAAATGAGAAAAATTGCAAAATAGTCCCAATAGAATCCAATGAAACGATCCTTGTGTATCACCCGTGAATAATTATATGGTGAACTGCTTACCAGACCCTTAAGGTCTTCAGGCATATAGGCAACCACAGACAGGCAGATATCATAGGCAAAAGATTCATCAGGAACACACTTCTCATGTATAAGGCACCAGGCTCCAATGATGGTATGATGGGAAGTTCTCATAAGAATATAGCCCATATGTGGGCCAAGGAGAAAAGAAAGGGGCACATAGCGTATTACCGTTTAAAAAGTATGACACTGTTTATTTAAAAGTTGCACTTACTAGATAAAAAAGCATTTCAGCGTGTATCAGCATACAACATAGGCAGAGACAGGGCTGCGGCGTCTTGCAGGTACAATGGAGACTCGGACTAAATGTTGGGGGCGTGGCTGCGTCACGTCTGGAACCACCCTACTAGTTTCGTCATAGGTTACCTGGAAGACGTTTGTGTGTTTTATTATATTGAGGGGATAGGAGAAGGGAATGAGTGGGATACTCCTCTGGCTCAACTAGGTACAATTTCGGCACTCTTCTAGAGAAAAATGCCTGTCAACGCTGTCTTGACGCCAGCCGACGCTAGCCAACGCTTCCTGATGCTTGGATATACTGTAACACTGAAAACTTTGCTGGAAGCTCGACCTTGATCCAGAAGATCCAGGACTGTAGAACACTTGACTCCTGACACTGCTTTGCTCAAAAGTCACTGAACAGCTCCCTCCAGCCCTGCGCTGGCTTGAGGTAGCTCTTTGTAAATTCCTGTACTGCTGCAACTCTCAACTGGTACACTCCACACTGTACAATAACTTTTCAGGGCCCAAACTGCAGGTACCCCCTCTATACTTCAGGGTCCTCAACCTAGGCACCCCCTTTACAGCTACCTGACTCTTGGATCCCAGTACTTTCTCCGGAGGGGTCCCCTCTGACACTAGGCAGACCCCCAGGGGCAATCCACAGTACTCACGACCTTTGTAGGCTTTCCTGGGCCTGGACCTCTCTCTCCGCTGGTTCTCGGCACACCGGATCCCCTTCAGCTCAACTTAGCACTCTCTGGATTCTCAGGCAGCACCCTGAGACATCCACTTCCTCTGACAGGAGGAGAGACAGTCGTACTCTCCCTCCTGGGACTCTGCTTCCTGCCATACACTGAGTCATGCACTCCCCTCAAACTTATACCCACTCCCAGAATCCTCTGCGGCAGAATCTGCCTTCTGGGGTAGTTACAAGCCTGAATGTGTCCCTGATCGGGTTTCCTCCACTGCCCTATGAGAAGCCTCCCACAGAGCCAGTGGGGAAACTCCCTTCTCAGCAGACACACCTGAGAGCCATAACACCCTGACCAAAAAGAAACCATGGTCCTGTTGTTAGGCAACAAGGCCCACCATGCATTTTCCTAGCACCTACCTGTAGGGCACTACACCACATAATCCTATTGTTTAGTGCTTGTTCACATGTGATTTTATCTGAAGAAGGATCTGAGTTTGGATCGTTCTTCAGAGAGCATTTGCCAGGTAGTGATAAGGAATTGTATCATCTCCTCACAACCTGCTTTTACCTCTTGAACCCCACACTAACATGCCGTAACTGCATGCATTGCACATGGTTATGGGGTGCTTGCAGAATTGCCCCATTAACTTGAATAGGTCATGCTCGGCGGGCACTGCGCCCACCAAAAGTGACAGGAGGTATAATTCATGCCACAAAGAAAAGCATTGTGGTCACAGCATGTTTACACCTCCATCCACTGCCTCTGAAAGGGGTAGCGGTTGCAGGTTGGTAAAAATGTGGCTCAGCGGCAAGGTTTTACTGCCCTTCACCTGCTAATGTGAACAAGCCCTTAAGGGTCTAGACTGGCAGGCTGCACAGTTCAATGGCAGTGCTGCATATAAAAGTCTCTGTATACTGATTCCAGTAGTGCATTCTGACTTTGGGTATTTATATATTACTGGCCATCATTGCTAACATTATCCACAGATAATTATCTTCTGGTAAATACAGGTTTATCCTGATTTAATGTTTAACATATACCATTATAAGAGGTGAATTTTCTGCTGCAGTAATGATGTGAGCTCTGCTATATGCAGTACCATATCCCAGCACTTGCATAGCTCATATTATAAGAGGCTGCTACTTATTGATTTATGGATGAGTTTAGTGGCCGGTGTGAAATGTGTTCAATAAACTGCTGTCAGATGGGAGAGGTTAAGACTGCGGTTTGTCTTATTTCAGCTTTATGTGTTTTTCTTTCTCTGTCGCCCTAATCGTATTTAATACAAATTATAGTTCTTAACGCATTTAAATACTCTGCGATAATATAATAAGAAAAGGGCAGATACAGTCCTACCACCAAATGAAGACTTCTTTATTTTCCATCTTCAACAAAAACCCTCATTAATATACAGTATAATAGTTTAAAGATGAAAACATGAAGATAATCATTATATCCATGGATGGGCTAGACCAGGCATGTCCAACCTGTGGCCCGGGGGTTGCATGCGGCCCGGAACCACAGGCAATGCGGCCCACTGCCCCCTGACAATTTTTTTGCTGGGGAGGAAGGAAATTGAGTCGGGGGCACGGCCACAGCAGCTTCCAACTAACTGTAGGCAGAGGCTGCCTTGGAGGGGAGGGGAGGCGAGCGTGGGCAGATTACAAACAGAGCGGGGATCTCCTGTTAATCCGGCGGCTGCTGTCATACGAAGCCCCACCCCCTGGACAGCACATTGGTGACGTCTATCATAGGAGCTGGTCCAGGAGGCAGGACTTTGTATGACAGCGGTCGCCGGGTAAGCGGGAGCTTCCCGCTCTGTGTAATTTTGCGGCTCTCCTCTCTCTTCATTGCAGACTGCATTGGATGGGCACGCACTGATGAGGATGCATTGGATGGGTTTGCACTGGTGAGGCTGCATTGGATGGGCACTGATCAGGCTGCATTGGATGGGCACGCACTGGTGAAGCTGCATTGAATGGGCACTGTTTAGGCTCCATTGGATGGGCACGCACCGGCTGCTGCGGGAGACTTAGGATGTCTGCAGTCAGTGATCAGAGGCGCTGCTTCCTGTATAGTTCTGGCTCTGTCACAGGCGGAGTGATATGAAATGCACTCCGTCTGTGACAGGAGCCATACAGGAAGCAGCGGCTCTGCTCTCTACTGCAGTCGCATGACCAGCATTACCTGCCAGCAGTACCCGCCAGCAGTAACCGCACCAGCAGTACCCACCAGCAGTCTGCAAAATAAGTAGAAAAGGTATTTGCATTAGCGTGTGTAAATTGTTGCAATATGTTTTTAATAACTAGTTGTGTTTTGTCATAGTATTTCATGTCCTTGTTCATACATGTATTTTCATACATGACATTTTCTGGCTGCCTATGTCACATGTGCTAGGGGTGCAACTAGCCCCCAGCACATATCTGTAAATATCCCAGCATGTGCAGTGTTTCTGACTTCTAGCACCATGACCACTTCAAATCACTGAAGTGGTCATGAAGGTTAGAGTGTTCCTTTAATATCTCTCAGGAAAAGTAAACCTCTGTATACTGATTCCATTTCATTTCATCATCCTCTAGTTGTGTTAAATTAGTGCTGGGGACGGGGCGTGGCGGCACGGGAAGGGCACAGCAGCGTTTTATTACTTATACCTTAACTATAGTATATATTTTATATGCAGCCCTAGAAAATTTCTCTACACTCAATGTGGCCCAGAGAGGCCAAAAGGTTGGACACCCATGGGCTAGACACAAAGAGCATACACGAAATCAGTCTTGGTCATAGGGCATAGTGTACTGTAGTTTTGTCTAGTAACAAATCTTTTGTGCCTTCACTAAATAGGTTGTGATTGGAAGAATGTGCAATTTTAAAGGGTATATAAATGCAAAACTTTAGTGGACTGGTGGGCTGTACTGTTGAATGTTGCTTCCAGTAACACAATCTGATGTAAAGTCCAGGCTAGAACTAACTTAGCTTAAAATGGCTCCAACCCACCTTTTAACTTCTATTCTAACTATCTTGTAAAAGGAAGATGCTCATACTTACCTATCCTCAGAGCACTCTGGTCAGGTCACGTGATCTCCCAGCGGCCAGCTTTTGGGGGAGAGGAGAAATTGCCAAGAACGGATGGAATGCCTGGGCGGTGATGTCACCCATAGACTTTCTATGTGACATCCTTTGTTGGCTGTCCCTCCTCTCCCCTGAAGCCAGCAGCTGGGAGCCAATCTTGTAACCAGATCAGACCACGCTGAGAATAGGTAAGTATAAGCATGTTCCTTCTACAGAGTAGTTAAATAGGAGTTAGAAGGTAGGTTGGAGCAGTTTTAGCCTTTCTTAGTTCTAGCCTGGACTTCTACTTTAACCACTTGCCAACCAGCTGCCGTGTTTATACTGCGACAAAGTGGCGCTATTGCGCAAAACTAGATGGCGCCATCATGCTGCCGGAGGCGTGATCGCGCCGTGATTGGCTAGTGGGGATGTTAGTTACATAGGCAGATGGCCTCTCCCAGGGATGATCGCAGGTGGCCGACGAAACGACATACCTGTATGTTGGTTCCTTCAATAGCCACTAGATGGGGCCATCGCGCTGCTGGAGGTCCCTGAGGCGATCCCTAGCCAATCATGGCACTATTTCGCCATCTAGTGGTTATTGAAGGAAATGACATACGGTTACATCATTTCGCCGGCCACCCGCAATCATCCCTGGCAGAGGTAGAACGTCAGTCTGCCTATGTAAACAAGGCAGATTGCCGTTCTGCAAAAGGAAAAGATGGAGATCTTGTGTTCCTGCTAAGCAGGAACCAGGATCTCTGTCTTCCTCCAATTAGTGCAACCCCCCACAGTTAGGAGGCACCCCATAGGGACACACTTAACCCTTTTATCACCCCTGATGTTAACCCCTTCCCTGACAGTGTCATTAGTGCAGTGACAGTGCATTGTTTTTAGCACTGATCACTGTATTAGTGTCACTGGTCCCCAAAAAGTGTCAGATGCCCGATTTGTCTGCCGCAAAGTTGCAGTCCCGCTAAAAATCGCTGTTCACCGCCATTACAAAAAATAAATAAATAAATTAAAAAAAAGACGCTATAACGTTTGCACAAACCAATTAATATACACTTATTGGGATTTTTTTTTTTAACCAAAAATATTTTTGCAGAATACATATTTTTTTATTAGCTGTGATTTATAGCAGAAAGTAAAAAACACGTTTTTTTTTTTCAAAATTGTCGCTATTTTTTTGTTTATAGCTCAAAACATAAAAACTGCAGGGGTGTAACCAAATACCACCAAAAGAAAGCTCTATTTGTGGGGAAAAAAAGGACATCAATTTTATTTGGGTCCAGTGCCGCGTGCCCACGCAATTGTCAGTTAAAGGTATTTTTATAAAGGGCGTGGCCGGATGTGAGCGAGGCTAGACGTGTCTGCCCGGAGCTCCCTGGATTATCCTGAATATCTCCGTTTTCGGTGGGCGGGCGACCCCCCCTTTTCACCCTGGTCGGTGGGTGAACCTCCGGGTGTGCTGGCGATGCCATCCTCGACCCCTAAATCGCAGCGGAAGCCGCCTACGGACCAGCGCCAGACCCGCTCTGCTAAGAGCTCGGGCTCCGCCTCCGCCATTTTGGCGCCGCCGTCCACCGCGAGGTGCTGTGGCGCTTGTGCAGGCATGGAGGATCGTCAGGCTGCGGATGTGCGGAGTCCCGGAGCGTCCCCACATACTGCTCCGGCTCCGGATACCGACCAGAGGGCGATTACCACACCGATCCTGGAGGCTATAGACGCATGCAAAGCGGCGCTCATGGTCAGGATTGATCATCTGGCATCAGAATGTACTCTCATCCGCCATGACCTTGACAAGATCAGGGGTCGCCTCACTACAGCGGAGGATAGGATCTCTGAGGTGGAAGACTGTTCTCATGCCCACTCTGCCCAATTATCGGAACTACAGGGCATAGTGAAGTCCCTGCAACACCGGGCTGATGATGCAGAAGACCGTCAGAGGAGGAATAACGTAAGAGTGGTGGGGCTCCCTGAAGGGGTGGAGGGGAATAAGCCTGCTCCTTTTGCTGAACAATTCTTTAAACAGCTGCTCTCCCTGGAGGATTTACCCCCTACTTATGTGGTTGAAAGGGCTCATCGGATCCCGGCCGGAGCCAGGCCGCCGGGAGCCCCCCCGCGGCCATTCCTGGTTAAGTTCCTAAACTACAGGGATCGTGACATGCTCCTCTCGGAGGCGCGGAAACATCCTGAGCTGCGCTTTGAAAATGCCCGTGTGATGTTGTTTCCTGATTTTTCTGCGGAGACCCAGCGGAAGAGGCGATCGTTTACTGAGGTCAGGAAACGCTTGCGAGCCAAAGAGATCACCTAAAGCATGCAGTACCCTAGCAGGCTCCGGGTTCAACATAATGGCTCGGTCAAATTCTTTGATTTCCCGCAGGAGGTGTCGGAGTGGTTGGATGGCCTGCGTTAGCATCCTTATTGCTCTGTCTGGCTGCTATGATTCTGGTTCCCTACGTGGCTTCTATATGCTTTCCTGAGACTCCTGGCCCTATTTGTGCGACTGTCGCTGCATACCTCCTGAGTCCTTACCCTTGTTTGTCTTTCCCTATTTTTTATTTTTTTTGGGGTTCAGATCCGTTTTTTTTTTTTTTTACTAACTGGATGCTGGCACACCGTCCCCCTTATGTGCCCTGGGTTGCCTGCGACGGTGGGGTTGTTCTGATTGGACGGCCCACTGCACTGATCACCATCCGCCAGGTCCAGGGGCTCCATGTGGGACAGTGACTGTCATCTAACTTGCCGAACTGTTGTTCACACTGGAGGACCATTGCACTTGTCGTTTTTTTGGGTTGTTCGGGATTCAAGCCACGTACCGGACTGTTTTTTCTGCTGTTTTGTTTTTTTTTTTTTCTCTTGTTTTATTTCTTGTTTTTGGGGTTTTTGGTATGATGGCACGGGTTATGTTACACCAGCACCTGAACTTGAATGCTCATTTATGTCTAGAGGTCATTATCAGTATTTGCTATATTTTTCTGCAGTACCCCCTAGGGTTCTTATTGCATTGGGCCTCGCCTCGGGTCCCACACCCATTTTTTCTCTATGCTCATGGCTGACAATGTTAGGTTCCTCTCCTGGAATGTGAGAGGTTTAAATAATAAGTTCAAGAGGGCCAGGGTCTTTCAGTACCTGAAATTGATTAAACCACATATCCTCCTCCTGCAGGAGACCCACTTGGACGGTAATATGATTCTTGCTCTTAGGAGACCGTGGATCCAGAGGGCGCTGCATGCCACCTATTCCACCTATGCCAGGGGGGTCTCCATCCTCATAAGTAAATCTTTGCCCTGCACGATCCAAAGGGTGATCTCCGATCCAGGGGGCAGATATGTGGCGGTACTACTAGATATTTACTCACAATGCTGCTGGTGGCGATCTATGTGCCTCCTCCTTTTGGGATACAATTATTGTATGATTTGATGGACAAATTGATCGATTATTCTCATCTTCCGGTGTTGTATATGGGTGACTTCAATGCCATCCTGGATAGTACGATGGATTCTTCCAACCCCAACCGCTCTGCCTCGGTGGACCTGTCCGGGTGGGCGTCCGCGGTGGGTGTACTTGAGCTTTGGAGGTGGAAGAATCCTATGTTGCGGGAGTACTCCTATCTCTCCACGACGCACAAGTCGTCTTCCCGAATTGACTTGGCGTTTGGGAATGCCTGCTTTCAATCCCTCTTGGTCGGAGCGGAGTACCTATCGGGGGGGGTGTCTGATCATAACCCGTTGCTCTTGACAGTGAACCTCCAATTGGGGGCTAGAGTGCGGGGTTGGCGCCTGGCGGCTGGCTGGCTCCAACAAGATCAGGTCGCCTCCCACCTGGGTGATTCGATCCGATCATACTGGGAAGAGAATGAGGATTCCGCGGACCGGCGGATGGTCTGGGATGCATTCAAGGCAGTGGCGCGGGGGGAATGTGTTTCAGCCATTAAGACGGCCAGGAAGGATCATAATAGCGAGGTCAGGGAGCTTCAGGAGGCGGAGAGACTACGGGCGAGGGAACATGCGGACTCGCCATCTGATGCCAGCTATGTTGCGTTGCTGGAGGCGAGACGCCTTCTCTCCCTGCATGTCTCCGATCTTGCTCATACTGCGATCAACCGGACCCGGGAGTCGGTTTTCGCTCAAGGGGATAAAAATGGTAAATTATTGGCGATGCTGGTGGCCGACCAGAGGACCCCTGTTAACATCCCGCTGATCAGGAATAGGGATGGGGTTGTGCAGACTGATCCCCGAGACATACTGGCTACATTCCATGACTACTTTGAGACCCTGTATGCCCCGTTGCGGGATGTTGACCCCTCGGTGGCTGATGGGCTGCTGGGGAGTGTTGCCCTTCCGACTTTGACATCTGAGGATAGCGCCATGTTAGATGCACCGATTACGTCCGCGGAGGTGGAAAAGGCCATTGCGGCATTCCCGCCACATAAGGCTCCAGGCCCTGACGGCTTCCCTGCAGACTTTTATAAACAGTTCTCTGAACAGTTAGCACCTAGACTGAGTTCTTTACTACAACATTGCTTGGAGAGCGAGTCTCTCCCTCCCTCTACGCTTGAGGCATATATGGTTCTGTTGCCTAAGCCTGGTAAGGATCCTATGGATTGTTCCTCCTACCGACCCATAGCTCTACTGAACATGGATCTCAAGATCTTGACGAAAGTCCTGGCCACCAGACTGGCGGGAGTACTTCCTTCCCTGATCGACCCTGACCAAACGGGCTTTATGCCCGGTAAGTCGGTTGACACGAATATCAGACGACTGTTCACTCACCTTCAGATCCCAGGGGGGGACTCAGGCTCACGGGTGGTGGTCTCTATCGATTTTGAAAAGGCCTTCGACTCGGTCGACTGGTCCTTTATGCTTAAGACTTTGGAACTTATGGGCTTTGGGACTAAATTCCGGACGTGGATTAGGCTTTTGTACACCGGTCCTAAAACGGCTATCCGTCTGGGATTTCTTACGTCTCCCTACTTCCGGGTGGGCCGGGGAACGAGACAGGGGTGCCCCCTGTCACCGTTCCTGTTCGCCCTCACGCTGGAACCTATCGCTATAGCGTTGCGCGGCTCCCCGGCCGTCAGTGCCATCAGAGTGGGCTCCATTAAAGAATGCCTTGCCCTATACGCAGACGACATGTTATTATTCCTGGACGATCCGGGCCCCTCTCTTCGAGCGGCCCTGGCTGTGTTGGATGACTTTGGCAAGTGCTCTGGCCTTCGGGTCAATTGGGGGAAGTCCGCTATCCTGTCTGTAGATGATGGTGCCCGCTCTGCTGCGGCTGGGGACCTGCCCCTCTGCTGGGTTGATAGCTTTACCTACCTGGGGGTCAGGGTGACAAGTAGCCCTCAGGACTATTACCATCTTAACCTCCTACCCTTGTTGTCTAGACTACAGCAACATGTACAGTCTTGGAAGAAGCTCCCGCTGTCCCTCTTGGGTCGTATTAGTGTCCTTAAAATGAAATTTTTGCCAGTTGTATTGTACTTTCTCCGTAATTCCCCCTTATGGGTTCCCATGTCATTTTATAAAAAACTGGACAGTATCATCAGTTCCTTCCTTTGGTCACCGGGGGCTCCCAGGATTGGCCTACGGGCCCTCAGGGAGCCCTGGGGCAGTGGTGGTCTGGCACTCCCTGACTGGCGTAGGTATTACCTGGCGGGTCAGATGGTGTTTGCAAGACGATGGCTGCGGGCGGATGAAGGGGATTCGGCCACGATCCTGGAGGCAGCTCATCTGGGCTCATTTGAGACTCTCCGGTTGGCCCTGTTTAGGGGACTTGGCTCGGATCTCCCGTTAACGTTGACCATGAAAGCCACGGTGAGAGCTTGGGCGCAGTCATTGCGCTTGACCTGTCCTAGCTATGTTGGCTTCTCTCCGTCTACCCCCCTGTGGATGAATCCTACCCTCCCCCACTTCCATAAGTTTCTTGACCCGGTGGTATGGGCGGTGAAAGGGGTTAAGACCTTGGGGGACATTACAGCAGCGGGGGATCTTCTTCCTTTTGACCGTTTGAAAGAAAACTTTGACCTGCCCAATCATTATTACTTTAGATATCTCCAACTGCGACATGCTTTCCGAAGCCAGTTTGCCACGTCTCACGTGGAAATGTGCCGTTCGGATCTTGAGTGTGTGTTAACTTGTGACACCTCGCTCAAGATCCTTTCGACTGTGTACAAGGATATGTTTAGACTGACCCCCCCTAGCATTACTAAATGTAGAGACAGATGGACGTTGGAGGTGCCCGACCTCCAAGGTGACGACTGGGATGAGGTCTGGACTGAACCCTTTAAATATCTGGTGTCCGCTAGGGACCGGCTCATACAATTCAAATTCCTGCACCGGATCTATTACACTCCGGCCCGCCTGGCCAGGATTTATCCGACCTCGTCCGCTGAATGCTGGCGTTGTTCTACTTCTCCGGCAGACGCGACTCACGTCTTTTGGGACTGCAGCCAGATCCAGATGTTTTGGAGGGCTGTGACTGACTGTATTAACGAGGTGTTGCTGACCCCGATTCCACTGACCTCGAGGGTCTGTCTCTTGGGTTTGGTGGAGGAGGTGGTCCCTTCGGTGGCCCACAGAGCGTTGCTCAGTATACTGCTCTTTTATGCCAGGAAGGCGATCCTGCTCCATTGGAAGAAGGAGGCTCCTCCCTCGCTTTCTTTCTGGAGGGGCTTGGTCAATGCTAGCTTGCCGCTCTATAAGGCGACATACTTATCTAGGGGTTGTCCCAAAAAATTTGAAAAGGTCTGGAGGGCGTGGGTTGACTCATCTTCATCAATTGGTTAACTTTGCACTTTTTGGGGGAGGAGGCTTGACGCTGGCCCTGCGTCCTGTTATCATGTTATGCCATTTGCATGTTGATTTGCTGGATTTATGTACTTTATTTTATATTGCTGCCTAGCCTGAACTATACTGCATGACAGCTGTGTTTTGGGTGTGCACTGAGGGGGGTTTGATTGGATGCTACTGAGGGGTGCTCTTCTCTCTGGGTCGGAGCCGGCCTGCGTTTGTTTCTGGCGTGGGCCGGTGCTGACCCTGCTGGCCTCGGTCATCCGGGATGATGTTGGGGTGCTGGTGTCTGTTTTGGGGGGGGGGGGGGTTTCTGGGGTTAGGTAGATGTTTTTGTTTGATGTCTGCCTTGTCTTATTGTAACCGTTGTTACTGTTTTCTTTTTGTATGTTCTTGAAAACTGAATAAAAATAATTTTCCAAAAAAAAAAGGTATTTTTATATATGCTAGCCTGCATAGGTGTGCACAGCCTATTGCATTAGGGTGTGCACCCCAAAATGCAAACACACATGCTTTTCTCTGCATTCTCAGCTGCACGGGACAGTGAATGAATGAGAAGTGCTTTCTGCTGAGTGGCTTCCTGTTCATTCACAAACACAGTTTACTATGCTTCAGTTATGAATGGACACAGTGAGCGAGGGTGTTCACTGTGTTCGTTTAGTAAGGGAAGGGGCTGGTAAACATACCCCGCAGCAGCCGGGGGGATAGGAGAGGAAGGAAGCCAGCAGCATTGTAGGGTGGGGTGGGGGGGGCAACAAAGGGGGGGGGCAACAAAGGGGGGGGGCCTGGGCAGTAGGGGTAACGACACATAGTGATTAGGGTGTCCACACCTATGCTAGTCCCCATTGCTTACATTATCCACAGATAAGTATCTTCTGATAAACACATGTATGTCCTGATTTAATGTCTCCACAAGGGAGTTTTACCTTTCTTTTTGGAGTGGTGACTATTGTCACTGACACAGAGGTATGGGCAAATCCTACATTTTAGAGTTGTCAAGAGAGTGAGACATAAGGGGAGGTCTTCCAGTGGGGACATATAGTATGTCCTGATGACCGCTGGTTAAGATGGTAACTAACTTTAGGAGATTTCCTCTAACTTTCTTTTTCATTTTTATTCATTCACAGAAGACTTTATTTTGTGAATGAGTTCACATAATACAAAGCACTCTGTGACTGGACAGGAGCTGCAGTAGCTGAGAACAGCAGGTGCAACGTAGGAGGTCTGAAAGTATAGCAATAGCTACAGTATGCTGATGGTACAGATTAAAAAAACATTTAAACTAAAGAGATAAGTCCACAAGGTGGCATGCACCTCATTAGACTTAAAGAGGAGCTCCAGGCTCCTTCATAAAAAAAATACATATACTGTAGCTGCTGACGTTTAACATTAGGACACTTACCTGTCCAGGGATCCAGTGGTGTCTTCACCCCAGCTGATTATTCAATCGGCTCTTGGGTGCTGCCACCGCCATTTGTTGTAAGGGAAACCCACAGTGAAGCCTTGTGACTTCACAGCCGGTTCCCTGCGCGCATGCAAGCCGAACTACCGGGTAACAGGTTTTTGACAGGTACCCGCTCCCCCCTCCCCCACGAAAGGTGCCAATGTGGCAACGGAGGTGGGGGGGAGCAAACAAGCAAGGCTTACCCTTTTGGGTGGAGCTCTGCTTTAACCTCTAGTAATCCAGGTCATTGTACAAAGTGGCTGAGTTCTTGGAGTTCCCTTAAATCTATCTGTAGGAAAATATTGTAGCTTTTGGATGGTGAGTGTGCAGATTAATGAATAAGGGATTTTACGGCTTTATTCAGACTTTGCTGTCACTTGTTGGATACAGACGAGTAGAATTTAGTTTGGAAAAGATGATTTTTGGAACATTCATTCAATTTCTAATGGTTAGTGGGGTCAAACTGACCTGTGTTTTTGATCTTAGTGATGAGGAAATTTGAAGGCGAGAGACAGAAATTGTGATTTTTTTGTTCGGGAAAAATTGGACGTATTGTAAAAAAATATGTTTAAAATGTCTGGGATTACATTCATATTACAAGTCTGGATGATATTTTGAAGCAGATAAAAAAAAAAAAAATGATTCTTTGCATTGTGGCTTTGCCCACCCTTGGAATTATAAGGAAAGCCAGGCAACTTGCATCTTCAGGAAGACAGGTCACTTACGGCCGTCTCACAGGTTTCCTTCAAATTGTCCAACAGACAACGGCTTCTTGGTAAGTTCCGCAAAGTATAGCGTGCCATATCTTGAATTAAGGGACCACCTTTTATCTTCTGTTTGAAAAACATATCAAAGGGAAAGCCGTGGTTTCATTTATATGTACATTGCATGATTTTCAGTGCAGAGTACAAAGAAATTCATGCACAACAAAAAGCAATTACCTCTTCACGCCACATCTGACAGATTTACATACAAATGCTTTTACATAGCGTATATACAATGCACCTGTGAGATCAACATATTTAAACTGATGTCACACGAACACTCTATGCAGCGTAAATAAGAGATGTAATGCTCATATGGCGGGTTTGTTTGATCACAGTACCAGGCTCACAAACACGATGGTAACTAGCAGGAGATGGAGAGGAACGAACAAGGCAGGGCCCATTTTATATACTCCATCACTGCTAATTTACCCCTAGATGTCTGCCATCTGTATATTGACATCCTCATGGCTGGAGAAAGGGCCATATCTAGCCTGTCTGATCTGGGGGTGCAGTTAAAAAAATCAGGGAGGCATACAATCAACACACCTTCACCGTAACATTAGAGCCAGCCTCTGTCATGTCAGCGTTCCCCACTTCACATTAGAGTCCTACCTCTGTTGACATCAGTGTTAGTCCCTGTTACAACAGCGTCAGTCCCCTTCACAACAGGTTCCTTAGTCCCCCCCTTCAAATCCTCAATACAGCTGCAGTATCATAGCAGGAGGTAGGAGGCAAAACAGGTCTGCATGGTAGCAGGATTTCTGCCTTCTTCTAAATCCTAACCTTGGACTAACATTATCACTTGGACTTATCCCCCACCTTGGGCTAACATCATCACTTGGACTAATCCCCCACCTTGGGCTAACATCATTACTTGGACTAATCCCCCACCTTGGGCTAACATCATCACTTGGACTAATCCCCCACCTTGGGCTAACATCATCACTTGGACTAATCCCCCACCTTGGGCTAACATCATCACTTGGACTTATCCCCCACCTTGGGCTAACACCATCACTTGGACTAATCCCCCACCTTGGGCTAACATCATTACTTGGACTAATCCCCCACCTTGGGCTAACATCATTACTTGGACTAATCCCCCACCTTGGGCTAACAGCGATCACTACTCATTTGTTTGCAAACTCAGCTGTGCAGAGAGAAAGAGATACAGTGTTACAAAGTATTACAGTATGTAAAAAATAAATATATTTAAAAAGTTAATAAATAGTTTCCCCTGGTCCCCCTGTAGTGTGGGTTTGTTAGCCACTTCCGTACTGGACACTTTCACCCCCTTTCTGCCCAGGCCATTTTTAAAGTGTTACTAAACCCAGGACCCTGCCTTCACTATATCAGGTCTCCTACAGTACACAGAACATGGAAATGCAATTAGTTTAATTAATATAAACCGATAAGTAACTTTTCTCATCAGCAGTGTATAGCAGTCTTGTGACTTCTATCAGTGTCTGTCCGAGCACTGGCTAAAGCTTGTAAGAGGTGTTTTCATTCTCCTCTGACTGTCCTATGAGAATGCACGAACCTCTGCCTGGACAGTGCTGATTGGCCCTGTGCTGATCACATGCACCCTGACATTTTAAAAATTAAAAAAAACACTCTCTTGTAATATACACCAAACTGAACATGTGCAGAGTGCCTCCATTGCTCTGTACAGCAGTGGCCAAAGGTTTTGAGAATTACACAAATATTAATTTTCACAAAGTCAGCTGCCTCATTTTTTATGATGGCAATTTGAATATACTCCAGAAAGTTATGCAGAGTGATCAGATGAATTGCAATTAATTGCAAAGTCCCTCTTTGCCGTGAAAATTAACTTGCTCCCATAAAAAAACATTTCCACTGCATTTGTGAAGAAGACTTCAGTGCACACAAGAAAATTCAGCAAGCGCCAGGACCGTCTCCTACAGTCGATTTAGCTGCAGGATTGGGGCACCACCAGGGCAGAGCTTGCTCAGGAACGGCTGCAGGGAGGTGTGAGTACATGCACCGAGAGGAGAAGACTTTTGGAGGATGGCCTAGTGACAAGGTGGGCAGCAAAGAAGCCACTTCTCTACAGGAAAAACATCAGGAACAGACTGATATTCTGCAAAAGGTACAGGGATTGGACTGCTGAGAAATGGGGTAAAGTCATGAATCCCCTTTCTGATTGTTTGGGGCATCCAGAAAAAACCTTGTCCGGAGAAGAAAAGGTGAGTTCTACCATCAGTCCTGTGTCATGCCAATAGTAAAGCATCCTGAGACCATCCATGTGTGGGGTTGCTTCGCAGTCAAGGGAGTGGGTTCACTCACATGAATAAAGAATGGTTCAAAAACATCCTCCGAGAGCAACTGCCGCAACCATCCAAGAACAGTTTGGTGACACACAATGCTTTTTCCATAAGGCAAAAGTGATAACTAAGTGGCTTGAGGAACAAAACATGAAATGTTGGGTCCATGTCCAGGAAACTCCCCAGACCTTAATCCCATTGAGAACTTGTGGTCAATCCTCAGGAGGCGGGTGAACAAAAAAACCCACAAATTCTGATAAACCCCAAGCATTGATTATACAAGAATGGGCTGCCACCCATCAGGATGTGGCCCAGAAGTTGATTGCCAGCATGCCAGGGGAGATTGCAGAGGTCTTGAAAAAGAAGGGTCAACACTGCAAATATTGACTCTTTGCATAAACCCAATGTAGTGGTCAATAAAAGCCTTTGGCACGTATGAAATGCTTGTAATTATACTTCAGTATACCATAGTAACATCTGACAAAAAGATCTAAAAACACTGAAGTAGCAGACTTGTTAAAAATTATTATTTGTGTCATTCCAAAACTTTTGTCCACGGCTGTACTATCAGCAGATGGACTGGGGACAGAAAAAAAGGGGAGGATCAGAGAAGACAGGATCAAACAGCCTTTTTACACAATAAGGATTAACCCCTTAGGTTCCACAGTGAGTATAACAAGCTTGCTTTACAGCATATACACACTGATTTTACTGTTGTGGGTTTAGTACCACTTTAAGTTTTCAGCGCTGTCACACTGACAAATACTCAGTCATGCAACAATGCACCCAAATGAAATCAAATTTATTTTATTCCTTTTTTTTTTTTGTTTTTTAATCACCACTGGGTTTTTTATTTGTTGCTATATAAACAAAAAATGAGTAAAAGTTTGAAAAAAATCCACATTTTTCTTTGTTTCTGTTATATAATTTTGCAAATATTCTTTCTTCAGAAATTTAAGCCATCCAAGTCCCATTGGGGAGATTTTTCTTCAGTTCATGTCACATAGCTAAATCAGGAAGTGAGAGGAAATCCTTCTAAAGCGAGGAAATACTTGGCTGTCACCAGGGTCATTGGAATTTTTCCTCCCGGTACTTCTGTTCTGGCAACAATCCAAAATTTGGATTTTTCTATCTTTTTTGGTTATAATACTAAACATAAGACAAAGGGCAAATAGCGAAGGTGAATTGCCCTAACAGGCACAGACAGCAATAAAAACCTGGCAGGTGTTCTAATCCCTGTCCACTCTATCCAAAACTAAAATATATGTTGTACTTATTAAGATAGGATAATTATTTGTTATTATAGCTATTTAACATAGTTAATTTATATTTTAGGTTATAATTAATATAGTTCATTAATATTTTATGTTAACGCCAATTACTGTACTTATTAGGTTATAGGTCAGTTTATTGGCAATTTTATGGATCAGTTCATTTTATTAATTTCATCCTTTAAATATAAATTTACATAGTTTTTTTTTTTTTAAATAATTGATTGCATGATAAATCTTTATGCTCATTGTTTAATAATTTAATACTTGGAATTGGCTATTTAATAATTGGTACAATTTCAATAGATTTTTTTTATTTATTTTTTTCTGTTAGCTAAAAGTATTGTATTCAGGCCATTGTTTTCTGCACATTGATTTAAAAACTGAAATGAGCATACTTATTACACAATTAAATATAAATGCACTATATACTAATGACCTGTGTTTGGGTCCATGTAATCAGGATAGAAAGACAGCATGTTTCTGTTAAAAGGGGGCAGTAGTGCAAACTGCTTAAAGTTATGTTGTGTAAAATAGCAACAATTGCAATTTTTATAACTTTTTTGTTAGCTTAAACTCCATTAAAAATAAACATCTTAAGACCACCCCCCCCCCCCCTGTTCTTTTTAATAAAAAAAAGCACCTATTTCCTGCACTCTTCTAATGCGACATCATAGGAGCTTGGTCTTATTTCATGGTGGGGAGCAGACATTCCTTACTGTCTAAGCATCATTCCCCTGTATGACACCTGCAGCAGATTGCACATCCAGTGTGTTTTGAATGCATGTAAATGAGCCCTTTAACCACTTACCGACTGCCCGCCGTCAAACTACGTCGGTCCTTTGACGCTAACAAGCTGCCATAACCCTGGTATTTTTGAAACCGGCGGGCGATCAGCTTTCAGGTAAGGGTGGTCCCAGCGGCGGATTCACCACGGGATCACTCTTATGGTGCGTCCCGGTCCTTTTCCCCGCTTACCTGACCCACCGGCTTAAAGAGCTGATTTTTTTTTAACCATTTTTTTTTTCAATATAAAAACTGTGTAAAAATCAAAAATAATAAATAAAATAAATAGGAAGAAAAAAATTAAAGTGCCCTGTCCCCGTTAGCTCGCGCGCAGAAGGGAACGCATAGAGAAGCCCCGCCCACATATATAAAAGTTCAAACCACACATGTGAGGTATCACCACGATTGATAGAGCGAGAGCAATAATTTGAGCCCTAGACCTCCTCTGTAACTCTAAGCTGGAAACCTGTAGAAAATTTTAAAATGTCGCCTATGGGATTTCTAAGCACCAAAGTTTGTCGCCATTCCGCAAGCGTGCGCAATTTTAAAGCATGACATGTTGGGTATCTATTTACTTGGCGTAACATTATCTTTCACATTATGGAAAAAAATTGGGCTAACTTTACTGTTTTCTTATTTCTTAATTTAAAAAAGTGATTTTTTTCCCCAAAAAATTGCGTTTGGAAGACCGCTGCGCAAATAGGGTGTGATAAAAAATATTGCAACAATCTCCATTTTATTCTCTAGGGTCTCTGCTAAAAAAATATATAATGTTTGGGGGTTCTAAGTAGTTTTCTAGCAAAAAAAAATGATTTTAGCTTGTAAAGAACAACTGTAAAAAAATAGGCCTGGTCTTAACGTGGTTAAGAACTAAAATGTGTTCCATAAGCTAGCTAAAGATGGATCGAAATTCAGCCGGTTAAGCAGGGACTAGTGTTAAGATGAGAAACAAAAGGAAGTCAGAAGGTATTGCGGCATGATGTGTTGAACTACATGTGATGTATGCTCTATATATTGCTCTGTTCCTTAGTAGAGACGTGGGAGAGAGAGAGAGGATGTTGGAATCTAGGCTCATGGTCATGGCTATTATTTTTAGACATGTGGGAGAGAGATCATATTAGGCTCTAGGCCTTTGGTTTTAGATATTAGTTTGTGTTATTTTTAATATCACTTAATACATGTCTGGCCACTATACAGGGTCAACTTCATATGTAGATGCCAAATATCAATGTTATCTTAGAATAGTCAGGAGTTCCCTTTTCCTCTGGATATGTGCCCAAGATATACGTAACATAATGTAGAAGATGCTGTATAAGGCCCCGTTCACACTGGGGCGACGCTACTTCCCGGGCGACCTCACAGGTCGCGGCGTGCTGCTCGCACCGCGACCTCGGAGCGGCCGGCACGGACTTCATAACATTGAAGTCTATGCAGGTTGCTCCGGGTCGCCCCAAAGAAGCTCCGGACCCTTTTTCTAAGTCGGAGCGACTTGTGTCGCTCCTATTATAACGAGTCCACAGCTTCTCTATGCCAGGCGACCTACGGCGACCTGTCAGGCGACCAGGTCGCCTGACAGGTCACCCCAGTGTGAACGGGGGCTTAAACCTCCTGTTTATTTCTCTTTGTTGTCACTTTGCTATCAAATGCTCTGTTATCTGTATATACATATATTAATTTGTAAACCATACATAGATTTGAGATATACCTATGTTGATGTGCTTCATTCAAAGGCCCTACGTTACCCCGGCATAATTCCAATCATTGGGGTTGATTTACTAAAACTGGGGAGCGTAAAATCTGGTGCAGCTGTGCATAGAAACCAATCAGCTTTCAGTCTTTTTTTGTAAAATTGAACAAGCTGAAGTTTAAAGCTGATTGGTTACTATGCAGAGCTGCACCAGATTTTGCACTCTACAGTTTTAGTAAATCAACCCCTATGTCTAACCATTTACTTTTGTCAAACGGGCTTGTTGGAAAGCGATTCTCACTCAGCAGTTGCAGCCATGCGGCTGCAGCCGCCGATAAGTGTACAGTATACTGACAGCCGAGAGTCCCTGCTGTTAGAGGATGGGGTTTATTTACTAAAAGGCAAAAAGACTGTGCACTTTGCAAAGTTCAGTTGCTCCAGAACTTAGTAAATGAGCAGATCTCTGCTGACTTCCATCATTCAATCACGTGCAAGCAAAAATTATGTTTTTTTTATTTTCCTTGCATGTGATTGGGTATTCTTTGCAAAGTGAAGCTTTACCTTATTTACTTCTGCACTTGAAAAAATGCACAGTCTATTTGCCTTTAGTAAACCAACCCCAGTGTCTCAGTAGGGTCAAAAAGGGTCAGAGGCATATACCGGGAAATTATAGGCCTGTCAGTTTGACATCAATAATATGTAAACTTCTGGAGGGGATGATAAGGGACTATATCGTAGAGTTTGCTAAAGACAACAACATTATCAGCAGTAATCAGCACGGGTTTACAAATGGGCGTTCTTGTCAAACCAATCTCTTAACATTCTATGAGGAGGTGAGCTGTGAGCTAGATAGGGGCAGACCAGTGGATGTGGTGTACTTGGATTTCGCTAAGGCGTTTGATACAGTTCCCCACAAGCGCTTAATTTATAAAATAAGGTCTGCAGGTATCAACAGCAGGGTTTGCTCTTGCATACGGAACTGGCTAAAAGGGCGTGTCCAAAGGATGGTAATAAACAGCGCATACCCAGACTGGTCTGAGGTAGTAAGCGGGGTCCCCCAAGGCTCAGTCCTGGGACCAACCTTGTTCAATTTATTCATAAACAGCATTGAGGACGGGATCAGTAGTTCGATATCAGTTTTTGCAGATGACACAAAATTGGGCAGGGCAATAACTGCACAGCATGAAGCAGATATCCTACAGAATGACCTGGACAAAATAATGGAGTGGGCAACGACTTGGCAGATGAGGTGGAGAAGTGTAAGGTTTTGCACTTGGGGACTAAAAACATAAAAGCACAATACACTTTAGGGGGAACCCTTGGGGGAATCAAAAATGGAGAAGGATCTGGGAGTCTTGGTTGATGATAGATTAGGCAATAGCATGCAATGTCAAGCGGCAGCTGCCAAAGCCAGCAGAATATTAGCATGCATAAAGAAAGGGATGTATTCCAGAGATAAGACTATAATCCTTCCACTTTATAAAACTCTGGTCCGACCGCATCTGGAGTATTCTGTCCAGTTCTGGTCGCCAGTCCTCAGGAGGGATGTGTTGGAGCTGGAGAGAGTCCAGAGAAGGGCAACTAAACTGATTAGGGGATTGGAGGACCTTAATTATGAAGAGCGTCTGCATTCGCTTGATTTATTCTCCCTGGAGAAGAGACGCCTGAGGGGGGACATGATAGCAATTTATAAATATCTCAATGGGGATCTCAGCTTAGAAAAAAAGCTGTTCAGTCGAAGGGATTGCATGAGGACTCGAGGACATACAATGCGATTAGAGGAGAAGCGTTTTAACCTCAGGCAACGTGGGGGGTTCTTTACTGTTAGGGCTACAAGATTGTGGAATTCTCTACCACAAGAGGTGGTTTCTGCGGGTAGTATGGTTGCTTTCAAAAGACTCTTAGACTTACATCTCAAGGATCAGAACATTCAGGGGTATGAGAGATGATTACGGCCACACACACCTACACAGGTTGAACTGGATGGACTATTGTCTTTATTCAACCTCACCTACTATGTAAGGAAGGATTCTTCTATCCATACCCATTTTGTGGCTGGATGAAACTGCTGTCAAATGTAAAAATAAAAAAAAAAAAACAATCCCTTTATGGCCAGCTATACATTAAAGTGGTTTGGAAAAAGAGGGTACACCCCAAAAGCTTGCCCTGGAAGTTTGAGTGTTTAACTAAAAAAAAAATATCACAGACAGTACTCAATTATCTTTGTTGCAAGTACACTAAGATGGCTGCAATCACCTCAAGCACGATGGATTTACACATAAACTATAGGTCATTGGTTCTAAAGCCTGACCTCAGGCCTCCCTAGCAGTTCAGTTGTTTTGGATTTCCTCTCAGGAGCACAAGTTAGTCACTGTGAGAACCCGCAAAGCTGTCGCTAAAGCCCGAGGATATGTTTGAGAAGCTTTGTTTAGGAAGAACTAGTACATTAAAGTGTTCATGAGAACGTCTTAAAAAAATAAGCCTATTTTTAACCTTACAAGAGTAAACCCAATATAGTCTTCTAGTTAGGCATTTAACGTAATTTTAAGTACTATTTTGGTAAATTTTTGTTGAGGAAGTCTAGACTTATATAATATGTATATGGTCTTCTCCTTGGAAAATGCGCCTTTCTTTGTTGTCTGCAAACTACTGCCCTCGCCTCCCTGTTTGCAGGACTTCCAGCTAGGGCTGTGAGCATCCATTTAAACTTTCCTCATAATGAACATTTGTAAAGGTCAGGATTTGTGGTGGTAGACCAGAGCTTGGTTATACCAAGCAGGTTCTTCTAACTATCCACCTATATAGAAATCTCAGTAGTGTGCCTTACCTATAAGAGGAACCTACAACTTAATATGTTATTAAATTCCCATGTATTAGGGTCGTAGTATGGTCCTAGATAGTAATATTGTGTACTTTGCACAATATACATTGTTTGGAGGCCTCTGGTGTATGCTTATTATCAAATGTATTGGTGGCCCCTATATACCCCAATGTAGCACAGATTGCAGCTTTTAATAAGTTGTCTACTTAGCTTCTAAATTATTTTCTTTTCAGCTTGCTTCTTCATTCATTAATTATTCACATGCTTGTCTACAGTATTCAACTACTACTGCTAAAATAATTTATTTTTATTTTTTGTAATAAATCCATTATTTAAACATGAAGGATCTGAAATAAGCTTTGTGACGGGAGCAGTAAATAGTGAGTACATTTACATTTTCTTGCTATTAATACTTGTCATTGTTAATTATGCAAATCAATAAGAACATAAGCAATTAACTTTACATTGCAGTGAAAGCATGTGTTTCTAATCAAACTGAATGACGGCTAATTCTGGCAGTTAATGAAGAAATGAACCTATTGCAGGGGCTTTTTTTTTTTCCCTGATGCCATGGTTGTCTTTTCGTTACTATTTTTATTTTCTCTTTCCAGAAAGCCGGATGATTCTCGATGCCTTTGCCCAGCAGTGTAGCCGAGTGCTAAACCTGTTGAACTGTGGGGGAAAGCTTTTGGACTCCAAGCATTCCCCAGCCTTGTCTTGTGTGAAACAGGAAAATAACAGTTACAGTGAAAGGTCAGACCAGTGCCAGCTTAATAAAGCCTTTCACAGTCAACCATCAGACAAACCAGACGTAGAAATGCAGTACATTCACAAAAAGCAACAAACCTCTGCATTCCTGAGGGTGTTCACTGATTCCCTTCAAAACTACCTTCTGGCCAGCAGTTTCCCAGTTCGGAATATCTCTTCCACCAGTGACTATGGTCACGTGACCGACATGGATGTTCTTTCATCATCTCCAGTGCATACAATGGGTGGGTGGGCATCACCAGCAACCTCTGAATCACATGGTCACCCATCATCCTCCACTCTTCCCGAGGATGAGGAAGACGAGGACGAAGAAGGCTACTGTCCCAGGTGCCAGGAACTGGAACAAGAGGTCATCTGTCTACAGCAGGAAAATGAGGAACTAAGAAGGAAGTTAGAAAGCATACCAGGTAATCTCACCTGTTATTCTGACAATCTTCGGCCTTTAAAAAGCTCAAGCAGAATTAAAGTGCACCTAAGGTCTAAATGTAAACCTTGTACAGTCCTATAATTTGCCCTATAGCATCGCCAAAGTACCAGTCCAGGGATGGACATATTAATAGGTTGGAGGTCTGATGACATCAATCTTCCATGTTGTATCGTATCTGGACAACATGTAGCCAGAAAGTGTAGGAGATCCAATACTTTACTGTTTAGTTGTTTTTTTCCCCAGTTTTAATGCGTTTTGACTATGGTGTGGGGCCATCCAGGAGACTGTGCATTGTTTCCTTTAGACAAGTATTTTATTTTATTTACATATCATTTACATATTGCTCAAAGTTTTATAGAGAATATTGAACCATGTCCATTACTACTCCTGAGATGCTTTCAAGGTAATGTCTTATTAGGGACCTTAAGGGCAGGTTAACATCACAGTTTCTGCATTTGGATGCATTTCTGCTTGATGCGTTTCATGCATTTTTGATGTTTTTCAGTACGTTTTTTACCCTCTTTTTTCCCTTAATTTCAATTGTGGACTTGTATTTCCAGTGCGTTTTTGATGTGTTATGCCGCGTTCCAGACTTGTTTCATACAGAAAAAAACATGCACTGCACTGGTGTGAACTAGAGCCATTGGAATCCATGTTAAACACTGTTAATGAGTTTTTGATGCAGAATTAAAACGTATAAGCCCTCATGTGTGACTCTATAGTCACATTGGCTGCTTAGATATGATAGGAAGGAAATGCTCAGCATAGAAACTCACTGGAAGTTGAGTATGCCTAGAGTTGCCAACGCTACCCTGCCAAATCCCCAGCTGCTTTGGGAACTTTGACCCAAGGGGGAGATAGAGAGCAGCAGGATCAACCAGGTTTACAGAATACAGAAAACATATCCCATAGTGAGTATGAACAGCATGTAATACAACATTTATTGATAGTTTTTTATGATGTGCATTTAGTGACACTTTAAAGTGTCACTAAATGCACATCATAAAAAACTGATCCTCCCCTTCTTTTACTATCCCCAATCCGCTGATAGAACAGAGCTTTAGAGGCACTCTGCACTTGCTCAATTTAATGTGTATTACTAGAGATGTTTGTTTTTTTTTTTCTTGGGAGGGTGCATGTGATCAGGACTGTCCAGATAGAAGGTCAAAAATTGAGAGGGAGGAAACATGGACTTTGCAGGCACTGGGTATTTGTAAAATCACATACTTTATTATATAATACATCTAAAAACATCAAACAAAAATCAAAAAGAAAGATGTACAACAATGATATCCCATATAAGGGAAATATAAAATACAGAATTGACAAGAAGGTGATTACACTGTTGGTAATAATGGACAATAATACAATCACAATATAGTATAACAATAATAATACTTTACATCGAGACGATCATGACCGCAGGTGACAGGGAATAGTACTGTCGTCCCGGGAGGATCGAGCGATGTGTATTAGCAGTAGATCGTACAAATTAGTTGAGCCATATTGCTCGACAAGTTTCGCCTTATGCTTCCTCTCAGAGCTAATGGATCAATATTCTGTAAAGTTCAATAGGCAATGATGATATAGGTAAGAGGTATAATAAATACCCAACAGGGAAGATGTATGGAGGATCAGATTTGTCACTGTAGATGGTTATATAGGTAAACACGCAACCAAGCGTTAAAGATCAAAAAAATTGGTATAAAGCACATCAACTGGTATGCCAATGAAGTATACTTGTATAGAGTAGAATACTCATATATGTAACAAGTATCTGTGTTCAGGGATGCCTGGTAGGGCCAAAGGAATAACACTTACACAGCATCCGATCCCACAGCATACATCCTCCCTGGATGGGGGGTAACCACCCTCCCTCTCAATTTTTGATCTAAGTTAGGATGTGGCACTTACTACCTTATCTATACGCCCAGCACACCACTATCTGGGAGCGTATTTTCCAACTTCTCATCAGATAGGTCAGGGGTCATGCAGCCTCATAGGATAGTAAGAGCAGAATGAAAACTCCTCCTAGAAACCAGACACTGGTAAAAGTCACAAGATTGCTATACACTGCTAATGAGAAAAGATATTTAGCAGTTTATATTTACTAAAATAATTGCATTTCCATGTTCTGTGTACTGTGGGAGACCAGATACAGTGAATGCAGGGTGAATGCAGGGTCCTGGGTTTAATAACACTTTAAGGCTGGGTTCACACTGGATTACAGAGCAGCTTGCAGCAGGAGGTCCGGTGCATCCCATTCACAAATTCAGGTCCGAATTCGGTAGAAATTTTGGCTGAATTCAGACCTGAAATTGACCAGAAGATGCACACAAATTTCCTGCGAACCGCTCCGCAGCTGTCCTGGAGCTGTGTGAACCGGCTCTATCGAGGACCGGTCATAGGCTCCTGACATGCGAATTGGATGCGGGGAAACCCACTTCCAATTCCCAATAGTGTGAACCCAACCTGAGTATAATTTGTAATGTTGAGGTATAGATAGATGCACACATTATCATCTGTGTGCAAATAGTCTGTTAGGGTAACTACAGACATAACAGGTTGCATTGGGTAATAATTTTACGTCTGTACCCCCTCCTCAACCCCAGACAACATCCCCAGCTGATCATTTTTGGAACATGAAATTATGTTGTCTCCACCCGAGGTAAGCTGGAAGCCAAGCACAACCCCCCCAGGTAAGCTGGAAGCCAAGCACAACCCCCCCAGGTAAGCTGGAAGCCAAGCACAACCCCCCCAGGTAAGCTGGAAGCCAAGCACAACCCCCCCCAGGTAAGCTGGAAGCCAAACACAACCCCCCAGGTAAGCTGGAAGCCAAGAACAAGCCCCCCAGGTAAGCTGGAAGCCAAGCACAACCCCCCCAGGTAAGCTGGAAGCCAAGCACAACCCCCCCAGGTAAGCTGGAAGCCAAGCACAACCCCCCCAGGTAAGCTGGAAGCCAAGCACAACCCCCCCAGGTAAGCTGGAAGCCAAGCACAACCCCCCGAGGTAAGCTGGAAGCCAAGCACAACCCCCCCCCAGGTAAGCTGGAAGCCAAGCACAACCCCCCCAGGTAAGCTGGAAGCCAAGAACAAGCCCTCACCTCTACAGGTCGTAGGTGTCACAAATTTTCCTGAAGCCAGCATGCATATTTATAGAACATTTTTTCATGTGAAACATGGTTTGGGGACAGGGAGGTGCATTCACAGACAATTGTCATCTGAGGTTTATAGTCAGCTCTGGCAATTTGTGTTAATAGGATTTATATGAAGATGCTAATTATTTACCCATTATATTTATATAGTGATTGTGCTTTACGGCTCATCTCAGTACAAGCTTACTTGAAAACAGTATTCTCTTTGCTTATCTTGCAGTCTCATACGTCATTCAGCAGTGATTATAATATACTGTCTATTTCAAAGATCGGGGACACGCTACAAATCTGTATATAAAATGTGTACTTTCAACAAAATATATAATAATAACTCAAAATATTGATTACCAGAAGAATACCCCCCCCCCCTTTAGGGAAGTAAAAAGCATCATTAAAATGTTTTATGTATTGATCACATAATGTCATTCTAGAATGTTTCAATCCATATTGTTTTATTTTGGCCCAGCATTTACATTTGTGAACTGCCCTGTTGAATAATTCCCTTGATCTGGTGTCTGGTATCATTATTTTTCTGTTACCTATAGATTTTCATTTTTATTGCGCCTTGAGATGCAGATCAAAACGCTGAAAAAACAGATCAGCGGAATATTGCAGATTTTATATTGTCCTCTGATAACACTGCAATGCTCTATTGATCGTCACATGCATAAAGCAGCAGAAATTTATCATGTCACCAGGGAAAAGTAGGGCACATCAACCGAGGGCTGTAATTTCAGCAAATAACAATATACAGTTGCATTTTGATGATCTACAATGTCTGATCAAGGTTGTGCTCAAAAGAACTGGCTCATTTCAAATATCACATAGCTATTCTGGTATTTGTGCAACAAATCGGAATCTCTTTCATGAAAGTGAAAATCATATTATGCCTTAGTGTCATTGTATGTTACCTGATTAATACTGCATACGGATTCTGTAACTGTTTGGCTGCCAAATAGTCCATTCACAGTGCAGAGAAACTGCTTTAAAGTGATTGTAAACCCTTACATAACCCAAAGTGACTGGCCTCAGGTGATACACAGAGAAGAAACAAATCATCCTACATAAGTTGTACCTGTTTATTTGCAGTCTTTTGTTCCCTTAATCCACGCAAAGTCCAGAATTTATAAAGCTTGCCCCATCTGTCATAAAAAAAGGGGCAAAAAGCTGAAGTTACACACAGGGACAGCTGCTGCTCCCTTCCGTCACCTTTTTTCTCTTGGTGTTAGGAAAACTTGTCAGAAGTGACACCTGCCGATACAAGAGGAACAAAAAAGCAGACAGAAATGAAACTTAGTGCTCTTAATTGAGACAAGTACACACTATTCAGGGATATGCTTTGTTTATTTTTCATGTCTAAGGTTTACAACTAGCGATGTGCCGAACACCACTCCCTCCCCAAACTATACCATACTGCATGCCCAAAACATGGGGGGTGGGCGCTTTGGGTCAGGGCCCCCACCCTAAAGCACCTTGTCCCCATGTTAATGGGGACAAGGGACTTTTCCCCACAACCCAGGGTTGTGGTTGTGGGGGTCTGTGGGCAGAGGGCTTCTCGGAGTCTGGAAGCCCCCTTTAACAAGGGAGCTCCCAGATTTCACCCCCCCCCCTTATGTGAATGAGCATGGGGTACATAGAACCCCTACCCATTCATCAAAAAAATGTCAATAAGTAAAAAACAAACACATAGACAGTTTTTTGACAATTAATTTATTAAAAAAATAAAAAAAACAGTGTCGTTCCTCCCCCCCCCCCCCCCCATGTAAATCTATCATCAATAAGGCCGCCCACCGCACCCAAAAAAGAACAAAAAAAAAAACATGCTCCGTCTTCGTTAATGGCCGACCGCAGAATGCCTCCTCTGCTCTTTGACAGTTCTTATATAGGAAAGGGCAGGGCCACCTGGCGACATCACCTGGTGGTACCGCCAACCTTGTAGTGTCACAGACCTGTGCATGCTGGGTCAGTGACATCACAAAAAATGCTGATCATTTCCCTAGAGAAGTACAATGTTACTATGGGAACATTATATTACTCTGGTCACATTCCCGTGTTAAAAAAAAATAGTTTTTTTAATAAAATAAATAAATAAACATTCTAACTTTTTTTTATTTATTTTTTTGTACTGTCACCAATCATTGTCCCTGATCACTACCAAACCAGTTACATGAGGACACTGTTCTGCACTGGTGACAGTATGCTAAAAAAAAAAAAAAAAAATGTGAAACTTTTTTTTAATTTTTTCATTTTCCAAATAAATTATGACAAAAAATTACAGCTTCAAAAAACCTGCCATGCTTCTTACTAAATACATTAAACTGTCTTAGAAAGGGGTCGTTTGGGGGGTATTTCTACTGTCCTGGCATTTTAGGGCCTCAAGAAATGAGTCTGTCAGTACATCAGAATAAATAGTTTTTAGATATACAATATACCATAGTTTGTGGACTCTATAACTTTCCTACAGACTAAATAATATACACTGATTTGGGTTATTTTCACCCAAAAATGTAGCAGAATATATTTTGGGCTACATTTATGAAGAACAATTATTTGGAAAATTTTTTTTTTGTTTTTTTTTTGCAAAAAATAAAGACCCAATGATGATTAAATACTACCAAAATGAACAAAATGATAACAATTTTATATGGGTACAGTGTTGCAGCCCTGAAAGCTGAAAATTGGCCTGGGCAGGAAGGGGGTAAATGTGCCCGGTATTGAAGTGTTTAAAAGGTTGCACAGAGAAATAACAAAACAAAACAGAAAATAAATCCTTGCCACCCAGGCATTACCTAAACAGTACAGACTCCTCTCTTGTCGCCTGAAGAATCATGGTAAAATCGCCCAAACAGAATTGCGGGACGCTTCTCGTGCAAAAGAAGTTCCGCGATTCTGTTTGCGTGATTTTGTGGGAAGCAAAACCAGGCTCAAATCCTGCAGTGCCAAGGTGGCCCGTAAAACCTGGACTGGATTCCCTGTTAGTTTCCTACATATGAAACCATGCGAGGTGATACATAGCATCCCCCAATCACCTCACCTTTTATTATGTCACAGTGTACACTGCTCAAAAAAATTAAAGGAACACTTTGAAAATACACCAGATCTCAATGGGGAAAAATATCATGCTGGATATCATTACTGATATGGTCTGGGTAATATGTTAGGAACAAAAGGATGCCACATTGTTTGATGGAAATTAAAATGATCAACCTACAGAGGGCTGAATTCAAAGACATCCCCAAAAATATAATTGAAAAAATGATTCAGCAGGCTAGTCCATTTTGCTGAAATTTCATTGCAGCAACTCAAAATGGTACTCAGTAGTTTGTATGGCCCCCTACATGCTTGTATACATGCCTGACAATGTCAGGGCATGCTCTTAATGAGACAACGGATAGTGTCCTGAGGTTTTTCCTCCCAGATCTGCACCAGGGCATCACTGAGCTCCTGAACAGACTGAGATGCAACTTGGTGGCATCGGTGGACTGAAACATAATGTCCCAGAGGTGTTCTGTTGGATTTAGGTTAGGTGAGCGTTGGGGCAATTCAGTGGCATCAATTCCTTTATTCTCCAGGAACTGGCTGCATACTCTCACCACATGAGGCCGGGCATTGTTGTGCACCAGGAGGAACTCAGGACCCACTGCACCAGTGTAGGGTTTGACAATGGGTCCAAGAATTGAATCTCAATTCCTAATGGCAGTAGGATGGCCATTGTCTAGCCTGTAGAGGTCTGTGCATCCCTCCATAGATATGCCTCCTCAGACCATCACTGACCCACCACCAAAGCGGTCGTGCTGAACAATGTTACAGGCAGCATAATGTTTTCCATGGCCTCTCTAGACCCTTTCACGCCTGTCACATGTTCTCAGGGTAAACTTGCTCTCATCTGTGAAAAGCACAGGGTGCCATAGGCAGACCTTTAAATTCTGGTGTTCATTGGCAAATGCCAGTTGAGCTCCTTGGTGCCAGGCAGTGAGCACAGGGCCCACTAGAGGACGTTGGGCCGTTAGGCCACCCTCATGAAGTCTGTTTCTGATTGTTTGGTCAGAGACATTCACACCAATGGCCTACTGGAGATCATTTTGTAGGGCTCCGGCAGTGCTCATCCTGTTCCTCCTTACACAAAGGAGCAGATACCGGTCCTGCTGATGGGTTAAGCACCTTCTACCGCCCTGTCCAGCTCTCCTAGAGTAACTGCCTGTCTCCTGGAATCCCCTTTATGCTCTTGAGACTTTGCTGGGAGACACAGCAAACCTTCAGGCAAAGGCACATATTGATGTGCCATCCTGGAGGAGTTGGACTGCCTGTGCAACCTTTATAGGGTCCAGGTATCACCTCATGCCATCAGTAGTGACACTGACCCTAGCCAAAAACAAAACTAGTGAAAAGCAGTCAGAATAAATGAGTAGGGTAAATTAATTTCAGTGGCCTCAAACCTGTAAAACCATTCCTGTTTTGGGGGTTGTCTCATTGTTGCCCATCTAGTGCATCTGTTGGTAATTTCATTAACACCAAAGCAGCTGAAACTGATTAACAACCCCCTCCGCTACATAACTGACCAGATCAATATCGCATGAGTTTAATTGACTTAATGCTATACTCTGATTAACCACTTAAGCCCCTGTTTTGCTTGCGTTTCTAGCAAGGGTTACTTTGCGGTACAACCAAGGAAACTTAGACCTTTGTGGTGTATAAATGTGCTTTTACTATGCAAAAAACAATCTGTACATACAAAACTATTACAATATTTAGGAGCATAATACAAGATTAGCAGATACAGATAAAGATAAAGCAAATATACTTAACTAAAAGAAGATTGCAGCCATGGAGTCCCGTTTGCTTTCAAGCACATGGCACAGAGAAAAGTCAGCAGTCATTGCTTCATGGATGTTTCGTTTGAGACTGAAGACTTTCTTGCAGCTTTGGCCAGAAGTATTTAGAATATACCATCCCCCCAAACCAACACCCTTTGTCCTGAGGACAAAAGGGCTGTTTATCCATTGTACAGTGACTTTGAAGGGGGGGGGGGAGGTTAGGCTTGGCCAAACTGCCTTCCAAATCTTCAAGAAAGGTATGACCTTATCATTAGTGAGCCACTGTTAAATATGCAATTTCCACAACACTCCACCCCTTGGCTCACAAATGACATAATGCCTCCAACTTTACATAAAGACATCTAATAATTCTCCCACCCCCCGGTTTATCTTAAATAAAACACAATGGGGGAACTAACTAAAATACAACCCCCTCCTATAACTATGAAGGTATTTCAGTCTTTGGCTAAAAGTTCAAATACATCAAAACGCCTTGCTCTCCATAGCTCTTGCGGTCTTCCATCATTCTGTCCATCATGTAACCACTTTCTCTGGTCTTTCTATGGATCAAATCGGAGACAGCCTGTGGAGTGGAAAACAAAGCGGATTATCTGTTCCTTCTAATAATACATATACAGTAGACCCGGCCCTTCAGCTACAATCTCTCCTCTAACTGACTTCTTGCCTGGATCTCTGACCAACACTTTTCCACCTGCCTGTATCCACTTCTGACCCTCCCAAAGAACATCAATAGGGAGGAGAGGAAATATACTGATATTTCCTAGAAGATCACTGCTGTTTATTTTGGAAGGTTTGATATTATAGAGCCTCACCTTCCACTCTTGCTGGGAAGTATCCACTAACCAATCAGAGTCCCAGCCACTATCCTGAAGCTCATCTGCCAATGCAAATATAACTTCAAACCTTCCTGCCAGATTCCCTCTCATTCCTAGATAGGCTTTAGCTTCAGATACGTCACTCTTGGTTTCTATGTCATGGGAAGCAGTAACTTGGTATCTGTTAAACCCTGTTCTTTCAGGAACCTTGTGTAAATACTGAACTCTGCACTCTAGCTGTGGAATCTGCACCCCAGCCCCAACCATCCTTTCATATGGTGTGCTTTTGGCTAGTGGCCTAGAATTTAACAACATGACTGCCTGTGTGAGGACCCGATCCACCCCCTTAGTGTACATCTGGGTGTAAGTTTGCGTATCTGGTCCTTCAATAGCCCATTGTATCTTTCAATCAAACCAGCTGCCTGTGGATGGTATGGGATGTGGCACAACCAGTACACTCCAGAATCTTTGGCCCATTGCTGTACTGTTGATCCGGTGAAGTGTGAGCCATTATCACTTTGGACTTGTTTGGGACAGCCATACGCAACAACAATTTTCTGTAGCAGTTGAAGTGTTGCGGCTTGATCTGCACGTTTGCAAGGATAAACAAACAAAAGTCCTGAATAGGTGTCCACTGCAGTGCAACAATACCTCAGTCCATTGTTTCCCTGGTGCAGGGGACTGATGAAGTCAATCTGCCAAATCTCTGCAGGCCTCTCTCCCCTCTTAATCGACCCGGTGGAGTGATTTTGCAATGGCCATTGTCGCACTTCTCCACACACTGTACAGTTGCCTATTACAGTCCTTATCATGTCCATTGATATGGGCAATCCTCTTTGCTGTGCCCATTCATATGTGGCTTTCTGCCCCAAATGTCCAGATTGCTTGTGGGCCCAGTTGGCCAAGTTCATCAAGACAGGATCAATTGGCACAACTGCATTCACCTTGGCAATTTCGTCTGCCACTCTGTTATAGTTCTCAAAGTCTGGGACCAGGGGCACATGTGCATCAACATGCCCCACTTTTATGGTGCGGGATTGAGCTTCCTTCCAGATGAAGTCCCAGACTTCCTTGCCTCCCCACACCACCTTTCCATGAATCAACCATTCTTTGGACTTCCACGTGGGCATCAAAGTTGTCAGTCCTTTAAAGACCGCCCAGCTGTCAGTGTAGATAGTAACATGGGAAGAAAGATCCTCCTGAAGAGTCATCACTACAGCTTTCAACTCTGCATACTGACTGGACCCTCCAATTCCGGTCTCCTGCAGGACTGTGTCTGTACTCGGGTTGTAGGCTGCTGCTGTCCATTTACGACCAGACGAGGTGACTATGGCTGAACCATGTATGGGTGCTGGTAAAAGTGACAAGCCCAGCCAACTGTTTTGAAATGTCTCTGACATCCCCAGCTGCAATACCTCCTCTTTCTTGAAGGTACCATTTCCATTTCATTAGTGTTTGGTTCTGGGCTACAGCTGCCCTAGTGGTCAGTCCATCATCTCTCACCCATCCTGCTATTGGCAATGCAGTATGGATGGTGACTGTGTCCTTTCCTGTAATGGTCTCTACGTGTTGAAGTGCTGTGTAGGCCCCAAACAGGTACTTCTCTAGGGGTGTGTATCTCTTCTGTGGCCCTGTAAGTTGTTTGGACCAAAATCCAATGGGTATTGCTCTCAGTCCCTTCTTTTCATTTGGCTGCCACAGACTCCAAGATATTGTACCACCCTGCTCAACTACATCCAGCTGAAATGGTACTCCTTGTCTCACAGGTCCCAATCCTTGATGCTGCAAAATGGCTTCTTTAGCAGCCAGGAATGCGGTCCGCTGCTCTGTACCCCATGTGAACTCAGTCTTTTTTCTTGTGACATTGTATATAGGCCTCAGAATCAGTCCAAGATGTGGGATGAATGATCTCCAGAATCCCACAACTCCAATGAACTTCTGCGCCTCCTTTTGGTAGTAGGTGGCAACAATGCCTGGATAGTTTGCACAACTGTCTCTGGAATTTTCCTCTGTGGCCCAGTCCACATCATTCCAAGGAATTTCACCTCTGTGGCAGGTCCTTGGACTTTGTCTCTGTTGATAGCCCACCCTCTGTTCTCCATGTGCTGTATCAGCAGTGCTTCAGTTACATCTTCCTTTGTTCCAGAGATCATGATGTCATCAATGTAGTGAAACACAGCGACTTTCAGATTTAGGGTGCTTAAATCTCGGGCAATCAGTCCATGACAAATCGTTGGAGAATGAAGGTATCCTTGAGGAAGGACAGTGAAAGTGTACTGGCGGCCATTCCACACAAAGGAAAACTGGTTCTGACACTCTGGGTCTATTGAAATCGAAAAGAAAGCATTAGCCAGGTCTATCACAGCATGATATTCTCCTGCCTCTTTAGCAATTTTCTCAATGATTGAGATCATATCAGGTACATCTGACTTTAATGGAGGTGCCACTTTGTTTAGACCTCTGTAATCCACAGTCATTCTATATGTCCCATCAGGTTTCTTTACTGGGAACACCGGAGATGAGAATGGACTTACAGCAGGTCTAAGGATCCCTACTGTCACTGTTCTTATTGCTATTACAGGAGACCCACCTTCCCTTCATAAAGGATAAGGGACCTCCCAATCCCCTTTTCTAATTCTCTCTAACTCCTCCCCAGGATAAAGGGATTTGGGTTTGGGTTCATGTTCAGTTTTGGGAATGGGTTTGGGACTAACAGGAGGGGTCTGTTCTGTTGTCTCTAAATCTAGGCTGATGTTATCTTCACTAGGAGTAGTGTTTCTAACCCTGACAGTTTTCCCCATTAAATGTTTCCACCGCTTCAAAATTTCTGCAGTAGAGATGCCATCTATCTCACTTTTAGGTACTCCTGCCTTTAATAGGTCTACCCACATTTGTTTCCTAGAGATAACTAGCCTGGTTTTCTCTTCACCTCCTGTCTTCTTTCCCACATTCCCTTTCTTCTCTTTAAAAGTCCTTTTTAGCCTGTTCTCTGCCTGTCTGACCTTATCTACTGCCCTGACAGGTTTTGTTTTAGTCTCCTCTAGCTCCCCCAACTGGCTTAAAAGGGTTGTTGCTTCATGAATTTTACTGTTTAAACCCAGGCCTCCCAGCAAAGACAGTAAAGGAGCCCTGAGATTAAATGGTGCAGACTTCATTAGCTTAGAGCGCAGAGCAGACGTGAAGGGTTCCATATCTGGACCCATCCATTCTGGAAATGTATTTAATCCGGTTATACAACCCATCTCACGTAACCTGGAAATACCTTCTCCTAATGTTCTCCACGAGTAGGTATTTTCCAGGTCACTAGGATTAGCGTATACTCGGACTATACCATCTCTCACGATGTCTAAGAGTGAAAAAGTCACACTAAACTCGCGGGCTTTTCGCATGGCCTGACGCAATTGTGGATCATGGGTTAACACTCCCAAAGCCACTGCTTCCTTGCCTGACAAAACAACACTGTCCGCCCCTTCATCCCACAAACGTAAGAGCCAACTCAATAGGGGTTCCCCAGACCTTTGTTTGTATTGTTTTGCCAGCTCATGGAGTTCAGTTTGTGTAAACTCCCTGACTTCTTCAAATTCAACATCTCTGGGGTTGCGATAATGCACCTCCCCATCTGCCATATCCTCTCTATCATGTTGCCTTTTCCTATGCTTAGTAATGAGAGGTCTGGCACACTTTTTCTTTCCCATTGGATGATCATCATCAGAAACATCAAATTCTATCTCCTCATCCTCACTATCATTGGAGGAGACATCCTCACAATCCCAGTTTTGGGATGTGACAATGGCACGTACCCTGGCTTTACTAACAGGTTTACGTCCCTTTCTTTTCCTTAAGGCATTAATTGATTTGGTCATGAGTGCTGCACATCGCTCTTGCAAATCATCAGCCCTACTAGCAGTTGAACGCACACACTCTGAAGCAACTGCTAGCTGGTCTTTCAATAACTTAACTTCTGCCTTCTCCCTTCTCTGTGATTCTGTATAGAGAGCATGAAGAAAATACCAGCCCACTGTGGAAACTGTCCTCTTCTCTGCTTTACTTAAATCCAACCCCTTAAGGCTAAAATCTACAAAATGATCTGAGATTTTATCACCCCAAGTCTTATTCAAAGGAGAAGCATACTTTGCAAATTCTTTAGCAAGAGACTCCCACTCATTGTCTCTGGCCCAGATAGGTAAACTGCACATTTCCTTCTGGACACCAGAAACCTCTGCAGCCTTGCTTTTCCTAAACAGCTTACGCAGCATTTTTTACCTAGCACAAGCTACACAACACACCACAGAAAACAGGTCTGTTTCAGTTGAATTTATAGCGCAATCCCGGCAGACGAGCCCCCAAATGTTTTGCTTGCGTTTCTAGCAGGGGTTACTTTGCGGTACAACCAAGGAAACTTAGACCTTTGTGGTGTATAAATGTGCTTTTACTATGCAAAAACAATCTGTACATACAAAACTATTACAATATTTAGGAGCATAATACAAGACTAGCAGATACAGATAAAGATAAAGCAAATATACTTAACTAAAAGAAGATTGCAGCCATGGAGACCCGTTTGCTTTCAAGCACATGGCACAGAGAAAAGTCAGCAGTCATCGCTTCATGGATGTTTCGTTTGAGACTGAAGACTTTCTTGCAGCTTTGGCCAGAAGTATTTAGAATATACCATCCCCCCAAATCAACACCCTTTGTCCTGAGGACAAAAGGGCTGTTTATCCATTGTACAGTGACTTTGAAGGGGGGGGGGAAGGTTAAGCTTGGCCAAACTGCCTTCCAAATCTTCAAGAAAGGTATGACCTTATCATTAGTGAGCCACTGTTAAATATGCAATTTCCACAATTGCGCGGTCGTGCGACGCTGTATCTAAATGAATTTGACGTCCTTTTTTTCCCACAAACAGAGCTTTCTTTTGGTGGTATTTGATCACCTGTGCGATTTTTTGATCATGCGCTATAAACAAAAACAGAGCGTCAATTTTGCAAAAATAACAATATTTTTCACATTTTTTTATATGAAATTCCCCCAAAAAATGTAAAAATCAAAATTTTTTAACATTTCAGGCCAATTTGTTTTATGCTACATATTTTTGGTAAAAAAAATCGCAAAAAGCGTATTTTAATTGGTTTGCGCAAAAGTTATTGCGTTTACTAACTAAGGGAAAGATTTTTGTCATTTTTGTTGTTTTTTTTTAACGCGTAATGGCGGCGGCGATTTTTTTTGCAGGACTGCGACATTGCGGCGGACAGATTGGACCCTTGACTGACATTTTTGTCACTTTTGGGGTTACCAGTGACAAAAATGGGGGTTAACTTTTTTGAGAGGGAGGGGTTAAGTGTGTCCCTAGGGGCATGCTTCTAACTGTGATTGGTTGTGGCTTGAGGTGTAAGAACAGTGATCAACGGTCCTACATAGCAGAACCGTATGATCACTATTCTTACACAGGGGAGAATGACAGGCGGCTTTGTTTACATCAGCCGCCTGCCTTTCTCCCGGTGTAACGGACAATCGCGAGTGCCCGGCGGACATCGGGTCCACTGGGCACATGCGCGGGGGAGTCCGTGACTGAGCGGGAGCGCGCATCCGGCGGCGCGCGCTTGCTCCCCAGAGCCTCACAGGCTAGTGACGTACCCCTACGTCACTTTGCCTGTGAGGGGCTGACCGCCACAGTATATGTGTTCTTGCGGCGGTCGGCAAGTGGTTAAAAAGTGTTCCTTTAATTTTTTTGAACAGTGTATATAAGGGGATGTCACAAACAGACAAACATTTTCTAGCACACTTACCAGCTAACCTGCAAAAGAAAAGCCCAGTCCTCCTTAATGCACAGGGACACATTGGATGCCCAGCAAGAGCACAATGGCAACTGAAAGCATCTAATGTGTCCCCACGCCAAATCCAACAAACAAGCTATACAAAAGGATGGCAACCACCCCCAATTTATAACAAGACTTTTCAGTAAGGTGCACATGAAAGGGCAGTGTATGTCACAAAAAGACACAAATCCCTAGCACACTTACCAGCTAGCCTGCAAAAAAACAAAAAAAAAAAAAAAAAACAAAAAAAAAAAAACAAATTGACCCAGTCTAACAATTCACATTAAAAACAGAGGTTTATTTGTAAATACACGTGGAAGCCCCAGTGCCTATGTCAAGGCTCCTCTGTGTACTGTGGCTCTAACTCCATATTTTTGAGTCTCCAAGTTGGAGTATATATATATATATAGTAGTGGATAAAGGTTTGCCTGAAGAGAGCCCAACTCTCCTCAAAAAGGCACAGGGACACATATTTAGGGCTTGTTGTGCTTCATTAGCCTACTTCACACCACAGAATGTCTTTATTTTTCAGCAGTTTTTGGTTTGCTCTTGTATGACCCAGCCTTGTTTGAGTTTGTGTTGTAGATATATCTTAGAATTTACTAATTCTATAGTCAATCCCAAAGCATTGATGAACACTTTGAGCAGTCAGGAGCATGTAATGTACAATGCAGGTTGCAGCATTGATGAGTATGATGGGTACTGAATGTCTGAAGTGTGCACTGTGCAGAGTGGTCAAGTGTCCCATTCACTAATGGAAAACAGGAATGTGTCTATTTACACTGGTGTTAGGAAAGAAGTGTCCCCACAAATTGTTAAGTAGAGAACCGTCTCTTTATGTTGGTGGTCAGTGTAGCACTCCTTTTCATTGATTGACTGTGCCCCCTAATACTGGTAGTAAGTGGAGACGTTTCTACTTTTTATGGTAGTCAGTGGTTCCTTCCATTGGCGGTCAGTGATAAAGTTCCCACATACATTGGTTATCAGCGGTAAAGTATTCCTTTACATTGATAAGCGATGGTACAGAGTCTCCTTGCGTTGGTGGTGAGTGGCACAATGTCTGCCTACATTGATGGTCAGTAATGCAGTGTCCCCTTAAATTGGTGGTCAGTGGTACAGTGTTACCTTACATTGGTGGTTATTGGTGCAATGTCTCCTTATATTGGTGGTCAGCAGTGCATTGTCTCCTTACATTGGTGGTCAATGGTACAGTGTTACCTTACATTGGTGGTTATTGGTGCAATGTCTCCTTATATTGGTGGTCAGCAGTGCATTGTCTCCTTACATTGGTGGTCAATGGTACAGTGTTACCTTACATTGGTGGTTATTGGTGCAATGTCTCCTTATATTGGGGGTCAGCAGTGAATTGTCTTCTTACATTGGTGGTCAATGGTACAGTGTTACCTTACATTAGTGGTTATTGGTGCAATGTCTCCTTATATTGGTGGTCAGCAGTACATTGTTTCCTTACATTGGTGGTCAATGGTACAGTGTTACCTTACATTGGTGGTCATTGGTGCAATGTCTCCTTATATTGGTGGTCAGCAGTGCATTGTCTCCTTACATTGGTGGTCAATGGTACAGTGTTACCTTACATTGGTGGTTATTGGTGCAATGTCTCCTTATATTGGTGGTCAGCAGTGCATTGTCTTCTTACATTGGTGGTCAATGGTACAGTGTTACCATACATTGGTGGTCATTGGTGCAATGTCTCCTTATATTGGTGGTCAGCAGTGCAGTGTCTCCCTACGTTAGCGCTCAGTAGTGCAATATCCACTTAAATTGGTGGTCAGTGATGCAGTGTCTCCTTATGTTGGTAGCCATTGGTGCAGTGTCTTCCTACATTGGTGGTCAGTGATGCAGTTTCCCCTTAAATTGGTTATCAATGGTAATGTACACATTGGTGCTTAGTGGTGCAGTGTTGGCTTACAGTTGTGGCCAGTGGTGCAATGTCTCCCTACATTGGTGGTCAGTGATGCAGTGCCTCCTTACATTGCTGCTCAGTGGTAAAGTTGCCCCTTTGTGTGGGTGTCAGTGTTTATTTTCCCAAGAGAGTAGAGGCTCTGTTCCAATGCTGCTGGCTTTGGCTGAGTGACATTGGTATCAGAACTATGCATCCTATGTGGAGCCTTGAGATCACATCATCCAGCAGTGCCACAAGCTTGTTGGGTGTGACTAGACTCTGCGCCCCCCAGCAGGAGACCTTATGGCATATGCCGAAGGTGTTGGGGTATAGTTGCACCCATGATTAATTGGGCAAACATACCCCTCAAACTTCTCAGGGGTACACAGGTTTGAACAGTAGATAAATCATGCTTTAATGGATGCTAAATCTTTTAACAAATACTGTCAACTGCAGTCTATAACATAGTTAAAATAGTTAGTGTTACTTAACCCAGGACCCTGCATTCACTGTATCTGGTCCCCCACAGTACACAGAACATGGAAATGCAATTATTTTAGTAAATATAAACTGCTAAATATCTTTTCTCATTAGCAGTATTTAGCAGTCTTGGGACTATCAGTATCTGGTTCAAGCTTGTAGGAGATTTCATCCTCCTCTGACTGTCCTATGAGGCTGCAGAACTCATGACCCTGGACAGTGCTGATTGGTCCCGTGCTGATCACTTGCACTCTCCCAAGAAAAAAACAAAAACTCTCTAGCAATATACACCAAACTGAGCATGTGCAGAGTGACTCCAAAGGCTATGTCTTATCAGGAGATGGATTGGGGACAGTGGGAGTAGGGAAGGATCAGAGATAAGAGGAGGAGGAAGGATCCACAGTGAGTTTACCAAGCATGCTTTACTACATATACAGACTGACTTTACTGTTGTGCGTTTAGTAAGCCTGGCTCCAGTACCCACATTTCTGGATTTTTTGACAGTGAGCCCTTCAGAGTGTACAACATGAATACTAGAATTTGCTTTTGCTACTGCACTCTGTATGCTGCATGCTATGTACTGCACAATGCAGTATCAGTGGCAGTGCTTTAATAGGTTCCCTCTTATCTCTTCTATAAAAGCTGTACCAATGTGTAGTGACAGTAGAGTGGGAACAGATTCCTTCTTCAGCATGTCAGATACTACGCACCATATAACCGATCACCCATCAGAACCAAATATGTTCAATCGAATATTTTGTGATTTGATCGTTAACTTGTTTTAAAACAATATTCTGCTTTTTTATGAGAGCAAAGTTCTTCTTAAATGTTGTCCAGTTGTTTTATGTTATGCTTAATTATTCAATGTAACGTCTTTAAATTAGAGTGTACAGGCCATGGAGAAAATTTCATATTCTCTTGTATAATTGCTATTAATAAATTATTAATATTGTTTGTGGGTCTCTTGGTAGCTATACAGATAGGCTCCAATTCTCATAAACCTCTGGTAATGTGTCACTAAGGTCAGATTTATGAGAGATGCTCCATCTCCAACCATTAGCCATCTGGAAAGTATCACATTTAGGGTACAGTCACATCATGTGAAATCAGACCTTTATAGAGAATCTGCTACATGGAAGGAGTGATCACCGTGTTGTAGGGAAGGTTGAGACAGGGCCATGCTGGTAATGCTGAGTAATTGGAAATGGATACTTAACAATATTGGGATTCTTTTTTTTTTAACTCTTGCACTTTAGGAGAAAGTGATTTGCAAAGAGCTGTGAAGAGTCCAGGTTATTGACCCTTTAGTATTAATTGCTCAGTGTGTGTTTAGTATAGGGATCTAGACATCCTTATCAGACAGCACAGCCAGGTTCTGGGCCACAAGTTCAGTTAATAGTACAGTTTTGGTTCAAGTTATTACCCCCACAGCAAACTGATGATTCACCATGTGCTCTCCCCTCCTGTAATCATGGTCACAGTGTTAGACTGACAACACTGAGCGCAGCAGAATACCCTGATTGGTTCCTAGTGCTGATATATTCCCCCTCCCAGTCTATAGTAAAATTCAGGTATTGGTACTACTTATATTTGAAATTTATTTCTTCTTTATAAACATTTTTTAAATGTGTTTTTTTTCTCTATATTCATCTGCCTAATGTTTAGCTTTAATTGGTATTAAATATAAAACCTAAGTTTACAAAAAGACCAAGCTGATATATGTGGAATCCAAGTGTGTCTCAGTCCCCAAAAATGTACACGAAGACAGAGACTAGAGGCCCATGGGACTTTAAAGAGACATACAACAGACATTAAAAAGACATACATTTATTACGTGAAAAAATACATATAAAAATAAATCATGAAAAAATCTTAAGAGTATCAATGATGTTCATCAATGAAAAATGGAATGTAGATACATGCGAAGTATAACTTCATCAATTTCTGACATTCTAATGCTTTGTCGTTATCAGTCTGTGCTGTATTGATCTCAACACGTTTCACAAATTCAGTAGTTTGCTTCATCAGGAGAAACAGATATGAGTAGTTGATGCCATAATCAGAATCCTCTCATATAACCACTAAATATTCCTCTACATCCACTCGACTGTTCTAATGGATAACATTGGACATAGTATGAAAGAAAAATCCTTCCTCCTCTTGGGAGTGCAATTCTTCCCACCGGGAGTTGAGGAGAGAAGGGGGGTCAAGCCACGGATACACAAATGGTGCCTCCAGATGTAGAAGCCAGAAAATAGGATCCTAGGACTAAATTGCCAGGAGTGTGGAGTGATCTAGCAAGGATAGCAGCACCAGAAATGTCGGTCTGGTTATCCTTGCCAGATCACTCCACACTCCTGGCAATTTAGTCCTATTTTCTGGCTTCTACATCTGGAGGCACCGTTTGTGTATCCGAGGCTTGATGCCCCTGTAAGCCAACACTGCACCCTCTCTCCCCAACTCCCGTTGGGAAGAATTGCACTCCCAAGGAGGAAGGATTTTTCTTTTATATTATGTTATGTCAGGGCTCGACAAACCGCGGGCGCCAGGTCGCATTTGCAACTAGAATTAGCGACCTGGCACCTGGGGTGCCCTGCAGGAGGTGTCCTGTCCCTTTTGCGCCCCCACCTCCTCCCCGAGTGCACGGACTTCCGCGCAGTCCGAAAATTGAGGCCCCGACTTTTCGGCCTTCTTCTGTGAGATGAGAGAGGCTTCCAATGGGGAACTGGCGCCCTCTTGTGGTGGCCGGGAGTAATGACTGTTTCCACTGCCTGTTCTCAATGCATTCTCATCTCCTTCCCAAGAGGAGATGAGAGAAAAGTTTTTGCAGGCTTCATCTCCCTGTCCAGTTACCTTTGCTTAAAGGTAAGTGGACAGGGAGTGTGGTTATTATTATTAATTTATTTTTTAAATAAAAAAAATAAATAATAATAATAATTTTTTTCTTTTTTTTTTAAACTATTAAAAAAAAATAAAAAAACATTTATTTTTCTTTTTTTTTTCAATTATTATTATTAAAAAAAAAAAAACTATATATATATATATATATATATATATATATATATATATATATATACATATATAATCTTTTTTTCCACATCGCCATGCCACAGCCACAGCCGAAGGCCCCTTTCACACAGGCTGTCTGATCAGGTCCGCCTATCAGTTTTTCAGGCAGACCTGATCGGACCCTTCATTCTCCTCTATGGAGCAGTAATCTGCCGCCATCTGATCCTGTCCGCCAAAAACAGACGGATGGTGGTTCTATTTTCTATCCATCCTGTGGATCTGATCAGATGACATCGGATGGAAAGAGACAGACAGTCTTTTTTCATCCAATTGCGCTATAGAGGAGAGTGGGGTTCTAGTCGTATTTATGTGTAAATTTAGTATCCGTTTTATTAAATAAAGCTTGGTTGTTAGTTTTAAAAAAAAAAAAAACTGGCTCCTAACTTTTTTAGCTGGCTCCTAGATTTCAGGCAAATTTGTCAAGCCCTGTGTTATGTTATCCACTGGAACAGTCAAGTGGATGTAGAGGAATATTTAGTGGTTATATGAGAGGTTTCTGATTATGGCATCAACTACTAGCTGTGTTTCTCCTGATGAAGTGAACTAATGAATTTGTGAAATGCGTTGAGATCAATACGGCACAGATTGATAATGACATAGCATAAGAATGCCAGAAATAGATGAAGTTATACTTTGTATGTATCTACATTCCATTTTGTGTTGATGAATATATTTTTTTCATGATTTATTTTTATATGTATTTTTTCATGTAATAAATGTATGTATTTTTAATGCCCATTCTGTGTCTCTTTAAAGTCCCATGGGCCTCTAGTCTACTGACAAATGTCCCTTGTGCTGATTCTTGTTTTTTGATTTCTGACTAATCTTAGGTTTTAAAATGTACAATAGTTTTTACATTGTTAGTGATGATAAAAATCTGTTTGATGTTTGTTGTCTTTTTGTGTACTTAGTTTTTACTAATGTGACTGCTCTGTCTCTTGCAGTGCCCTGCCAGACTGTGTTAGACTATTTAAAGACTGTACTTCAACATCACAATCAGTTGGTCATACAGCAGCCTATAGAGCAGCCCTCAGAGGTAATGTAACACAAGATCTGATGCCGTTGTAAAAGTAGTAAAAATAATTTACTCATACTAGTAGCGTGGGTACATTTGGCATTCCAGGTACCTATGAGTTCTTTCAGTTCACCCAATCGGACTGCATTGGGCAGCATAGACAAGGATATTCTCTTTATGTTCTGTTGCTTCAATTCACACCAACTTGCTGTGTTGGTGTGTGCTGAGAAAATGACCGAAATGTTGTATTTTTGCGCAGCTTATTCTAATGCCCTTTAACACTTAGAGTTGAATAAAGTGTAAGTTAAAAAAACGTTTAAAAAAGGAAAAAGGATCAAACATTGCAAGCAGCGTTGCCAACCTCCTGAAGCATGATTTACTGACAAAACATGGAAAATTTACTGGTGGAGCCCTTTTTTTTACTGACAATCTAAAAAAAATGAGAATTGATTTTTAAACACAATATGGAAACATTGACAATACCCATATCTAGTAATTTTCCTGGTTTACACTTAAAAAGTCAACACAGCATGACAAATTATCAGCCCCTGATATTTACTGACAGTTGTAAAAATCACTGATTACTGATGGTTGGCAACCCTGACAACGTACACCAGCATTAGCATGTTGTGTGCACCATACACCCACCTGCTGGTGTGAACGATCCCTAAGGCTGGTGTGAGGCCAGACATCGCATGGGATTCGCACCGCATTGCTGTGCACATCACATGCGCTGTCTGTGCGATGCAAATTCAGCCATACAGTTTGGCTGAAATTGCATCGCATGCACACCAAAATGGTGCAGGACTCTTTTTTTTTTGGTCCGCACTGGAATCTAATTGCATGGGTGTTCAGAAGCATGCAATCCAGTTCCATCTGATTCCATAGCTCGCACTGTGTTCTGTGAACCGATTTGGGGGTGTCATTAACTTTGTATTGACACCGGCAGCGGTTCGCAGGGAGCAGTGAGAACTGCCTGGGAGTCAGATACAATGCGGGAACCCGCACATTAATTGCTGTTGTTCCTGCATCACACCAGTGTGAACCGAGCCTAAATGTTGCCTTTGGCATTCTATCAGTACAGTAGCCATCTAATTAAACACCTGCTAGTATGTAAACCCCCTGTTCTCATGAAAGTAGGCAGAGCTCATCTAAAGTTTACAGTTTCAATAAAATTTTACCATGCGGATTATTTTTATACTTTATGCTGTTACTTTATGTTGTTCACTTGGACTTGTTATTTTTTAATGTAGTTTACACAATGTATTAGTAAATGATGCCAGACAATGTTTATAATATATGGGACTTTTACTGAAGGTTTTTTCCTTTACCTATAGATAATAACTGCAAATCACAGGGTCCCCTTGCAAAATTTTGATGGGATGCCCCAACCTACCAAAGCCTCCTTTTTGACAACCTTTTTGTATCACTTGCTTACTTAAAGTGTATCTAAACCCAAAAAAGAAAAGTGTTATGTACTAAAACCCAGCTCCAAGAAATATAAACCCCTCCCACTGCAAGGAAGAGTTAAAAGGGTTCATTATTTTGTTATGTTTAGGGGTTTCACATAAGGCTCTTTAACTTACCTGATTCCTAGCTCTGACCATCTCTGGCAATCTTCTCTGCCTGAAGCTTCGCTCTGTCTCAGCGTCATCAAGTACAATACAGAAACTTTAAAGCGTAACTCCACTTTTCAAGAAAAATGCAAAAAACACTGCAATGTCCAATCAATTCAGTAATAATTGCATTCAGCCGCGCTAAAATATGTCAGCACATATCAAGTGTAATTAACTAAATGTCCCCCAATATTGTATATGACCAATCAACAATAAAGGCAGAAACCATAAAGGTGAATTGTAGTCCATATATTGCTGATAAGTAAACACCCAATCAGACCAATATGTTAACTTGACAACCGGCGGTACTCCCAGTGTTCATATGGGTAAGATTATATTATATCCTCCACCACACCACCAGTGCACCCCATAGCAGTGGGCACTCACTAGATGTCTAATAGGGATCGCGCTCTTTCTATATATCCGCTCCAAAACTTCCTCCTCCTCGAATGGACCGTATCGGATCCTCGGATATTCCTGCCTTTCCCAATGTAATCGGCAGCCTCTTAGTGTTTTCCAGACATCCGCATCACATGACCATAACTCACCAATAGAGATCACCGTTGGAAGGGAAGCACATATGGGACATCGATAGTGTAATACAGTTTATTAAAAAAATCCCCACCTCACATTCCCCCCCAATCCAGATCTGCTTACATTCAATAGATAACCCAAAAGCATGTATCATATTCAGGGACTCTGGCGGTCCACTACCTTCTCCGCGTCTGCTACTGTTCCTCCAGGCATTAGGCGGCAAATTCCGGAAGTGTAGCGATCGCGTCCAGGGTCTCCACGGGAACAGCGTACTTACGTACTGACGCGTTTCATCATCAAGACTTCAACTGAGGACCATCCTCAGTTGAAGTCTTGATGACGAAACGCGTCCTCTGTGCTGAGTGGATATAATGGTAATGGTTTCATAATTATCTATCAGCTGTGGCAGCTGCAGAGCTCTAATGAGGGAATCTGCTTGGCCTGCATCCTTTTAGAAGTGTTCCTGTTGGGAGTATCTCACCAAAAATGACATTTTTGTTGCAGGGGATGCCAGAAATCTGACTTGTATCTTAGGCAGACTTCTGGGAAAATCAGTGAGCCAATCACACAAGCAGGAAATTATGTTTCTGGGGTGTGGTCAGTACACATTCTGTGTACAGAACACCTCCAGGTTGCCATATTGCATTGCATTTTCCAAAAATTACAACAGCTGCAGATTGAAAAGGAAAGGTAATTTTTATGACATTTAATTACAAAATGATTTGTGTCGCAATTGTATACGCTATATTTTTTTCTTTATTTGCTATTTTTTTTTCCCCCACGAAAGTGGAGTTACCCTTTAACCCTGTATGGTACGCTGAGGAGGCTGGAGTGTGAGGGGAGCCAGAGATCGGTCACATTGCTGTGAAGACCAAGGAGTAAGGTAAGTATTTAGTCCTTAAATTGTAAGTCCAGGTAAAAACGAACTAACGCTAAACCTGCTCTGTGCCACATTCTAAACCCAATCTATCTAACCCCATAAAGCAAAAATTGCTGTACTTACCTTTTCTGCACCTGATCCGGTCTCTAGCGACGGAAGCTGTGTGCAGAATAGGACCGACAACGGCTGTGAAATGAATGGGAAGTGACGTCACCCATAGACTTACTATGGGGTTTCCGTTGTGGAGTGCTTCTCCTGCACCTGCTTCCACGCTAAAGCCACTGCTGACTGCTCAGCGTGGGATCGGACCGAATCGGCTGCAGAATAGGTAAGCACAGTGATTTTTGCTTTACAGGGTTAGATAGATTAGGTTTAGATAGTGGCACAGAGTAGATTTAGTGTTAGTTAGGTTTTGTCTGGACTTATCCTTTAATCGTCTGCCCTAGACTAAATGAGCCCCCTCAGCATTGCATGGTTTATTTTTTTCCTGGAGTTGGGCTTTAAAGTTTACCAGTCCTTAGATGTCGTGGCTGCATTTGTTTTCTTATTTTGCAGCATTTTTCTTTTTATTTTTACCTGGTAATCCTGCCAATAACACACTTCCTGCTCTAGGGTGGCAATACTATCTGTGCTGTATCTGTGGAGGAGCAGAGTTGTCTCCTTAGCACATATCTCAGTAACATGCAGGGGAGTTGTTCTTTAGTCCATGAAAAAAAACAAGAACAATGCTAACTGATAAGAGAGCAACACAGGCAGAAGGCAAAGCAAGTTATTAGCTCACAAGAATCCTGGCAGGATCAACAGGCAATTTTGGCTCCCTTTATGTTGGTGGTCTAACTGTGAAAAAGCCCCATTTTACTTTGGTGTCACATCAGTGGAAAGTCTCACTTTTACCCTGGTGGTCCATCAGTGGACTGGTGTCTAGAAATATAAAAGACCCCCTTTACAATCATGGCCTATTAGGGTTAAAGCAGCTTTCTGTGGGGGCACCCAAAGAAGAGAAGGGGCTTCGAGCGCTGGCGGTGGACCCCAGAAGAAGAGGATCGGGGCTGCTCTGTGCAAAATCATTGCACAAAGCAGGTTTGTTATTTTTTTTGTTAAAACAATCGAACATTTACAACCACTTAAAATGTATACGTTTATAGAGGTTGATTTACTAAACCCGGATAGTGCAAATTCTGGTGCACCTCTGCATAGAAACCAATCAGCTTCCACTTTTTTTTTTTTTCAAAGCCTAATTGAACAAGCTGAAGTTAGAAGCTGATTGGCTACCACACACAGTTGCACTACCCCTTAGTGTTTTTAGTGCTCCAACTTGCACAATACCTGGTTATCTGGTCACGATGGCCTTGTTTAGTCACTTTATGGGGTGACAACTGTCTCCCAGTAGTGAGTAATCACCCCATCACATGCACCCGCCTCAGACTTTCATTGCTCAGACATGTTCTGCTGTTGTCACCGTTGTCATCATCATGGTCGGTGCTTCCACTAGGCAAACTAGGCAGCCGCCTAGGGCGCATTGCCACTTAGGGGCGCAGCCACGAGTCGGCACTCTCTCTCCATCATGAATGACATAGAGGAGTTTTTAACCCCTTCCCTTTTTTGGGGCGGCGCAAATAGCTGGTCTTGCCTAGGGCTTAAAATAGTCTAGCACCGGCCCTGGTCATCCCCAGTAAACCTGTCCTAAGAGACAGCTGGAGTGAGTACTTGTAGACAGACTTGAAGAGATCAACAGCATTATGATGCAAAAAAAAAAAGTTTAACAAGTGGTGAAAGCAATATGTTCTAATTCCATGGAAAACATTGAAGATATTGGGTACTTTAGCTAACTAAGTGTCATTCATTACGTGCTAAGATCTATTTTAAATATCATTTTAGGTTAGGCTGACCTCTTTAATGCTGATTAATGGTGAACCTTTCTAAGTCAACTACAATACAAATTGCAATGATTATGGTGGTGACAGAATATCTCTTTACAAATGAGTCACTGGATTAAAATTCATCTATCAAGGTTTCCTGTTTTAACTTGCTAATCTGTTTAATTTATACAAAAATTGCTCTACTTTTGTGCCACTCTGCATTGTGTTCAGAAAACATTATCATAATAATATTGTTTGTGCACTGTGATAACAGGCATACATTTAAGATAGCTCCATCACCGCAATTCCCTGATGTGTCGTGATGTGACGTGAAATAGAGGGCACTCTAGCCTTGTGCAAAGTATCCAACTCTCACGTCACTTTGATGGCAGGTGTCTTGATATGTTAATTGAAGATCTGATCATGTCTTTTGCATTGCTTTTATGGCTAACCACATTTTTTTTACTGGTCCCTTAAGAGCTCAGATGCATTATGATGAGTGGAATCAGTCAAGCTTCTTCATCCTAAGTAATTGTTGAGTTGCATATTTGAGTTCCTTGGGAAGGGAAAGTGTTGATGTGTATGAGCGGTGTAGACCACAGTGCTTCTGCATTCGGTGAAAATGTAGGTACAACATTGTGAAGCCTAGCAGCAGTCACAAACAAAACTGGGTGTTCTTGCAGAATATTTCATTTGCCAGATTCACTTTTTTTTTTTTAATCAGAAATTTTTTTTATTATTTAACTTCTTCAGATCCGCGCTATAGCCGAAAGACGGCTACAGCGCGGACTCGAATTTCCAGGAGGCCGTCTTTAAACGGCCTCCCAGAAACAGGCTCCCCGCGCGCTCCCGCGAGCGCGCATCGGGGAAAATCTGTGTCGGCCATGTCCCTTGGACACAGCCAATCACAGATCGTGGTAAATGGCCAATCACAGCGGCCATTTACCACGTGATCGGCCCATGCAATGAGAGATGATCTCATATGTAAACATATGAGATCATCTCTCATCGCCGGCGCTCCTTCCTCACACAGAGACTGCAGTGTGAGGAAGGAGCAGAGCCGATCAGCCGTTCGGGGACACAGACAAATGTAATCAGGGCACTGATCACCAGTGCCCTGATTACAACAGAGGTAAATAAAATACAATGTGCCCACCATCAGTGCCCACAGTGCCCTCCATCAGTGCCCCCCATCAGTGCCCACAATCAGTGCCCATAGTGCTGCCAGTCAGTGCCTATCAGTGCTTGCTCATCTAGGCACTGATGAGCACTGACTGGCAGCACTATGGGCACTGAGTGTGGGCACTGATGGTGCTGCCCATCAGTGCTCATCAGTGCTGCCCATCAGTGCTCATCAGTGCCACCCGTCAGTGCCCATCAGTGCCACCCATCAGTGTCCAGCAGTGCTGCCTCTCAGTGCCCATCAGTGCCACCTCTCAGTGCCCAGCAGTGCCGCCTCTCAGTGCCCAGCAGTGCCACCTATCAGTGCTCATCAGTGCTGCCTATCAGTGCTCATCAGTGCCACCTATCAGTGCTCATCAGTGCGGCATATTAGTACCTCCTCATCAGTGCCACCTCATCAGTGCCCATAAGTGCCACCTCATCAGTGCCCATCAGTGCAGCCTATCAGTGCCCATCAGTGCCGCCTCATCAGCGCACATCAGTGAAGGAGAAAAATGTATTTATTTTCAAAATTTACTGACAGAAAATAAGAAAAACTTTTTTTTTTTCAAAATTTTCTGTCTTTTTTCTTTTTTTTTTGTAAGAAATAAAAAACCCAGAGATGATTAAATACCACCAAAAGAAAGCTCTATTTGTGTGAAAAAATAGATAAAAATTTCATATGGGTACAGTGTAGCATGACCGCGCAATTGTCATTCAAAATGTGAGAGCGCTGAAAGCTGAAAATTGGCCTGGATAGGAAGGGGGTGAAAGTGCCCGGTAGGCAAGTGGTTAAAACCCTTAATGTAACAATACAGTACAATACAGTCACAATACAGTGGCACCCCCTTTCTTTTTTTTTTTTGTTACATTTGTCGGCATTGAAGTCATACAAATATTGGTATCTAAATATGTTCAGATCATTAAATATATATCAGAAAATATACTATTGTAATTCAACCCAACCAATAATCCACAAGATGTGCAGCTATTGTTATGCAACTGGTAAAGACATATATTCATTTTCTATTGTTTATCCGGGTATACCAACAATCTTTAAAGTACCAATTCCTGTGGACTAAGTCCAGGGGTATCCAACCATGGGCCCCACAGCTTTTCAAATTTATACTGACAGCCACGTCTTGTGTAGCTATGACGTTCTAAAAGTAGTGCTTTTCTCATAGCTGACACCCATGATTTATGTGTGGGGGGGATCAGCCAATTTCCACATTACTTGAATTAGCCAGATTCACTTTTAACAAATATTGTAAACCAGTAAACCTTGCTACCCTGTCATAGGATGTACGCATAAATACACATTACGGTTGATGTACTAAAGGCAAATAGTCGGTTCACTTTGCAAGGAAACGTATCCTTAGCTATCCAATGCTGTGAATATCACTTTGCAAAAAATACCCAATTAGGAGTAAAAAAAAAAAGAAAGGGGGAAAAAATATAAATTTATATATATATATATATACAGGTCCTTCTCAAAAAATTAGCATATTGTGATAAAGTTCATTATTTTCTGTAATGTACTGATAAACATTAGACTTTCATATATTTTAGATTCATTACACGCAACTGAAGTAGTGCAAGCCTTTTATTGTTTTAATATTGATGATTTTGGCATATAGCTCATGAAAACCCAAAATTCCTATCTCAAAAAATTAGCATATTTAATCCGACCAATAAAAGAAAAGTGTTTTTAATACAAAAAAAGTCAACCTTCAAAAAATTATGTTCAGTTATGCACTCAATACTTGGTCGGGAATCCTTTTGCAGAAATGACTGCTTTAATGCGGCGTGGCATGGAGGCAATCAGCTTGTGGCACTGCTGAGGTGTTATGGAGGCCCAGGATGCTTCGATAGCGGCCTTGAGCTCATCCAGAGTGTTGGGTCTTGCGTCTCTCAACTTTCTCTTTACAACATCCCACAGATTCTCTATGGGGTTCAGGTCAGGAGAAGTGGCAGGCCAATTGAGCACAGTAATACCATGGTCAGTAAACCATTTACCAGTGGTTTTGGCACTGTGAGCAGGTGCCAGGTCATGCTGAAAAATTAAATCTTCATCTCCATAAAGCTTTTCAGCAGATGGAAGCATGAAGTGCTCCAAAATCTCCTGATAGCTAGCGGCATTGACCCTGCCCTTGATAAAACACAGTGGACCAACACCAGCAGCTGACATGGCACCCCAGACCATCACTGACTGTGGGTACTTGACACTGGACTTCAGGCATTTTGGCATTTCCCTCTCCCCAGTCTTCCTCCAGACTCTGGCACCTTGATTTCCGAATGACATGCAAAATTAGCTTTCATCCGAAAAAAGTACTTTGGACCACTGAGCAACAGTCCAGTGCTGCTTCTCTGTAGCCCAGGTCAGGCGCTTCTGCCGCTGTTTCTGGTTCAAATGTGGCACCTGTAGCCCATTTCCTGCACACGCCTGTAGACGGTGGCTCTAGATGTTTCTACTCCAGACTCAGTCCACTGCTTCCGCAGGTCCCCCAAGGTCTGGAATCGGTCCTTCTCCACAATCTTCCTCAGGGTCCGGTCACCTCTTCTCGTTGTGCAGCGTTTTCTGCCACACTTTTTCCTTCCCACAGACTTCCCACTGAGGTGCCTTGATACAGCACTCTGGGAACAGCCTATTCGTTCAGAAATTTCTTTCTGTGTCTTACCCTCTTGCTTGAGGGTGTCAATGATGGCCTTCTGGACAGCAGTCAGGTCGGCAGTCAGACCCATGATTGCGGTTTTGAGTAATGAACCAGGCTGGGAGTTTTTAAAAGCCTCAGGAATATTTTGCAGGTGTATAGAGTTAATTAGTTGATTCAGATGATTAGGTTAATAGCTCGTTTAGAGAACCTTTTCATGATATGCTAATTTTTTGAGATAGGAATTTTGGGTTTTCATGAGCTGTATGCCAAAATCATCAATATTTAAAACAATAAAAGGCTTGCACTACTTCAGTTGCGTGTAATGAATCTAAAATATATGAAAGTCTAATGTTTATCAGTACATTACAGAAAATAATGAACTTTATCACAATATGCTAATTTTTTGAGAAGGACCTGTATATATATACATATATATATATATATATATATATATATATATATATATATATATATATACAGTATATTATTTTTTAAGGGAAAATTCCCTTGCAAAGTGAACAGCCTATTAGCCTTTAGAAAATCAACTTCACTGGCTTATTTATTAACGTAGTGCAAAGAACAACAATGTACAAACCAATAGCAAACGCAAATAATTTCTCTTTATTGAAGTCACATTTGTGAAAGAATAAAGCTCACCTGTGGCCAGACTATGGATATTAACCTCTTCCTGCAACTCCCAACGGCCCTGTGACTGGGTCTTAACATTTGTTGGTGGGACAGAGTTCCCATTCATATAACTACTGTGATTGACTGTCACAGGGCTCACATGATAATGAGCCTGTCCCGCTGGCTCACAATCTCAAGAAGTTATAGGTGAATATTGGTTAGGTCAGTGAAAAGATTAGGTTAAAATCCCAATATAATTGGAAGAAAAGGGCAAGGATTCCCCACTGTGGGACTTTATGGGCCTGTAGTATATCAAAATACAAGAATCTTTTGTTTTAAAGTCTTGACACAAATTTTATTGAAAACAATGATTAAAAGAATATATGGCTGATATCTATGAGACATAAACAATAAAAACAATGTAGAGAAGAACAGTACTATACACTGTCAATACATGACAACATGTGGTCCAACTGCAATTTGTCCAATGGTAGTCCCCTACAAACATTCAGCGCATTTCAGGATCGCATCCTTTTGTAGCGCGACCCCCGCAGGAGCCGCTTAAGTATGATTGGTTCTGTTCTTTGCCTTTCAACCCCAAGAACAATCTCCGCCCCTCTGGCACACCTGGCAATAGTGTAAGTGCAAACACCAATGAACACACACATGTTATAATAAAACACAGAAATGTCTTTACTATAAGGTTTCTGTGTAAAAATAACAGACAGTAATAGTGTATTCTTGAATGAATTATCTAAAGAGCAATCACTGAGATTAAAAGCAATATAACTTTATGTATTATTTAAGGCTGCTTCTAGAGGATTCCACAACCATAAATTACCCCAGAAGCAGAGGCAAGCACTTAAACAACAATGAATCACAATATGCAGTTGCAACAAAAGTTCCAGCACTATCACTGCAGCAACTGTACTGTGGAAATTTCCAAACCAAACCGGTGCTGCCAATGAGTTGCTGTAAAGCAGCCTAAAGTTGCCAGGAGAAAAGGAAGGCAGGGTTAAGCAGGTATTGGTATTATCAAAGTACTATGTACACGACCCGATGGATATAACAACATTAATTGGAAGTGTCAAAGTTTTAAAATATATGAAATATCAATAAAAGTTAAATGCAGCCAATGCTGTACCAGACCAGTTCCAGATGGTGATCAGTGAATGACTGCAGGTCCACTAGGTGGGTTAGCTTGAACCCCTGGGGTGAGCTGAAGGTGGAAAAACCATCCAAAGGCTATGGGAAAAGCTGTATGGAAGCCGTTTGTTTGAACAGGAGCCAAGCCGGACCAGCCGGTGCTCACCGCGTGACGTATCAGCAAACCAGAAGCACGGCGGAAGTCTCAAACCCAGGAAGTTTAACCAGCCTGGAACGCATGGAGGAGAGTTGCCGTGACAACATGTTTCGCGTGCATGCACTTTATCAGGTCACGGAGAGAGCCGCAACGAAAACATTTATAGACAGGAATGGGGAGGGCGTGGAACCACTTGTTCTCCAAGTCATTAACCCCTTACCACCTACTAATATGGATCAGATAAACTATAACACATACATTTGAACACATGTTGAGACTTTGCGCTATCTGTATATACATTCCCTAAGATCAATTGGAATTAATGATATAAATGATGATAATGAAAAATAATAATAAACATGATGGTAATGAAAAACTGGAAAAATAAAAAATGTGTATGAAAAAATATTAATAATATAAATAAAAATACAAATAAAAAAAAATTTAAAATTAAAAAATAATAAATACCGTAATAAAATGTAAAAAATAAATAAATAAATCAATTATAAAAAAATATATAGTATTAAAAAAAAAAATTAAAAATGGAAATAAACATAAATATGAAACTAGATAAACATGATGAAAAAGGAAAAAAAATATGTAAGAAATTAGGAAAAAAAAAGGGGGGAAAGGATAATGAGGGAATAAAAAACAATGTCCCGTAATACATAAAGCTATAAGAAACAAACAAACGATATGCAATATTAATTATGTAAACTCAATTATTTGTATTTCAGAACTCAATGGTCTGTGTTTCTTATATTACACAAATGTTCATGTTTATAACTTCACCCTTTACATCAGTGAGGCTCATATATGTGCACGCGGACCCATTCACCACAATCGCATGTGTATGCATAAGCATGTGCACACATATTGGGAGGATGAAACAGACAGAAAATACAACAAAATTAGTAATAATAAAAACTCTTGGACATGTAATAAATTGTTTGATATGAAAAACATTTCCTTTGGTGTCACAGATGGTGGAACGTCTATGCATTATACATTGACATGTTAGACATCCTCTTTTCTTGCATTGGAACACCCCTGTCCTATTCTCAAAATAGGATCTAATACCTGATAAGTGCCTGGTGATGGTAGTTTTAAGTTTGCTTGGGGCAAGGATATTCTTGATAGTTCTTGCTCTGCGAAATGTGACTTGCGGTACCGGAGGTAAGGTCGGAGATAATCTCTAAACTAATTTTAAAATGTTGAAGTGTTTGCTTATAATTTTGGAAATAGATTTGAATTGATCATTGTAAGTGGTAATGAATCTGGCTAGTTTTTATTCCTTAACAATGGTGTGGGTTTGTCGAGACAGATGGGAGTTCTATGTTTGTCAAATGCCTCTTTAACAAGACCCTGAGGATAACCTTTCTCCAGGAACTTCTGGGTCATCAGGGCTTTTCATATAAAACAATTTATTACATGGTCAACTGAATATGTAATATATGGGTTGAAATGCCCTTGTGAATTTTTGTATGTAGGACGCATGACCCGAACCATGCGGAAACGCATTGGGGAGCACCGCAGATTTATCAGTAAGGATTGTGACAAGCATTGCGTCCCCCACCATTTTCTACAAGCACACAAAAAAGGTTTAAAGGGCCTAGAGGTCATGGCAGTTGAGGCTATTCCTAAAGGCATTTGACTACTACAGTGCCTTGCGAAAGTATTCGGCCCCCTTGAACTTTGCGAACTTTTGACACATTGCAGGTTTCAAACATAAAGATATAAAACTGTAATTTTTTGTGAAGAATCAACAAGTGGGACACAATCATGAAGTGGAACGAAATTTATTGGATATTTCAAACTTTTTTAACAAATAAAAAACTGAAAAATTGGGCGTGCAAAATTATTCAGCCCCGTTAAGTTAATACTTTGTAGCGCCACCTTTTGCTGCGATTACAGCTGTAAGTCGCTTGGGGTATGTCTCTATCAGTTTTGCACATCGAGAGACTGAAATATTTGCCCATTCCTCCTTGCAAAACAGCTCGAGCTCAGTGAGGTTGGATGGAGAGCGTTTGTGAACAGCAGTTTTCAGTTCTTTCCACAGATTCTCGATTGGATTCAGGTCTGGACTTTGACTTGGCCATTCTAACACCTGGATATGTTTATTTGTGAACCATTCCATTGTAGATTTTGCTTTATGTTTTGGATCATTGTCTTGTTGGAAGACAAATCTCCGTCCCAGTCTCAGGTCTTTTGCAGACTCCATCAGGTTTTCTTCCAAAATGGTCCTGTATTTGGCTTCATCCATCTTCCCATCAATTTTAACCATCTTTCCTGTCCCTGAAGAAGAAAAGCAGGCCCAAACCATGATGCTGCTACCACCATGTTTGACAGTGGGGATGGTGTGTTCAGGGTGATGAGCTGTGTTGCTTTTAGGCCAAACATAACGTTTTGCATTATTGCCAAAAAGTTTCGATTTTGGTTTCATCTGACCAGAGCACCTTCTTCCACATGTTTGGTGTGTCTCCCAGGTGGCTTGTGGCAAACTTTAAACGACACTTTTTATGGATAGCTTTAAGAAATGGCTTTCTTCTTGCCACTCTTCCATAAAGGCCAGATTTGTGCAGTATACGACTGATTGTTGTCCTATGGACAGAGTCTCCCATCTCTGCAGGCGCCCCCTTTAACACTTCAGGGTCCTCTACCTAGGTACCCTCTCTAATACTTTAGGGTCCTCTGACCAGGCACCCCCTTTAACAGCTAACTGACTCCTGGATCCCTAGAACCTTCTCCGAAGTGGTCCCCTCTGACTCTAGGCAGACCCCCAGGGGCAGTCCACAGTACTCACAACCTTTGTAGGCTTTCCTGAAACTGGACCTCTCTCTCTCTCCGCTGGTTCTCGGCACACTGGATCCCCTCTGCAGCTCAGCTTTACACTCTTTGGATTTCCAGGCTACCACCCGGGACACCCATTTCCGCTGACAGGAGGAGAGACAGCCGTACTCTCCCTCCTGGGACTCTGCTTCCCGCCAAAGACGCTACGTCATGGGTTCCCTTAAAACTTATACCCACTCCAAGAAACCTCTGCGGCAGAATCTGCTTTCTGGGGTAGATACAAGCCTGACTGAGCCACTGATTGGGTTTTCTCCACTGCCCTATGAGAAACCTCTCACAGAGGCAGTGGGGAGACTCCCCTCTCCGTAACCTCACCTGTGAGACATGACAGTCTAGCTGAAATCATGGCCCTGCTGTTAAGCAGCCAAGACCCACTATACTTTACCTAGCACCTACCTGTAGGTTGCTACATCTACAGTATATTATTAATATTTTTTTATATACATTTTTTTATTTTTCCAGTTTTTCATTACCATCATGTTTATTATTATTTTTCATTATCATAATTTATATCATCAATTCCAATTGATCCTGGGGAATGTATATATGGATAGCACAAAGTCTCAACATGTGTTCAAATGTATGTGTTATAGTTTACCTAATCCATATATTAGCAGGTGGTGAGGGGTTAATGACTTGGAGAACAAGTGGTTCCACGCCCTCCCCATTCCTGTCTATAAATGTTTTCGTTGCGGCTCTCTCCGTGACCTGATAAAGCGCATGCACGTGAAACATGTTGTCACGGCAACTCTCCTCCATGCGTTCCAGGCTGGTTAAACTTCCGGGTTCGAGACTTCTGCCCTGCTTCTGGTTTGCTGATAGGTCACGCGGTGAGTGCCGGCTGGTCCGGATTGGCTCCCGTTCAAACAAACGGCTTCCATACAGCTTTTCCCATAGCCTTTGGATGGTTTTTCCACCTTCAGCTCACCCCAGGGGTTTGGGCTAACCCACCCAGTGGACCTGCAGTCATTCATTGATCACCATCTGGAACTGGTCTTGTACAGCATTGGATGCATTCAACTTTTATTGATATTCCATATATTTTAAAACTTTGACTTTTCCAATAAATGTTTTTATATCCATCAGGTTTTGTACATAGTACTTTGATAATACCAATACCTGGTTAGCGCTGCCTTCCTTTTCTCCTGGCAATGAATCACAATATAACAACTTTACACAAGCTTGGTGACCTCTATTTAAATTAGCACTATGATTCCAGGGAGGAGGAGAGCAGAAGCATGACTTTCTCCAATATCAGACTTCTCTCTTCTCTCCCCTGACACCACAGGCCCAACTACCAACACTGTACCTAATTCAGTGCTTAGTGGCTTAACTCCCCAGTCAGACTACACTGCACACACACTACATATACAGAGCCCTGAGTATGTATGTGTGTGTGTGCCCCTATGGTACAAGTAACTTCAGTCCCTTGGAAGAAGGATGAGGAATTGTATCTTTGGCTAGCCACTTTAGTTGGTGCACTTAGAACTCCTGCTTGGCAAAGTGTAACTGTGGTATGCTGACAGTACCTGGATAGCACGGCAGACACTGTGACTGCTTAACAGGGTTCAATATGACCCAGGTTCTGGCAAGTGAGGGTCAGCTTCGCATGGCAGCGGGAAATGTGAGGCACCCGCTACAATTTAATCAGGGGTATGTAAAGCAGGTGAGACCAAGGATAAATCTAAAGGTAAGCATATAATTGTTGAGTGTTTCTCATAATCTCAAGAAGAGACCAGCAACTCTCTGTAATGACAGAGTGAGAGAGAGGGGGGGGGGGTCGACAGAGAGATATGGGAGTTGACAGAGAGAGAGAGAGGGTGACAGAGAGAGAAAGAGAGAGGGGGTGACAGAGAGAGGGAGTGACAGAGAGAGGGGTGAGAGAGAGAGAGGGGGTGACAGAGAGAGAGGAGTGACAGAGAGAGGGGGTGGCAGAGAGAGATAGAGAGAGGGAGTGACAGAGAGAGAGAGAGAGGGGTGACAGAGAGAGAGAGAGGGGGGTGACAGAGAGAGAGCATGACAGAGAGAGAGAGGGGTGGCAGAGAGAGAGACAGAGAGAGGGGGGGTGACAGAGAGAGAGAGAGGGGGTGACCGAGAGAGAGGGGGGTGACAGAGAGAGAGGGGTGACCGAGAGAGCGGGGTGAAAGTGAAAGAGAGGGTGACAGAGAGAGTGGGGTGACAGAGAGAGAGAGGGGGTGACAGAGAGAGAGTGGTTGAGAGAGAGAGAGGGGTTGGGAGAGAGAGGGGGTAGCAGAGAGAGAGGGGGTGACAGAGAGAGAGGGGGTGACAGAGAGAGGGAGGGGTGACAGAGTGAGAGGGGTGAGAAAGAGAGGGGGTGACAGAGGGAGAGGGGGGGCAGAGAGAGGGGGTGACAGAGAGAGGGGGTGACAGAGAGAGAAAGAGGGAGTGACAGAGAGAGAGAAAAGGGGGTTGACAGAGAGAGAGAGAGGGGTGACAGAGAGAGGAGAGGGGTGATAGAGAGAGAGGGGGGTGACAGAGAGAGAGAGGGGGTGACAGAGAGCGAGAGAGAGAGGGGTGACAGAGAGAGAGAGGGTGACAGAGAAAGATGGGGTGACTGAGAGAGAGAGGGGGTGATAGAGAGAGAGGGATGGCAGAGAGAGAGAGAGAGGGGTGACAGAGAGAGAGAGAGGGGGGATGACAGAGAGGGGGGGTGACAGAGAGAGAGAGGGGGTGATAGAGAGAGGGGGTGACAGAGAGAGAGGGGGTGACAGAGAGAGAGAGAGGGGTGACAGAGAGAGAGAGAGAGGGTGACAGAGAGAGGGTGACAGAGAGAGGGGTGACAGAGAGAGAGGGGGGGTGACAGAGAGAGAGAGGGTGCAAGAGAGAGAGGGGGTGACAGAGAGAGTGAGGGGGGGGGGTAGCAGAGAGAGAGGGTGTGTCAGAGAGAAAGAGGGGGATGACAGAGAAGGGGGGTGACAGAGAGAGAGAGGGGGGTGACAGAGAGAGAGGGGGTGACAGAGAGAGAGAGAGGGTGACAGAGAGAGAGGGGGGGTGACAGGGAGAGAGAGAGGGTGCAAGAGAGAGAGAGGTGACAGAGAGAGTGAGGGGGGTAGCAGAGAGAGAGGGTGTGTCAGAGAGAGAGAGGGGGTGACAGAGAGAGAGAAGGGGTGACAGAGAGATGGGGTGACAGAGAGAGAGAGGGGGTGAAAGAGAGAGAGAGAGGGGGTGACAGAGAGAGAAAGCGAGAGGAGTGAGAGAGGGGGGGTGGCAGAGAGAGGGGGGGTGACAGAGAGAGAGGGGGTGACAGAGAGAGAGGGTTGACAGAGGGAGAGAGGGGGGTTGACAGAGAGATGAAGGGGTGACAGAGAGAGAGAGAGGGGGGAGACAGCGGGATAGAAGGGGTGACAGAGAGAGAGAGGGGGGGGGGTGACAGAGAGAGGGGGTGACAGAGAGAGGGGGTTGACAGAGAGAGAGGGGTTGAGAGAGAGAGAGAGGGGTGACAGAGAGAGAGGGGGTGACAGAGATAGAGAGGGGAGGGTGACAGAGAGATAGAAGGGGTGAAAGAGAGAGATGGGGTGACAGAGGGAGAGAGGGGTGACAGAGAGAGAGAGGGGGTGACAGAGGGAGAGTGGGAAAGCGGGTGAGAGAGGAGAGGTCCCCCAGTCAGCCTTTCCTTCAGTCAGCCTGGGAGTGGATAGGAGGTTGAAGGAGTCTCGCCATGCTGAGCGGCGGTACAGGCTACTCTGACAGCCCCAGTACAGTTACCATGCTGAGCTGATTGATGATGTCACGGTCATGTTACCGCTGACCGGCCGCATGTGTGGGCGGAGACGGAGCTCCGGAGAGCCGGTGTAGCGTGAGAATTACCTACCCCGTGAGAATTACCTACCCCTCGTCACTTCCGGCCAGGAACAGCTGAGCAGCGCAGCAGTGCGCATGCTCACAGGGCCAGATACCTAAAGGGACGACAGAGGAGCTGACTAGTGCGCATGCGCACTAGTATGGAAATAGGACGGTGTACCGTGGAAAAAACCTACCCACGCGGCGGTTAAATAAAACAGCGGGGTTGCAATACGAATCATCTCCGCTCCTGTGGCTGTCACTTCCCTGCTCTCGGCAAGTAAATATAAAAGCGGCTGGCGTCTCCGTGATTTATGTTTACATACACCCGCCGCCGCTTTTATATTTACTTGCCGAGAGCAGGGAAGTGACAGCCACAGGAGCGGAGATGATTCGTATTGCAGCCCAGTTGTTTTAATGTAACGGCTGCATTCCATACAGTGCCGTGAACCGGAAGTGACGAGGGGTAGGTTTTTCTCACGGGTAGGTAATTCTCACGGAACACCGGCACTTCCACCTGGAGGGAGGGCTCCGGGAGTGGATCCGCATGCTGCCTGCGGGTGAGGCTGAGCGGAGGGCGCAAAAATCACTGCTAACACTGCCAATTTTTTGCGGCCTCCCCCCTCGCCAACCCCTTGGTACTCCCCTATGTTTAAGATGGGGGGGGGGGGAGTTAGGGGAAGCTACTATTGAAAGGTTATTTACCTTAATGCAGAGAATACATTAAGGTAAAATACCTTATTGTCTTTAGAACCACTTGTACCAGTGTGCCACATTAGTGTACCACTAATGTACAGGCACATTTGAATCGTAAGTTAAAAAAAATAGGACAGGCACATTTGAATCGTAAGTTAAAAAAAAACGATTTTGGAATTGAAAGCTTATAAAACATATGTCCATTGTGTTTATCCAAAAGACAAAAATAAATAAATAAATAAAGGTTTTTCCTTGCATCCTAAGAAACAAATCTACAGCTGATCCAGATGAAAGTAAAAAACCTTGTAAACTGTAATCCAATTTGCATTCCTTCCTGATCCCCAAAGGCAATCAGATATTCCCTGGATCAACAATCCGTGATGTTATAAATATTTAAAGCCAGTTATATTTTGAAACACTTCCAACCCCCTTTTAAAGAAAGTTACCAAGTTGGTTACAACTAATTCCTGTGGAAGACCATTCCATATTTTCATAGCTCCAACATCTCCACAGAACCAACTGCTTATTACTTTGTTGGATAAGCTGACTACTGACTGGCAGTGGGACTTGCAGGTTGATGGATTGATCATTAGATTGATTGAATTGATCACAGTTTCTCTGCAGCTCCATCTGGAGCATGCTTTTTAAATAAAAAAGTTGCGTCTCCAATATTGTTCACACAGTCCTGAATGCCCGCATCAAAATTGTCTTGCATAGGATTGCTCTGAAGGGAGTTCTTGCCTAACCACCTGCTGACTGCCATATGTACATACTTTATATATGGCCTATAAGCAAAGCTCAAAGTACTGTTTTTTACACCCGGCAATCATCTGTCTTGTAAAAGTGATTTGGGTGCCCTTGGTGGTTCCTGAGCTCTCCCATTCCACTGTGAAGCCCAGGATCACAGTATACGGTCGGGATTCCTTCACACTTAGGAGACAAAGAAACATCCCTTCCCCGATTTCCTTTATGACAAATTAAGCTGGAAGTGAAAATTATTTTGTTACTTGTGGTTAATTGACTGAATTGATCACTTTTCTCTGCAGCTCCATCTGGACCTTTTTTAAATGTCCTTATTTGACAGCATATAAATTGTCAGATGTACTTAGGATATTTTTTTTACATAAAATAAATAAAACAGCGCTAGCATCATATAACCATATATATAACAGTCCAAATAAAGGGATATAATCAATTTAAAGTGCTCTTGTGCTCCAATCTTCTCCAATCTTCTGCCCCCTGCGTTGGTACTGTGTATGGGAATTTTCCACTTGTTCAAAAAAAGTGGGCATGCCCTAAAACACAGTTTAGACTGGCACAACTCATTGAAAAAGCACCTACCATATGAGTATAATCTCCCCAATACCACTATACATACAGTGCATATATAAATATACAGTATCTCACAAAAGTGAGTACACCCCTTACAATTTTGTAAATAATTTATTATATCTTTTCCTGTGATAACACTGAAGAAATTACACTTTGCTACAAAGTAGTGAGTGTACAGCTTGTATAACAGTGTAAATTTGCTGTCCCCTCAAAATAATTCAACGCACAGCCATTATTGTCTAAACTGCTGGCAACAAAAGTGAATACACCCCTAAGTGAAAATGTCCGAATTGTGCCTAATTAGCCATTTTCCCTCCTCTGTGTCATGTGACTCATTAGTGTTACAAGGTCTCAGGTGTGAATGGGGAGCAGATGTGTTAAATATGGTGTTATCGCTCTCACTCATACTGGTCAATGGAAGTTCAGCATGGCACCTCATGGCAAAGAACTCTCTGAGGATCTGAAAAAAAAATATTTTGCTCTACATAAAGATAGCCTAGGCTATAAGAAGTTTGCCAAGACCCTGAAACAGCATGGTGGCCAAGACCATAGAGCGGTTTAACAGGACAGGCTCCACTCAGAATAGGCCTCGCCATGGTCTGCCAAAGAAGTTGAGTGCACGTGCTCAGTGTCATATCCAGAGATTGTCTCTGGGAAATAGATGTATGAATGCTGTCAGAATTGCTGCAGAGGTTGAAGGGGTGGGGGGTCAGCCTCTCAGTGCTTAGACCATACGCCACACACTGCATCAAATTGGTCTGCATGGCTGTCATTCCAGAAGAAAGCCTCTTCTAAAGATTATGCACAAGAAAGCCCACAAACAGTTTGCTGAAGACAAGCAGACTAAGGACATGGATTACTGGAACCATGTCCTGTGATATGATGAAACCAAGATAAAGTTTTTTGGTTCAGATAATGTCAAGCGTGTGTAGGGGCAACCAGGTGAGGCGTACAAAGACAAGTGTGTCTTGCCTACAGTCAAGCATGGTGGTGGGAGTTTCATGGTCTGGGGCTGCATGAGTGCTGCTGGTACTGGGGAGCTACAGTTCATTGAGGGAACCATGAATGCCAACATGTACTGTGAAATACTGAAGCAGAGCATGATCCCCCTCCTTTCAGAGATTGGGCCACAGTGCAGTATTCCAACATGATAACGACCCCAAACGTACCTCCAAGATGACCACTGTCTTGCTAAAAGAAGCTTGGGGTAAAGGTGATGGACTGGCCAAGCATGTCACCAGATCTAAACCCTATTGAGCATCAGTGGGGCATCCTCCAATGGAAGCTGGAGGAGCGCAAGGTCTCTAACATCCACCAGCTCTGTGATGTCATCATGGAGGAGTGGAAGAGGACTCCAGTGGCAACCTATGAAGCTCTGGTGAACTCCATGCCCAAGAGAGTTAAGGCAGTGCTGGAAAATAATGTTAGCCACACAAAATATTGATATTTTGGGCCCAATTTGGACATTTCTACTTCTCAAAAATCAGTGAGGTGGTCATATAAACAGGGGATTGAGAATTCTGGAAAAGAGTTCTACTTCTGTCATTTTAGAGGGAAAAAGTTAAATTGTTTGTCAATTTAAAAAAACTGTGGCTGGCTTAACATTGAAAAGAAAAAAAATGCACACAAACATCTAGAGGCTGCAAAGGCACCAGTGCTGCAAGGCAGTAGTGCTAACCACTAGGCCACTGTGCTGATTTTTGAACCCTTCCACTATGCTATTCGTGTGCATGCTTTTCAAATAAGCTGGTAGCGTCTCCAATATTGTCCACACAGGCCAGAATGCCCGCAGCAAAACTGTCTTGCATAAGGTTGCTCTGAAGGGAGTTCTTGCCTAACCACCTTCTGTCCGCCATATGTACATACTGTATATATGGCCTGTCAGTAAATGGTTATTACAAGCTGTGGCTGGAGCCATGATCATTTTACTGTTTTTACACCGGCAATCAGCTGTCTTGTAAAAGTGATTTGGGTGTCCTTGGTGGTTCCCGAGCTCTCCCATTCCACTGTGAAGCCCAGGACCTTCACACATTGGAGACAAAGGAACTCCTGTTCCCCATTTCCTTTATGACAAGTGAAGCTGGAAATTACATTTTTTTTTTGTTACTTGTGGTCACTAACAAAAGCTATCACATAGGATACATGGGATACTTATTGTAGAGTTCCTGCCTGTATATAAAAAATACGGTAGCTGCTAATTTTTAATATAAGGGCACTTACCTGTCCAGGGATCCCGCAATGTTGGCACCCCAGGCCAATTGGTCAATCGGTTCCAGGTGCAGGTGCCGGCATTGCCAGTAAAGGAAACCGGCAGTGAAACTTTCAGGCTTCACAGCCAGTTTCCTGCTGCACTTTCTGAATGGTCCTGTCATCTTCTGGGACACAAACAGGTCCCAAAAAGGCTAAAAAAAATAAAAAAATATCCAAAAACAAGGGAGTGTGGGGTGCTCTATTGTTTAATACCTTCATGCATTTTAGCCTGGAACTCCGTTTTATCTTCTGTGGTGCTAATTGGGCAGGAAAAGTTTTTTTTATATGAATGTACGCTTTTTGGGAAAGGTACGGATATTGTATAGTGGCAAGTATTAGGCAGTATAACTACCAGGTTATTTACAAAGCAGTATATGGATACGTGGAAGTATATGGTATATTTCTGTCTGTAACGATTCTTTTAACCTCCCTGTCGGTACTCCCGAGTGTGGCTCGGGGTTAACTTTCAGTTCCAAAAGCGGTAATCCCGAGCCACACTCAGGATTACCCCAGATCATTACTCACCTTCCCTGCAATCCCCCGCCGTTCTCCCCGGAGTCCTTACACTCTCTCCCCGCTCTGTGCATGGCCGATTTCTAGCACTTGCCTTCCGGTTCCCTATCCTGCGAGCGTTGTGACGCAGGGGGGGTGGAACCGGCGGCAAATTCAAAAGTGTAAATACACAAATGACATGATACAAACGGATTACACTGTATCATGCCATTTCACCACAGGAAAGTCACCATCTGGTGACTTTTCCAGTGCCCTGCCTGTGCTTTTCCAGTGCTTTGTGCCTGAAAAATTTTGAACGACCATGGTGTCCAAAAAGCATCCTTTTTGCGCAAAAACGCTTTTAGACGAACTGGAAAACAGCGACAGCGAAACAGAGTTACTTGAAGAACTGAGCGATAGCAAATCGGGGGGAAAATTCCTCATCAGGTACAGAAAGTGACGACAGCGACGATTCTGATGTCTCTTTCTTGTGGAATTTGGGAAGTATATCAAATGATTCTTTAGAATTTCCAACGGAGCTATGTGCCAGAAAGAGACATCAGAATCTTCGCTGTCGTCACTTTCCGTACCTGATGACGAATTTTCCCACGAATCGCTATCGCTCAGTTCTTTAAGTAACTCAGTTTCGCTGTCGCTGTTTTCCAGTTCGTCTAAAAGCGCTTTTGCGCAGAAAGAACGCTTTTTGGACGCCATGGTCGTTCTCAATTTTCCAGGCACAAAGAACTGGAAAAGCACAGTCAGGGCACTTGGAAAGTCACCAGGTGAAATCCTGTGGTGAAATGGCATGATACAGTATAATCTGTTAGGATCACAATTTGTATCATGTCATTTAGTGTATTTACATTTTTGACATTGCCACCGGTTTCACCCCCCTTCGTCACAGCACTCGCAGGGAAGGGAATCGGAAGACAGGTGCCGGCATCGGCTGGAGGACAGCGGGAGGATGGCGGGGGAGGACAGTGGGGGATCGCAGGGGAAGGTGAGTTTTTAACCACTTCCATACCGCGTCATGTAAAATGACGTCGGCAAAGTGGTTGTAAGGATCCGGGCCGCCGTCATATGGCGTCGGCCCGTTCCAGCAGCCAGTGCGCGCCCCCGGCGGCGCGATCAGGGATGAGGCTCGTCCCTCGGACATAGCCCATCCCTGATCGAGGTAAACAGCCAATAGAACTTGGCTGTTTACCACGTGATCGGCTGTGTCAATCACAGCCGATCACATGAGCGGCTCAAGCACGAGCCGCTCGTTCTCTCTGCAATGCGTGCCCCCGGGGGCGCGCAGAGCAGCGATCGGGGACGAGGCTCGTCCCTTGGACAGAGCCAATCCCCGATCTTGGTAAAGAGCCAATGAAATTGGCTCTTTACCACGTGACCGCTGTGTCCAATCACAGCCGGTCACAAATGTCAACAAAGATGAGGGTAACTCACTGTTACCAGGCTCTTCTCCTCACACACCGATCCAGTGTGAGGAGATCAGCTAACAGTGAGTTACCAGTGAGAGTACTGTACCATTACTGTGTCCTGATTGCCCCCATCAAATAAAGAGGACCTGTCACCTGCCCATCTGAGTACCTGTCACCTGCCCATCTGAGTACCTGTCACCTGCCCATCTGAGTACCTGTCACCTGCCCATCAGCGTACCTGAGTACCTTTTCCCTGCCCATCAGGGTACCCGAGTACCTGTCACCTACCCATCAGGGTACCCGAGTACCTGTCACCTACCCATCAGCATACCCGAGTACCTTCCACCTACCCATCAGAGTACCCGAGTACCTTCCAACTGCTCATCAGAGTACCTGAGTACCTTCCAACTGCTCATCAGAGTACCTGACGCCTGAAGTACCCGAGTACTTGCCGCCTGCTCATCAGTACCCATCAGTACCCATCAGTACTCATCAGTACCTATCAGTATCAGTACTGATCATCAGTACCCATCAGTAACACCTATCAGAATCAGTACTACTCATCAGTACCCATCAGTACCTATCACCTGCCTGTCACCTGCCCAGCAAAGTACCCGATTACCTGTCACCCTTCATACAGCCACCATGTCACAGTCCAAAAGGGTTTTCTCTGCCGAAGAGGCCTGTGAAATGATATCCATGATGAGTGACAGCAGCGGGGAGCTCTCACCTTCCGACGCTGAAACAATTTCTGAATCCGGTTCAGAATTTGAGCCCTTTGAAGGCTTTACATCCGGCACTGAATCGGAGGAGGAAGAAGTTCGGCCTAGAAGACGCCGCACTGAAAATCAGGCAGACACCAGCAGCGCCAATGGCCAATCGGCAAACGCCAACGGCGCTGGACCCCAGGAGGAAATGCCCAGTACAAGTACTGGGATTTCACACCAGCCCCAAAGAAGAAGAGCCCAAATGCAGCTTCCGGATGCCTTGGCAAACCCATTGTGGCAGCCTTCTAGCTCTGGGTCAGCTACAATCCCCCCCTTCACAGCACAGCCAGGTTTGCAGGTCAACACCGAAAATTTTATTCTGATTGATTTTTTTTTTTTTTTTAATCAAAAACTGAGTTTATTAAACTGTGAAAAAAGCACAACAAGCACCAGAAAATAGGAGCATATAAAGGTACAAAACCACATGTACAGTAATGGACAAGCAAGGCATCAAAATACAAGAAATAAACCCAGAAGGAGAGATAAACACATCCCACACCACCCCCCCCCCTAACAAAAACAAGGAAAATAAAAATAAAAGTAAAAAGAAAAAGAAAAAACCCCCCATAGAGGATCCCCCAGAGAGGATCCCCCAGAGAGAGGATCCCCCAGAGTCCATAAAGCATCAGTCCAACAGCACAGAGAACATAACACAAAGAAAATGTACACATGTATAACCCATCAAGTGGAACACGTTAAGGACGACTGCAGCCACCTATCCCAGATCTTATGATATCTAGCGGGGCAGCCCCGGTTAACATAAATAATCTTTTTGTAAGGCAGAGTAGCATTCACCTCGGCAATCCAGGCACTCAGTGTAGGAGGCGAGGGTTGCATCCAGCTACGCGCCAACAGCTTCCGGGCACTGAACAGTGTTTCGTGTATAAATTTCAAAGTGCTCTTAGGTACCTCTAGATCAGGAAATAAACTTAATAAACATTGCCGCGGATCCAGTGAGACCGGAGAGCCCATCTGATCGTGCAGGAACCGGACCACCTGCTGCCAGAAACAGTTAACGCGGGGACACTGCCAGATCAGGTGCTCAAAGGTACCAGCGGATAGCGAACATTTAGGACAGTCCGGGCTGCGGGAGGGGTCAAACTTTGCCATACGAGCAGGAGTAAGATACACCCTGTGTAAAATATAAGTTTGCGTCAGCCTGTCAGACATCTTAGGAGACACCAGCCTACCCACCTCCAGCACATCACTCCAGTCCTCATCATCCAATTCCCCAGCCCATTCCTCCCAGGCAGGTTTCAGAGAATATGCCAACTTCGTAGCCGACGGGGTAAGAAGCAAGTCGTAAAACAACGAGATCAATTGCTTAGGTTCATCTCCCCGAAGGATCAGAACAACATCCAACGGTTGCAACTGGGGGTAAGTACCACCAAACTGCGCACGCAAAGCGTGACGCAGCGGGAGAAACCGGAAAAACATAGAGTTAGGCAGTTGGAATTCGGCCTTTAGTTGATCAAATTGTTTAAGGCGGCCACCGCGGAGAACATGGGAGAGCAGGTATATGCCGTGTCGTATCCAGACCTGCGGATCCGGAATCAGCAGAAACTCCCGAAGGCTTCTATTAAACCACAAGGGAGTATCGTCGTGAAGGGGAGGGCAGCCCAGTTTCGCCGCCGCCAAGTCCCAGATCCGCTTAATGTGGAACGCATATGTGTGCCTACCAGGGCTACCAAGCGCACCCGGAAGGCCTCGCAGGATATCACAAAAGGGATGAGGGAATTGGCCGGGGGAACCAGCGCTAACCAAGGACTCAAAGCGATGCCTATCTACCTTATCGAAATAAAAGAAATGGGACAACTGCGCCGCTATATAGTATAGGCTAAGATCGGGGACCGCTAGGCCGCCAAGCTTGGTAGGGCACTTCAGGGCCCTCCAGGACAGCTTGTGCCTGGAGGAACCCCAAACAAAAGACTTCAAGATAGACTCCAGAACCCGAAAGAATTTCAACTGAATGTAAACTGGCGCATGCCAGAGAACGTATAGGATCTTAGGCAGCAAAATCATTTTAATCAAGCCGATGCGGCCCATGACGCCCAACGGTAGCCTAGACCAAACCTGTGTCTTACTCTTAGTCAGCGCTATGAGGGGTTCAACATTTAGGGGGAAGGTAGTCCGCCAAGTCCCGAGAGACCTGAATCCCCAGGTATCTAATGGAACTAACTCTCTGCAATGGCAAAGAGGCCTGGTCCAGCGGGGGGGGGGGAAGAGATCAATAGGAAGGATCTGAGATTTGTCCCAATTGATTTTCAATCCAGAGAAGACCCCAAAGCTCTCAATGAGGCGGAGGGCAGTAGCGAGGGAAGGCCCAGAGTCAGCGAGATGCAGAACCATATCATCGGCATATAAGCCCACCTTTTCATCCAATGCCCCCGAAGACAAACCAACAATACCAGGGTGGTCTCGCAGCGCCATCGCTAAAGGTTCTACCGCCAAGGCGTATAGCAGGGGGGAAATGGGGCACCCCTGCCGCGTCCCCCTAGAGAGGGGGAAGGCGACAGAGGTCCACCCATTCGCCACGACCCGCGCTCTTGGGGAGGTATAGAGTATGGAAAGCCATTTGATAAAATTGGGGCCAAAGCCAAAGCAACGCAAGCATTGCCACAGATATGGCCATTCAACTGAATCAAATGCCTTGGCCGCATCTAAGGAAACCACCACCCTGGTACCAATCTGCGAGTGAGAAGCCTGAATATTCATATGTAACCGTCTGGTGTTGAACGCAGTGTTCTTAGCAGGCATAAATCCGGTCTGGTCCGCATGGACCAACGAGAGAATCACCTTGTTCAGACGCAGGGCTAAGATTTTGGCTAGGATTTTGACATCCGTTTGCAATAGGGATATAGGCCTATATGAACTCGGCTGACTCGGGTCCTTGCCCGGTTTAGGAATGAGCACAATAAGCGCTTCTCGCATGGAGTCCGGTAGTGTATTAGCCTTAAAGGCCGCCTGGTATAATTCAAGAAGTCTGGGGACCAACGTCTCAGAAAACGATTGTTAGAACTGATTGATTTTTTAAATTTATTTTTCCCTTTGGAGTTCCTTCAAAACATCGTGGATCAAACAAATCTTTTTGCCCAACAGTTTATCGAGAACAACCCCACCTCACATCATTCCCGTCCTTTTGAATGGAGACCCCTAACAGTAGAAGAGTTCAAAGTGTTTTTGGGCCTTACAATCAATATGGGGGTTACAAAAAAAAAATGAGCTGCACTCTTATTGGTCCACCAAACCCATCCACCACATGCCAATTTATTCTTCAGTCATGCCCAGGTCCCGCTATGATGCTATAATGCGCTTCCTGCATTTCAACGATAATTCCCAGTGCCCTCCCCGAGATGATCCCAATTACGATAAACTCTACAAAATTCGCCCCCTAATTGATTACTTTTCTAGACGGTTCCCCGAAGTCTATGTCCCTGACCAAAAGATCGCTGTGGACGAATCACTGGTCCACTTCACAGGCCAGCTGGCATTTAAGCAGTATATTCCCAGCAAGAGGGCTAGGTACGGCTTAAAACTAAACAAGCTCTGCGAAAGTAAAACGGGATATGTGTACGCCTTTCGCGTGTACGAAGGCAGAGACTCTGAGCTCCAGCCCCCTGAGTGCCCAACGTACATGGGAGTAAGTGGGAAGATTGTCTGGGACCTAGCCTTCCCATTGCTGCAAAAGGGGTACCATATTTATATGGACAACTATTACACCAGTTTGCCCCTTTTCCGCCACCTGTACCTGAAGAAAACCTTGGCCTGCGGTACAGTAAGAAAAAACCGGAAGGGCTTCCCGCAGAGTCTTATCACCACTCAATTACGAATTGGGGAATCCGCAAGCCTTAGGAACGAGGAGGTAATGGCTTTGAAGTGGAGGGATAGTAAGGACGTTTACCTCATGTCCACCATCCACGATGACAGCTCAGTGGAAATTCGAAGACGACGCGGTTCCGTTCAAAAGCCTGCTTGCATCCACGAGTACAATAAGTGTGTGGCAAAAGAGGAATCAGGAAAGACACCAGTTTCCATTGTACCGATTGTCCCTCCCAACCTGGCCTTTGCATTGGAGAATGCTTCAAAATATATCACACTGCCCTAAACTTTTAGCCCATATTTCACTGCTGAATATTTTCCTGCTGCCTGAACCAACCATATTACTGCCTTCCTTGTGAACCGACCCTGGCCTGTATATCGACTATGTCTCTGCCTGCCGTCTGCATTGTTTATCTGCCATGTTTCTGCCTTTCAAGTGAACTGACCCTGGACTGTTTATCGACGATGCCTCTGCCTGCCGTCTGCATTGTTTATCCGCCATGTTTCTGCCTTTCAAGTGAACTGACCCTGGACTGTTTATCGATTTTGCCTTAGCCTACCGTCTATTTCTGCCTTTTACCTGCACTGACCTCGGCCTGTTACGACCATGTTTTTTGCCTGCCACTTAAACTGATCCTTCGCCCTGCTACTGTAGTAGTGGGATTCAAAATGACACAGGGGTCTCACTTTTGTGAGGGGCTTCAGAATATAGCGTTCTGATATGAGAAAACCAGTTTTTGGATTTCTCTGGGTTTGTAAACTCAGAACAGGGTCTGGAGTCCGGAGGCTTCAAAGCGATTTGGGTGGGAGAAGCCTCTACCCCTGTCCCCATTCTTTCCCGACCGAGGCCCTAAGCTTGATGGTCCTGCCTGCTCCCTGGACCAATACTTTGGCTGTGCTGATCATATCCCTGCCTGCACTGACCCAGGACTTTTTATGGAACATGTGCCTGTTACCTGGACCAATAATTGGGCTGCACTGACCATATCTCTGCCTGCTGTCTGTACTAATTATGGACAGTATTCCTGCCTGCTGCATGGACAATCCTTTTTCTGCTGCTGACCTGCCTTCTACCTGGACCAATGCTTTGGCTGTGCTGACAATATCTGTGCCTGCTGCCTGTACTGACTATGGACAGTATTCCTGCCTGCTGCCTGGACAATCCTTTCACTGTCGCTGTCTACGTTCCTGCCTGCTGCCTGAACCACTGCACTGCTAAAACCACAGGTATTTTTTTGTTTATCCTTTGCTCAGCAGAATGTATTTTTGTATGTATTATGCTATGTGTTAGGGGCCTTCAACAATGTGATAGGTTGTCAGGAATTTATGTGTGTGATTTATGTCCCTAGCCACTTGCCAACCGTCCAATGTATATATACGTTCTCGGTTTAAACCTAAAAACCGGTGTTATGGCAGCAGATAGCTGCCATAACCCTGGTATTTTTTTAAACGGTGGACAGTTGGCTTTCCGATAAGGGTGGTCCCAGCGGCGGATTCGCCGCAGGATCACCCTTCCGGGATGGCGGAAGAGGTGACCCCCCCCCCCTCCCGCCTCGTCCCGGTCCTTTTCCCCGCTTACCGGACCCACCGGCAGCGGGGAAAACGATCCGGTCCCGGATCCTCATGGACAGGATGTTGAGTGAGGGCAAGCTTGCCCTCACTTGACTCTATGGTCTTTGAGGACCGGAGCTACGGCAAATGTTGTTGCCTAGCAACCAGTTTAAAGGTCCCTTTTTTTTTTTCATTTTATTTTTTTTTTTTTTTCTATCTTTTAGTGTACTTGTGAGATCTGAGGACTTTTTGACCCCAGATCTTACAAAAAAGAGGTCCTGTCGTGCCTATTTCTATTACAAGAAATGTTTACATTCCTTGTAATAGAAATAAAAATGATCAATTTTTTTTTTTTAAATGGTGTAAAAATAAAAAATATTAAATAAAATAAATAGTAAAAAAAAAAAAAAAAATTAAAGCACCCTGTCCCCGTTAGCTCGCGCGCAGAAGCGGACGCATACGGAAACACCGCCCACATATGTAAACGGTGTTCAAACCACACATGTGAGGTATCCCTGCGATCGTTAGAGCAAGAGCAATAATTTGAGCCCTAGACCTCCTCTGTAACTCAAAGATGGCAACCTGTAGAAATTTTTAAAATGTCGCCTATGGGGATTTTTAAGTACCAAAGTTTGTCGCCATTCCGTGAGCGTGCGCAATTTTGAAGCATGACATGTTGGGTATCTATTTACTCGGCATAACATTATCTTTCACATTATGGCAAAAAATTGGGCTATTTTTACTGGTTTCTTATTTTTTAATTAAAAAAAGTGAATTTTTTTAAAAAAAATTGCGTTTTGAAGACCGCTGCGCAAATACGGTGTGATAAAAAATATTGCAATAATCTCTATTTTATTCTCTAGGGTCTCTGCTAAAAAAATATATATATATAATGTTTGGGGGTTCTAAGTAGTTTTCTAGTAAAAACAACTAATTTTAGCTTGTAAACACCAAATGTCAAAAATAGGCCTAGGCAAGTGGCTAGGATGCATGATAGTGCTCCTTGGATGTTGGGTCCTTCTATATGGCTAGGCTGTGAAAAAGTCTCACACATGTGGTATTGCCATACTCAGGAGGAGTGGCAGAATGTATTTTGGGTTGTCATTTTTGCTGTATACATGCTATGTGTTAGGAATATCCAATAAATCGACAACTTTGTGTAAAAAAAAAAAAAGGTTTTAATTTTTTTCCCACATTTTCCAAAAACATGTGGAAAAAAATGACACGTTCAAAAGACCCATAATGCCTCATAGAATATACGTTGGAGTGTTTGCTTTCCAAAATGGGGTCATTTTGTGGGTGTTTCCATTGTCTTGGTGCTCTAGGGCCTTTAGAAGTGTGATAGGTAGTCCGAAAATGATGTGTGTAATTTATGCTCCTAGAACGCCTGAAGCTGCTTCTTGAATGTGGAGTCTCTTTATGTGGCCAGGCTTTGTAAAAGTCTCACACATGTGGTATCGCCATACTCAGGAGGAGTAGCAGAATGTATTTTGGGGTGTAATTTTTGCTATTTACATGTTATGTGTTAGAAATATCCTATAAATTGACAACTTTGTGTAAAAAAAAAGGTTTTAATTTTTTTCCCACATTTTCCAAAAACTTGTGGAAAAAAATGACGCGTTCAAAAGACCCATAATGCCTCATAGAATATACGTTGGAGTGTTTGCTTTCCAAAATGGGGTAATTTTGTGGGTGTTTCCATTGTCTTGGTGCTCTAGGGCCTTTAGAAGTGTGATAGGTAGTCCGAAAATGATGTGTGTAATTTATGCTCCTAGAACGCCTGAAGCTGCTTCTTGAATGTGGAGTCTCTTTATGTGGCCAGGCTTTGTAAAAGTCTCACACATGTGGTATTGCCATACTCAGGAGGAGTAGCAGAATGTATTTTGGGGTGTAATATTTGCTATTTCCATGCTATGTGTTAGAAATATCCTATAAATTGACAACTTTGTGTAAAAAACAAAAAGGTTTTAATTTTTTTCCCACATTTTCCAAAAACTTGTGGAAAAAAATGACGCGTTCAAAAGACCCATAATGCCTCATAGAATATACGTTGGAGTGTTTGCTTTCCAAAATGGGGTCATTTTGTGGGTGTTTCCATTGTCTTGGTGCTCTAGGGCCTTCAGAAGTGTGATAGGTAGTCCGAAAATGATGTGTGTAATTTATGCTCCTAGAACGCCTGAAGGTGCTAGTTGAATGTGGAGTCTCTTTATGTGGCCAGGCTGTGTAAAAGTCTCACACATGTGGTATCGCCATACTCAGGAGGAGTAGCAGAATGTATTTTGGGGTGTAATTTTTGCTATTTACATGTTATGTGTTAGAAATATCCTATAAATTGACAACTTTGTGTAAAAAAAAAGGTTTTAATTTTTTTCCCACATTTTCCAAAAACTTGTGGAAAAAGATGACGCGTTCAAAAGACCCATAATGCCTCATAGAATATACGTTGGAGTGTTTGCTTTCCAAAATGGGGTCATTTTGTGGGTGTTTCCATTGTCTTGGTGCTCTAGGGCCTTCAGAAGTGTGATAGGTAGTCCGAAAATGATGTGTGTAATTTATGCTCCTAGAACGCCTGAAGGTGCTAGTTGAATGTGGAGTCTCTTTATGTAGCCAGGCTGTGTAAAAGTCTCACACATGTGGTATCGCCATACTCAGGAGGAGTAGCAGAATGTATTTTGGGGTGTAATTTTTGCTATTTACATGCTATGTGTTAGAAATATCCTATAAATTGACAACTTTGTGTAAAAAAAAAAAAGGTTTTCATTTGTTTCCCACATTTTCCAAAAACTTGTGGAAAAAAATGACACGTTCAAACGACCCATAATGCCTCATAGAATATACGTTGGAGTGTTTTCTTTCCAAAATGGGGTCATTTTGTGGGTGTTTCCATTGTATTGGTGCTCTAGGGCCTTGAAAAGTGTGATAGTTAGTAAGAAAGTTTTATGTGTATTTATGCTCCTAGAACGCCTGAAGGTGCTTCTTGGACGTGGAGTCTCTTTTTGTGGCCAGGCTGTGTAAAAGTCTCACACATGTGGTATCGCCATACTCGGAAGGAGTAGCAGAATGTATGTTTGGGTGTAATTTTTGCTGTGTACATGCTATGTGTTAGAAATAGCTTATAAATTGACAACTTTGTGGGAAAAAAAAGAAAAAAAAATTTTTTTCTTCATTTTCCCAAGAATTGTGGGAAAAAATTACAACTTCAAAAAACCCACCATGCCTCTTACTAAATACCTTGGACTGTCTACTTTACAAAAAGGGGTCATTTGGGCGGTATTTGTACTGTCCTGACATTTCAGGGCCTCAAGAAAGGAGATAGGCAGTCAGTACATCTGGTGTGATCAATTTTCAGTAATTGGTACCATAGCTTCTAGATAACTTTCACACAGACTAAATAATATACACTAATTTGGGTTAATTTTACCAGAGACATGTAGCAGTATACATTTTGGCCCAAATGTATGAAGAAAAATTAATTTTTTGCAAAATTTTATAATTGAAACTAAAAAAAAGTGTTTTTTTTTTCAAAATTTTTGCTCTTTTTTTGCATATATCACGAAAAAAAAAACCCCAGTTGTGATCAAATACCACCAAAAGAAAGCTCTATTTGTGTGAAAAAAATGATAAAAATTTTGTTTGGTTACAGTGTAGCATGACTGAGCAATTGTCATTCAAAGTGTGAGAGTGCTGAAAGCTGAAAATTGGTCTGGGCAGGAAGGGTGTCTAACTGCTCTGTATGGAAGTGGTTAAATATAAAACAACAGATTTCCATGCAAAAGAATGTACCGCTTTTAGCACAGAAATCTGGACATAATCAGACCGCAAGGGAGGTTAAATCCCCTTGCAACCCAAAAACAGGACATTATGGGGGTCATTTTCATGGTCTGGAACATATTGTTTATCTGGAAAGAAAGGACTTTTACAATCTAACAGTGTGTTATAAGATTATCTCCTGTGGTTTCTATTTTGTTCTTCCTTTCACATTTTTTTTCTTTTTACTGCAAACTTTGAAATATTGCTTAGTACCGAAGGTCACAAATAAAGATGGTATGAAAAAAAAAATCCAATAGTAGCCTCACCTGGGGAATGTTAATATATAAATTCCTTGAGATTTAGCCCCTAATATCGGTGTACTGTAAGCTTGTGTTGACTAAGCTTTTTGAATATTTCAGTTTATTTTTCTGTAAAATTTCTGATGTAAATAAACACTAAGAGCCCATTTGTATCCCATTGAATATAGTTGTGTTTAAGAACCATGCAACCCATTTAAAACTCACCCCGTAGAGTCCCATTCTGTATCACTTAAACAACTTTTTACTGGCTCTTAACATTAATACAAAAGCTACCTTTATTGTCTGTTCTAGTAAAACGTGATATTTATTATCACTTATGCTTCTATAAGAAAGCTGAACAAGCTCCTTTTTTGTGTACTTGATTGTTTTTTTTATCTTTGAAAATATATCACTCATTCTTTATTCAATGTTTGTTTTGTATTTGCTTTACTTTTATACTTTGCATTTTTTTTGTGGGTTTACTGTTCTCCTGTATCTCACTTACACAGTTACATAGTTAGTCTGGTTAAAAAAAGACACAAGTCCGTCTATTTAACCCACTAAAATGAAAAAATAAATAGAGTTGGGCGAATGGTTCGACCCGAGCATGAAAATCAAAAAACGTGTTGCGCCAGAAGTGCACAAAAATAATAAGTGATTAATGAATCAACGAGTGTTATCAACAAAATATGGTGTCCATCATATGTGCTCTGATGAAACATAAATGTTCATATAAAGTGCTCCAAAGTAATGATTAGTATATCCAGGTGATGACAGGACAGCCTCAATCCCTTGTGAATCAAGCAGGAACCACCAGTGTGTGAACTCCCTCCACCAGTAAGATTGGCCTCTCACCTTGATACCAGACCCAAACGGGCCAGCATGAGCATATCAGGGGATAAACAGACTATCACAGGTAACCTCTCCAGCCTTCACCTCCGGGGGTCGCCAGGACATAAAATAAAGATAAAGCAAAGATCTAGTGCTCTCTGAATGTAAATAATGACCTTTTATTGAGCATAAAGGGGTAACTCACATTTGTTGGGCACTCAGCCGTGCCTGCTGTTATGGCATTCAGTGTTAGAGAGTAGCACCCGAGCGATCGGCGTCAGGCACGCAGGCTCCGCCTCCCTATACGCGTTACGCCTGGAGCGTGGGCTCCGTTTGGCTTCTTCGGTAGGGGTGACCCTACCGAAGAAGCCAAACGGAGCCCACGCTCCAGGCGTAACGCGTATAGGGAGGCGGAGCCTGCGTGCCTGACGCCGATCGCTCGGGTGTTAGTCACCCCTACCGAAGAAGCCAAACGGAGCCCACGCTCCAGGCGTAACGCGTATAGGGAGGCGGAGCCTGCGTGCCTGACGCCGATCGCTCGGGTGCTACTCTCTAACACTGAATGCCATAACAGCAGGCACGGCTGAGTGCCCAACAAATGTGAGTTACCCCTTTATGCTCAATAAAAGGTCATTATTTACATTCAGAGAGCACTAGATCTTTGCTTTATCTTTATTTTATGTCCTGGCGACCCCCGGAGGTGAAGGCTGGAGAGGTTACCTGTGATAGTCTGTTTATCCCCTGATATGCTCATGCTGGCCCGTTTGGGTCTGGTATCAAGGTGAGAGGCCAATCTTACTGGTGGAGGGAGTTCACACACTGGTGGTTCCTGCTTGATTCACAAGGGATTGAGGCTGTCCTGTCATCACCTGGATATACTAATCATTACTTTGGAGCACTTTATATGAACATTTATGTTTCATCAGAGCACATATGATGGACACCATATTTTGTTGATAACACTTGTTGATTCATTAATCACTTATTATTTTTGTGCACTTCTGGCGCAGCACGTTTTTTGATTTTTATGTTTTTGTTGTGAGGTGTGGACACAATTTGTGTATGCAGCCGGATTTATATATTGATTTATTCTAGCACATTTATACACATTTGAATTTCACTTAGTCTTGCGCTGATAGTTTTTTCACTATATTCATTCGACCCGAGCATGAGTCTGGGCCGAAAATTGATTGTTTGCTCGTTTGTCGAACATTTGAATTGACAGGATGTTCGACCGATTGTTAGGCTTGCCGAAAGTCTGCAGTGCACAGTGCCACTGCACAGTGCATTGGAAGCCCTGATTGGCTGAAGCAATGAAAGCTTTGTCAAATCAGGGCACATAGCACAGTCAGAGCTGTGATTGGACACTGTCATAATGACTCTATCCAATCATGGCTCATTGCTCTTAGTCCCACCCCAAACTATAAAAATAATCTTCCCATAGCATCCATTTACAGTGTGATATTGGCATGGTGAGAGATAGAACAGGGCTATGTTCAGTGCTACTAGTGAGTTAGTGTGCTATAGTGGGCTATTGTGATTCTGTTATGAGAGTAAAGTATCAGTTTAGTGTGAATCTAGTGATAGTGCAGTGTGACTGTAGTGCGACTGCTCATTTTTACTTTAGTTTAATTTTATTTTGTAAGGGCAGGTTTCCTGCAGTATATTTCAGTGTGTTACTGCACGTTTAATGCACTATATTGCACTGCATTAGTGCACATTTAGCCCAGTATATTTCAGTGCCTTGATGCATGTTTACTGCAGTATAGTTTAGTGCAGTATATTTTAGTGAGTTAGTGCACATTTAACGTAGTATATTTCAGAGCACTATATTTCAGTGTATTAGTGCACGTTTATTGCAGTATATTGTAGTGTGTCTGTGGAGTGTGTCTGTGTAGTGAGTACTCAAGTTAAACTGCACCAAACACCACTTTTCATTGATTAAAGTGCATCCACATCCACATTTCCCCATCTTTGTTACATTTTGTTATTAAGCCCCCCCCCCCCATTCATGTCTGGGAGGAAGACATTCCCATGGCACTGTGAGGGGGCCATCAGCATCTGTGTCCACAGGCAAATGTGGACGCAGTCCGTCCTCAGGCAAGGCATAATTTTCTCTGTTTAGTAATGTTGCCTGTGCTATCCAGCCACAGCATGCAGAGGAGGTGGTGGACTTGCTTTCTAAACCATCCTTATCTTCCTCATCCTCCATCGCCCAAGCAGAGACTAGTGCGCAGTCCATCGCAGCTGCCAGAGTGGCTTATTCTGCCTCCTTGTCCACAGCTACTCCTGCCATAGACCCAGCATCAGGCATGGAGGAGTCAGCTGAGTTATTTGAACACAGCGTCAGCCACTTGCTCCTTGACGATGCACAGCCATTACTTGATTCAGATCTTGGTTCTGAGGTTGAGGAAGGTAGGAACATGAGCCTACAGAGAGGGGAAAACACTGGTAAACAACAAATTGGCAGTTATGTACCCCCAGCCGCAACTTATTGCCAAGTTGGCTCCAGTGATGATGAGGATGGAGGAAATGATGATGATGAGGTCACTGATGCGACTTGGGTGTCGGATAGAGCAGAGGAGAAAAGTGAGGGCGAGGCACAACCCCAACAATGCAGCCATTATGAAAGAGTAGAGAGCAGCCACCCTATTCCATCAGATGTTGGAACTTCCCAAAGCTCAGCTGTATTTTTTGGCACATGTGCAGCCGATCGCACTGTTGCAATTTGCAAACTTTGCCTCAAGCAGATCAAGCATGATATAAACACCAGCAATTTGGATACCACATGCTTGACAAGGCATTTAACCTCCCATCACTCAGCCCATTGGCAAGAGCACCTTAGAGCCCCAAAAAAAGGACGCAATTCCACTCCTCCTCACTCCTTACCTTTCCGGTCTACCCCGCTATACCTCATGACCTCCTAGGAGCCTCCACTGACAGGGATGATGGTATAGCGAAAGGTGTCACAGGTCCTTGCAGCACGTCTGCCAGTAGAACACCACCAGCTGTACACTAAAGCAGGCAAATTTCTCTGCCCCATCTGCTGCAGTGAAAAAAAAAATATATAGTCACTGCCACCCACATGCCCAGTGTCTAAATTCAAGTTTGTCAAAGCTGCTGGCTTTACAACTCCTGCCTTTCCGTTTGGTGGATTCTGCCCCCTTCCCTGAATTTTCAGAATGTGCTGTACCACAATGGCAGGTTCCCAGTCGTTATTTCTTTGCATGTGAGGCTATTCCAGCTCTGGACTATCATGTGGAAGACCATGTTGCGGCATAGTTGGGCAAGGCAGTCAGACACAAGGTCCACATTACTGCTGACACATGGTCCAGCAAGCATGTTCAGGGTTGCTATATTTTGTTTATAGCACACTGAGTAACTCTGCTTGCAACTCAGAAGGATGCAGGAGAGGGCTCAGTGCTTCAGCTTGTTGTGCTGCCAAGTCTCCATGCAGCTAGTGGTGATGATGCAAGATGTTTCAGCTACACCCCCTCCTCCTTTTCCATGCCCTCCTCTGCTGAATGGATAGAAAACTGGCTTAAAGACAGATTTCAGAGAGTGGTGGTCAATGATTCTTACTCTGAATAGTCTAAGGTTATAAGTGGTGTACCCCAAGGTTCAGTGTCGGGACCCTTACTTTTTAATATCTTTATAAATTATATAGGGTCTGGGATTAAAAGTAAAGTTTCAGTCTTTGCAGATGACACCAAGCTTTGCAGGGGAATAACGTCCTTACAGGTTGTCTCCAATTTACAAGTCAACCTCATTGCACTGTTTAATTGGGTGTCTATGTGGCAAATGAGGTTTATTGTTGATCAATGTAAAGCTATGCACAAATGTATTATACATACTAGGGGAAGTACAACTGAGGGAACCCATAGTGGAGAAGGATCTGGGGGTTTTGGTAGATCATAAGCTTAAAGTGATTGTAAAGTCTCGTGTTTTTTTTTTTTTTTTTTTAAATAACAAACATACTTACCTCCTCTGTGCTGTTGGTTTTTCAAGAGCAGCCCAGATCCTCCTCTTCTCGGGTCCCTCTTAGCTGCTCCTGGCCCCTCCATCCTGTCAAGTGCCCCCACAGCAAGCAGCTTGCTTGCTGTGGGGGCTCTCGACAGGAGGAAGGGGCCATAATATAATATAACTGTAATATAACCGGTTACTAAGATTTATAGGTAAAGTTGATCCAAAAAATATCCAACTGTTGATCCAAAAAATATCCAACCTCCATCCAATCCAAATTTTGGGATAAGCTATCCAAAACGGACATTGGAAAATTCATACTGGTGTGTTGATTTATTCTCTGACTCATTATATCTCTCAGGGCTACCAACAGAGAGCTCTCTGTCCTGGATTTATGACCTCTGCACAATGGGCAGTAAGTGGAGTCTAACATGCTTTTTTAATTAGTTGTGTTTTGCATTAAATACAGCAGGAAATTATTATTTTTTATAATTAGTGGAAGTAACTGCCAGAGCTTCCAATAGTTCTAAGAATCCAGAGCCTACGAGCATTACCCATAAGGCTCCTTTCTTACTGCCCCACTATGGTTTCAGTTACAGTGCGGGTTTAGCACAGTATACCCACAGTTTTGTGATGGTTACCATTGCTTTCCCGTAGACAGCATGCAGCACTTTTAGTGCACTTTCAGAAAATGCACCAAAAATGCCTGACCTAATAGAAGTCTGTGGGAAAGCATGGATAATCTTTGGATGGATTTCCCATCACTTTCTGTCTGGATTGGAACTGATGGGCCATTTCTCCAGTGGGGAACAAAGGACTTCTTTTTGGAAAAATGGGACTAAGCTGAGCATAGATGGATCGAATTTCAATGTTGGAAAATGTTTGTTGATCAGTGCCCGCAGTTAGTTGGCTGCATCTGCTAATCAATGTATTCGGACAGTAGAGGAGTCCCACAGTCAGAACAGCACAGCGGAAAGATTCTTCCATTCACTTCAACTTGTGTAAATGGGGGAAACAGTTTTTTTTCATGGCTGATATTGAGTAATTTATGGCCAACCTAACTTATAGTCACTTTTGCTAATGGCCTGCGTAATGTGCACAAAACTTTATTTAGAATGAGAATACAACACAATGGTACCAAATACAGAACCCAAATTATCAAACCAATAAAAAAAATGGTAATAATAATAAAGATAATAAAAAACACTATACAGACTTTTGCTGGATCGAAATTGGCTGCAGCCCTTTATTATTGGCAAGAAAATATTATTTGATATTATAACCAAATTACACAACACATAAATAGGTCTTGTCTTCTGACCAAAACTATTTTTACACAAAACCAAGACATTATATATCTTCACTCACATATATATGAAATATATATCTATAACTCATCAATTTAACCAGGAACTCTCCCACATACCAGGCTCATCCTAAATGAGCTTGGCACCCCAACCAGACCGGTGCCAAGATGATATCCAGAGTCTTATGGTAACAGAGAATTGCCAGACAAATGAAAAATGTGAATGTCAGGAGGAGGCCATGTTAAATACAAGGAGCACAATGATTGGTGCAATTCCAACTACTTCATACCCCTTTTTTCAAACTACCAAACCTAAAACTGATCTGCCCAAAGGCCCAAATTGGAACTATGAACTCTATCCAAAGCACATTGAAACCTGTAAAATTAAAAACAGAAATGAGGTCTAACATATGACCTGTAACAAGACAACCGCCAACCCCCTATACCTTTAATAATAGACTCAGACAATCCCAAATTAGCAGCTTCCATAACAGCCCCAATATGGAATGAATGGGATGTTATATGAAATTGTTGCAGATTGAGAAAATGCAGACATTTACAGTACAGATTTAAATTGAAAACAGTTGAGAGGCAAGCCAGAAGCATGTATCAACAAGTGATCAGTGCAAGAACACCTTACTTGCAGGAACTGATTTACCGAAGAAAAAGGACAAATTGGAAAGCCAGCAAGTTGTCGAAATGTAAGCCAACACCCACGACCTAGTTCATCGGTCTTACTCCTTTTCAAGAAAATCTGGAGGAAGTCACTACCTAGCTGCAAGTCAGAAAATAAAATACCAGAGCCGTCTCCTGTTTTAAGAGGTAGCAATTCAGAGATGCGGTATGCCCCAAAAGACATTTTGAAAAGCAAAGATTCATAGGTAGAAAAACAAAGAACAGTAGTGGACTCACAGATGCGAGTTAAAACATCTGCAGTATGCAGCTTTAACATTTTATTCACAGCTTACCACAGGCCATTAATTCCCCCTCTGCTACCCCCTTTGAAAAACTATGTAAGTTGGATGCTCCAGTCCTACACTCCATCTTCATCTTGTATGTTGTTAACATTAGAATACAAGGGAAAATATATTGTAACATTAGTTTTAGGGCATGGCAGCCCATTTTTATACAAAGGCTTAAGGAAAGTCCATAACACATAGGGTTTCCCACGCAGGGGTTCTTCTTCTGTCAACAAATGACAAACCCAAAATGCTAGCCCACCTGGCTCCTAAGCTCTCACTCAGCTTTTCATTAGCATTACCTCTGCTCTTTATGCTGGTCCCCAGACCATGAATTCTCCAAAGCTGGCAGCTTCACTCTGGCCTTAGTCCTCAGGCCGTCACCTGTCTCTTTGCATACACACACGTGCTCTGGCTGCCACCTGCAGCCTCTGACTACTAGAGACCTCCGGTCTCTCTTGGGCAGAGCCGTCTCAAACTGGGAGCCCTGAGGTATTCCCTCACCTCCGTTATAAGGGCTGTGTGCACCTGAACACACACCCTGCTGGTCATTCACAAAATATGGACACAGGGTTGGAGATTCCGTCCCGCCCAAGACACTATGGAATCTCCAAACTACAGAGCCCAGTCCAGGTATATCAAAACCTGGAGAAAGCTGCAAAAGCAGTTTTCTCCACTGCACATCTACACTCTGCAGTCCTGCATGAAGCCAATGTGCACACTCTGTGTCCTTTAAATTACCACTTTCACCGTGGCAGAGTCTCGACCTGTCACAATATATATAAGGGAATGGGAGAGAGACCTGCAACACACATTTACTGAGCTGCAACTTGACCATTTGTATCACCTTACTCCAGTTCTATGGATACAAAAATGCAAGAGAACGGTTTTAAAATATTAACCAGATGATACAGAGTTTCTTCTAAACTTAAAAAAATGTACCCTGCTTTCAAGACTCCTGCTGGAGGGGGTGTGGTCAACGGGGTACTTTCCTCCAAATTTGGTAGGAATGTCCCCAGCTGCGGCCCTTTTGGCAGGTTATCAGATCCCAAATTAAAGCTATTCTAGACATTGATTTGGCTGATACCCCGATGGAACCCCTGCTTCATGTCCCCACCATTTCTCCAGCCATTACCATTAATCAGCTTTGCCGCACCTGTTAAATGCTGCCAGGCGATTGATCCTCATTTACTGGAAAAAGACCCAAGTACCAGATCGCACAGACAGGACCCACCTGGTGAATGAAATTTTGGCTGTGGAGGAATGGATGGCGACATGTAAGGGTCGACATGATAAGTTCTAAGCTATATGGGCAACATGGATTCATTTTACTGGTGGGGCCCTACCAGACTCACAGCCAGCAACTACGTAAACCCCTTGAAAGCTTTATATATCGATGATAGCCTGACACTAATTCATATTATATCCTGATATATGGATGATTTGAAATTTAAACAGAGTGCCATATTGTTTTTCCCTCTTTTCTTTTTCTTACAATCTTATTTGTAAATGTTTTCATGTTTTCTTTATTCAAATCAAATCATGTACAATACAGTAAATAGTGAAACAAATTAGTAGACCCAGTTTGAAAGGAGACAACCCACTCCAAGAAAGTTGAAAACATCTCAAAATAGCGACATGAAAGGGAACGTCCTATCAGAAGGCATTTGTCATAATAAAAGCCACCATTGAAGAAGAGACCCAAAGAAATTAACGCCCTGGAATGTATGGGTAAAAGCCGAAAAGCAGATTTATTATTTATTTATTTATTTTGCCAATAGATCAAACTGACCAAAGCTACTAATCTCTTCTACAGTATCGGCAGAAAAAGCATAAGACACCGTACAAAAATCAGGATTATTCTTTTAGCGACAGTCCGTCAGGAAAGGACGAATGGTGGATGAGATGGAAAGGACTTCTCCCTTCTTAGGAATGATCCCTAAAGGGGAAATTCAAAAATTGACAAAAAGGGGTGAATCAAATCGGCCAGCTACCCGCCCCCTCTTGAACCTCTTAAAAAATGTTCTGCAACAACAGCTGTGTGACATCGAACAGAAGGCAAAATATCATGAATCAAACACCTGAAGCCCGAAAAAAAGGGCAAAGGAAATCCTTCTGAAAAAAACATTAAACAATGGGACCACCATCTGCTGATTTGGCCAAATGTGCAGCCACAGTAACATTTTGTAAAAAGATCTTTAGGCTGTTGAGCACTGGTAGACACTAACTTCTTAAAACAACGTAATGCTGAATGAGTGCTAGCACAATAAACACACTTGTACTTATATTTGCAGGAGTTTGGTCATTTCGCAGGAAAGATCTAGCAGGAGGGGCAGATGTTTTAGGGAATTGCTTTGGAGGTAGTAGCAGGTTCAGTCAAAACCCCACATCTTTCATCAGCCATTTTTAATTCTTATGAACGTAACTTTTCTGACAAAACAATTCATCATAAAATAACCACGTGAGACCACTAAAATTCTTAAAGGCCTCTACGAATATCTCCACATGTTGGAATAATCTGCTTGTAATGTTCCGGTACCTTTGGTACCCTAAATTACACTTTCCACAAGTATATGCGCCCTACCATTTACTTTTGGAAAGGTGCGCATACACCTTTAAGACTGGAGCTGTCATCACTCAGCGCCGGACTAGATGGCTATTTAAGGCGTCGGTTCTCACTCACATGTGTTCGTTCAAACACCCTTATCTGGATGCTAACCTTGCTTGAAGCTTCCATGCTTGCAAGCTTACTTCGCTGACGGAACCTCGCTGCGCTGATCCCTGTATCCCGCTACTGGATCATCCGCCTCTCCTGAACCACCCTTCGGCTGTATCGCTAATAGTGCTAAGTACCCCGCAGGGGAATTCTCTATAAACTTATACTAAGCTTACACTATCTAGCTCTGCATAGTAGAGACTGTTTATCACATCTGCATAAACTAGATTGCTAGCTCTTGAGACTACTGCTACTTTTCTGCACTGGGTTGATCTCTTTTGTATGTCCACCTGCTATTCTATCATCTGCTATCATACAACATTGCTAAACCTTCCTGCATCCATCTGCTACTGTCTCACCTTCAAGTGTCTATCACCTACCACCTCCACTCAACCTATCCCTCAACCTTCATCATTGTGTTACCACATGCATAAAGTCACTCTAAGAACCAGCTTGCTAATTGTGTGTATTTACTGGCTGAAATAAGACCTTCCACACATGATGAGTCATTGAGGTTGGGAATGGTATCTCAGCATATCTCTTACATGACTGCTGACGTGGAACTATTTCTGCAGCTGAAAATCCACACCATATAAAAATGCAGGAGCGTTACAGATTGAACGAACCTAAAAATGGATTCAGCAGAAATAGTTCCAGAAATAACCACTCAGGTGACACAACTTACCTCTGCTCAGTCCCCTGAACCCAAGATAAATCCCCCTTTGGTATTTACAGGCGATCGCAAAAAATTTCGCGAATTTAAAAACGCATGTGAGTTACTTTTTTTGCTAAAACCTCGTACCTACCTTACTGATCACATTAAGGTTTGTACTATTATTTCTTACCTATCAAACGATCCTCGAGCCTGGGCAGATTCTCTTTTTGAGAAAAACGACCAGCTTCTCAACTCCTATGCCTTGTTCCTGGCAGAGCTCACTAGCCTATATGATGACCCCAATAGGCAGAGTACTGCTGATCTTCAGTTAAGATCCTTGAAACAAGGAAGGAGGCCTGTGGAAGACTTTGTCGCAGAGTTCAAGAGATGGACCCTTGATTCAGAATGGAATGATGCATCTCTGAAAACCCAATTTAGGCTTGGCCTATCAGAAGCCGTTAAGGACGAGCTCGCCCGAGCGGATCTGCCAAAAACCCTGGATGCATTAATACAACTCAGTATTACCATAGATAGAAGACTACGAGAAAGAAAGGCTGAAAAGATGGGAATGCCATTATCCGTTTCCTCTCGGAGTCTGGCCGTTCCTATGGAGGTAGGAACCATACGCCCACCGCTATCAACTATGGAAAAAGCCAAAAGACGAAATGAAAATCTCTGCTTGTACTGTGCATCCCCGGATCACAAGATAAACGTCTGTCCCCTAGTCAACAAAAAGAAGGGTGAGTGTTCACATGTCTCTCTAGGAGGATTGACAACTTCATTCACTAACCCCTACATTTCTGTTTTTTTGACATTACAGTGGGACCAGAACAGGATTACTACTAAGGCCATGATTGACACAGGATCTTGTGGAAATTATATGGATATATGTTTTGCTGCTTTAAATAAAATTCCTATTATTTCTAAACTCAAACCTGTCTCAGTAAGTCTTATTACCGGTGTTCCGTTATCCTCTGGTCCGATCACCGATCAGACACAACACTTCTAGTCACTATTAACGAGTCTCATAGGGAGACTTCTACCTTCGATTTAATACCATCACCCCACTTTCCCATTGTGTTGGGACTTCCCTGGTTGCACACACACCAACCAACCATAGATTGGAAGAAACGGTCCTTGACCTTCCCTTCTTGTTATTGCGAGGAAACATGTAACCTCCCGTTTTCCGGGAAGATTCTGTCTGTGGTGACAGATGAGATTGCACCACTATGTTATCAGGATCTTTCTGAGGTTTTTCTTGAGAAAAATGCTCAAGCATTACCTCCTCATCGAGACTATGATTGTAGCATTGATCTACTCCCAAATAGCAAATTGCCGTTCGGTCATGTTTATCCTCTTTCACAAGATGAACTTGCCCATCTCAAAACCTATTTGGATGAGAACTTGGAAAAAGGTTTTATTAGACCTTCCACTTCTTCCACAGCAGCAGGACTCTTTTTTGTTCGCAATAAAGATTCAAGTCTCAGACCTATCATCGACTACAGGAAATTGAATGCTATCACAATAAAAGATCGCTATCCTCTACCGCTTATCCCTGAGCTCATTGAGCAGGTGCGTGGAGCTACCTATTTTTCAAAATTAGACCTGAAAGGAGCATACAATCTCATTCGAATCCGTGATGGACACGAGTGGAAGACTGCGTTCAGAACTAGATACGGATTGTTCGAATATCTTGTGATGCCATTCGGCCTATGCAATGCCCCTGCAGTTTTCCAACGATTTATAAACGATATTTTTAAAGACTTACTAGATGTCTGTGTTGTGGTATATCTGGACGATATACTTATATATTCACGGACCCTGTCTGAACACATAAGACATGTAAGACTTGTATTATCGAGATTGCTTGCACATAATCTTTATGTGAAGCTGAAGAAATGCTTGTTCCATAAAGATGAGGTACTCTTTCTAGGCTACATCATATCCAAAACAGGAATCGAGATGGACATGAGTAAAATATCCTGCATTCAGGATTGGCCTACACCAACTACACGCAAGGCGCTACAGCGATTCCTGGGATTTTCAAATTTCTACAGGAAGTTCATAAAAAACGTTTCTGCTATTGTGAGACCCCTCACACAGCTCACTAGCATAAAAATACCATTTAAATGGTCAGAAGAAGCAAATAAGGCTTTCCACTTGTTAAAGACAAGGTTTACTTCCGCTCCCATATTACGCCATCCAGACCCATCCCTCCAATACATTCTGGAGGTAGATGCGTCAAACCTGGCAGTAGGAGCAATACTCTCCCAACGACCTACCCCCACTTCACCACTTCATCCAGTCGCCTTTTTTTCTAAATCCCTTAGCAGTCCCGAGATAAATTCCCCCGTGGGTGAGAAGGAACTGCTTGCTATAAAATTGGCTCTGGAGAATTGGCGACATTTACTCGAAGGCACCCAATTACCAATAATTATATACACGGACCATAAAAACCTCCAATATCTTCAGACTAGCAAAATTCTCTCGCATCGACAGGTACGATGGTCACTATTCTTTCTAAGGTTTAACTTCCTAGTGACCTACACACCTGCAGATAAGAACAAAAAGGCGGATGCACTATCACGACTAACTGAAGAAAACTACTTTGAAATTCCTTCCGTTCCTATAATACCTCACAAACGCATTATTGGAGTTGTCCGTTCCTTGAAGGAAGAGGTTCTGCATGGTATAAGGTTGGATTCACCCCCACCACAACTAACTACCGATGCAGAAGGCTTCCTCTACTACAACGACAAACTTTACATACCACCTACCCTACGCACCAAAATCTTGGAATTATCGCATGATGTGCCTATGGCAGGACATATGGGTATGACAAAGACTTTCAATTTGATTTCTCGGCAATTCTGGTGGCCTGACATGAAAACATCTATACAAAAATTCGTCTCTTCATGCAATGTCTGTGCCAGGTCCAAAATTGACACTACGAGACCATCCGGTCTACTATGCAGTCTACCAATACCCCAAACTCCATGGGAGGTTCTGTCATTGGACTTCATCGTAGAATTGCCTCCTTCCAAAGGATTTAATACCATCTTGGTGTCAGTGGACCATCTGACAAAGATGGCACATTTCATTGCTATTCGCAGACTACCTTCGTCCAAACAAACGGCAGAACTCCTGATGAAACATGTCTTCAGATTACATGGTATCCCAAAAACTCTTTTGTCTGACCGTGGATCCCAATTTATTTCTAAATTCTGGCAAGAACTATGTCACATACTACGGATTGAGCGGAAGCTCACTTCTCCTTACCATCCGCAGACCAACGGACAGACTGAAAGTGTCAACCAATGCATCGAGCAGTATTTACGTTGTTACACTTCTTACCAACAGGATGATTGGTTGGATCTTCTCCCCCTGGCAGAATTTGCCTACAACAACGCAACTCACAGTACAACCAAGCAGAGTCCGTTCTACTTGAACTATGGGTTCCATCCCTCTATTCTCCCTCCACGCATCCTTCCTTCAAATAACCCAGTAGCCTCAGACTATCTTTCCCAAATAAAGGATTCTCTGGATTTACTAAATACTACCATTGCACACGCTCACAGTCAACAAAAGAAGTACTATGATCTTCGTAGAAGACCTTCTCCACAGTATACTATCGGGGACCTCGTTTGGCTCTCAACAAAAAACTTGAGACTGAAGATCCCTAGCAAAAAGCTTGGACCTCTGTTCTTGGGACCTTTCCCAATCAAGAAACTTATTGGAAAAGCTGCAGTGCAGCTTACATTGCCAATGGACCTAAAAATCCATCCCATTTTCCATGTGTCGCTACTAAAACCCCATGTTCCGGACCAAGGAATAAGGCCTAATATTCCACCTCCCCCTCCTGTACAAGTTGAAGGTGGAGAAGAATACGAGATAAAAGAAATTCTGGATTCTCGTATCTACAGAAGAAGACTTCAGTACTTGGTTAGATGGAAGAACTATGGGCCCCAAGACGACACCTGGCTAAACACCTCTGACATACATGCCCCTAGATTAATCCGCAATTTTCATGCGAGATACCCAGACAAACCAGCTCCAGAGGCCTTCAGGAGCAGGCCTTAAGGGGGGGGTATTGTAATGTTCCGGTACCTTTGGTACCCTAAATTACACTTTCCACAAGTATATGCGCCCTACCATTTACTTTTGGAAAGGTGCGCATACACCTTTAAGACTGGAGCTGTCATCACTCAGCGCCGGACTAGATGGCTATTTAAGGCGTCGGTTCTCACTCACATGTGTTCGTTCAAACACCCTTATCTGGATGCTAACCTTGCTTGAAGCTTCCATGCTTGCAAGCTTACTTCGCTGACGGAACCTCGCTGCGCTGATTCCTGTATCCCGCTACTGGATCATCCGCCTCTCCTGAACCACCCTTCGGCTGTATCGCTAATAGTGCTAAGTACCCCGCAGGGGAATTCTCTATAAACTTATACTAAGCTTACACTATCTAGCTCTGCATAGTAGAGACTGTTTATCACATCTGCATAAACTAGATTGCTAGCTCTTGAGACTACTGCTACTTTTCTGCACTGGGTTGATCTCTTTTGTATGTCCACCTGCTATTCTATCATCTGCTATCATACAACATTGCTAAACCTTCCTGCATCCATCTGCTACTGTCTCACCTTCAAGTGTCTATCACCTACCACCTCCACTCAAACTATCCCTCAACCTTCATCATTGTGTTACCACATGAATAAAGTCACTCTAAGAACCAGCTTGCTAATTGTGTGTATTTACTGGCTGAAATAAGACCTTCCACACATGATGAGTCATTGAGGTTGGGAATGGTATCTCAGCATATCTCTTACATGACTGCTGACGTGGAACTATTTTTGCAGCTGAAAATCCACACCATATAAAAACGCAGGAGCGTTACACTGCTACAGCTCTGTTGATGTTTGTCTTCCATAACACTCAGACGCTCCCGCGCGGTCACGGCAAGCCCCCACCGACCCCCCCCCCCCCCCGCGCGTGTGACCGGCGGACCCGATGTCCGCCGGTCACTCTGCGATCGTCGGGGGAGAGGGAGAAAGTCAGGCGGCTTATGTAAACAAGCCACCTGTCATTCTCCCCGGTGTAGAAACACTGATCACACGGTTCTACAATGTAGGACCGTTGATCAGTGTTCCTACAGCTCAAGCCACAGCCAATCACAGTAAGAATCACGCCCCTAGGGACACACACAGCCCCTCCCTCTCAAATAAAGTTAACCCCTTCACTACCAGTGTATTTTTACAGTAACAGTGCATATGTATAGCACTGATTACTGTAGAAATGTCACTGGTAACCCCAAAAGTGTCAAAAATGTCGGTCAAGGGTCCGATCTGTCCGCCGCAAAAAAAATCGCAGATTGCCGCCATTACGTGTTAAAAAAAAAACAACAAAAATCTTTCCCTTTGTTAGTAAATGCGATAACTTTTGCGCAAACCAATAAAAATACGCTTTTTGCGATTTTTTTTTACCAAACATATGTAGCATAAAACAAATTGGCCGAAAATGTTAAAAAATTTTGATTTTTACATTTTTTTGGGGGGAATTTCATATGAAAAAATGTGAAAAATATAGTTAGTTTTGCAAAATTGGCGCTCTTTTTTTGTTTATAGCGCATGATCAAAAAATCGCACAGGTGATCAAATACCACCAAAAGAAAGCTCTGTTTGTGGGAAAAAAGGACGTCAAATTTGTTTAGGTACAGCGTCGCACGACCGCGCAATTGTCCGTTAAAGTCACGCAGTGCCGAATCGCAAAATACCCCCTGGTCTTTTAGCAGCCAAATCCTCCGGGGCTTAAGTGGTTAAAGCAGATGATTCAGCAAGGTTTTCATGGTGAGTGCAGCAAGGGTGCTTCTTCATCTGTTGATAACCACTGACTGACTAACTGACAACTATTGTGCAGATTTTTATCTTTAAATAGACGCCAGTAGCTTGTGCCAAATCCGTTTAGCCCATGTGACCTCTTCTTGAACCAAAATAAAAATTAGTATTCAAACCATTCAGTTGCTATGAACTTTATCATGTATTTGAGGTCTGTCATGCTCCCATAGGTGGGTGAGGCAAATTAATTGCTCCCCACTTTCTAAGAAGAATGTAAGATACAGCATTTGGTACACGTGGGAAATATACTCGAGTACTGTAGTCTAGGCATAAAGTACTGAGTTACAATTTTTATTCCTAAATCTTTTTTTTTTTTTTTTAGATTTGGATGGAGTGTGGAAAGGTTATACCCCTGTCAAGGATTCATTGCTGTCTGTGTTTCCATTGAGGAGATTTACCCTATCTATTCATCACAGTGATCATTGTCACCAGGACAGAAGGTGCTGGGAAATCCACATTTTTACAGTTGTCAGTGGAGGAGAATTATTCCACTGGGGGCACCTATACTGGTGACATCTGTCTATAAAGGGATTTCCTCTCACTTCCTGTTGTGTGCATGACGTGAGGGGATGACTCCACAACAGACAACAAGTAAAAAAAAAAAGGAACAGGGGTTTAAAGAGGTTGTAAAGGCAGAAGGTTTTTCACCTAACAGCAGCTTTTCCCACAGCCCCCCTAAATACTTACCTGAGCCCGATCTCGATCCAGCCATGTGCACGAGAGCCTGAAGCTCAGATACAAAGCCATTAAGTCCTGCTGCTATGACAAGAGAGAAAGGGGGCGGGGCCAAGCCCTGCACTTTGTGTCTTATGAACACACAAAGCAGGGCACAGGAACGAGCACGCACTAGTTCTGTTATAGCAAGTGACTTGCTATGGGGGCTCTTGACAGGGAACGGGGGGGGGGGGGGATCGGGGCTATAGTGCAAAACCATTGCACAGAGCAAGTACATATAATGTGTTTGTTATTTTAATAATAATAAAAACTTGCCTTTACAATCACTTTCAACTATCTATTAAAACCAAACTTGCTTTAAGAAAGGTTTGATCTATGGATCATCTTTCAAGGTTGTCTGCAGTAATAAAAAGCGTTGGAACTTCATAATGATGGAACCACCTCTGTGCATATGTGGCATGTATGAGCACAGTCAGGACAGGACAAAACAATTGAATCCACTAGATTAAACAAGTGAGTAGAAGGTAGGAGGGGATAGAAGGAAAGGGCAAGTACTACAGAAGAAAGTCTATGAGTAGATATTACTTACCATTAACTATTTAATTAATCATTTAATGAAGATTGTAATGTATTGTCACACTTAAACATTACAGAGCAAAATACAACACTTAATATGGGCATCATGTAGTGTTTTCAGTGCACAGTATTTACTAAGTAATGAAAGTACATCCAAATGTGCTGTAATTGTGTCATTAAAATTATGCAATTAAAGAATTTTACTCATTAAAGCACCGTTATGCTGCTGCATTATATGTAATGTTCATTGTATTCTTATCCTTCATAAATTTAGATGTCATTAACATATGGAAATGGATATAACATTTCACACACAATTGATGTTAAGTATTTATAATTATGTACAGGAGACAATGCTGTTAACTTTTCAGTGATGTAGATTTAGTTTTTAGATTGTTCTTATGTCTGTGATGCTTCATCAGGAGTGTAGTTACAGATTTTTACTTTTTTTTTTTTTTTACATTTATTTTTTGTTTTTATTACATTAATATTAAGAAAAATAGTGCAGCGCTAAAAATGTGTGAGTAAATGTGCACAAAGTAAAAAGTGAACAATCAAACCAAAATGCAAAAAAATGCAAAAAATCAAAGTCCAGAATGTCCATAAAGTGTAAACTGTGACTTGAAAAAGGTGTTGACTCCAGCATGTGAAATAACTTCAACAAACGATAAATCCCACACTAAACGAATAAAGGAATCAGGATGTGCTCACCAGATGGTATGGACCCAAAGTACTGTACAGCAAATGGGTCATACACGCTGTATATGTAGATGTCCTCGGTACCGAATAGTTGGTTCCCTCTGGGAGAACAGATGGTCTTTTTCGACCCATGGGTGGATGATGGTAACGCCAGCTGTGGGAAACTGATGGAACGGGGCAGGCTCCTGTCTTATGAAACTTTAAAACACATCATAGCGGGTCCCCTATGAATTTTTGGAAATATAGACAGCTCCATCATTTCTTTGCGGTTCATTGCCCCGCCATCCGTCCCCACACCTCTCTTAAGCTCTTTGAATGCCTGTTCATACAAGACGACCCCATCTCCCACATGGTTTCTGAGTTATACCAACTCTTAGGTGCCGCTTCTTCCGCTTTCGCACCCGTCTGTGTTCGGCTGTGGGAGCGGGATCTAGGAATACAGTTTTCCGAAGCCAAGCTTTCCTCTCTTTACCAGCTAACCCACTCGAGCTCAGTAGACTCCAAGATGCAGGAAACAAATTACAAGCTCCTGATGCGCTGGTACCGTTTATCCCTCGACCTCCTCTGCATGTTGGCAGAACTGTGGCGGCACTGGTACCCTACTTCATCTGTGGTGGGAGTGCCCAGTCATTGCCTCCTTTTGGCGCAACATCCGGGAACAGGTCAAGTGCTTCCTTGACTTGGATGTGCCCTTCAGCCCCCTCCACTTTCTCCTGCACGTACCCTGTATGCTGCTCAGACGCTATAGACGTAGCTTGCTGCCTAACCTCCTTAATGCTGCTAGGAGATTGATCCTGATTTACTGGAAGCGGCCGCAGGTTCCGGGCAGGTCGGAGTGGCGGCAGATGGTAGATAACATTAGAGACGCAGAGGACTTGGTGGCTAAATGTAGAGGGACACGGGAGCGCAATGACTCAAGGTGGAGACCATGGCTTGACTACTCGGGAGACCCAGCCGTAGTCCCCTCGAGCCTTGATCAAGCCCTGTTGGTGCTGGCGGACCCGTCCCTAGCTACCCTCCCCCTACCCAACCCCTAGCCCCTTTTCCGTAGGGTTTCTTTGGCTTTCAGACAGGAGGACCTCATGTGGGCGTGGTGCAGGATCATGCGCTCCAGATCCCGGCAGGTACGACACTCCTTCTCTTTTTTTCACTCCTTAGGTCTTTTCTCCTACCTTATTATCTCCCTTTTCTACTCCTTTTTTCCTTTCTTTCCTTTCTCTCTCTGCTTCCCCCTTCTCTTCTTCCTTCCCGTTTATTTTCCTTCCCCACATGCAGCCCAGCCTACCTCTGGTGGGAGGCTTTACGACTTGTGTTGGGCAGACTGCCGGAGCTAGCCATGCTGTTTCCTCTTCTCCTCTGGCCTTTTGGGCCCCTGGGCTGGCCTAGAGGCAGCGCTTTTCTCCCATGGGGGCCTAAACTGCTGTCACATGCCCCCCTTCTGCCCGCTTTAAGGTAAAAAAAAAAACGTTTTGACACTTGCTGCACCCCCCCCCCCCTGCCCAAATACTTACCTTTCTTACAGGTCCTGTATTGATTCAGTACCATTCTCTTCTCCTGTTCTTCTCCCCTCTCTCTGTGCTCTCCACAAGCTTGGCTGAGAGCTCTGGCTGCTGTCAGTCAGATCCTGTAACCATAGAGTGGGGTGGTGGGGGGGGGGGGGCTGAACAATATCATTGCACAGAGCAGGTGAGCATAACATGATTACCATTTTATAAAAAAAAAAGAATATATATATATATATATATATATATATACACTGCTCATAAAAATTAGAGAAACTCTTTTTAATCAGTGTATAACATCAAGTCAATTAGCCACTTGCCGACCAGCCGCCGAAGTTATATATATAGGTTCCTGCGAATCGTCATACCTGTACAACGGTTCGCGGGGGCGATCCTGGGGGCTCCCGCGATCGCTCCCCGTGAAGAGAGAACGGCGGTCTGCTGTTGTAGACACAGCAGACCGTTGTTCTCTCAGCTACCAACACAGAGCTCCTGTATTCCTCCTATTTAGGAACCCCAGAAGTGGTTAAACTCCTGGGATATTGATCTGGTCAGTTAAGTAGCAGTGGGGGTTGTTAATCAGTTTCAGCTGCTTTGGTGTTAATTAAATTAACAACAGGTGCACTAGATGGGCAACAATGAGGCAACCTCCACAACAGGAATGGTTTTACAGGTGGAGGCCACTGACATGTTTTTTCCCTATTCATCTTTTCTGACTGTTTTTCACTTGTTTTGCATTTGAGTCAGTGTCACTACTGGTAGCATGAGGTGATACCTGGACCCTATATAGGTTGCACAGGCAGTCCAACTCCAGGATGGCACATCATTACGTGCCATTGCCAGAAGGTTTGCTGTGTCTCCCAGCACAGTCTCAAGAGCATGGAGGAGATTTCAGGAGACATGCAGTTACTCTAGGAGAGCTGGACAGGGCCGTAGAAGGTCCTTAACCCATCAGCATGACCGGTATTTGCTCCTTTGTGCAAGAAGAAACAGGATGCGCACTGCCAGACCCCTACAAAATTACCTCCAGCAGGCCACTCGTGTGGATGTCTCTGACCAAACAATCAGAAACAAATTTCAATAGCGTGGCCTGAAAGGCCCAATGTCCTCTAGTGTGCCCTGTGCTCACTGCCCAGCACCGTAGAGCTTGATTGGCATTTGCCATTGAACACCAGAATTGGCATGTCTGCCACGTGTGACAGACGTGAAAGGGTCTTAAGAAGCCTTGGAGAATGTTCTGCTGCCTGTAACATCGTTCAGCATGACCAGTTTCAGCATGGTGGGTCTGTGATGGTCTGGGGAAGCATATCCATGGAGGGACTTACAGACCTCTACAGGCTAGACAATGGCACCTTGACTGCTATTAGGTATTGGGATGAAATCCTTGGACCCATTGTCAGACCTTACACTGGGGTAGTGGGTCCTGGGTTCCTCCTGGTGCATGACAATGTCCGGTCTCATGTGGCAGGAGTATGCAGCCAGTTCCTGGAGAATGAAGGAATTGATACCATTGAATGCCCCCTCACTCACCTGACCAAAATACAATAGAACACCTCTGGGACATTATGTTTTGGTCCATCCGCCGCCGCCAGGCTGCACCTCAGTCTGTTAAGGAGCTCAGTGATGCCCTGGTCCAGATGTTGGAGGAAAAAACCCCAGGACATCCGTTGTTTCATTAGGAGAATGCCCCAACATTGCCAGGCATGCATACAAACTACCATGCCATTTTGAGTTGCTGCAATGAAATTTCATCAAAATGGACTAACATACTGCATGATCTTTTTACTTTGATTTTCAGGGTGTCTTTGAATTCAGCCCTCTGTAGGTTGACACTTTTCATTCCCATCAAACGTTCTGGCATCTTTTTGTTCCTAACACATTACCCAGTCCATGCCAGTATAGATATCCAGCATGATATTTTGCCTCATTGACATACCCAGTCCATACCAGTATAGATATTCAGCATGTAATTTTGCCTCATTGAGATCTGATGTGTTTTCAAAGTGTTCCTTTCATTTTATTGAGCAATGTATATACAGTATCTCACAAAAGTGAGTACACCCCTCACATTTTTGTAAATATTTTAATTATATCTTTTCATGTTACAACACTGAAGAAATGACACTTTGCTACAATGTAAAGTAGTGAGTGTACAGCTTGTATAACAGTGTAAATTTGCTGTCCCCCTCAAAATAACTCAACACACAGCCATTAATGTCTAAACTCCTAGCTACAATTGTGACTAGTCCCCTAACTGAAAATGTCCAAATTGGGCCCAATTAGTCATTTTCCCTCCCTGGTGCCATGTGATTAGTGTTACAGGGTCTCTGGTGTGAATGGGGAGCAGGTGTGTTAAATTTGGTGTTATCGCTCTAACTCTCTGGTCACTGGAAGTTCAACATGTCACCTCATGGCAAAGAACTCTCTGAGGATCTGAAAAAATAATTTTTGCTCTACATAAAGATGGCCTAGGCTTCAAGAAGAATGCCAAGCCTCATTTTGGGGTTTCTCCTAATTCCACTTTCCTATAGGTATATTTATAAGCGATATCTCATCATACAGGCAATCCCTCCATAGATAGTATATGCAAATTTCCGATGATATAAGGAAGAAAAACTCTATATAGTAATGTACTGTATAGCACTATTGAGTTTATTTAGACAAAAAGCAAAGTACTCACATTTAAAAACAGTATGCAGTGACCATAAGTGATCACGCTGCTCCTGATGACGTCATTTTGATGACGAAACGCGTAGAGCGTAGGTACGTCAGTTCCGCATATCCGGTCGTTGAGGCGCACGGTGTTCCGGAAATACCGCTAGACGAGTGCAATTCTACTTTGAATGTTAATCAATTAAAGGATAATAGCAGTGTACACTTAGATGTCTCATTATATTTATTCACATATCATGCCCATGGTATGGTGAGAGATCGATCCAGGAAGTGGCATTTTTTATTGAGGATTCAATGCTGGTTTAATGCTTCAGTGAGATCGATCCAGGAAGTGGTATTTTTTATTGAGGATTCAATGCTGGTTTAATGCTTCAGTGAGGTGAGAGGCCATCTGGTGGCTAAACGGTGGTGGTGTCACTTGCATTTTATATGGAAACATCTATCAAGCACTTTATTGAATTTTAAACCATGGTTATATTTATATTTTAGTGGACTCTTATGCACTTTACTTTGAATGCACTTTATGGACATTATATATTGCACCTAAGAGGAATATATATTGCACTGTAAGCGAGTTTATTGATTTATATGATGCACATTGTCACTTTATTTGATTTTATATAGCGCTGTATACATATTTGTCTACCTGGCTGAGTGATTCACCCTAAGGTTCTACACGCTGGTTACCCCTGTAGGGGTGCCGCCCTCTGGTGAGTGTGGGAATTATTGAGAGGGGAGCACTGATTTTCCTCACCCAGCACCCACGCTTTGGAGCCACTTCTGGGACCCACACTTTTTCTCTAAAAAGAACTTTTCACTTATATGTTTATTTGTTCTTTTCTTCTTCCATAAAAATATCACTTATGGACTCTTTTGGAAATTAACTGTTTTATATGGACTTTTTTACTGGATCACTTATACTTATTTATTTATTTATTTTCCTATATACATATATACTATCGTCTGGCTCACCATAAATCTCTTGATCTATTGGAATAGTATATCTGGCTCTCCAGATCACTTTATAATAATTTTTGAGCATCACATTGGATACACCTATTAATTTATTTTTATAATTGTATTTTTTTCACTTGCTCATTTAAGATGTTATCAAATATTTATATTGATGCACCATCTCTTTTTAATTTATATTTTAATGTATTTCTAATTAGCACACAGTCACTTTGAGCTGCACCATATCACTTGTACTTCTATTTTTGTGTATATTTTATTGCTTTTTACATTATTGTGTGTTTTTACACTGTATTACTTATTTATTGGTCTAGTGCAATTGCCCATATTTATTTGGTTTCTAATTGATAGTAACATATTTCAACCTATTGACTGACACACAATTTTTGGCAGCGCCGATTTACCCTACTTTTCTATCATGAATGCCAACATGTACTGTGACATACTAAAGCAGAGCATGATCCCCTCCCTTCGGAGCCTGGGCCGCAGGGCAGTATTCCAACATGATAATGACCCCAAACACACCTTCAAGACGACCACTGCCCTGCTAAAGAAGCTGAGGGTAAAGGTGATGGACTGGCCAAGTATGTCTTCAGATCTAAATCCTATTGAGCACCTTGCACTGTATGTATTTTGAAAAAGTGTTACACTAGTCTTCATCTGCAGTAACGATTTAATGCAGTAATAACTGTGATAGGGAGAGGGTACACAACAAAACCTGTTTTGATATAATGTAGAAAAGCCCTTTCAGATTCTGTTTACACTAGTTTCTAAGTTTTTTTTAGAGAGAAATCCTAAGGCTATTTTTTTTTTTAATCAGGTAATTTTTATTGAAAAATTTTCCCAGTTACAGTTAGAAAATAAGTATTTATTTTCTTGCTATATGATCATTCACCATTTATAACATATTATATGAGCCCTCTAAAAGCTGGAGCAAGAGCAAGCAAACTCCAACATACGCACACAAATGCCCCATCTTATCATTAGGCCTTGATTTAGACTTCCTGCCCTTTTTTACTTGCACTGCTCCCTTTCCTGCCAGTTGACTGGCCAGTTTCCTATCTCAAATTCACATAAGGCATGCTGTGCCTGGGGACAAATGCATCAGTACACCTAGAACACATTACGGGCAGAGTAGGGCAAATTGTTGCTAGTATAATTCATACAATATTAAATATATAGTACACTCTGCCACCAAAGTGCATAGACGTTTCAGACATTTTAACAGTGATGATCCACGCAGATAATAAAAGATAAAATAACAAAACCAATTGCTGCAATAGTTACCGTCATTCCCAATCGTTTTTCCAAAGCACTTATGTTCTGAAGTTAGATATGCTCAGTCTGATGGCCAGCATCATTCAATCCACTTCCTCTGAGTCCAGGTCTCATGGCCCTGCCCAGCCTGGTACTGGACAGTGAAAGGAGAAGCAGAACAGTAATAAGCTAATTTGTCTGTCACTCTGCTCTCTTTTCCAATCAGCATGCTTCTTGTCTGCACATGAACTGATTGGCTAATAACAGCTCAAATTTAGGTACTTGCACTGCTTGCATTAAATAAATATATTTAATGATGTATTAATGATTACAGAGTGTTTGGTGGAGATTTCGGTGACATCAGAAGTGGAAGTGACATTGTCCCTCCAGACTCCATTTACAGTGAGGGAGAAATGAGGGGATGGAGCTGTATGTTCCTGTGACTGAGCCTTGTCCGAGCTGTGGACATATGCAGAAAGGGGAAACTAGTAAAAAGTAATGAGGCTATAAAGCTTTTTGGTGGTGTTTCCGAGATCAACAGTTTCAATTACGGCTGTATAGCATTGTCAGTCTGACGCTAGAATTAAACAATGCTTAAGGAAAAGAGCAGGATCACCAGGTAATTTCATTACATTAACTTAGACAATAATAAAGGAGCATTTTGGGAATGGACATATATTAAAGTGCCCTTTTATTTTTCCCCGGAGAGACACCTTAAGATCATTATTTCTGATAAAGTGTGTGGTCATGGGATTTACACTCCTTTCAGGGTAGGTAGCAATGGGAATAGGCTGTGCACTTTATAAAATAAAGATGAGTGTTTCTGCCCTGCCTAAATGGATAAAACTAAGTAAAATAACTAAGATCAGACCTGCTAGAAAACATTGCCATTTTCAATGAAAACAAGAAACCTTTTTGTGTCACATTGTAGATCATTGATCATTCTACCACTTTAACATTGTGTTTTTAAATTACCTTGGAGCATACAATGATAGTAAGGTGCTAACTTAATTAAATGACCAAAGAAGAGTTGAAATCTCCTGTAAAATTTGTAGTGGCAGCTATGTGTTATTGACTGATCATTGCTATAAATGGTATGTGGGCTGTACAAATTCAAGTAATTAGTCCCAATGCTTCTAGTTAGCCCTGGAGTTTCACAGCTCATGTAAATTATGAGTGTTGGGACATGAGAAGGTTTGCAGCTTGACACCATGACATTTGCTTAATGCTGCAAACTTGAATTAATATACTTTGCATTTACATCAGGCTTTCAATTTAATGCTACAGTTTTTCTTAAGTTATATTTTTCCTCCTACTGTAAAATAAATGCCGCATTTATACCACTTAATGGTAATTTAGGGAGCAGATGATAAAACATCATCTATGTATTGTGCACTTGTCAGCCATCATAAAGACAACTCTTTCATCAGGCACGTCCTGGCCTCCTGACATGTTAATAGAGGCATCGGGAGGTTACGGGTTATATTTAAATGATGTTCTCAGTCACTGGATCATTGACACTTTGGCTCCTACTTGCTAAAGTGCAAATTATAAATAACTGCCTTCTCAAAGGTGTTCATTATACCTCGTTGGGTCTTGTTATAGAAAATGCAAATGTAATTTAAAAGTGTCAGCCTTTAGAATGAGCAATTACTTGTTCATTTCAGTGCATGTTTTATTGTCAGAGTAATAGCAAGCTTGTTTTTTTGTAGAATGTCTTAAGTACTTTAGAGAGTTGCAGCATTCCATACAATGAAGAAACACCATCAGATTCTATCGGGAATTGATAACTTTTATTGGAAATGGTTAATCTTCATAATGCAAAGCACATTGGTGCATTGCTACCTGTTCATGTCTGTCTTTCTGTCTGGCTATTTTTTTCATGATACTGGCACTATATTATGCACATCACCTAGCAGAATGCCTCCACCCTATAGGAATAGAAATTTGCCCATGTTGTCAGAGGGTTGATTAGTCAGAAACCACTAAATAGATCTAGAAATGAGTATGTGCACCTCTTTGGACTAAACATTTAGTGTAAGAAATTTAGAAGTTTAGGGGGTTTGGTTTGTATAAAATAAGTTTCCCCAAAGTTGGTGACAACTTTTCTAAGCTAATCCATTTCCTTACGTTTAGGGAGAGCAATTTTATCTCTGGCATGGTATATGTAGGATGAAGTGTCAGACACATGGGGGAGAAATCTCCCTGTAACAAAGGTATAGTGCAGCCTTGTATCAGACTGGGTAAATTAAACGGACAAGTAGCTACAGGTTGAAGGCAGCACCAAACAATTATTACATCCTAGAGAACACCATGGTCAGGCTGTGTTGGAACCACCCCCTGTTAGGCACCTTGAGATTAAATAACTAAACATTAACAGAACAAAACCTGTGAGCATGCTCATTAAGATAGATTGAAAGGTACTCTTCAAAACAGAGCACGGTCTGTGAAAAGAATAATCAAAAACAATGCCTAAATAACGTTTCATAAGGCCAAGTGAGGAATCAAGAGCTCCTTCACTGGGTCTTCTCTAAATTGGGACCAATGAAGAAAATGTCCAAGGAATAGACTAAAAAAATGTACAGCTCTCCAAGCTGAGTTATTTTAGAAAACATAGAACTTAGTCTCATTATCTTGGGAGTATTTTCCCCTATGACAAAAAGAAAGTAACAGAAATTAGAACCCCTAAACAACAGGCCTTGTCCAGTGGGTAGAGCTGGAGCTTGAAGAAAACAGTTTCTTCCAGCATTGGTTTGCAATGCAGGAGAAAACCAAATATACTCGTAGGTAACAAAATTGAAGGATAGGAAGGCCTGCTTCTTGATCGTAAAAGTAACATCTCAAGGTAACAGTAAAACCAGAGAGAAGCTCAAAGGAATGTTACTGTCCCAAGAAAATCAGGGTTCACCTGCCGTCGGGTGATCCAGAGTCAGAGACGTGGGGGCATTCCTGGAATGGGAAGGAAGTATTGTTGTGGCAAAAGTATGGTCAGTTGTAGTGGCCTGTTATCATCACCAGAGAGATCCAGCCAGTTATGGACCAGAATTGGAGCTGTGTCTAGGAAGCAGAAAAAGTCTGGAAGTTGATCCAGACAGTGGATCATAAAGGGTTTTCCTGCTTTCTTAATGATAATATGGAATAGGTTACCCCACTTGTAGATAGCACTGATCCCCCTAAGGAGATCCCGCAAGGTATGGCCCGTCCTTCGCATAGCCAACATAAGGTGTGAAAGTTTCGGTAGAAGATGGATTGTAGTGCCATCAAATTCAGTTGGTTTGGTATACCATGCCTGCCTCATTTTCTCCTTTTTTACAGTAAAGTAGTGTACTCTACAGATTAACTTCTAGGACATATTGTATTGGGTGGTATGGGTGCCTAAGACTGGCGGACATGGTCCAGATCCAGCATAGCCATGGGCTCTCTTATCTGTTCAGGCAGATATTCAGATAACCATAACTGTTGCATTGAACTCCACTTTAGATGTCGCTCCAGGAATGCCGCGGAGGCTGATGTTGTTCCTCTGGCTTTAGCTCTTACTGTCTTCAGCTTGGAGTTGCAGATGTATAGGCCTATAATAATGTATTTTGGGCAAGCTTTCCAGGGCCTTAAATCAAGCTGAGAGGTTTAGGGTGGTTAGAGAGCTAATACTTTGGATTCTGTCAAAATAAGGATTCATTAAGTTTAGCCCAATGTTCCAACTCTTGTCAGATGGGTAAAGAAACAAACTTAGCTTGAATGTCCATAAGCTTGATGAGAGGTAGAGAGTTGGCAGACTGGAAGTACCTCAAGTTCTTGGAATGTGCAGATGAGTCTAGTGTTCTTCATGCCAGGATGATGATTCGGGAGTCTGCCCATTCTAGTTAAGCAGCTTTCGTCTTGCTGGCAAGCTGCCAGTGTGCCGCAGATGTCTGGTCTTCCCTTGGACTGAAGCTAATGGAAAGGGCGCCATCTTGGTGTCAGTGGATCCCGCTGCCTCAGAGGACTGCCTCTGGAAGAAATGGACTGACAGCCAGGGTGGGAGGATTGTGGGGTATCCTCAGTGACACTAGGAGTCTGAATAGGCTCAGGAGGAAGAGCAAAATAATCACCAAATTTCGCCTGAGGATCCTATAGATCAGTTACACATGTCTTTACACTTTCATTGTTGGCCATGACCCCCTGTAAAAAAGAAACCTTATTTGTAAAAAGCTTCAGTGAACTATACAGGGTTTTTGTTTCATGCATGTATCTTTGTGTGAATACACAGGAGTTCAAAAATAACATAGGTTTTATGACTGGCCTTTTAAATCGTAGTGGATTTTTAACCCCTTGTCTATCATAGTACATTTATAAATGGCATGGTAGACAAGAAGTTAACACAAGCTGTTGCAAACGTGAATTTGGAATCTATATTTACAGCTGGCTTTAAGGCAAACGTGATTTGAGTGTCTGCGGTGGTTTACATTCTTCCAGGGAGCCTGGGACTGTGGTAAATTCAGTTCCTAAGAGGACAAGAGGTGATCAGGGAACATCAGTTGTCCAATTACCTCGCAACTAATAAACCCAGAAGCAATGTGTACTATGTCAGTTCACAAGGCTAACCAAGCATGTTTACAAATCCCACAAATAACACGCAAAAAAGGTTTTATCTCTGTGTGTTAAAACAGCGCTTGTTAATTCTGTAATATTAAACTCATATCTATTATAAAAGGTGTCAATTGAATAATTTATATGGTGCATAGTCCCAAGAAAATTCGTATTTATATCAAAAGTGAAAGTCTATTCAAAATATAACTGTGAAATAATGTGCCGTGCTCTGTCACCAGCAACAGTATCTACTCAATGCTACTATATCACCACGTGTTAAGTGAAGATCCCCGCTCACTGGATGGTGTTGACCCCTTTGTTTTATAACAAAAAAGGTCAAACTTGCTTGATGGCCACCCATGGACCAGAGGGTATCTCCCAGCTGCTACCCAATATCCTCTCCCCGTGGTGATATTTGATGTGGCTCCAGTGGAAAAAAATCTTCTTGATGTCAGGTGGCCATTGTACCTTAGACAAACAGAATGTCAGGATCCATCCTCCAATACAAACAGCATGTGGAGATCCAACCTCCAACACCTCACATCAGTAGTGGCCAAGATGATGTTCTCTTCTAACTAAAAATCTTCTAGGATATTGATTAATTTTTTACTATTTCTAAGATATGATAAATACTGTTGTGCTAAGGGTTGAAAATATTTATCAAAGTATTCCTCAAGTCTCGAAAATAGTGAGTTGACCCCACTTTCTATGGGTCTTGTGACAGGAAGTCAGGTAAATCTGGGAATGTAGTCACTGAGAGGAGACACATTCCCACCTGCTTTGAAAGTTCACTGATACTATAGGGTGTTGGCTGCAGAGAGAGCCAGCAGGAAGTTGAAAACCATTCAGCTGTTCAGAATGAGGAGATCAAGGACTCTATAATTTGTCCAGAGAAAATCTATTGAGTGCTGCCTCCTGTCGCTGTGTGAGCTGGGAAGAGGAGGACAGACATACGTGTACCTCCCGACGCCGTGTGGGCATGGGAGAAGGACTGCTGCCGCCTGTCGCCGTGTGGGCTGGGAGAGGGGGACAGTCGGATGTGTGCCTCCCGACAAGCTGGTGAGCATGGGAGAAGACCCCCTAGAGCGATGTGAAGCTAAGGAGGGTAACCACGAGTGAAGACGTCTCAAAGGTGAGAAGACAAAGTGTTCCATGTGAAGAGTGTGAAGAGTAAAGGGACCTGTTAGATGAACTGTGTTCAATGTGAAGAGTCTGAAGAGTAAAGGATCCTGTTATAAATGAACATGTGCTGTGTGAAAGAAAACAAAGGGACATGTTCAATGGACAATGTTTGTGCTGTGTGAAAAGCAAACAAATGGACATTTGAGTGTCTGCTGTAGGATCAGCAGTGTCGGCCCAACAGTAGGTTGGGAAGACTTCTTAGGTAGGTTCCAGCGTGAGAAGGTAGCCGCCCACAGAGGCAAGGATTTATTTTGTCTTTTATTTTATTTTGGCTGTTTTGACGCTTGCAATTATGTGAAGTAAATTGCATGAATAAATCAGTCTTGTTTTCAACCTCTGCTCGGCTATCTCTCTGTGAAAACGCACCCCCAAAGGGGTCACCCATACGCCTACCACCGAGCTAATCCCCCACATATGGTGGAGGTATGCAGTGGGCAGAAGCGAAGATCCCTGCAAGGAAGTGCAAATGTTTGATGAACTTTGTCTGGTGCATGAGATTGCACAATCTATGTGTGCAGGAGAGAAGATCCTGACAAAAAAAAAAAAAAGTGTTTTAAAGAGACAGGGGTCTCAAAATTTTTTGATGAACTTTGTTGTGTCTGGTGCAAGTGACTGCACAAACTGTGTGTGCAGGAAAAGAGATCTTGCAAGAGAGAGAAAAACTACATGTGTTAAAGAGACAGTGGTCTGAAAATTTTTGCTGGACTGTGAAAAATTTGTGGAGTTATTGAAGATGGGGCGATCCAAACGCCTGAAAAATGCAAAGATAGATGAAATGAGAGACCGGATTCTATGGATGGAGGGGATGTTACCGTCTGAACCAGCCCCATCCATGCCTAAAGAGAGTCTACTAAAGAGGAAGGTTGTTGTCCCTAGCAACACTGATGAAACTGCTATGGAGACGCAGTGTGCTCAGATGAAAAGTAAACCCAAAATGGGGGAGATGCTGAAACAACGGAGCTTTGCAGCTCAACAAAAGGCTCATCAAGAGAGCATGGCAGGCTGGAAACAGAGACGCCAGCAGCCAATGGAGGCCATCGGTTTGGAGGAAACCGAGTATGTGTGCAGGGCTGAGTTGGATGCCTTGCAACGGAAAATGGAAGAAAAGGAACAAGCCTTGGAATTGCTTAAAATGGAGCATAGAAACTTGCAGGAAATGAATGAACTACTCAAGTCTCATGTGTTACAGTGGGAAGAATCCACTGCTCTTCTTTTGGTCGAGTTGCAAAAATGTCAAGACACTATAAAGGAGAAAGATACCATCCTCATGGAAAAGGAAATTGAAATTCAGACTTTGCAGAAGCAAAGTATGTGTGAAATGTTGGAGTTGCGTAATCAGCTGAAAAAAAGTCTTCAGTGTTTGGAAGTTACAAAAATAGACCTGCAGGAGTCGCAGGAACAGAATGTCGCTCTGAAAACGACATTGTCTCTCAGCGACAACGAGAAAAGTGAAAGAGAGGCTAAATTACTGAGTACTGTGTATGAGCTCACCACTTTGAGCAATGTGGTAGATGAATTACGTGCAGACTGTGAAAGTTGGAAAGGTGAAGCCCAACGTTTCCAGCAGCAGTTAAAGGAGAAAGAAGCCTGTGTGGCAGAATTACAGTCTCATTCCCAGAAACTAGCCAATGAGGTGAAGGCTCTTATGCAGGGAAAAGGAGATTGTGAACATAAGAGGGAAAAAGTAGAGGCACGGCTTCTGGAATCGCAAGTCAAGGTGTCAGAAGGTGACCGATTGTGTGCTAAGCTGTTAGAGAAGGCAAACCGACTGCAGGTTGAGTTGGACAATGTTACAAATCAGCTTTCTCAAGCAGACAGCAAATCTAGAGAAATTGCGGAAGATTTTTCTATCTTGGAATCGCAGCTGCAAGACACGCAGGAACTCTTACAGGAAGAGAGGTGTCAAAGGCTGAGTTTTAGCACAAAGCTCAAACAAATGGAAGGTGAGAAAAATGGCTTCCTGGAACAATTAAAAGAGGAGGCGGAAGCAAAGGAAAACCTATCAGAGCAAGTCGCAACATTGCAAGCTCAGATAGCGGATATGAAAAAACGCATGGAAGAAAGCGTTGGTTCATTACAGTGTGTTGAAGATGTGAAAAAGAAGTTTGATCAGATGCTTGGTGAAGAGAAGACTGTGTCTGCAAAATATGCAGAAGAACGCGCCCGTGCAGAAACGGAGGTGCGTGATAACGAGAGCAAAGCCCTGTTCTTGGCTCGCTCTTTGGAGGAAGCTCTAGAGTGTAAGGCTGAACTAGAAAGTGTTAAACAGCTGCGTACAGAAATGGAAGAATTGGTCAGCTCCAAGGATGATGTTGTGAAAAGCGTTCAGGAGCTAGAAAAGTCTAAGCGAGCCTTAGAACAGCAACTAGAAGAGATGAAGATTCCGTTGCAGGAACTGGAAGAGGAATTCCAGGCAACAGAGGATCTGTCCCAAAGAGGGGATAGTGTGCCTGATGCAGTTTTTAAAAGGATCAGTGTTTTGGGGTCTGTCCTGAGTGAGCCTCAGAAATGTGACGACATGTGGCTTGAATCACCCCTTTGGAATAAACCGTTCCTTCAAAAACTTCAAGCATTGGAAAATGTATCATTAGAGCTTCAGCAAACAAAGGAGCTGAGTAAGAAATGTGGTGATTTCTCAGTTCAGGCTGAAAACCTAGTGGAGAAAACTAAGGCTGTTGGTGAAAACGTGAAGCAAATGAATAAGTACCTTTCAGGGAGTGTTTCCAAAATGGAACTGGTGAAAGACGGGTGGCAGAAGTTTGATCGTGATCTTGAGATGCATTCCATGTGGAATTCAGATAGAGAAAAAGAACTAGGTGACCTTGAGCGGTCAAATAGTTCAGCAGAAAGTGCATTGAAGAAACCTGTAAAAGAATGTGTTGCAGTTCCATGCTTCTTCACTGATGCAGAGAGGAGGTCTATAATGGATACCACCCAGATCGCTGGGTTCAACTGTGTTGTTGCCTTTAACCCCGATGTTGGTGGAAGGAAAGTTGATGATGTTCTGGTTGGCTACTTCTGTGAAGAGTTTGGCAAGAAATATAAACTGAATATCAAATCAAATAGTAGGCCTTTACTGCGACTCGCTCAGGAGGGCGAAAAGTTTAAGAAGTTGATGAGTGCAAATGCTTCAGATCTGCCTATGAATATGAAATGTTTGAATGATATTGATATCTCTGGGAAAAGGAACAGGGGTCACTTTGAAGAAATGTGTGACAGCCTGTTGTCTCAATTGGAAAATCCTCTGCACAGCATCTTAGAGCAAGCAAAGCTCAAGAAGGAAGATCATTCCCTTTTACAACAAAAAGTCAATGATTGTGTACAGATGTATGGAGAGGCAACTCAAGTCACAGAGGGATGTCAAGAGTCCCTACTTGGAACAAAGCTTAGTGAAGCAAAGGTTCTCAAAGTTTTGTGGAAAACATTTATGGATTGCAGAGAGAGGCGTCTTAAGAATGTTGAAGACATTAAGACTAGCCCAATTGAGTTGCCTATGGATCACGGTCCTCCATGGTGGATTGGACAGACGGTTATGAGGGACAAGCTGTCTGACATTTATGAGAAAGCTGTCAATGAAGATGACAGAAACGAGAAGGAGCAAAATGATGCCAAAAATGCAGTTGAAGAATGTGTATATGAGATGAGAGACAAACTGTGTGGCCTTTATGAGAAATCTGTCAATGAAGATGACAAAACAGTTTCATCCGGAAGCTTGAGGATAATAGGAGGCTTATCAGTGAGTCAGCAGTGCCTGACACATGCGTGCCTGGAAATATGTGTCCCAACCCTAGGGTTGAAACAAGAGGGGGGGGTATGTGACAGGAAGTCAGGTAAATCTGGGAATGTAGTCACTGAGAGGAGACACATTCCCACCTGCTTTGAAAGTTCACTGATACTATAGGGTGTTGGCTGCAGAGAGAGCCAGCAGGAAGTTGAAAACCATTCAGCTGTTCAGAATGAGGAGATCAAGGACTCTATAATTTGTCCAGAGAAAATCTATTGAGTGCTGCCTCCTGTCGCTGTGTGAGCTGGGAAGAGGAGGACAGACATACGTGTACCTCCCGACGCCGTGTGGGCATGGGAGAAGGACTGCTGCCGCCTGTCGCCGTGTGGGCTGGGAGAGGGGGACAGTCGGATGTGTGCCTCCCGACAAGCTGGTGAGCATGGGAGAAGACCCCCTAGAGCGATGTGAAGCTAAGGAGGGTAACCACGAGTGAAGACGTCTCAAAGGTGAGAAGACAAAGTGTTCCATGTGAAGAGTGTGAAGAGTAAAGGGACCTGTTAGATGAACTGTGTTCAATGTGAAGAGTCTGAAGAGTAAAGGATCCTGTTATAAATGAACATGTGCTGTGTGAAAGAAAACAAAGGGACATGTTCAATGGACAATGTTTGTGCTGTGTGAAAAGCAAACAAATGGACATTTGAGTGTCTGCTGTAGGATCAGCAGTGTCGGCCCAACAGTAGGTTGGGAAGACTTCTTAGGTAGGTTCCAGCGTGAGAAGGTAGCCGCCCACAGAGGCAAGGATTTATTTTGTCTTTTATTTTATTTTGGCTGTTTTGACGCTTGCAATTATGTGAAGTAAATTGCATGAATAAATCAGTCTTGTTTTCAACCTCTGCTCGGCTATCTCTCTGTGAAAACGCACCCCCAAAGGGGTCACCCATACGCCTACCACCGAGCTAATCCCCCACAGTCTACACGGTGGTTGTGCCTGATGTTTGTGAACCTTAGGAACCTCTGGCATAAGGTATCAATACTCCAATACTCCCTTTTACTTAAGATACCCTTTTTATGTGCCTTTTTCTATAATCTTTTTTGTCTTGCATATTTATTAGTGGTATCCAATCTGTTAAGTTCCTTAGTATAGTCAATACTCAAGTCAAGATGTAGTCAATTTATAGTCAATTTACTCAAGATGACTATACACCCCCCCCCCCCCTTGTCAGCGGGGCAGATTACAGCATATTTTCCTTTTTTTCTAACTCTCTAATAAATTAGATGCATAATTTTATGCTCCTTGAAAGGTCAAAGGTGCTCCTTGGATTTTGAGCTGCCCTATGCATTTAGACTATAAAATGGTTTCACACTTTTGGTATCCCCATACTCAAGAGACATAGCAGAATCTGTTTTGGGGTGTAGGTCTAGGTATGCCTATGCTGTGTGTGAGAAATAACTTGGCTAAACTCCTTAAAGGATCTAGTAAAGTCAACATTCAAGAAACTAATTATAAACTTTGTAGCCATTGGTATCACACCCCGCAGCATCTCCATGCCAAATTTCCTACTGTATCGGACACTTGCTAGCGATGTCAATCTGACAAAGGGACGCTTTTACACATTTGCTGGTCTTGTTCTCAGATATGCCCCTTCTGACATACATTCAATGATTAAAGATATAACATATTGGGATCTACCTTTTACACCAGCTACTTTTATTTTACACCATACAGACATGTCCCCTTCTAAATACAAACTATCCCTTACCATTTACCTACTGAATGCTGCAAAAACATATATCCCCAGATTTTAGAGATCAGCTAGGACCCCAAGACTTTCAGATTGTTTTTTCTGCAGTGATCAGGTGGGAGAGATGGAGGAACTGGTACACACGAGCAAAGGAACCATGTCTTCATATTTCTTCACCTGGACACGTTGGTTCCTGTTCAAAGACTCAAACCTATGTAAACAGCACCACTCCCCTGAATGACACACGAAGGACCCATGTTCATTCCACAGGCTTCCATCTTTGGTCCACTGGCCGATTGGCATGCCGGCCAGTATCCCCCTGGGGGCCCTCCCCTTTTCTTGCTCCCCCCTTTTTTTCTCTTCTTCTTCCCCTTATAACCCCTACCTGACTTTCACCAGATATTGCCCTGTGTACGACATGCACAGACTCCTACGCACTTGATCAAAAGGGGCGCAATCTTTAATCTTACCTTCACGCATCGTGTTTGTTTAATTCCATATTGAAGAGTACTTGCCCATTTCTATTGCTACTGCTTGATACTTTATACACTCCGGCTGCAAACATACTTGGGATTTCTATTACTGGCCTTTCTGTCTGTTGCATTGAGTTGCTTTTGCTAATTGTAACTGTTGGTGGTCTTTGTACTGTTTGATCTGTTTTTCTTAAATAAAACTTTATGGAACAAAAAATAAATAACTTGTTAAAATAACTTTGATTTAAATTTCTTAGTTTTCCAAAAATGGTAACAATAAATTACAACTTCAATACTGTCTACTTTCCAAAAAGGTTTCTTTTGGGGCTATTTCTACTGTCCTGGCATTTTAGGGCCTCAAGAAATGAGATAGGCATAGTTTGTGGACTCCCTAACATTTAAACAGGCTAAATAATATACACTGATTTGGCATATCAGAATACATTTTGGCCTAAATTTATGAAGAAAGATTATTTATTTGCAAAATGTTTTCTTTCAGAATTGTTGGTATTTCTCTTACATCCTCTGACACCCGATGGTATTTGCCTTCACTAATGGGTAATGGCGCACTCTGCAGGAGCAGGCTAGGAAGATAATTCATTATCAGGTTAATACAAAAAAACTTTTGTACTTCAGCACGCCACTAGGGGGCCATCCCTCAGCCATTACCAGAACCTCATCTGATATTACCTCAGTTTGAAGCTGCCTAGCATCAGGAGTAGAGCTAGGTCTTCCCTGCTGAGACCTAGAGTCTCGGTTTTCTTTATATTTTTTTCTGAAATTATGTTTTTCTTTACACAATAGATTTTATTTTCTCTCACTATCACTAGTTAGTCAGGGATTCCTTTCCTGGAGGACTACAAGTGACCGCAGAGCTGGGCCTCGGACTAGGTATCATAGATCCTTATGGAGTCCCAGCCTGCCAACGAGCATCGCAGGTTACTGGTACGCCCAGGCCTCGCAACGACTGTGCCCCTCCATATGGGGACAAGTCTGCGGAGCTGCGCTTCGCTGAGGATGTCTCAACCCGGTTCGCCCGCGTTTTGCCAGCGTCCCTCCATGGCTGACGGCACCCCCACATTAAGGTGGGAGATCTCCCTTATCTGAGTGGTTCTCACTTCTGGACTGGTGAGTACTGAACCCCCTTGTCCCTGGGGAAGTTTGGGGGGGTTGTGGGCCCCCTCTTAGGGGATAGCAGGGCTGGTGGTCTCTGGAAGATCCCCCTTCTGGCCGGGCTGTGGGTTCTCCCCCCCCCCACACTCCCACGGGGGGCGCTGTATGGGGTACTGTAGGGTGCTCCCAGGGGTCCCTGTGGATAGCCAGAGTGTGTTTTGTGCACTTATTTGCCGCTTGTTGGGGCGGCCGCCATTTTGGGTGGTGTGCAGAATCTAAGCTCTGTGTGAGACAGCAGCCATGTAGGGAATCTGCTAGGGCTCCCGGTCGGGCGCCATCTTGGATGTGGGCAACATGCCTAGTAAGGGCAAGCGGCCATTTTCCCTGTGACTTTTGTTATACTGTAGGCTTTCAATAGGCACCTTTTCTCTGGGCTCGAGGGCTGGCCTCTAGTGATGTGAGGTCACTTCCTCCTTCTTCACAGTCTCCTCTACAGGACGCATGGTGGGCAAGTACTGACAGGCTGGGGGGATTTTTGCTTATTCCTCTGCCATTTTTCAACCAAATCAGATTTTGTTTATGGCTTGTTTGTTTTCACAAGGGATTCTTTCTGTTTGTGCAGATTGCAGGGGGGGGGGGGGGGGGTCCGCGGAACTGCTGATTTAAAGGGCCAGCGTCCCTTTTTTAATTTTAAGGCAAAATGGACTCCCATGATAACAAATTCCCTGCAGACCTGGTGGGCGCTTCGGGTACACCTGAATCCTCCTCCATGGCCTCCATATCTGCTGCACTTGCGACTTTGGCGTCCCAGGTGAATCTGCTGATGTCAGAACGCTCCTCCAAAAAACGGCCTGTGCCCTCCCAGTCCTCTGACTCCAAGCCCAAATTGGTTGCCACGGACGATGGCCCCCCCTGAGGGGTCCCGGTCCCCCGCTTCTGAGCAGGATGAGGAGGAATCTTCCCCCTCGGTAGCGCGGGAACGCGCTACGATGAATGTTCTCATTAGCGCCATTAAAGAAGCTCTTGTTCTTGACGATGAGCCATCTCAGTCACGTAAGCGGTCTGCTTTCGGGTTCGACAGACCCCAGAAGTCTGGTCAGGCTTATACCTGCCCTGAGGAATTTCACGCGATTGTGAATGACCAGTGGCGGCGCATTAAGCACATAGTGGTGCCTAAGCATTTTTTCCGTCCGCTATCCTTTCGCGGAGGCGGTAGAAAAACGTTAGACGGTGTCCCCAAAAGTGGATCACACTGTGTGTCGGCTGAATAAGTCCACCTTGATGCCAGTTAAGGATTCCCCGGTTTTCCGTGATCCGGCGGATAGGAGGGTGGAGGCACTCTCCTGTCACATTTATATGGTGGCAGGTTCCCTATTGAAACCTTTTTTGCCTCGGTGATGACCTCTCAGGCACTCATGGTATGGGGCAAGGGGCTTCGTAGCACCCTGGTGGCAGAGTCAGCCTCCCCGACTGCCCTTGCAATGGTTGAGCAGCTCATCCAAACTGGGATGAATCCTCCTTGGAGGAGGCTCCTTTGGTTGCCCTGTTGTTGGCGGTGGGGATCGCGATCCGCTGCATTACCTGGTTGAAGAGCTGGTCGGCTGACCACCCGCCAAGAAGACGGTGTCTGAGATTCCCTATGTGAGAGGTCGTCTTTTTGGGGAAACTCTGGACGAGTTAATTAAGGGGCTCACAGGAGGTAAGAGTACTCTGTTGCCCCAGGTCACTAAGGGTAAGTCCCCCCGCGCCTGGAGGGGACTCTCCTTCAAGAATCAATGTACGAAAACCCTTTCCGACCTCCTGGTGGCCAGAAGAAATCGTGGACGGGTAAGCCAAAAGCCGGACAGTCTGGCTCGGTGGCCCAGTCCACCTCTTCCTGAAGGGACACCCTCACCCGTTGTCGAGGTGAGGGGACGTCTGCGTTGTTTTCAGGAACCCTGGTTGTCCGGCATTCAGGACAGGTGGGTTCACAAACTGATTCGTTCAGGCTACAAGATTGAGTTTCGATCTCGCCCTGCAGACAGGTTCTTTTCGTCCAATCTCCAGCTGTCCCGCGATCGTCTAAGAGATCTCAAGGGGGCAGTGCACGATCTGCTCGCCCAAGAAGTCATTGTACCCGTTCCTTCACGGGAACGGTTTTGCGGGTTTTACTCCAACCTGTTCACAGTGCCCAGGAAAGAGGGCAAGGTGCATTTGATTCTGAACTTGAAATCTCTGAACCGCTGTGTGTGGGTGCAGAAGTTCAGGATGGAATCCATCCGGTCGGGGGTAGCATCGTTGAGACCCGGGGACTTTCTGGCTTCAATAGACTTGAAGGATGCGTATCTGCACATCCCTATTTTCGAGGGTCATCAGAGATATCTCCGCTTCGCGGTGGCTGGGGAGCACTACCAGTTTGTGGCGTTGCCTTTCTGCCTCGCTTCGGCTCCCAGGGTCTTCACCAAGGTGTTGGCTCCGGTTCTAGCTTTACTGCGTTTACGGGGCATTGCGGTCCTCGGTTACCTGGAGGACCTCTTGTTAAGGTCGAACTCATGTGTGACCCTGACGAGCATTCTGGCCGTGACAGTTCAGACACTCCAGGAAATTGGCTGAACCATCAGCTTTCAGAAGACGGCACTGATCCCCTCAACTCGTCTTCAGTACCTGGGGATGGTCCTGGATTCGGCTCAATCTCGGGTTTTCCTCCGGGAGGATAAACTCAGGACTTTACGGGGCCCTCAGGCTCAATGATCTCTCCTCTTTGCGGACCTGCATGCGGGTTCTGGGCTTGATGGTCTCAGCCTTCGAAGCAGTTCCATTTCCTCAATTTCATACCAGGACTCTGCAAGCGGAGATCCTAGCCAGGTGGGACAGGACGCCTCAGTCCTTGGAAAGGAGGATTTCCTTGCGTTGCCCGGTGCGGTCGGATCTCTTGTGGTGGCTCCAGTCGCCGTCTGTGACACAGGGCCAGTCTTTCCGACCTCTGTTGTGGACGATTCTCACCACGGATGCCAACCTTTCGGGCTGGGGAGGAGTTCTGGGCACGCTCTCTGCCCAGGGGACCTGGTCGGCGGGGGAAGACCCTGATACCAATCAATGTCCTGGAGCTCTGGGCGATAAAGCTTTGTCTATTCCGGTGTTCATCTCAGCTTCAGGGGACGGACAATGCCACGGCTGTGGCATACATAAATAACCAAGGGGGCATGAAGAGTGCCCGGGCGGCCATGGAAGTGGCCGAGATCCTGTCTTGGGACGAATCGCATGTACCGGCGATCTCGGCTGTTCACATTCCGGGTGTGGAAAACTGGCAGGCGGACTATCTGAGTCGCCAGACCCTGGACCAGGGGGAATGGTTCCTGCACCCGAAGCTGTTTTGCCTTCTGTGCGCCCCTTGGGGAACCCCGAATGTGGATCTGTTCGTGTCCTGCCTCAACAAAAGGGTGGAAAGGTTTGTGGCCAGAACTCGCGATCCTCTGGCGGATGCCGTGGATGCGTTGGTGGTGCCTTGGCACCGCTACCGGCTGATCTATGCCTTTCCTCCAATTCAACTGCTGTTCAGGTTCCTTCGCAGGGTGGCGTCAGAACGGATGTCAGTGATTCTAGTGGCCCCAGACTGGCCTCGACGGTCCTGGTACACGGACATCGTCGAACCTCCCTGGCGGCTTACGCTGCGAGACAATCTTCTGTCTCAAGGGCCGATCTTCCATCCTGCTTTACAGTCGCTGGCTTTAACGGCATGGCTGTTGAAAGCCAGGTCCTGAGGGATAGGTGTCTTATCACCGCACTTGGAAAGCGTATATCGCTTGGTGCAAAACGAATGGTCTTCATCCTCGTTCTTTCTTGGTGGCGAAGGTCTTGGCCTTCCTCCAGAAGGGCGTGGATCAGTGTCTGGCACTGACTACGGTTAAGGGTCAGTTGTTGGCCTTGGCCATCTTTTTTCAGCGACCGTTGGCATCGCATTCTTTGGTCCGCACCTTTATTCAAGGGGTGCGGCATTTGGCTCCCCCGAGGAGAGTTCCTATGCCTCCTTGGGATCTGAATCTGGTTTTGTCAGTGTTACAAAAACCTCCTTTCGAGAACATCAGAGAGATTCCTCTGTCTGTGTTGTCACAGAAAGTTGCTTTTCTGGTGGCAATCACTTCGGCTCGCAGAGTGTCTGAATTGGCGGGCTTGTCCTGCCATTCTCCTTATCTGGTACTTCATAGAGATAAGGTGGTTCTGCGACCGAGTCAATTTTTTCTTCCCAAGGTGGTTTCTTCATTCCACCACAATGAGGATATCGTGCTGCCTTCGCTGTGTGCACGACCCAAGCATCCTAAGGAGTTTGTCTTGCATTCTCGGGATGTGGTCCGGGCAGTCAAGGTCTACCTGTCTGCCACGGAGTTGATTCGTGAGTCTGATTCACTATTTTGTTCTTCCTGAGGGACTTCGGAAGGGATTGGCAGCCTCTGCGACAACCATTTCTAAGTGGATCAGACAGACGATTGTTCAAGCCTATTCCATTAAGGGTCAGGTTCCTTCTTTCCCGGGAAAGGCTCATTCTACTCGAGCCGTTAGTGCCTCTCTGGCTTTTCGCCATCTGGCATCTGTGGCTCACGTGTGCAAGGCGGTGACCTGGTCGTCTGTGCACACTTTCACTAAGTTTTACAAACTTGACGTTTTGGCATCTTTGGATACTTCCTTTGGCCGCAAAGTTTTGAGTGCGGCAGTGGTTTAAGGGGACACTATTTTTCGGTCCCTCCTTATGGGGTGTTTGTTCTGGGTTTATTCCAGGTTTTTCCTGTGGGCTCAGGTTGTTACTAGCCCGGTTATTTGCATTACCTTCTAAATTGGTTGCGTTGTTTTCCCACCCCTCATACCTGCACTGCTTTGGGACGTCCCATTAGTGAAGGCGAATACCATCGGGCGACCACTGTCAGAGGACGTAAGAGAAAATAGAATTTTTGTAAGAACTTACCGTAAAATTCTTTTCTCTGAGTCCTCTGACAGTCGCCGCCCCCACCCCTCTGTTTTTTGGATCTGGGGGTTGTGGCCTTCCGGTACTGCTTGCTACAAACTGAGGTAATATCAGATGAGGTTCTGGTAATGGCCCCCTAGTGGCGTGCTGAAGTACAAAAGTTTTTTTGTATTAACCTGATAATGAATTGTCTGCCTAGCCTGCTCCTGCAGAGTGCGCCATTACCCATTAGTGAAGGCTAATACCATTGGGCGGCGACTGTCAGAGGACTCAGAGAAAATGATTTTACGATAAGTTCTTACAAAAATTCTATTTTTTTCATTTATATACCATAAAATAAAAATAAAACAGCGGTGAATAAATACCACCAAAAGAAAGCTCTGTCTCAAAAAATTATAAAAAATTAATTTGGGTACTGTGTTGCATGACTAAGTAATTGTCATTCAAAGTGTGACGGTGCTGAAATCTGAATATTGGCCTCGGCAGGAAGGGGGTAAAAGTGAAATTGTTAAAGCTGAACCCTAGATAGATATAAAAGCGAGACAATATTATAACTCTGTAATCTTTAATACATCAATAAATATATATTTTAAATGCAAGCAGAGTAAGCACCTTTGAATGGGTAAAATCCTCTTGCAGTCCCTGTAAAGCAGGGCTGAAGTGTGAGAGGAAGAAGCGGTACAAGGAGCCAATCAGTTCATGTGCTGACAAGAAGCATGCAGATATGAAGAGAGAGCAGAGAGGTGAGCTCATGGCTGTGCTGCTTCTCCTTTCACTGTCCAGACTTTGGCTGGGGCGGGTCAAGGATGACTTGGACAAGGATGAGGTAGACTGAGGGCATCTAGCAGCAGAAAAAAGTGCTGTAGGGGAAATCTCAGTATTAGATGTAAATATTGTAGCGAGGACCGGCTCACACTGGAATGCACATGTTCCAGTATGACACATTCTTGTGCAGTTTGATTTTGACAGCTTATTCATTTGAATGGCCTGCAAATTGCACTGAAATGTAGAAAAAGTAATGCAAGTGCTACTTTTTTTTTTTAAAACACACAGCACCAAATCGCATGGTACTGCAGTGTGATTTGGTGCCCCCAAATGCGTTGTTGTTCAGTATGGCACCTGTATTTAGATTGCAAGGGAAACACGTTTTATTGTGCTATTTGTTTTTTTTCTTGTTACTTTTGTCTAAAATTATGCTTTTAGTAAATAGTTGATATGCAAAATCCTTAGTGCTGTTTATAGGCTTGCAGCAAACTAGGCGCATACCACGTACAGTGAACATCAGTACAATCAAATAGATAGATTCAAGGATCATGTGCGCTGTATGCGTGTACATTGTGACATACATGCAGACCCATGATGCAAGCGTACATTACTGATTTATGTATCCCTGCCATTGTTTATCACCCCTAGTATGTCATCCTATAACTTCTCATTAAATAGAATGTGGCATTGAAAAGTACAATGCCTTTTTTATTGTCATTTTTTACAATACTGTATCTTCATCCATCTTACATTGTTTTTTGTCTGTGTAAATGTTATTAAATTACATTTTTATCTCGTGGTTACCTCTGTCCATAGGATGATGAGACTCTGTGTGAACTCTGTATACTTCATACAATTTGCTTAATATTTACATTTGTCACTCTGGTGACATATGATTTACACTTTCACAGGAAAATCATTACCAGAATGTCATTAGTAAGCAACATTTCCAGCATCTTACCCTCTAATTAATTAATACACCCCCACCCCCCCAGCCCTCTTCTTCCATTAACACTTTCCTACTTCACAGTTCTTCTTCTGCAATGGGAATTTGGTGAAATAAATCAGTTTAGTATATCTAGTAGTAGTTAGCCACGTTTAGCTGGGCTTGTTGAAGACATTTTGCAGTTTATCCAAACCACTTCTTCACTTCTAATGAGTGTCAGGAAAATACTCCAACATTTACACCCATCAGCCATAACATTATGACCGCTGAATAATTATCTGATGACGGTGGCATCTGAAAGTCAGATATATTAGGCAGCAAGTGAACATATTGTCCCTGAAGTTGATGTGTTAAAAGCAGAAAATTTGGGCAAGTGGTAGGATTTGAGCAACTTTGACAAGGGTCAAATTTTAATGGTTGGACAACTGGGGGTCCCACTCTGCAGTGTTTAGGACCTATGAAATGTGGTCCAAGGAAGGAAAACCATTAAACTGATGGCAGGGTCATGGGTGGCCAAAGCTCATTGACGCATGTGGGGAGAATAGGCCTGCCCGTATAATCCAATCCAATCAAAGAGCTACAAATGGCTGAAAAAGTTAATGCTGGTTCCGATAGAAAGGTTGCAGAACACACAGTGCATAGCAGTTTGTTGTATATGAGGCTGTGTAGCCAAAGACCAGTCAGGGAACCCATAATGGCCCATGTCCACAGCCAAAAGTATCAGAAGTGCACCACAGTGCAATGGAAGATGATGGCCTGGTCTGATGAATTACAGTTTTTTTTACATCGTGCAGATCACTGAGTGCGTGTGTATCGCTTACCTGGAGAAGAGATGGGACCAGGCTGCACTATAAGAAGTCCGATTAATGGAGGCCCCACCTCACAACTTACAAGACTTAAAGGATGTGCTACTGACAGCTTTCTGCCAGATACCACAGCAACCTTCAGGTCTAGTGGAGTTCTTTTACATGGGCTGTCTGACTCAGTCCGTCGTAGTTTTTCAGGTGGACCTCATTTGATGTCAGCAGACACATGTCCCCTGACACCGCCACCATCCGGTCTAATTCTGTTTGCCAAAAACAGACAGATGATGGTCCAATTCCCCATCTATCTGGGGATCGGAGGGCATCAGATGGAAATGGACAGGCAGTCTGTTTCCATTCAATTGCCCCATAGAGGAGAGCGGGACTGTGTCCATGTCCGCTCTGCATTGTTGAGCTGACAAGGACCTGCCATCCATGTGCTCAGCAGGGATCAGCGGAGAGATCCCGGCGCTGAGTAAGTGGATTCCGCTTCCTGGAGGCGCCCATATAAAAGGGGACTTAGACTGATGGGTGTATATCAACACAGGGAGCCCTGACACCTTTATCCAATCACCATGGAAAGGTAGATGTTATTGTCCAACAACAGGATAGAAAGTGTGAATGCTGTGGAGAAACATCATTATTTGTAGCTGTAAAAAAGAACATTAATACCATAAAAAAGCCTTTTACTGTTAGACATGTCACTTCTTTATATTCCCTTTTGAGGAAAGCAGTCCTTCTTGGAGTTTTACGTTTTGGTATATAATTTAAATAGGTGGGCATTGACTATTTATTGATGGCTAGCCCAAGGCAAACATACTTAGCCTCATATATAAAAGTGTCATGCTTTCAAACTGGTTCTTTCCAGGCAGAGTTACTACAGCCAAAGACACCTCCTTTATGTCAGCCCTCTTAACAGCCTCTCGCCTGCTACCAGGGCCAAGGACAAGGGGTGGGCAGGAGGGTTGGCTGCCCTGGGCACTGTGGTATCATGTGAGGTGTAGGGGGCACCACAAGAAGGTTGGGGGAGGGGGAACTTGGGAGGCAGTATGAGAAAATAATTGTTATAGGAGAAAATATTCCGGAAGGTGCGCTAGAAGTGGTGATTTGAGGGGATATGTGTTGGGAGGGGGGATGGGGGAAAAAGATATGTGCTAGGAGCAAGAGTTTGGGGTAGGTTGTGCTAGAAGAGGATTTTTTTTTTTTGGGGGGGGGGTTGTGCTAGCAGGGAGGATTATTGGAATTGGGAGTAATTGTACTAGGAGGTGGAATTTGGGGGGGGGGGGGGATATGTGCTAAGATGGAAGCAGTGGTGAATTTGTGCTGGAAGGGAGAATTTGGAGTGGGGGGAGAGGATTTGTGCTCAAAGGGGAACTTTTAGGGGTAGAGGATTTTTACTAGGAGAGGGGATTTTTTTTCAGAGAGGGTAGATTTGTGCTGGGGTCACATGGTAATGAGAGAATTTGGGGGGGGGTATAGATTTGTGCTGGGAAGGGCATTTCAGCAGGGGTGGATTTGTATTGGAAGGAGGAGAAATTTATGCTTAGGGGATGAGCATGCCGATTAGTGCTCAATTTTTTTTTTTTTTTGGGGGGGGGGGGGGTCTTTTGCTGACACATACATGACACATACACATACATGCTCAAACAGCTTGTTTAATATATACTGTACATATTAATACACCTATATTAATGTAGAACGTAAATGTAAGGACACAAAATAGTAAAAAAGTTATATATACAGTATCCAAAAAAGTGAGTGCGCCTCTCACATTCATGTGACAACACTGAAGAAATGATACTTTGTTACAATGTAAAGTAGTGAGTGTTCAGCTTTTATAACAGTGTCAATTTGCTGTCCCCTTTAAAATAACTCAACACACTAAACTCAATAACTAAAATATTTACAAAAATGTGAGGGGTGTACTGACTTTTGTGAGATACTGTATTTTGAACTGGGGATAGGTAGCAGAGTGAGTTCTGTTCCCTGGAATAAGCCAACAGCAAAATAAGGAACGAGAGGAGGAATTCCATTATTGTCTTGGGGATGTTCACACCTATGCAATGCGCTTCTGTGCAGCTTGATAAAAAATTCAGGTGCTTCTTTTGGTGCAGTTTGGCCCCATAGACTTCAATAGAAGTGCATGAAAAATGTATAAAAAACACAGAAATAGTGTCAGGTACCTTGGTTGAGGCCGAAGTGCTGAGAGGGCTTCCCTTGCAGCTCGGTGCGGATCACCCCTGGAGGTGAGACAGGAGATGACACGTCCCAAGGAGCACTGGATGCTGGTGAAATCCGGATGGATGGATGGTATGGTATGGACACCCAGGACCGCTTCCAGGAGATCTAAAGGTGCTCAGTGGAAAAAGACACAAGGTTAATGCCAGGCCGAGGGTCATACACAGTTAATCAGTCCGGAAGTAATGAGCCAAGTGGAAGGTAGCAAAGGGGCAAGACAAGAGAGAGTCCGTGAGATCCAAGCCAAGGTCGGTACACAGGAGATCCAGCAGGGGTGTCAGAGCAAAGAGTGGTCAGGTAAGCCAAGGTCGATCAAGGGAGAAGATGCAGACAGGTCAAAGAAGCAAGCCGGGTCAAAACAGGAACACAGGTAAACGGACAGGTCACGGGTACAGGAGCTGACGATAAACCAGCACTGAGCACACCGGAAGAGCGTCTTATATAGGGCCAGGGCTGGGGAGATGGGCGTGGTGACACACCTGCTCTGCATCCGGCGATCTATTGCTGTTGAATGGTGATTCCTTTCCTGACAGTGCCCCCCCCTGAGGGGCAGCCTCTGGATGCCCAACGACCATGTTTTTCTGGAAATTTTTTGTGAAATTCTCTCAAAAGTTTAGGGGCGTGGATGTTACTCAATGGTTCCCATGAATTGTCCTCCGGAGGATATCCTTTCCATTTAATCAAGTATTGAGTACGGTTGCCTCTTTGTCGACAATCCAAGATATTCTCAACCTCAAATTCAGGCTCCCCTTCTACTGAAACTGGAGGAGGTGGTACCTCTTCTCTTCCCGGGAAGGGGCTTGGTACCGCTGGCTTAAGTAGCGAGGCATGAAATACTGGATGAATTTTGAAAGAGCCGGGCAAGGCCAATTCAAAGGCCACAGGATTCACCACTCTCTTGACCTGAAAAGGACCGATGAATCTTGGCCCCAATTTCTTGGATGGGCAGGATAATTTCAAATTAATTGAAGAGAGCCAAACTCGATCTCCAACTTTGTACACTGGGTTCTCCCTCCGTTTGAGGTCAAAGAATTTCTTATAGTCCTGTTGTGCTTTATGAATATTGTCTCGTAACAACTGGAAATTAGTTTTAATGGCTGCTAGCCGATCATGGACTGCGGGAACCGTTATTTCCTGATCCAAGTTAGGCAAAAAAGAAGGATGAAAGCCATAATTAGCCCAAAACGGGGTTTGGTTGGTTGCGGCGTGTATGGAATTATTGTAGGCAAATTCTGCGCATGGAAGCAGGGAGGTCCAGTCGTCCTGAGAGCTGGTGCAAAAACATCGGAGGTACTGTTCCAGGGTTTGATTGGTTCTCTCTGTTTGCCCATTACTTTGTGGATGGTAAGCAGATGACAGGGACACTTCAACCGACAAGGACTTGCAGAGCTCCTTCCAAAATCTAGAGGTGAATTGAACACCTCGGTCTGACACTATATTATTTGGAAGTCCATGTAGCCTGACCACCTCTTTGATAAATGTGTTGGCTGTTTCCAGGGCGGAGGGAGTGCCCCTCATGGGCAAGAAGTGAGCCATTTTTGAGAGTCGGTCCACGACTACCAAGATGGTGGAAAACCCCTCTGAGGGTGGTAGCTCAACTATAAAGTCCATAGACAGACCTTTCCAGGGCTGCTCGGGAATCGGCAATGGTCTTAACAGGCCCCATGATTTGACTTTAGCCCCTTTGTTACGTTGGCACGTGATGCAGGAATTTACATAGCTTCTGCAGTCCTGATGTAGCTTAGGCCACCAGAAGCGGCGTTGGATAAGTTCGTAGGTCTTTTTTACCCCGAAATGTCCAGCGAGTTTGTGGTCGTGAAAGGTTTTAAGGACCAACAATCTCACTTGTGTAGGAACAAAAATTTTTCCCTGGTGCCAGAGGAATCCTTCCCGTTTATTTAGAGAACCGGCTTCGAGTTCAGTACATTGAGTAGAGGCTTGCTGAATTGTGGACTGTAGGTCAGTGTGAATTAGAAAAAAGTTTTGAGCTGATAGGATGGTATTGGGCTCCGTCGTGCTGGGAGTATCCGGAAACATTCGGGACAGGGCGTCTGCCTTTCCATTCTTAGATCCTGGTCTGTAGGTAATATGGAAATTAAAGCGTGAAAAGAATAGAGCCCACCGGGCTTGCCGAGGTCTTAGGCGTCTAGCAGTCCTGAGATACTCTAGATTCTTGTGATCCGTGAATATCATGATAGGGTGTGCCGCGCCTTCAAGCAGGTACCTCCATTCTTCTAGAGCACATTTAATAGCCAGAAGTTCCCGATCCCCCACATCGTAGTTCTTCTCTGGGGGTGACATTTTCCGAGAGAAGAAAGCTACTGGGTGTAGCAGGGTCTTCGGGCCTTGTCGCTGGGACAGAATAGCCCCTGTGGCTACTTCCGAAGCATCCACTTCGAGAATATAAGGTAAGACCGGGTCGGGGTGTTGAAGAATAGGTGCGGTCACAAACAGGCTTTTTAATTTATCAAAAGCTGACTGAGCCTCCGGTGACCAGCGGAAGCGAATCTGCTGGCGCGTTAGTTGGGTGATGGGTGCGATAATTGTTGAGAATCCCTTTATGAATCTTCTGTAGAAGTTAGCGAAGCCCACAAATCGCTGAACTCCCTTCATATCAGTGGGGGCTGGCCACTCCAAAATGGCTTTTACTTTTTGTGGATCCATAGAGACACCCTCAGTTGAAATAATAAGCCCTAGGAACTGGATGGACTTCCTCTCAAATTCACATTTTTCCAGTTTCACATAGAGCCCATGTTTCCTTAAGGTGGTTAATACTTTTTTGACATGAATCCGGTGGAGTTCCAGAGTGGAGGAGAAGACCAAGATGTCATCTAGGTACACGATTAAGAAGTTGTCCAGGAACTCTCGAAAAATGTCATTGACTAGATGTTGAAATGTGGCCGGGGCATTACATAGCCCGAAGGGCATGACCAGATATTCGAAGTGGCCGAAACGGGTTCTAAACGCCGTTTTCCACTCATCCCCTTCTCGGATGCGAATAAGGTTGTACGCTCCTCGGAGGTCTAATTTGGTAAAGACCCGGGCAGACCGGAAGCGCTGGAACAATTCTGGAATCAAGGGGAGAGGATAACGATTTTTGATGGTAACTTTGTTGAGTTCCCGGTAATCAACACAGGGTCTTAACGTGCCATCTTTTTTCTCAACAAAGAAGATTCCAGCGCCAGCTGGGGAGGACGAGGGCCGGATGAACCCCTTTTCCAGGTTCTCGTTGACATAAGTCCGAAGAGTTTCTAATTCCTTCTCAGATAAGGGAAATATTCTTCCAAAAGGGATCTCGGCTCCTGGAAGAAGCTCAATGGGGCAGTCGTACGGCCTGTGAGGGGGTAGAGCATCAGCCTTTTTTTTGTCGAATACATCCCTAAAGTCCTGATAGGCTGCGGGAATGTCTTCAGGAAGGTCTAGGGCTGGCTGAACGGCCAGACATGTGGCAGGAGCGTTGGGTCCAGGGGGAAAGCAATGGTCCAGGCAATATTTGGACGAGAAGGAAATCCTCTTCTTCACCCAGTCAATTTGTGGGTTATGAGCCTGGAGCCATGGAAGGCCTAGGATAACCGGGAATAAGGGAGAGGACAAGACATCAAAGCGGAGGAGCTCTTGATGGCCCGAGTTTGTGGTAGTGAGTACCGGATAGGTTTCTCTGGTCACAGGTCCGGAACTAGGCAGGGACCCGTCGGCCAGAAAGACTTGAAGCCGTTGCTCCTTAATTTGTAGGGGGACCCCCAGTTTCCTTGCTAGTGTACAATCCAGAAAACAACTGCAAGCTCCGGAGTCAACAATTGCCGTGAGCTGGATCTTCTCTTCTGCTACCTGTAAGGAGATAGGAAGGATAAGGTGAGCAGGGGATGGCTCAGAGACCTGACAGTTCAAGACAGACCGTGAATAGCACTTACTGGGCCTCACGGGGCAGTTGCGGAGGAAGTGGCCGGAGGCTCCACAGTATAGACAGAGGTTAGCCTGGCGGCGACGTTGTCTCTCTTCGGGTGTTAGGGAGGAACGAATTAGTCCAATCTGCATGGGTTCACCGTCCGCAGAGGCATTCATAGCTGGTGCAGGGGGAGGAGAGGCGGCAAACGGGACCTTAGGCATCACCCAAGAAGCTCGGGCCCCCTGGAGGCGTTCTGAGCGTCGTTCCCGCAGACGCCTGTCCATTTGGATGGCTAGAGAGATCAAGTCTTCCAGGGATGCAGGTGTCTCTATCCGAGCAAGCTCATCTTTTAGAGCTTCAGAGAGGCCATGACGGTACTGGTATTTCAATGCCGCCTCATTCCAGTCCGTGTCGGCTGCCCATCTACGGAAGTCTACAGTGTAGTCCTCGGCCGGGCGTTTATTCTGCTGTAAGGCATGTAAAGCAGACTCTGCTGTGACCGTGCGCTGAGGATCTTCATATAGCTGGGCCATGGCCTCAAAAAAGGAGCTTACTGAGTTCAAGGTAGGACTCTTCTGTTCAAGGAGGTTGTGTGCCCAAGTCTGGGGTTCTTCAGCTAATAAGGAGATTATAAACCCCACTTTAATGGATTCCGAGGAGAAGGTCCTGGGCTGAAGAGCCAAATATAATAAACAGGCATTTTTGAAAGCCCTAAATTTCCTTCGCTCCCCACGGAAGCGTTCAGGCGTGGGCACCCGTGGCTCTGGTGGCGGAGCTGAAGCTGAATGGGCGGAGCTAGCTTGATCCGGTTGAGAAGGAGCCGGTAAAGAGCTAGTGGCAGGCTGATTAGGATCATTCGGAAGAGATGAGCCGGCTAGGTTTACTACCCGACCTTCCAGTTGGAAGTAGCCATCTTGCAGTCTTTGTACGGCTTGGGTTAGGGCTGAAACCTGTTGGCATAAAGCCTCGAGCGGGGAAGCACCTCTGTCGGCCTCTGACATGGCTGGTTTATGCTGTCAGGTACCTTGGTTGAGGCCGAAGTGCTGAGAGGGCTTCCCTTGCAGCTCGGTGCGGATCACCCCTGGAGGTGAGACAGGAGATGACACGTCCCAAGGAGCACTGGATGCTGGTGAAATCCGGATGGATGGATGGTATGGTATGGACACCCAGGACCGCTTCCAGGAGATCTAAAGGTGCTCAGTGGAAAAAGACACAAGGTTAATGCCAGGCCGAGGGTCATACACAGTTAATCAGTCCGGAAGTAATGAGCCAAGTGGAAGGTAGCAAAGGGGCAAGACAAGAGAGAGTCCGTGAGATCCAAGCCAAGGTCGGTACACAGGAGATCCAGCAGGGGTGTCAGAGCAAAGAGTGGTCAGGTAAGCCAAGGTCGATCAAGGGAGAAGATGCAGACAGGTCAAAGAAGCAAGCCGGGTCAAAACAGGAACACAGGTAAACGGACAGGTCACGGGTACAGGAGCTGACGATAAACCAGCACTGAGCACACCGGAAGAGCGTCTTATATAGGGCCAGGGCTGGGGAGATGGGCGTGGTGACACACCTGCTCTGCATCCGGCGATCTATTGCTGTTGAATGGTGATTCCTTTCCTGACAAATAGCCTGAAAATGTACATGAGTGAATCTATCCATAGTAGTTTAACTCACTTCTTAGCTCCACAAACAAAATAGTGTCCAAGGCCATAGCAAAGCAGGCACTGAGCCAGAATGTTCAATCCAGGACAAAACTCGCATGGAGGGATCTCAGAGGCATATACCAATCCTGTCCAGGACTTTCACTGTCAGAGTCTAATTCTCATCATCCCAATATATGTATATATCCTTATCCCTTTAAAGTGTATTTTAAGCCATTTTTTTTAGATTACAGTAGGAAAGGGCTGAAACTCCTAGTAGGTTTGTGTTTTCTGTGTTCCACTGGGAGACTTCCCTCCACCTTCTGTACTGGAGACACAACAGGAATTGAGAGGGAATCTCTTTTAAAGCTAAAGAAATTCCCATGTGAGAGAGCTGTCATAGGGACAGGTGTCTGGGTTGGAGGCTTTCCCCTCACTTTTTGCTCCGGTGACAACTCTATAACATTAGCTTTCCCCTTTCGGTCTTAGGTTACCGTGGTCACAGGCACACATAGAGCGGGAAATCTTCCCAGTGGGGGCACAGACAGCAATAAAACCTGACAGTGGTTCTAATCCTTCCAAACTCTATCCGAAACAAAATGTTGCCTTTGTAAACACTTTGAATACCTAGCAAATTTTCCAGTTAGGGGTACTTTCCCTGACGGTCACAACACTAAAGCTGGCCATAAATGCATCTAAATTTAGCCGATTCAGCAGGGACCAGCTGAATTTCAATCTTGAACAGGATTGTTGGAAAGTTTTAATTTGTTAAGTGCAGGCAGCTGATGAGCTGCAGCACTGATCAGTGTATTCTGACAGCGGAGGAGTCCTGCTGTCAGAATACAATAGCACAGCAGGGAGGATGGGGGGATTTGAGTTGGATGGGGGAATCTGTCCATTAACTGATTGAGCAAAAAAAGATAATCCATCTATGGGCAGCTTAATTCTCCCGCAGGTAAATTACTGTAAAGTCAACACCCTGTGCAGCTGCTAGGGCTACAGGGCTGAATGTTTTCATAGGTTGAGAAGGGCATCAATATTGTCCACTCTGATAATGCTCCTCATTGGATGTCAATGTCAGGACACACATAGCTCCACCCACAGGCATTATAAATAACAGAACTTAATTAAGGATCTAGAATGGGTGTACTTCATTAGTATTGGCACAGTGGTGGCAGTGGTTTTCCTGAATCTTTCCTCCAGATTTCGATGCTAAAAAGAACTCTTGTGATGATGTCACAGGGAAAAAAGGGGACTGGGTATAAAGGGGGAACAGTAGGTTTACTAATAGGATAACTACTGCTTATAGAGAGACTTTAAACCGGAACTTAACCCTCCTATCCTTTTCAGCCAAGAAAGCTGCCATCTTACTCTGCTTGATCTTCAACTGCCATGGTGCTGCACATGATCAGTTATGACACCAGCCATTTGGTGGTTTGACAGTAATAATGGGCTCAGGTGTGTTCAGGATGTACCCACCAGGAAGCCGTCATTACACATGGCCAATCATAGGCAGCGTGTGTACGTGCAGCTACGGGCCAGGAAATGCCTCACTGCCTATGATTGGTGGTGTGCCATGACGGCTTCCTGGCAGGTATGATCCAAACACACCTGAGCCCATCTCTATTTGACAGTTTGGTTAAAAACACAAACAAACGTGACAGCTAGCTTTCTCGGCATGCTGGTGTAAGGTTCTGGCACTCTCAGTGCCTCCTATCACATCATTTCCGGGTGCTTTCCATCTACCTAGATAGATGAAGCACATATAGGTGTGTTTCCCTTTAAGAGTGCTGATGTCATCACTGAGCGCCGGACTGAATAGCTATTTAAATCACCAGCTCTCACTCACATGTGTTCGTTCAACCTGCTGTGTGCCTAGATGTGCCTTGATGCTAACCTGTCTTGAAGCTCTCATGCTTGCAAGCATACCTCGCTGTCGGAACCACGCTGCGCTGATCCCTGTATCCCGCTACCGGATCATCTGCTCTTGTCTAACCTCTCCTCTGCTACATTGCTACTAGTGATAAGTACCCCACAGGGGAAACCTCAATAACCTTCATAGTAAAGCTTACACTGTCTAGCTCTGCATACTAAGGACTGTTACTACATCTGCACTATCTAGATTGCTAGCTCTTGAGCCTACTATCATCTGCTCTTGCACTGGGTTAGTCTCTCCTGTATGTCATCTGCTATCCTATCATCTACTACCATACATAATTGCTAACCTATCTGCATCCCACCTGTTACTATCTCATTCTCAAGAACATTCCTCTCAAGTGTCTGTCACCTATCGTCTCAACTCAACCTGTCTCTTCAGCCTATCACCTCTATACTACTATATACATAGATCACTCCAGGAACTTCTTATTGAGTGTGTGTATTTACTTGCTGAATTGAGATCATCCACACATGATGAGTCTTTGGGAGTTGGGATTGGTGTCTCAGCGTTTCTCTACATGACTACTGAAGTGGAATATTTCTGCAGCTGTAAATCCACATCATACATAAAACGCAGGAGCGTTACAGCTGGAAATGTAACTGTTTTTTCTAAACCGATGAATTAATAGGTTTAGTTCAGCTTCCACTAAATGTTTAAATAAATTGACTAAAAAGCCATTACAGTTTCTAGTATTCAGTTTTCCCACAGTCATTGAGCCATTGTATTAGAACCACTTTGTTTAGATCATTCTCTTCCACCAGAGCAAGTCTACTCATACTGTACCCTTGCATTCCATTGTATTCAGGCCACACCACTACAAGTAAAATCACAGTACCCAAAGCTACTCTGTAGTACCTGGCCATGTCTCTGAAATCATATACAGTAATCCCCCGCTCCATCGCGGTTCAGTTTTTGCGGTCCCGGTAATTCGCGTTTTTTTTTGTAATGTTATTTTACTATATAAATCATTAAAAATGAAATATTTTTGTGTTTTCCATAGCTCTTGCTATGTCTCTTAGTATCTTTTATGTGTTTAAATGAGTTTCTATTGTTTTAAAATGGTGTTTAAAGACCTTAAAATGCTTCTACATGTACAGTGACAGTAAAATAAACATGCCTACAATGCATTTTAATAGGGTTTTTCTATTTCGCGGAATTTCACTTTTCGCGGCTGGGTCCGGAACGTAACCCCTGCAAAGGAGGGGGGGTTTACTGTATGGGAACCCTGCCATGGGAAACTACTATACATAGACCATACCATTACAACCACTGCATGGCACTAGTACCACCAAGCATACTACCAATTTAGTGATTTGACACTTGCCATTAAAGCTACTGTACTCATTCAGTGTAATTAGGGCCATTGTTACCAGGTATGGTTGGCTAGTGTCACGGTTCGCTGTCTTCAGAACTGATGTGTTTTGCTGCTCCAGTTTCAGCACTTTGCAGAATCAGTCTGTTCTTTCTCAGCTGGGTTCCATGCTTGATTCTTGTTCATCTCCTTTGAAAATAATTGAATTCTCCCCAGAAACATGTAGCAAAATGTATTAGATCTGTGTGTATAGGCGTTTTCTCAGGTCCTCTTGGTGGTTCTTCTTGAGAAGTCCTGAAAGATGTCATATGTGGGAAAGTTAATTAAAGATTAAATCCAGGATACTATTAAAATTTCCCCAATGCTTCCCTCCTCCTCCCTTAAAAGTAGTAGTTTTTGTTTCTCTCACTTACTTATAGTAAAGCTTAAAAAAACATCACATTAAAACTCCACTAAATTGTATTTCTCTGAAAAGTTCAGGGATGTCTGGTCATTGGAAGGAAGGATCAGGAGGTGCACACGTCACACCTTTTAGCCTTTATGCCCTACCGAGCAATTACAAGTCTCATGATGCATTAGGACATTGTTCATAACATTTGGGGAATTGTGGTGTTGCCAAGTCCCTCAGGCCTCCTTCCTTGCTTCTGTCTACATTACTGCCAATGAGCTTTTGCAGCTATTGGTAAATGGGACAAACTGGAGTTTGAGTGCTAGAGTTTGAGCAGCCTGAGTCATCCCACTGCAGCGAACTACAATGTAATTACATCTAGCCAGGGGTCAAGTCCTGGGAAAAAAAGTGTGGGAACTCACCCATGCTCAAAAATTTTTTTTAAAAAGTGCACCCCTCACATTTTTGTAAATATTTTTTTCTATCTTTTCATGTGACACTGAAGAAATGACACTTTGCTACAATGTAAAGTAGTGAGTGTACAATGTGAACAGGGGCTAATAGCAGCAGTTAGTAAATGTGGTCATCGTTGTGCTGAGATAAAGGATATGGCTACAATAGTAAATCTATGTATATTATTGACATAATCAAAGCTTTTGTGTATATCTCTGGAGGAAGAAATAATGCTAAATATTGTCTATGGTGTATTTGTCTGAATTCAGTGATAAAAGCCCTGCCATCCTCAGTCTCCTTGCCTCATTAGAATCCTAGAGCAGCCTCCATACTGTTGATCACCATCCAGGCACATTATAGAATGCTGTGCTGTCCTCAATACAAGTCATCAATACTGAATATCAGGATGACAGATGACATGTTTAGGGAGACTGGATCCAGCTTGGCATGCAATGATCAGCTCAGCAGACATACACCCATGGTGTACCTACCCAGTAGCGTAGCCCCCCCTGGAGAGCATTAGGGGGGGACTGGGGGGGGGTCTGGAAAGAATTGTAGGAGGTTGGAGAGCACAGGTGGGGAGAGCACTTGGGGGGGGCAGGGAAAACTAGTGGGACAGAGAGCATGGAGCGGAGGGGGGAAGAGAGCACGGGGGAGGGGCGGAGAGCACTGGGGGAGCCAGAGAGCACTGGGGGGGGGCAGAGAGCATGGTGGGGCTGAAGAGCACTGGGGAGACTGAAGAGCACGGGGGGGCTGAAGAGCACTGGGGGGGCTGAAGAGCACTGGGGGGGGGGGGGCTGAAGAGCACTTGGGGGCCAGCAAATTAAAAAAGACGTTGGATAGGAGGGGCAGCTGCATATAGGGAAGTTAATCTTTCCATATTCCTCTTGCAACTGCTGAATGCCTGCAGGAGAGAGAGGAGGAGAATCAGGCATTTGGCGGCTGCAGGAGGAATATGGAAAGATCAATTTCTCTTTATGCAGCTGTCACCGCCATCTAGCACACAGGGAGGCTGCTCAAACCCTCGGGCACTCACCTTCTTCCCGCCCCCACGAGCAGTGCAGCACGGACCGAGGGAGCAAGCTGCCCTCACATGAGGAGATGAGCGGTGCCACTACCGGCTTGACCACCCCCCAGTGCACGGCACCCAGGGCGCCCCCCCCCCGCACCCCCCATTGGTACGCCACTGTACCTACCTTCCCCCAGTTGAGGGGTCTGTAGAAATTGGGGCTCTGACACTTTCTGCTGTGCTCTTCCCTCCTGATTACCCACAGTTTTGCCGATCTTGGATTTGAATGTTCCACACGCTCGTCCTCGGTCCTCCTCCTCCTGCAGCAGCCGCTATAACAAAGTCCTACTTCCTATAATACACATCACACTGATTCAATTTGCCAGCATTGGATTAGTGTTCCGCCTATCACTGAAACCGGTCTAGGAGGCTGGACTTTGTTACAGCGGCCACTGGAGGAGGAGGAGAAGAACCGAGGGAGGGGAGGACAAAGGCCAGTCCTGCAGGATTTGGCAGCTAATAGGAACGGCGTTCCTGCTGTGGGAATAGTATAGGAACGCCGTTCCCATGCGTTCCTGCAGGACTCAAGCCCTTCATCAGCTCTTAGAAGAGAACTACAGAGGGGCACATATGCACCAGTGACCACAAGGAAGTAGAGGGCATAGTGTCCATTTATTATACAGGAAATCAGAGTGAGTGAGCCCTGAAACAAATGAGATTCAAAAGAAATGATTAAATGGCTGCTATGAAATAATTAAAATAGGGAGTACAGAATAGTTCAGGGTAAGATGTCTCATTTATGAAAGTGTTTTTATATTCCTGACCGCAGTTTAGTTTTATACTTGGGTGAATGTTAGAGCAAAGAACTCTCTGAGATGTTGTCCCCAGACTCCTGTTTCTGTAACGTCTGTGCCATTTCCAGATACCTGATTCCTCCTATATTGAATTGTATTCTAACTCTACTGTCTGCCCTCATGTTGTAAAGTGCTGCACAAACTGTTGGCCCTATATAAATCCTGTATATTAAAAATAATAATAACTGTTAACATTGTTTTACAAAATCACTGTTATCCTCCTGTTTTATCACTTTGCTGCAAACTGGGAGCTGTCCGCTGTAAAGCTCCTTGCAGGGTTTTGGTGAACACAAATTCAAGTATTCACCTGGGGACACAGATAGTCCACTATTTCTGTAACACCTATATTCCATCATGTGTGTTTATCTCAGGTTTACATGCGACAGTAGGAAGGCTGTGGGCCTATGAAAATTCTGCTGCTAGAGCTGTTGGGGTTAGATCAGGCAGAATACACATTTACAGTAAATGTACAGAGATGAGATGCTTCTGGGCAATATATTGATATTTTCAAGCTCTAAGAATTTGTGTGTGAACTAGTCTGTTCTAACAGGTGTTCTAACAGGTGGACGGCCTCCCCACCAGAACACTCTGGTCAGCTGATCGGCAGACCTTTTTCGTTCATTCCTCTTCGACAGAAGCCAGATCGGCTGCAGTACACCTGGGCCTGAATGCTGCCTGACATTCAATTTGTGTGTGCTAGGCTTATGAAGACCCTTTGAACCTCCTTTAGGGAAAGAGAGTCTTGACTGCTGGAAGCATGGCATCACTGTGTATGTGAACCTAAAAGGGAAGTTAAGTAGTTTTCTTGGGAGTAGCTACAAAGAGCTGAAGTGAATGGGTGGAGCCTGAACTCTAGGAAATGGCTATGCTGGGGCACGTCCAACTGCTCTGAGGAGATTCAGCTGTCACAAGAGTTGCCCACCCTCCCGTCCATTGTGATGTTTTGTCACAGCATTATTGGTGGTTTTAAACTTGCCAGCAATTGATGTTGCTTTATGGGCTATGCCCTCAAGTTAAATACTGGGGTCAGTCTAAGGCCTGCCTGGCACTGATAGTAAGGACAGGCCTTCCTACCAGCAAGAGGGTCACTGGTTCGAATCCCAACCACGACACTACCTGCCTGGAGTTTGCATGTTCTCCCTGTGCCTGCATGGGTTTCATCCGGGTACTCCGGTTTCCTCCCACACGGCAAAGACATGCTGGTAGGTTAATTGGATCCTGTATAAAAAAAATTGTCCCTACTGTGTATGTATGTGAGTTAGGGACACCTTAGATTGTAAGCTCCTTGAGGGCAGGGACTGATGTGAATGTACAATGTATATGTAAAGCGCTGCGTAAAATGACAGCGCTATATAAGTACCAGAAATAAATAAATATATATATATTTTGTTTTTTCAGCAAAGACACTGGAGAATAAAATGGTGGTCGTTGCAATATTTCATGTCACATGGTATTTGCGCAGCGATCTTTCAAACTTAATTTTTGGGGAAAAAATACACTTCACTGAATTAAGAAAAAAAATAAACACTAAAGTTAGCTCGAGTTTTTTGTATATTGTGAAATATGATGTCACGCTGAGTAAATAGATACCTAACCTGTTACTGTTTAAAATTGCGCACACTCGTGGAATGGCGACAAACTATGATATTTACAAAAATCTCCATAGGCGACACTTTAAAAACTTTTAGCGGTTACCAGTTTAGGGTTGCAGAGGAGGTCTTTTGCTAGAATTATTGCTCTTGCTCTGACGCGGCGCTATCTCATGTGTGATTTAAACACTGTTTACCTTTACGCACGCAACTTATGTATGCGTTTTCTTTGGTGCACACGGGGGCGGGGCATTTAAAGACTTTTTTTACCTATTTATTTTTTTCACTGTTCCTTTAAAAAAAAAAATGTGATCACTTTTATTGCTGTCACAAGGGATGTAAACATCCCTTGTGACAGTAATAGGCAGTGACAGGTACTCTTTATGGCAGGATCTGGGGTCTAAAAGACCCCAAATCCCTTCTTTGCACTTAAAAGTATCCAAAACTTCAATATCTGCGTTTTTGAATACTGTCATTTTTTTTTTAAATCGGCGCAATTGGCAGCCGAGTAAACGGAAAGTGAGGTTGTGACTGACATCGCTTTGGGGTTACTTCATCAAAGACCCTATCAAAGCTGAATACGGCTTTGTTCGGGACTCTGACCAGCTAGTGGATGTGCCAGCTGGTCGCTCGGATGTTATCACTAGAAAGCCGACCGCCAGCTCTAAAAAACAGTACCGGGGTGATGCCTCTAGCTGCATTGCAATAGTGTGAACCCAGCGTTAATTTTTTAAATATTCAGGTTTTAGGGTTATTAACATTTTGGATTGACCGAGAGCACTGTAGTTGTTCAATAATGAAATGAATCCTCAGAAATACAACTTGCCAAATAATTGTGCACACAGTGTACAAAGCCTTTTAATGAATCCCTGGAGTTCCTTCATACAAGCCATGGATGTACTATATGAAAATCCACATAAAGTAGCCTCTGCCGCAGCATGACCCTGAGCTCTCAATTAATCAAGAAGAAATGTTGAGAAATATATTACAGAATTTCGTCATCTAGCAGTAGAAACTAACTGGAACGAGCCAGCTCTGCTAGATCAGTTTCGCTTTAGACTTTCTAAAGCCCTGAAGAATGAGTTGGCCAGTTGGTGTTCCATCCACACCTGAAAGCACTGTCTCCTTGTGTATATAAGTTGATTGCAGATTATGGGAGAGAAGACAAGAACAGGTCAATACTTACACTATTCCTCAGAGGCGCAATATCTTCACTGCCCCTTTGCAATTCTGACATATCCTCCTGAGAGGACCTCTCTCTGATGTTGAGAAATTTAGTCGTAGATCTAAAGAACTATGCTTATATTGTGGAAAGCCAGGACCTCAAGTGAAGGAATGTAAAGCTAAGCCATGTCCTCTCATTTAATCTTCTCCCTCTCTTCACAGTGGAATAAAAAGCCTGTGAATCCTAATGCAATGATTGATTCTGGAGCAAGCGGCTACTTTATGGACACTACATTAGCTAAAGCTTTGTCAGTGCCTACTACCAATAAAGAAGTACCTACACAAATACAGTTATTAGATGGAACGCCTTTAAAATCTGATCCTATTATCACAGAAACATTTCCTCTATAAATGATTCTGGGATCATGCCATAGAGAGACACTCTCTTTTAAACTTGTCTGTTCTCCCATTTTTCTGCTGGTATTAGGAATAAAGTGGGTATGGAGACACAACCCTATAGTAGACTGGCAAACTGTGTTTTTTCTACACACTGTCTATCTAGTTGTCTAACTCCTCAAGCTGGCAGTCTGACCTTGGAGCCTCCTACTAATGATAATAAGATGTTAAAGATTCATATACACTATTTAGCCTTTGTTGATGTTTTTGAGAAGAAAGAAGCTGATACTCTCCCTCCTCACCAAGAGTATGATTGTCCTATTGAATTGTTACCAGAGGCTCCAATACCTTATGGCAGGAAATATCCTCTTTCATAGCCTGAATAACAAGTCTTGAAAGAATGCATTGCTGAAGATTTAAAGAAGGGTTTTATAAGGCCATCTACCACCCCTGCTGGCACTGGGATTTATTTTTGTAGGAAAGAAAGATGGAGGCCTCCATCCATGTGTGGATTACCAAGCACTGAATGCTATTACCATTAAAAATAAATACCCACTGCCTTTAATTCCTAAATGAATGGAAATATTGCGTTTTGCTACCATCAGCAAGATCGATCTTCGAGGAGCTTATAACTTAGTGAGGATTAGAAATGGAGATGAATGGAAAACCGCCTTCCATTCTGATTATGGACATTATGAATATTTGGTAATGCCATTTGGGTTATCAGCACACCGTGGATCTTGAATTTCAGTCCAAAACTTTTATTGCAGAAAGATCACATCACAACAGGAAGGGGTCCTGTGTGACTCCGAAACATTGCACTTATCCTGTTGTGATGTGATCTTTCTGCAAAAAAAAGTTTTGGACCGAAATTTAAGATCCATAGTGTGCGGGCGAACATGTGCATTTATCTGTGATATATCCAGTGTCCAGCTGGCGCTCGCTGCAGCACCCACTACAAAGGAGCCTTTAATCCTGGAATATGTGATGGGAAGATGGGAATATAAACAAGGCCATGTAATGCTCCTGCCACATTTCAGCGGTTTGTCAATGATGTTCTGCAGGATATTCTAGACACCCATATAGTAGTATACCTGGATGATATATTGATATACTTTACCACAGAAAAAGATCATATTGAACGTGTTAAGACAATGTTGTCTCTACTAAGTACTCATCGTTGTATGCAAAACTAGAAAAATGTGCTTTCAATGTGAAAACTGTAGATTTCCTAAGGTTATTTCACCTGGTTGCATGGAGATGGACACCTCCAAGATTGAAGCCCTATTATTTTGTCCGGCACCTACAAACAAAAAAGGGGTACAGTGTTTTATTGGATTTTGTAAATTCTATAAAAGGTTTATATGTAATTTCTCAAAGATTGTTCATCCAATTACAGCTGTCACAAAACAAAAGCTCAACAAGGTTTTAATGAGTTGAGAGGGCTATTTACCTCCGCACCTATTCTGATTTTGCCTGTGTCCAGCAAACAATACTATATTAAAGTAGATGCTTCAGATACAGCTGCAGAAGCTGTACTATCATAGAGATCCAGTGAAAAAGAACTCCTACATCCAGTGGTCTTTTTATTCATGCTTCTTTATTCCCACTGAGAGAAATTATGATGTAGGGGAAAGAGAATTATTAGCAATTTAACTTGCATTAGAAGAATGGAGACATCTGCTAGAGGGCACTAGCAAACCGATCACTGTTTATACAGACCATCGCAATCTTGAACACATATAGACAGCTAGACGATTAAAACAACATCAAGCCCCATAGGCTCTTTTCTTCAGCCAGTTCCCTCTACTGATAACGTACCATCCTGGTTCTCGAAATGGTAGGGCTTATGCACTTTCTCGTATGGAAACTGAACCCTTTATTATGCTAAATAAAGAATTTTTTTTGGCTACCATGCCATCACTATGGTATACTATCAGATCTCATACTAATGTGAATGATAAACCTTCCATTGTACAAAGAAAAAGTCTATGCTCCTCCTGCTGCAGTCACTGAAGCACTACAATATCGCCTGACACTTCTATAGGGGGTCAAGGAGGGATACATAAAACATATGAACTGATTCGAAGAACCTTCTAGTGGTCTTCCTTATTAAAAGATGTGACATCTTACATTTCTACCTGTTCTGTTTGTATTTGTGCTAAAGACAGTCACAATCACCCTCAAGGTCTTCTTTTCCCTTTGCCTGTTCCTTCCAGGCCCTGTACTGACATTTCAATGTTTTTTTTTTTGTTTTTTTGGATGAGTTACCCTTGGCACATGGTTACAATACAATAGTGGTAATAGTAGATTGTTTTAGTAAAATGTTTAATTTCATAGCCACTAAGAATCTACCTACTGCCAGTCAAACGGCCACTTTATTCATACAAGTGTTTCATCTTCATGGTTTACCAGAATCCATTGTTATGGACAGGGTAACTCAATTTACATCGGCATTCTGGGCTGCCTTCTGTAGAGGTCTTCATATCCAACGCTTATTGTCAGCCGCTTAATCCTCAATCAAATGGCCAAACTGAACATACCAACCAAACCTTAGAACAATATCTGCGATGTTATTCAACCTATCTTCAAGACGATTGGGATTCATATCTGTGTTTAGCTGAATTTGCATACAATAATCAATTCCACAGTTCCATTAACTCCTCTCTGTTCTATGCTAATTCTGGCTATCATCCTACTATGTTGCCTGGATCCCAAGTTGCAGATACTCTACCTGCTGCTAATAAATGTTTGGAAGAAATTGTGAAGAGATTTTCAGTACTAAAGAAGACCATAATTTGAGCCCAGATTAGGTATAAGGTCTATGTGGACACACACCATGATACCCCCCCCCCCCCCCCCCCCGTGATCGAATATGGTTGTGCACCTTGTTCCTAAAACTGAAATGTCCTACCCAAAAATTAGGACTGAGATATGTGGGACCCTTTTAAAACAAAAGTACTGAGATATGTGGGACCCTTTGCTATTGAATGTATCATTATCCTGCTGCAATGAAATTGAGTCTGCATGATTCTTATAGGGTTCATCCTGTCTTTCATACTTCTCTGTTGAAGCCTGTTGTCCCAAATGCTTGTCCTTCTCACTCCATACCTACTGCTGATCTTATTATTGTAAATGGAAAAGAAGAATATGAAGTTAAGGACATCTTAGATGCTAGATTACCCCATGGTCGCCTGGAATATTTGATTCAATGGAAAGGCTATAGCGTTGAAGTTCATTCCTGGGTGCCTGCCTCTGATGTGCAGGCTCCTGCACTTGTGCGTGCTTTCCATAGACGTCATCCTGGCCACCCTGTCCTTTTGAGCTCCCAGAGGGCACGCCTTGTGGGGGGCACTGCCATAATCCGCAACCTACCTGTACCAAATGCAGGGGTCCTCACACTCGCAGCATGTCAGTCCTTGGCACTCTTGTCAGTGGCCTGTGGCACTCCCATGCGAGGATGGTGAAGTCTCTAGCACATATCTGATGGCATCCTAATATCAAAATGACAGCAGTGAAGTGCTTCCTCTTATAGACAGCAATTGCATCACTTCCACCACACCCCCTGAGATTATTTCCTGTTTAACCACCATAAAGTTGAAAGGTTCCAGAGAGAGAGTTCTCAGTTGTTTTAGAGTTGTCCACAGTGTGTACCTGTTGCTAGCCGTGTGAATACCTTACCTGACCTTTGCTACGTTTATTGACTCTGATCCTTTGCTACCTGCCCTGACTTTATTCTATGTTGGACTTTGATTATGGACTTTCCCTTTTTGTACCATGTTTTTGGAAACTGTGCTGGATTCACCTCCTGAATATCCTTATCCAAGGTGTGTGTCCATGCTATTGGGCTCCCCGTCTCTAAACACTGACAAACTCTGACTCTTGTAGAAGACCTCTTGTCTCTCTTGGGTGGAGCCCTAAGGTATTCCTAGACCTCCATTATAAGGGCTCTGTGCACCTGAGTACACACCCTGCTGGTCCCCCACAAAACCTGGACAATGGGTTGGAGATTTTGTCCTGCCCAACACAATATGGAATCTCCAAACTAAGAAGCCCCATCCAGGAATAGCAAAACCTAGAGAAAGCTGCAAAACCAGTTTTCTACACTCAAAAAAAATGCTTCCTAGTCCCTCACTCATTCAGTGTGAAAACCCTGTGTCCTTTTTTTTTTTTCTCAGAAAAAAAAGAAGCTTTATTAGCAACGAAAAGAAAAACAAAGCATACAGTATACATAAAACATATACCAGAACGTATGCAGTGTACACATACAACTCAAATTGGCAAAAATGCACTTCTACATAGGTTATTACAAGCGGGAATATCTCCACAAGACTTTGAACCAATAATACATTTTGCACTGGGTTATACGAAGCCACCTCAAGAGTCTTGGCAAGATACATGTCCAGGAGTACTCTATTTAGATAGAAGATGACACAGAACTAATTCCACTGGGCCAGACCTGGTATACCTAGCCACATAGACCTTAGTTTCTCAAATTTATCAATGCACCCTCGGTGTAGCCAAATATATTTTTTGAGTCTAAGGGTTATCCCCATCTGAGACATCCATTTCTTTATCGTAGCATGGTCAGTGGAAATGCAGTGTCTCAGAATCAGCCCACAAGCCTGAAACAGTGCTGTTGCTATAGCCTGTTTAGTAATATCCCCCACTTGAAGGTCAACCAGAATACCTAATACATATTGTTTGGGGTCCATACGCAAGGAGGTCTGATAGACCCTATTGATAACATCTATAACTCCCCTCCAGTAGATGTGCAACCCTGTGTCCTTTAACTGACCAATTCCAGTCTCGTACTGTCACAACGGGAACAGCCACAGATCAGCATGGGCTAAGTGTAGATAAACCCTGACAATGAGCTTCTTTTATTCATTCCCTTTTGGCCTGGAAAATATACAATTTAAAGCATTTGTCCTATCTGTTTGTTAAATGCAAAAAATATCTGTTGATTGAGTCATAGACTCAGACCTGTGCTCAGTAGTTAAACATCAGGCAAATGGGCAGGGCAGACACCAAGTCTTGCAATTTAAGCCTACAAAAAGGCATGCACTGTAATTTTACAAGAGGAAATTAGTAGCCAAAAGCATTTCTAGCAGATCAACGAGTAATTTTCTGTACTTGCAGGATCTTTAAATGGATGAAAGATGGGGAAATGTGTATTGTTAGGTGGACACGCTTAACTTAAACTGACTTCATAGGCCAGTGATGACGAACCTTGGCACCCCACATGTTTTGGAACTACATTTCCCATGATGCTCATGCACTCTGCAGTGTAGTTGAGTATCAAGGGAAATGTAGTACCAAAACATCTGGGGTGCAAAGGTTCCCCATCACTGTCATAGGCAAACCATAAATCTAGGAGGGACCCACAGAAACTGTCCCCCTAGGTTTGTCTTGCAAACACAATTTTAATGCAGGAAGGCTTTGTACAGCAAAGAAAGGAATAAAAGTTGTTATGTAAGTTCAACTGTGCAACATAATTTATTTATGTTTGGTTTTGGAACACTGTGTATTGATGTATTAAAGAGAAGCTCCAGCCCCCGACCAAACCCCCCCCCCCCCCCCCACCAAAAAATTAAAAGTCAGCAGCTGCACATACTGTAGCTGCTGACTTTTACTATTAGTGCACTTACCAGGGATCTCGCAATGTCGGCACCCCAGACAATCTGAGGTGCTGCAGCCACCACTGCTTGTAAGGGAAACCAGCAGTGAAGCCTCGTGGCTTCACAGCCAATTCCCCACTGCGCATGTGTGAAGTGCCCAGCGCTTTGTAAATGGCCTGGCAACAGGGGAAGGAGGAGGAACAAACCTCCAGGGGGCCTCGCTGCGATGAGGTCACCTGGGAGTGGGGAGGGGTACCTGTCAAAACTAGGTACCTGTCTCCCCCCCCCCAAAAGGTGCCAAATGTGGCAGCAGAGGGAGGGGGTAAAGTAAATAAGTAAAGCTTACCCTTTTGGGTGGAGCTCCGCTTTAAGTGCTGTGTATATATATATATATATATATACAGTATCTCACAAAAGTGAGTAGACCCCTTTCATTTGTGTAAATATTTTACTATATATTTTCATGTGACAACACTGAAGAAATGACACTTTGCTACAATATAAAGTAGTGAGTGTACAGCTTGTATAACAGTGTAACTTAGCTGCCCCCTCAAAATAACTCAACACACAGCCATTAATGCCTAAACCACTGGCAACAGAAGTGAGTACACCCCTAAGTGAAAATATCCAAATTGGGCCCAATTAGCCATTCCCCCAGTGTCATGTGACTCGTTAGTGTTACAAGGTCTAAGGCGTGAATGGGGAGAAGGTGTGTTAAATTTGGTGTTATCGCTCTCACTCTCCCATACTGGTCACTGAATGTTCACCTCATGGCAAAGAACTCTCTGAGTATTTGAAAAAATAGTTGTTATTCTACATAAAGATGGGCTAGGCTATAAGAAGATTGCCAAGACCCTGAAACTTAGCTGCAGCACAGTGGCCAAGACCATACAGCGGTTTAACAGGACAGCTTCCACTCAGAACAGGCCTTGCATGGTCGACCAAAGAAGTTGAGTGCACATGCTCAGTGTCATATCCAGAGGTTGTCTTTGGAAAATAGATGTATGAGTGCTGCCAACATTGCTGCAGAGGCTGAAGGGGGTGGGGGTCAGCCTATCAGTGCTCAGACCATACACTGCACACTGCATCAAATTGGTCTGCATGGCTGTCATCCCAGAAGGAAGTCTCTTCTAAAGATGATGCACAAGAAAGCTCACAAACAGTTTGCTGAAGACAAGCAGACTAAGGACATGGATTATTGGAACCATGTCCTGTGGTCTGATGAAACCAAGATAAACTTATTTGGTTCAGATGGTGTCAGGCGTGTGTGGTGGAAACCAGGTGAGAAGTACAAAGACAAGTGTTTCTTGCCTACAGTCAAGCATGGTGGTGGGAGTGTCATGGTCTGGGGCTGCATGAGTGCTCCTGGCACTGGGGAGCTACAGTTCATTGAAGGAACCATGAATGCCAACATGTACTGTGACATACTGAAGCAGAGCATGATCCCCTCCCGTCGAAGACTGGGCCGCAGGGCAGTATTCCAATATGATAACAACCCCAAACACATCTCCAAGACTACCACTGCCTTGCTTAAGAAGCAGATGGTAAAGGTGATGGACTGGCCTATCATGTCTCCAGGCCTAAACCCTATTCAGCATCTGTGGGGCATCCTCAAACGGAAGGTGGAGGAGCGCAAGGTCTCTAACATCCACCAGCTCTGGGATGTTGTCATGGAGGAGTGGAAGAGGACTCCAGTGGTAACCTGTGAAGCTCTGGTGAACTCCATGTCCAAGAGGGTTAAAGCAGTGCTGGAAATAAATGGTGGCCACACAGAATATTGACACTTTGGGCCCAATTTGGACCCATTCACTTAGGGGTGTACTCACTTTTGTTGCCAGTGGTTTAGACATGAATGGCTGTGTTGAGTTATTTTGAGGGGACAGCAAATTTACACTGTTATACAAGCTGTACACTCACTACTTTACTACTTTACATTGTAGCAAAGTGTCATCTCTTTAGAGTTGTCACATGAAAAGATACCATAAATTATTTACAAAAAAGGGAGGGGTGAACTCATTTTTGTGAGATTTTGTATATATTTATGTTCATTTATTTATTGTGTTTTTTGGGTTTAAATTTGTTGGGTGTCTCTGTAGCATGGAGTGGGGATTTAACACGCTTTGCATAAGCATAAAACGAAACTAAATGTTTTTTCATCCAAACCATTAACTGAACTCAATTCAGTTTCTGACTAACAAGGAGCCCCCTAATGGGTTCCCAAAACAAACAGGCAGCACATGTACCTTTTTAGTGTTCTGTCAGCAGTCAGCCTTTTCACCCAGCAGTAGGCATTGATAGCAGAGATAGTGAGAAAGAGAGCCCTCAAGCATCAGTCAGCTCCTCTATATAAAGGCCTATGGAAAATTGGGATTAATAATGAAAGTCTAGTTACCAGGTAATTTGTGGACCTATGTATGAGGGCTTTATACCACACTAAGTTCTACAAAGCCTCCAGAGCCCAGATGAGAAAAAAACAAAAAAAAGTAATCTGTTACATCAGTCATAAACCCTGGAGCCCCCTCATTTTGTGTGAGGCACCGGCTAGATAGCACACGTACACTGTCCACAATCCACAATTATTTTAAATACCCCTTATTATTCCTGGCCTGCTATACATTGCATGTGGTAGAGATTTTCCTAAAGTTCCAGAATTCATTTTTTCTGTATATGCCTTCCATGGCCACAATTTTTTTAAAAAAAAGACCAGATAGATACAAATGAATGAGGAGTCAAAGAAATTGGAAAGATAAAGTCATACGTTATATTAGAATATGAAATTGAAGAACATGAGGTTTCGTAGAAGATGGCTGATGATGGGTGAACAGGCTTGTTTGGATGTGAGTTATGTGCTTGGTGGTAAAGTGATATAACATGTTACAATAAAGGGAATTACTACTTTATTTATGTCACCTGTACCTGTTCCAGAGGTATGTGAGCATTGAAGAATGGTACTCACCTTCTTCTATTTCTGTCACCTCTACAGGGCAGCAAACAACTTCTGAACAACTACCCGGTGTACATCACTAGCAAACAATGGGATGAGGCCGTCAACTCCTCCAAGAAAGATGGAAGGCGGCTCCTGCGATACCTCATCCGATTTGTGTTCACAACAGATGAGCTTAAATATTCATGTGGCCTTGGGAAAAGGAAAAGGTCAGTGCAGTCAGGAGACACTGGTCCTGAAAGACGTCCTCTGGATCCTGTTAAAGTAACGTGTCTCAGAGGTACTGCATCTTTTCACTCAGCGTACTCGTCCTCCTTCGTGTCTTGCACTGTCTTTCTCTAGCAGGCTTCCTGTGATATCCTTACTTGTCATTTCTTCTTATGTCACTTATGTCTTTATGTAAATACTTTTTCAGGATGGTATACTGTGCAGAGTTCTGACATGTTCATAAACCCCAACAATGAACTTCTTTGCTCCTCCAAATCTATTGAAAGCATTTTGTTCTATCTGCAAATAGATACCTGTCAATCCTGCCAGAAATCAAGTGAGTTTCTAAATTCCTGTAGTGAGCTGACAATGCTGCACTAAAATCTCAAACATTCTTACTAGTCTTGTCTTGAGTTCTTTCTGTGGCATACAGAACACCATCTTCCTGTCCTAGGGTGACAACATTCATAGATATAGTACTGTGAGCGCTGTCACCCTAGAAAAGGAAGTAAGTCAGTGTATCATTGGATCACTGGGAAAGATAAAGGCAAAAAAGCCTGAAAAACAAAAAGAAAACAAAAACAAATGCAGTCACCACATATTGTAAGCTTGAACTTGGATAAATTTAACCTTTTTGCTGCCAGGTCTGTAAAGCATACAGACCTTCAGCACTGCTTCCAGCTGGCCAGGTCTGTACCCCATACGGACTTGCTGTCCTGCTTCTGCCATAGGTGACTATGAACCTATAGCAGAACTGTTCATCGGATGACAATACGCTGATCAGAGCTATTCAACTAAAATGTGACCCCCCCCTCCTTGCTGATGCCGCTGATGCCTGCTTCTCTGTGTCTTCCAGTGTCTTCACCTCCCTCTGCTGTTCTATGCCCCCCCACTCTTTTGTCTCTTTCCCCCTCGGATGCACCCCTCGCAACCCCTGTGGGTACCCTGCAACTGCTGGCTTCCTTTCTCTCCCACTGGCTGCCACAGGGGCTTTACAAATATTTTTAATACATCTTCTACTCCCCATCGATCCAGCCCCCCCCCCTTACCAATGCTCTGGCACTTATCCCTACTGTGTTGCTGCCCGTAATTCCCTCCTCCCTCCCAGCCAGCTGCAGCTGCTTTGGGACACAAGCTTGTCAGGATGGAGAGCAGTGTGGAAGGGGGGGATTGGTAAACTTGTCTTTACTATCCCCCCTTCCTTTCCTTGAATGGGCACAGTGAACAATCACTACTGATCGCTCCTGTGTCCATTCATCACTGGAGCATTATAAACAATGTTTACTATGCTTTAGTTTTATGAATAAATAGAAGTCTCTATACAGACTCCTATTCATTTATGCACAGTGCAGCCGAGGGACCGTACAAAAAATGTGTGCGTTTGATGACATGACTTAAAAATGTTGTTTGCTTTTAACATTTGATTTTGGAGTTAATGGACATTCTGAAAAGCACATACACTACTGGAACTTTTTTTTGTACAAGAAAAATTTTCCATCCTGCTCCTTCTAATTGTCTTGTCACTGTGGTTGAAACGGATTGTCAGTTTGACCCCACTAACAATTAGAAAATGTAACAAACAAACATTATTAAAACAAACATTTTCTAATGAAATTATACTAGTGTATGGCCAGCCTAAGAGTTAAAGTGACATTAAAGGCTCATTGTTGTAAAAAAAAAAAATTACATAAGACACATAGAGCCGAGGCTCGTCCCCCCATCCCCTTGTCTTTCCTCCCACCTTTCTTCAACTACAAACCTTTAGACCCCTTTCACATTAGCTGATGGTTCGAATTTGCTTGTCAGTTATTCAGGCAGACCCGATCGGACCCTTCAGTCTCCTCTATGGAGCCGCAGGTGTCAACGTTCATGTGTCAGTTGCCACCCACTGACATCCGATCTGATCCTATCTGCTAAAAACAGACGGATGAGGATCGTTCCCCATCCGTCTGGCAGATTGGAGTAGATGACAGTCGTATGGAAGCAGACAGGCAGTCCGTTTTCATCTGATTCCAATGGAGCCTGCTCTGTGTAGAGGAGGCCTAAGACAAAATCAACACAACCTTACTAGGACATCCCCTTCTGCATTTACTTCCCTCTGTGTAGAGGAGGCCTAAGACAAAATCAACACAACCTTACTAGGACATCGCCTTCTGCATTTACTTCCCTCTGTGTAGAGGAGGCCTAAGACAAAATCAACACAACCTTACTAGGACATCCCCTTCTGCATTTGCTTCCCTCTGTGTAGAGGAGGCCTAAGCCAAAATCAACACAACCTTACTAGGACATCGCCTTCTGCATTTACTTCCCTCTGTGTAGAGGAGGCCTAAGACAAAATCAACACAACCTTACTAGGACATCCCCTTCTGCATTTACTTCCCTCTGTGTAGAGGAGGCCTAAGACAAAATCAACACAACCTTACTAGGACATCCCCATCTGCATTTACTTCCCTCTTTCTACACCCTGCCCGTTATGACTCCCAAATTCCTGCTTACTACTGGAAAAACTGTTTGTGGTTACCGAAAAATGTATGCCATACAATTCACTTTCTGAGATTCAATCATTTGTTACTTTTTGTATATGCCAACAGTACTGTATCCTATTCAGTGCCATAAAATTAAAGAATTTAAAACATTAGTGCAGGGCAGGGAACACCAACACCTAACAAATGTTGGCTCCCCTCAATAGTTTGTTTTAATATCCATATTCTTCCAGACTTGGCCAGTGTGAATGCAATGCCCATGTTATGAAGTACTTGGGTCGTAATTAGGCTTTATTATGTTTTTTTTAGAAAAGTCTTTAGCAAGCTTTGTGGAGTGTTGATAAATTGTGAGCTCTTGCATTCCTTGGAACTATTGGGCTGTGTATGGGAACTTTGATTGTGAATGATTGAAATTAAATGTAAACTCATCTCGTATAAACTTTAACATATCAATGTCATTTTTTAATTTTTTTAAATCCTGCGTGATGACCCTGCCATTAAGGACCTTATTCAGGCACTTTTTATTTTGGCATAACATGCTCTGTGCTTGTCCTCCATTTGTGTTCTTGCTTTGTCACCCTGTCACCTGGATCTTCAAAGTAGTTTTTTATTTTAAAAAAAATCAGTAAGAGTTTCCATTTACTTAAACTTGCCACTACATAAAATAAAAGTGGACGTTACACAGCTGTATGACAATCTAATGGTAACTATCCAGAGAAAACGTAACACAGGTTATATAAGATACTCTTCCTGATGGAAAGGGCTTGTCCTCTAAGGAAATAAAGGTTAGCAGGAAGGAGACCAGGTTTGGGACAATGCAGTTGTAGCATTTTTTCGAATGTTGCCTGACTTTATAAATGACACGAAAAATGAGCTGACACTTAAAGAGGACCTTCAGTCATTTTTTCTATCTTGTATGCTATCAAATCTACTGCCCTTGCTGTGTTAGCTTTTGAAAGTAAAACATTTATTTAGTGGCAGTAATTATCTTATATTTGCTACTTCTGCTTTTTGTTCTTGAACTCTGCCTTGTCGAGTGACGTGATATACAGCACTCGGCTCGCGCTCAATCCTGGGATAGAATCCTTAGGTAGCGTTTTTTTTTTTCCCCTCTCCTGTGAGAGTTTGCAAACCGAGGAGGGGATGGGGGGTGTAGGGAGAGTGGAGGAGGGCTAAGGGAAGTCACAGGAAAGCACGTAGGCTGCAGGGCTGGAAGGGGCCGGATGAGGGTGGAGATAGGAGTACAATGCCTTCCCTATCGGTCGCGCATGCGCAGTAAGCAGATCGCTTCTGATCCGATGTGTACTAGTTACTATAGAAGCGGCAGAGAACTGGCCCTGCTATACCAGCATGTAAACAAAGGGCTGCGCTGCTATAGTAACCTGAACACTTTGGATCGGAAGTGCTCTGATTACTGCATATGCGCGACTGGGAAGCATTGTACTGCGCATGCCTGAGATTTTATGGGCCAGCAAGGTGGAGCAACACAGGCTATTGCAGGAAAACTGCAGCCAGGGCTTCAATTGCCCTCAGTAAACATGGCTGCTCGCACAAGAAGTGTGGGGAATGAGAGACGAGCAGTTTGACAGGTAAAAAGTTAGGTAACAAACAATACGAATTCTTAATAACGCTTTAAAATGCTAGAACTACATACTGTTGTATTTTTTGGGATTATGTGTGTTTGACTGCAGTTCTTCTTTAAAGCAGTTTTAAATCCTAAAGCAAACATTTATTATATTGCAGCTTACAAATTCTTAGATGTAGTGGCTGCATTTGTTTTCTTTTTTAGGCTTTATTTCTTCTGGTATTAGTTACAGGGATGGGACAAACCATTACCACTGACAGGGGTGTTTACAATGATAATTCTTTACCTATTAATGCAAAATGTTTATCCTAAAAGGAAAAAAAGCAGCTGTAACTAATTATAAGGTGTGAGCTTGGCTTCAATTTGTTAGTGTATCTAACTCTTCTAGTACATCTTAAGCCGGCCAAAGAGAGAGAAAAATTATTTCCTGCAACCACGGGTTTCCGGACAGGGGAATCCCTCCCACCGAGTCATTGTGTTCTCCTTGCGGGGAGGCGTGGGTAGCCTATAAAAGCTGCTAGCAATAATTGCTTGTAAAATCCTGCAGGCTGGTTGTACGTAAATTAATCGATCGATCAACTTGGGTACATTCAGCCTGCCCATACATGGTTCAAATCTCAGCCCATTCCTCCTGAACCAATCGAGATTCAAACCGTCTATGGCCAGCCTGACATTACTCACCCCACAGACTGACAATGCTGCTGTCTAAATGTGCCCCTGTGCTCATTCATCATGAGTGGGGGCACTCTAATGCAGGAGGTGTGTACTGGTCAGATCATCAGATGAAAACAGAGGCAGAAAAAGACTAAAAAAAGAAAACAAATGCAGCCACCACCTCTAATGATTGGTAAGTTGCAATATATTACATTTTTGATTGTGGGTTTAATACAGTAAGTGCATAACTGTGAAGGAGTAGCTTTCTGAACTGCAAGTTCAGTTTTAAGATCCAGCACTATTATACATCAGCCCTGTGCATAGATATTTTAGATTTAAATGATACTTATAGTTATTAAATTCCATTTTGTTTTGAGCCCACATGTGTGTGCATGTGTAATATTAGCCTGAAAACAAATAATATTAGCAGAAGAATCAAACAGTTATTCACATTAAACAATATAGGAAACCACAAGCAGGGAAACCACACAGCGATCAGTATAGCTGATAGTGCACCTGCTGATTTAATGACAGCTTGTACATTCATTCTCATCGTATATGTACATATGAGGAGACACTACATACAAAAGTGTAAATAAGGTAATACAGGAAGCTATGACAATTATTGCTGTGCTAACTGTGAATAATCTCAGAAATATTCATATCTGTGCTGGAGTTCTATAGTGGCCGAATAACAGTGTTTTGTTCAGTGTAATTGATTTTGAAACCTTTGTTCTGTAACTTTGTAATGGTCATAAAGAAGGACTATGGGAATAACCAGTATGCATTTACAGCTGAAGATAAAATAACACCATTTAGAACTAGTAATATAAACATTAAAAATCAAAAATGTATTTTTGCATGGAAATATTGTAAATATGTGAATCTGTATATTAGCCTTCTGTAATCCTCTGCACAGCAGTACTCATACTGGGAATGGGAGGGATAGCATCCTGAGCCAATGAGGGAGGTGCTATCTTTTTATGGTACATACAGAATGTGAGCATGCTTAGAGCCGAAGAGAGCATAGGAGTGACCTAACCTAGATTAGACTTCATCAGGCTGTATTGCAGGGGTGGATCTACTGCCTGTACAGATGCACAGTGGCCTCTAAAGGTTCTGGGTATATTTCAGAAAAGGGCAGCCTTTGACTGGGCCCAAGAACTTTAGATCAAATGCCACTCAGAGTATATTTAGTAAATAAAATCACCCTGACCAGCTGCTGGGCTTCTTCATAGGTAGAGTGCTGGCTGTTAGTAATATCTGTTAGCAGGCCCGTCTTTCACCAACACGTACACTATATTGTCTAAAGTTTTAGGACGCCTGCCTTTACAAGCACATGAACTTCAATGGCATCCCAATCTTGGTCTGTAGCGTTCAATATTGAGTTGGCCCACCCTTTGCAGCTACTGTATAACAGCTTCAACTCTTCTGGGAAGGCTGTCCACAAGGTTTAGGAGTGTGTCTATGGGAATTGACCATTCTTCCAGAAGCGCATTTGTGAGGTCAGGCTCTGATGTTGGACTAGAAGGTCTGGCTCCCAGTCTCGGCTCTAATTCATCCCAAAGGTGTTCTATCAGGTTGAGGTCAGGGCTCTGTTCAGGCCAGTCAAGTTCCTCTACCCTAAACTCGCTCATCTTTATGGATCTTGCTTTGTGCACTGGTCCAAATCATATAATGGAGGGTGGATTATGGTGTAGGGATGTTTTGTCAGGGGTTGGGCTTGGCCCCTTAGTTCCAGTGCAGGGCGCTCGAAAGGTGTCAGCATACCAGGACATTTTGGATAATTTCATGCTCCCAACTTTGTGAGAACAGTTTGGGGATGGCCCCTTCCTGTTCAAACATGACTGCGCACCAGTGCAAAAAGCAAGGTCCATAAAGACATGGATGAGCGAGTTTGGGGTGGAGGAACTTGACTGGCCTGCACAGAGTCCTGACCTCAACCTGATAGAACATCTTTGGAATGAATTAGAGTGGAGACTGTGAGCCAGGCCTTCTAGTCCAACATCAGTGCCTGACCTCAAAAATGCCCTTCTGGAAGAATGGTCAAACATTCCCATAGACACTCTCCTAAACCTTGTGGACAGCCTTCCCAGAAAAGTTGAGGCTATTATAGCTGCAAAGGGTAGACCAACTACAGACTAAGACTGGGGTGCCATTAATGTTCATTTGCGTGTAAAGGCCGGCATCACAATACTTTTTTCTAAGTCAGACCTTCCCCCACCTATTACAAGATATAGTTTTGTTTTCCCACGTATATGAATAAAGCGGGACCTTCTCCCACAGACCACCAATATACTGTAACAGGGCATTCTTTCCACCTATGTACTGTATATGGGGCCCTTTTCTCATTGACCACCAATGTAAAGTAACCCTTTCCCACTGACCACCAATATAATGAGGCCCTTTTCCTTCAGACCACCAATGCAAGGTTGCCATTTTCCCACCGACTACCAATGTAAAGTGGCCCTTTTCCCCACTTACTACCAATGCAAAGTACCACTTTTCCCACTGACCACCAATGTAATGTGGCCTTTTTTCTACAGACCACCATTGTAAGGTTGCCCTTTCCCACTGACTACCAATGTAAAGTAACCCTTTTTCCACTGACTACCAATGGAAAACGGCCCTTTTCCCACTGACTACTAATGTAAAGTCACCCTTTTCCCACTGACCACCAATGTAAAGTGGTCCTTTTTCCAACTGACTACCAATGTTAAGTGGCTCTTTTCCCACTGACTACCAATGTAAAGCAGCCCTATTCCCATTGACTATCAATGTAAAGTGGTCCTTTTTCCAACTGACTACCAATGTAAAGTGGTCCTTTTCCCACTGACTACCAATGTAAAGTGGTCCTTTTCCCACTGACTACCAATGTTAAGTGGCTCTTTTCCCACTGACTACCAATGGAAAGTAGCCCTTTTCCCACTGACCACCAATGTAAAGTGGCCCTTTTTCCAACTGACTACCAATGTTAAGTGGCTCTTTTCCCACTGACTACCAATGTAAAGCAGCCCTATTCCCATTGACTATCAATGTAAAGTGATCCTTTTTTCTATTGACCACCAATGTAAAATTACCATTGGTAATAATATAAGGTCAGTCATACCTTGCAATATTCATTAGTAGCGTTGTTTTAAAAAGTGTCCTTTTTGTAGGGGGATGGTGCAAGAATATGGTCAATGAAAGCTTGAAGCAGGTCAGAAGGTGGTCAACTGCAGGTCAGATGTACATGTCATTGAATTCTGAATGAGTTTAGAAGCTTCTAAAAGTGATGTCAGACTAATGCCAACAAAACAAGCCCAAATCCTATTGACACAGAAGGCCTTCTTTACACTTACAGCCAGAGGAAGGTAAAAATAGGCAGTTATCCCCCCCCCCCCCTTTACCCCGATCTCCCACCTTAACCTAACACAACAACTGGATGGGGGTGAAACATGCTATGGCCCTGACAGTTTGCTTTATAAGCATGGCACAAATTATATCCCATGTTGTGTTCAAGTGAATGGAGGCACCTTGCAACCATAGCACATTCCTGTGGTCTTTTAACCACTTAAGCCCCGGAGGATTTGGCTGCTAAAAGACCAGGGGGTATTTTGCGATTCGGCACTGTGTGACTTTAACGGACAATTGCGCGGTCGTGCGACGCTGTACCTAAACAAATTTGACGTCCTTTTTTTCCCACAAACAGAGCTTTCTTTTGGTGGTATTTGATCACCTGTGCGATTTTTTGATCATGCGCTATAAACAAAAAAAGAGCGTCAATTTTGCAAAAATAACAATATTTTTCACATTTTTTTTATATGAAATCCCCCCAAAAAAAAATTAAAAATCAAAATTTTTTAACATTTTCGGCCAATTTGTTTTATGCTACATATGTTTAGTAAAAAAAAAATGCAAAAAGCGTATTTTGATTGGTTTGCGCAAAAGTTATCGCGTTTACTAACAAAGGGAAAAATTTTTGTCATTTTTGTTGTTTTTTTTTTAACGCGTAATGGCGACGATCTGCAATTTTTTTGCGGTACTGCGACATTGGGGCGGACAGATCGGACCCTTGACTGACATTTTTGACACTTTTGGGGTTACCAGTGACATTTCTACAGTAATCAGTGCTATATATATGCACTGTTACTGTAAAAATACACTGGCAGTGAAGGGGTTAACTTTATTTGAGAGGGAGGGGCTGTGTGTGTCCCTAGGGGCGTGATTCTAACTGTGATTGGCTGTGGCTTGAGCTGTAGGAACAATGATCAACGGTCCTACATAGTAGAACCGTATGATCAGTCTTTCTACACAGGGGAGAATGACAGGCAGCTTGTTTACACAAGCTGCCTGCCTTTCTCCCTCTCCCCCGACGATCGCAGAGTGACCGGCGGACATCGGGTCCGCCGGTCACATGCGCGGGGGGGTCCGTGACCGCGCAGGAGCGCGCCGCCAGCGGCGCGCGCTCGCTCCCCAGAGCCTCACAGGCTAGTGACGTAAATATACGTCACTTTGCCTGTGAGGGGCTGACCGCCGCAGTAAATCTACTTGCGGCGGTCGGCAAGCGGTTAAAGTGGTGAGGAAGCAACATATAGCTTCCCAGTCACCTGTCGGCTGCCTTCTGAAAAGTGATCCACCACAGATCACTTTTCTGATGGGCAATTAACACTACATTAATTGTAAATAGGCCATTACAGGACTCGACTGTTTCATCTGTTAGATGTGCAGAGGTTTGGCAGGACTTTCAGAATCACAATATTAGCTTGATACAATATGTATCTTTCAATCACATGGATTACTTTGTTGTCGAAGCATGCATGCAACTAGCAATACAAGGTGCCCTTGTAATGTATTTATTCTGTGCGGGATTTACATATTTATTCAGGTCTTTATTGTATTCTTTCTTGCATTACATTCCTTTTACTTCCACAGGTTGTTTTGCTCATAATAACCTTCTGTGGTGCTTTCATTTGAATGAATCATTTTAATATCCATTTGTTAGAAAGACAAGGCACCTACATCATTAATTAAAATCTACAGACCTCAGTCAATGAACATTTAGACAAATCATTCCATAAAAACAGATTAACAGATGCCCTTTTTTTGATCATTATTTAAAGCTCAGCCAGATGTTACGGCTATAGAAATTAAAACAATGGAGATTATAAAGTATAAACTCATAAAGTGGGATGTGAGGCATGGCTCATAGTTCAGTGGAATGATGGTATTAGAGGGAGGCTGGTCCTCCTCTTTCATTAATAAGGTGGAGGTCTAATAGGGTGAAACCGTAAAATAGAGGCTAGAATACATGGCCCAAATAGGCAATAGAGATAAGGCTGATCGCTGTTCATACATTATAATCCAAATATACTTCATCCTGAAATATTAATGGTGGGATATAATTATATTCCTTTCCATCATTATCTTTGCTTCTCTGTTAGACTGTCTAGGCAAACTTACACTCTTTAAAAGATTTTTACCTTAAAATAAAAAAGTTACAATGGAGTGAAATCACTTCCTAGCAAATCCGATTGAAATTCCTGCTACATACACAGTTAAAATATATTTTGTATATCGTATGTGTACTATATTACCTGCCAAGTAGTTTGTAATTCTGTGCAGCAAATCTTGTGATTTACACATACTGTACATTATACACTGGCCAGGCAGATAACATATGGAGTTCCAGATTAAAAACAAAATCATCTGTCTGGTTCAGTAGTTCGGCTTTCTACAGTGCCTTAAAGAAGTATTCATAGCCCTTGAAATTTTCCACATTTTGTCATGTTACAACTAAAAACATAAAAGTATTTTATTGGGATTTTATGTGATAGACCAATACAAAGTAGCACATAATTGTGAAGTGGAAGAAAACTGATAAATGGCTTTCAAATTTTTTTTTACAAATAAACATTATAAAAGTTTGGCGTGCATTTGTATTCAGCCCCCCGGAGTCAATACTTTGTAGAACCACCTTTCACTGCAAATACAGCTGCAAGTCTTTTTGGGGATGTCTCTACCAGCTTTGCACATCTAGAGGGTGACATTTTTGCCCATTCCTCTTTGCAAAATAGCTCAAGCTCTGTCAGATTGGATGGAGAGCGTCTGAACAGCAATTTTCAAGTCTTGGCACAGATTCTCAATTAGATTTAGGTTTGGACTGTGTTCCACCATGTGCTTTGATTTAAACTTTCTCTGTTGGGGTCCCCCAAGGCTCTGTTCTTGGACCCCTCCTATTATTAATCTACACCTCCTCTCTGGGTCAGTTGATAGCCTCCCATGGCTTCCAATACCATCTCTATCCTGACGATACCCAAACCTATTTATCCACCCCTCAGCTCTCTCCCTCAGTCTCCTCACGTATCACAAATTTACTAGCAGATATATCAGTCTGGATGTCACACCATTTCCTTAAACTCAATCTATCCAAAACCAAACTTATAGTTTTTCCTCCACCATGTGCCCCTTCCCCCGATCACTCTGTCAATATCGATGGCACAACTATCAGTCCTTCCCCGCATGCCAAGGTCCTAGGTGTTGTCCTGGACTCTGAACTCTCCTTCAAGCCCCACATCCAATCACTGTTCAAATCTTGCCGCCTCAACCTCTGCAACATCTCCAAAATACGCCCCTTTCTAACCAAAGACACAACAAAGCTCTTAGTTCACTCCCTGGTCATCTCGCGCCTCGACTACTGCAATTCCCTTCTCATTGGCTTACCTCTACACTCCCCCTTCAATCCATCATGAATGCTGCTGCCAGACTCATCCACCTTACCAATCGCTCAGTGTCCGCTACTCCTCTCTATCAAGCCCTCCACTGGCTTCTGCTCACCCAATAAATTAAATTCAAAATACTAACAACATCTTACAAAGCCATCTATAGTTTAGCCCCCAACTACTTTACTAGCCTAGTCTCAAAATACCAACCTAAACGCTCTCTTCGTTCCTCTCAAAACCTCCTGCTCTCTAGCTCCCTCGTCACCTCCTCCCATGCTCGCCTCCAGTACTTTTCCAGAGCCTCTCCAATCCTATGGAACTCCTTACCCCAATCTGTCCGGTTATCTTCTACTCTACTAGTTTTAGATGATCCCTGCAAAACCCTCCTCTTCAGAGAAGCCTATCCTACCCACACCTAACAACTATACTTCCATTTTATCCATCAGCCCATCCCCCACAGTTATTCCCTTTTGTTTCACTTGACCCTCCCTTCTAGATTGTAAGCTCTGACAAGCAGGGCCCTCTAAGTTACTCCTGTATTGAATTATATTGTAATTGTAATGTCTTCCCTCACATTGTAAAGCGCTGCGCAAACTGTTGGCGCTATATAAATCCTGTATAATAATAATAAACCATTCCATTGTAGCTCTAGCTGTATCTTTGGGGTTATTTTCCTGTTGGAAAGTGAACCTACGCCCCAGTCTCAAGTCTTTTGCAAACATTAGCAGGTTTTCTTCTAAGATTACCCTTTATTTTTGGCTCCATCCATCTTCCCATCAACTCTGACCAGCTTCCCTGTCCCTGCTGAAGAAAAGCATCCCCACAACATGATGCTGCCACCACCATGTTTTACAGTGATGGAGTGTTCAGGGTGATGGGCAGTGTTAGTTTTTCACCTCACATAGCGTTTTGCTTTTAACCCAAAAAGTTAAATTTTGGTCTCATATGACCAGAGCACCTTCTTCCACATGTTTGCTTCGTCCCCCACATGGCTTCTAGCAAACTGCAAATAGGACTGCTTCTCTCATTAATGCTCACCTTGCCCGGCCTGTCAGTTTAGGTGGATGGCCATGTCTTGGTAGGTTTGCAGTTGTGCCATACTCTTTCCATTTTTGGATGATGGATAGAACAGTGCTTGAAATGTTCAAAGCTTGGAATATTTTGTTCCAACCTAACCCTACTTTAAACTTCCGCACAACTTTATCCCTGACCTGTCTGGTGTGTTTGGCTTTCATGATGCTGTTTGTTCACTAAGGTTTTCTAACAAACCTCTGAGGGTTTCACAGAACAGTTGTATTTATACTGAGATTGAATTACACACAGGTGGACTCTATTTACTAATTAGGTGACTTCTGAAGACAATTGGTTGCACTAGATTTCAGTTAGGGATATCAGAGTGAAAGTGGCTGAATACAAATGCATGCCACACTTTTCACATACAGTATTTATTTGTAAAAAAATTGAAAACCATTTTATCATTTTCCTTCAACTTCACAATTATGTGCTACTTTGTGTTGGTGTATCACATAAAATCCCAGTAAAGTACAGTTATGTTTTTGGTTGTAACATGACAAAATGTGGAAAATTTCAAGGCACTGTACAACACCTCTCCGCTTCATCCTGTTTATTGGAAGCAGTGAATTAGCATTGTCACCTCTATCCAGTGAGCATGAGTTGATCTTTCATACTAACAGAGGTGTGTTAATCACAAGAATGGCTGGCCAAAACAATTAATTCTTTGCTATGAAAAAATAAACTTGTGTATTTAGCGGTTTGGCTGGATTTCCCCTTTAACTTCAAACTCACAAGTAAAGCTGTCCAGTGACTAGAATATTCTTAGAACATAAGGAAACATGGAACATTTAGTCAGCGTGGAAACAGTAGCTTTTTCTGTATGTGTATATCAGTGCCGAGTATACCCAGATTGATTATACAGTATATCCAGATTAACCACTTAAGCCCCGGAAGATTTTACCCAAATTAATTTCACGTCCTTTTTTTCCCACAAACAGAGCTTTCTTTTGGTGGCATTTGATCATCTGTGCGATTTTTTGATCATGCGCTATAAACAAAAAAAGAGCGACAATTTTGCAAAAATAACAATATTTTTCACATTTTTTTATATGAAATTCTCCAAAATAAAAATGAAAAAATCAAGATTTTTTTTTTAATTTTTGGCCAATTTGTTTTCTGCTACCTATGTTTGGTAAAAAAAAATCACAATAAGCGTATTTTGATTGGTTTGCGCGAAAGTTATTGCGTTTACTAACTAAGGGAAAGATTTTTGTCATTTTTGTTGTTTTTTTTTTTAACGAGTAATGGCGGCGATCTGCGATTTTTTTTGTGGTACTGCGACATTGCGGCGGACAGATCGGACCCTTGACTGACATTTTTGACACTTTTGGGGGTACCAGTGACATTACTACAGTAATCAGTGCTATACATATGCACTGTTACTGTAAAAATGACACTGGGAGGGAAGGGGTTAACTTTATTGGAGAGGGAGGGGTTAAGTGTGTCCCTAGGGGTGTGTTTCTTACTGTCATTGAATGTGGCTGTGTGTGTAACAGCACAGATCAACGGTCCTATATAGCAGGACCGAGTGATCTGTGCTTTTACACAGGGGAGAATGACAGACGGCTGTGTTTACATTAGCCGCCTGCCTTTCTCCCTCTCTACCGGACGATCGTGAGTGACCGGCGGACATCGGGTCCGCCAGTCACACGCGCCGGCTTCTTCGGGTACGAGCGGGGGGCGGGAGCGCGCCTCTGGCGGCGCGCTCGCCCCCTATTCGCTCCCAGGCTAGTGACGTACCGGTACGTCACTTTGCCTGGGAGGGGCTGACCGCCACCGTATATAGTCGGGCAGCGGTCGGCAAGTGGTTAATAAAAGTGGTCTGGGTGCCATATCCCTGATTATGAAGAATAATGTGTACAAAGAATATGGGATTTTTTAGACACCCAAAAACAAGTATATAAAATTAATATTTTATTCGGCCTAGTACTTTTAAAAACACATATATAAAATGATCGACATGGTCTGATACAATATACCAACTTTCCCCAAACTGTTACGAATAGCAATTAACCCCAATACGTTAAGAGCCGGTCCACACTACGCGACTTGTCAGGCGACTTGTCAGCCTGACAAGTCGCGCTCCCTCGCGGTCCATTGACCGCTACAGGACCCGTTCTAATAGGAGCGACGCAAGTCGCTCCAACTTAGAAAAAGGGTCCTGTACTACTTTGGGGAGACCTCAGAGCGACTTGCATAGACTTCCATTATGTGAAGTCTCTGTAAGTCGCTCCGAAGTCGTGGTGCAATGTAATGCACAAGACGCCCCCGAAGTAGTAAGGAGTCGTGTCGCCTCAGTGTGAACTGACTCTTAGTTTCATTTGATTATTCGAATAAATGATAACCAGATTGGTGCAATGTAGCATTAACATTCTCAAACATTTGCATGCCCTTTAATCTCTTTGTCGTCTTCTTCTTGTGCATTCTTGGAGGATCGGCAAGCTTATGTGCCAGTCAGTCCATCCATGAACACTTACATTGGTTTAGGCCCTTGAAATGATGTGGGAGAAGTCTGCAGTAGACAGTGGTCAAAGGTGTTTTTTTTTACTTTTTCGACCAATATTCACCCAGATGGGCCACTTCCAGTGGGGTCTGTGGGTCTCCATATCCATACATATTGGATTCTTGCCCAATTCAGTTGAGAATGGCCAGAATAAATAATTATCTAAACGTCTTTAGGCTCAAATTGCCCATTTTCCTTTTTTTTTTTTTAATTACTGTATTTTCTGGCGTATAAGACTACTTTTGAACCTCAAAAAAATCCCCCAAAAATTGGGGGTCGTCTTATACGCCGAGTATAATATCTCCAAGGTAACCTAAGTATAAGTATTACCGGTAGATGGAAAATTAGGGGGGTCGTCTAATACTCCCAGTCGTCTTATACGCCGGAAAATACGGTAAAAATAAAATTGGCCTGAATTTGAGCAAGGATTGCCAATCTTTGTTGATAGAGTCATGCCCATAGGCAGATATCCACACAATCAAATTACAAGATCATTTGGTGACTAATGATAGAGTCATGCCCATAGGCAGATATCCACACCATCAAATTCCATATCATTTGGTGACTATAGGAAAGTCATTTTGACCTGTCCCCCCTTCCCGCTTTATAGGAAAGCCATTTTGACCTGTCCCCCCTTCCCGCTTTATAGGATGCCATTTTGACCTGTCCCCCCTTCCCACTTAACCTAGGAAGAGAAGAAGCTGCTGATATACAATGGCTATCTGTTTATAGCAGTTTATAGCAGAGACTTGGCTGAAAAATGACTGTTATTTTGGTTACATATTTTTTTTTTTGCTTTATTAAAAAAACATCCAACGGATATTCCAGCTTCTCATTAGTGTTTCTCTTCTCCTACAGAGTTTATTAGGATGCATTGCACATCGAATCCTGACTGGTGGATGCCATCTGAGGAACAGATCAACAAGGTGTTTAGTGACGCTGTAGGACATGCACGCCAAGGACGGGCAGTGGGAACGTTCTTCCATAATGGAAACTCCTATTATGATGGCATTGACCACCAAGTATGTCAAGAGGAGATTTTCAACAGAGGCTCCCACGACGGTTCTGGTGATTGATGTAAAGGAAAGACTGTGAAAGAATATAAAGTTCAAAAAATAATCTCGAAAGAAAAAGTTAGCCACAAAGTGAAAACTTAGTGTAATAGTTGGGTTAATGTGTCTTCTGTGTTATGTTGCTGTGCATGGCGCCTGGAACGCCAAAGGGCCCTACCAGCAGTAAAAGTCTGCCACTAAACCAGTCCAAAGTATACTACAAGTTTGTAAAGTGTGTGCGTACGTGTGTAAGAGTTCCGTCATCCTGGTAATGCTTCAGGGACTTCCTGTGGACCCTGTGATGTGACTGTTACTCTCTCTGTCTGGATAGAACACAACACAGCCAAAACAAGGACACAAGTCTCACTGGACAAAGATGTATTGGTGTGTTGTGTAGAATTAGCTTTAATAGAATTTTGCATTTTCACAAATGAGTTAAATTATGCAAAACAGCAAATCGTTATATCCCGTGTTCAAAAAAATGTTGTCATCACAATCCCGACACTGCAAATTTCTGTTGCCTTTTGTGTGGAATATTTCTAACCATGAATGGCTGTTTATTTATTTGTTCATTCCTGTCTTCTGGGTATTGTACTAAAGCATAACTGTACCTTCTCAATTTGATATTGTAAGGCAGGGCAGTAAAATAATCAAGTTTGTATATAGAATTCATGATCTGTCTTGCTTCATTATGTATGTACAAGCTTTTAAAAAGTGCACCATGTGCAATGAGAAATATAAAAAATGTTTAATCTCATGGGAGTCTGTTCACTATTTGTTTCACATTCACAAAATGATTTTCATGCAAAACCAGCAAGCTGGACAAATATAATCATGTCTATTGGTGCAGTAGGTACTCTAATATATCTTACATGAAAGCCAACCATTGGCTGTGATAGGGGTGGTAACAGAGCTTTCTGGCTTTTCTCTCCCCCTTCATTCTCCACAGACATCAGCATACATGTTCAAGATGCTGAGAGACTTAAGCCTAGTACACACGCAACGATTATCGGCCGACCGATCGTCTGTCTTTTGTCCAGAGTGGTGTTTTGTTGGTTGGAATGTGCCTAGACTGCACACAAATTTTCTCGCCCGACAAAATTCTACTTCAGAAGTGATGTCATGTGTTGGATTGCTTTCTTTGTGTTCTTTCTTCTCTGAGCATGCCCAGTCTTGCTCATTAGATTTTTCCCTGTTGAAATCTGTACTGACTGCACGAAAATCGGCCGTGTTTTGACGGCGGACAAAAATTTTATAGTCTGCACACCAGAATTTTTTCGGCCGGTCGGTCGGTTGTCGGAAGCATCATACTAACAAGCCGAAAATCGGCAGATCGGTCGTCGGACGAAAATTCCCTGCCGATTTTCGACGCGTGTGTACGGGGCTTTAAAGTAATACTAAAGTTCTTTTTTTTTCTTTAATTAACCACTTTAAGACCGGAAGATTTTACCCCCTTCCTGACCAGACCCTATTTTGCGATTTGGCACTGCGTTACTTTAACGGACAATTTCATGACGCTGTATTCAAACACAATTGACGTCCTTTTTTTCCCACAAATAGAGCTTTCTTTTGGTGGTATTTGATCACCTGTGCAATTTTTAATTTTTGCGCTACAAACAAAAAAAAGCGCCAATTTTGAAAAAAAAAACAACAATATTTTTCACATTCTGCTATATGAAATTCCCCCCCAAAAAAATGTAAAAATCAAATTTTTTTAACATTTTAGGCCAATTTGTTTTCTGCTACATATTTTTGGTAAAAAAAATTGCAGTAAGCGTATTTTGTTTGCGCAAAAGTTATCGCGTTTAATAGCTACGGGAAAGATTTCTGTCATTTTTATTGTTTTTTTTTTACTAGTAATGGCGGCGAGCTGCGATTTTGCGGCGGACAGATTGGACCCCTAACTGACATTTTTGACACTTTTGGGGGTACCAGTGACATTACTACAGTAATCAGTGCTATAAATATGCACGTCACTTGCCCACTAGCCGGAAGGGGGCGAGCGCACACCGCCGGAGGCGAGCTCCCGCCCCTGCTCCTTCCCTGACATCCCCGCGTGTGTGACCGGCGGCTTTGATGTCCGCTGGTAACTCGCGATCTCGTGCAGGAGAGGGAGAAAGGCAGACGGCTGATGTAAACACAGCCATCTGTCATTCTCCCTGATGTAAGTACAGAGACTATACGATCCTGCCATGTAGGATTGTATGTCTCTGTGGTTACATCACAAGCCACGCCCCCGCGCAGTTATAATCACGCCCCTAGGGATATATTTAACCCACTGATCACCAATAAAGTTAACCCCTTCCCTGCCAGTGTCATTTTTACAGTAACAGTGCATATTTATAGCACTGATTACTGTAGTAATGTCACTGGTACTCCCAAAAGTGTCAAAAATGTCAGTCAGGGGTCCGATCTGTCCGCCACAATGTCGCAGTCCCGCAAAAAAATCGCAGATCGCCCCCATTACTAGTCAAAAAAAAACAATAAAAATGACATAAATCTTTCCCGTAGTTAGTAAACGCAATAACTTTTGCACAAACCAATCAAAGTACGCTTATTGCGATTTTTTTTTACCAAAAATACATAGCAGAAAACAAATTGGCCTAAAATGTTAAAAAAATTAGATTTTTACTTTTTTTTTGAGAATTCCATATAAAAAATTTGAAAAATATTGTTATTTTTTCAAAATTGACGCTCTTTTTTTGTTTATAGCGCAAAAAGTAAAAATCGCACAGGTGATCAAATACCACCAAAAGAAAGCTCTGTTTGTGGGAAAAAAAGGACGTCAATTTATTTTGGGTACAGCATCGCATGACCGCGCAATTGTCCGTTAAAGTCACACAGTGCCGAATCGCAAAATAGGGCCTGGTCTTTGAGCAGCTAAATACTCTGGGGCTTAAGTGGTTAATATCACTTAAAAAAGACAACAATTTATAGAAATAAACATTTGGCAGTCTGGAGATGTGCGTGCCTACAGCAGAATCTAATAAAAGATCACAGTTACATTGATCCCAGCAGACTGCTACAGCTTTGTAAAAGGCGGCTTTGCCCACCGTTTGCACCTGCTGTGGTTAGTGAACGGCACTATGAGGAAGCAGAACCCACTAGCCGTACTGTTGTGGCTAGCAGCAGTTTGGACCTGGAAAATATGTTTTCAAATATTTGGCTTATTTACTAGTTTAGTTTAGGAATGATGATTTGCAGTCTTAACAGAAGGATTCTCACAGACGCAAGCCATCGGACTGGGGTCTAAGAGATCTTATTGAATGTTTAACCACTTCAGCTCCAGAAGGTTTTAGCCCCTTAATGACCAGGCCATTTTTTGCGAAACGGTACTGCGTTGCTTTAACTAACAATTGGGCGGTTGTACGACGCTGTACCCAAATAAAATTTATGTATTTTGTTCCCCACAAAAAGAGGTTACTTTTAGTGGTATTTGATCTCCTCTGCAGGTTTTTTTTTTTTTTTGTTTAATTTTTTGCGCTATATATACAAAAAAAGAACCACAATTTATTTTTATTTTTTATGCACTATAAACATTAAAAGAACCAGAATTTAAAAAACAAAAAAACAACATTTTTTACTTTCTGCTATAGAAAATACCCAATAAAAATTTTTTCAAAATCAATTTTTTCCTTTAATTTAGGCCAATATGTATTTTGCTACATCCTAATAAGTGTATATTGATTAGTTTGCGCAAAAGATATAGTGTCTACAAACTATGGGATACAATTATGGACTTTTTATTTATTTTTTTATTGTTTTTACTAGTAATAGTGGCGATCAGCAATTTTTGGCGGGACTGCGACATTGCGGCAGACAAATCTGACACTTTTTGGGGACCAGTGACACCAATACAGTGATCAGTGCTAAAAAAAAATGCACTGTTACTGTATAAATTACATTAGCGGGGAAGGGGTTAACACCAGGGGCAATCAAGGGTTTAAGTGTGCTCCTAGGGAGTGCTTTCTGTGGGGAAAGTGGATGCACTAGAGGAAAAGAGAGATCTGTGTTTCAGCTTAGTTGACAGAACAGCGGTCTGCCTTGTTTACATAGGCAGCCCGCAGTTCTGTCATTCTGCCAAACGATCGGCGGGTCCCAGCGGCCATCGCGAACGCTGGACCCGCTGATTGGCTCCTGCTGTGTCCAATCACAGCGGGAGTGACGCTCCAGCGGCGCGCACGCCCCTGAAATCTCATGCACAAAATTACGTACATGTACTGTACTTGATTTTGCCCAGCCGCAGTATATATGTGTCAGGTGCTCCGACAGTGGTTAAGTTGCATCCATAATTCTTCTCTGGCAACAAGTGAAATCTGAATATTTTCCAGGGAGTCCAACTGATACGTTAGGTATATATAAAGTAATCACTGAAACCTCATATAAACTTTAAAATGTTATTTTTATTACAAAGTCGTTTTTAACCACTTGCCGACTGCCGCACGACTATTTACGTCGGCAGTCAGCCCCTCACAGGCAGAGCAACGTAGGGATATGTCGCTAGCCTGTAAGGGTGTGGGGAGCGAGTGCGCGCCGCCGGAGGCGCGCTCCCGCTCGGTCACGGACCCCCCCCCCGCGCGTGTGCCCGGCGGACGCGATGTCCGCCGGGCACTCGCGATCGTCCGTGACAGCGGGAGAAAGGCAGGCGGCTAGTGTAAACAAAGCCACCTGTCAGTTCTCCCTGTGTATGAATGGTGATCAAACGGTTCTACTATGTAGGACCGTTGATCACTGTTCTTACACACACAGCCACAGCCAATCACAGTTAGAAGCACGCCCCTAGGACACACTTAACTCCTCCCTCTCCAATACAGTTAACTCCTTCACTGCCAGTGTCATTTTTACAGTAACAGTGCATGTATATAGCACTGATTACTGTAGTAATGTCACTGGTAACCCCAAAAGTGTCAAAAATGTCAGTCAAGGGTCCGATCTGTCCGCCCCTATGTCGCAGTCCCGCAAAAAAAAAAATCGCAGATCACTGCCATTACGCGTTAAAAAAAAAAAACAACAAAAATGACAAAAATCTTTACCTTTGTTATTAAACGCAATAACTTTTGCGCAAACCAATCAAAATACGCTTTTTGCGATTTTTTTTACCAAACATATGGTAAAAAAAAAAATTGGCCTAAAATGTTAAAAAATTTAGATTTTTACATTTTTTGGGGGGAATTTCATATAAAAAATGTGAAAAATATTGTTATTTTTGCAAAATTGACGCTCTTTTTTTGTATATAGCGCATGATCAAAAAATCGCACAGGTGATCAAATACCACCAAAAGAAAGCTCTGTTTGTGGGAAAAAAAGGACGCCAAATTCGTTTAGGTAAAGCGTCGCACGACCGCGCAATTGTCCGTTAAAGTCACGCAGTGCCGAATCGCAAAATAGGCCCTGGTCAGGAAGGGGGTAAAATCTTCCGGGGCTTAAGTGGTTAAATCTACATCTTTCATTAAAATAATACCTGATGATCCTGCCACAAAGGTCCTTGTTCAGGTACTTCCTGTTATAGGGTGACATTGCTCTGTCGCCGTCTCCTAATTGTGCTCCTGTTCTACTGTTGGCACCATCAGCTAAGGATGAAGTTGGAAACACTTGCTGATCCTACCCTTTTCTGACATTTGTTGTTTAAAAGTAAAAATAAGTATGTTTTGCTAGAAAATTACTTAGAACCCCCAAATATTTTTTAGCAGAGACCCTAGAGAATAAAATAGCGGTTGTTGCAATATTTTATGTCAGAATGTACTTGCGCAGCGGTCTTACGAACGCAATTTTTTGGGTAAAAATACACTTTAATGAATAAAAAAAACAGTATTTAGCCCAATTTTTTTGTATAACGTGAAAGATGATGTAAATAGATACCTAACATGTCACGCTGTAAAATTGCACGCGCTCGTAGAATAGTGACAAACTACGGTACTTAAAAATCTCCAAATTTGTACAGGTCACCTGTTTAGAGTTACAGAGGAGCTCTTGTGCTAGAATTATTGCTCTTACTCTAATAATCGTGACGACACCTCTCATGTGTGGTTTGAACATTGTTTACATATATGGGCACTATTTCTGTATGCGTTCGCTTCTGCGCGCGTGCACAAAGGGATGGGGCGCATTCATTCTTTTTTTTCTTATTTTACATTAGGTTTTTTCTTTTTAAACGGTCCCTTTAGTATTATTACTTTGTTAGCACTTTTATTCCTATAAGAGCACATTCAGACTAGCGCGACTACTTGTCAGGCGACTTGTCAGCCTGACAAGTCGCGGTCGGTCGCGGTCCATTGAGTAGTACAGGACCCGTTCTAATAGGAGCGACACAAGGGTACTACTGTACTACTTTGGGGCGACCTGGGAGCGACTTGCATAGACTTCCATTATGTGAAGTCCCTGCAAGTCGCGCCGAAGTCGCGGTGCACAGCGGTGCACATGACTTCACAGGTCGCCCCCCAAAGTCGGATCGTCTCAGTGTGAACCGGCTCTTACAAGGAATATAAATATCCATTGCATTAGAAATAAGCATTACAGGTCCTCTCTACTGAGAGATCTGGGGTCAAAAGCTAGCTGCTGCCATAACAGTTAGGCAGTCGGCAAGTGGTTTAAAAAAGTCTGCGCATTGTGATGTGCTCTGTTACAAACAAATTGGTGCATTAGCAATCCATTCATTTAAATAGGCTACTTTCATGCAGCACACATTAATGCACACAAATGTGTGTTAAAGCATTCGTAAACAGCAAAAAAAAAAAAAACTGGTCCCTCTGCAGGCTCATGTCATAATGTGCTAGTATGCATCACACACAAGCACATTATGACAGACCTATCTAAAAAATAGATCCCTCCAGCAATGCGCTGTCACTGCAGACAGGGGATCCATCTTCACCCGGTTTTCCTTCCAGGTTCGCAGGCCCTGGCCGTTTGAACGGCTGATCTGGAATGATGTCACATGCAGGAGTCACGGCATGCCCTCCAATGAGAGTGCAGTAGGTATTAGCTGGTGACACCACCTGCTGCTACACATTTAACTATCACCAGTGCCTATTTAGGAGATATTTACTGTACCTACAGGTTAGTCTTATTATAGGCTTACCTGTAGGTACAAGATAAAAAGTGAAGTTTTCTACCGCTTTAACCAATGCACTAAGATGCCAAAGTGTCAATGTACCCTTTGACTAAATTCACACTATAGTGCTGTGTGTATAGTGCATTCTGAATGTCACACTGACACATCCTGCAACCTTTTCATAATTTATCCAACATAAAAAAACAATATGGCCTCCTGCACACAGCAATAAGGGAGTGATACGTGGATCATACAACCAGCCTGTAAAAAGCAATGATAGGCTGGCTAAAGCCGCAGCTGAAAAAGTATATGCAAACATCTCATTGTTTACATGCAAACTGGGACTTAAAGGGTAACTCCACTTTCATGGGGGGGAAAATAGCAATAATAAAAAATAAAATAATAATGATATAAGGTATACAATTGCAGCACAAGTCATATTGTAATTGAATGTTATTAAAATTTGCATTTCCTTTTCAATCTGCAGTCACTGTAATATTCTAAAAATGCAATGCAATGCAATATGGCTACCTGGAGCTGTTCTGTACACCACACCCCAGAAACATAATTTCCTGCTTGTGTGATTGGCTCACCAATTTTCCCAGAAGTCTTCCTAAGATACAAGTCAGATTTCTGGCATCCCCTGCAACAAAAATTTCATTTTTGGTGAGATACTCCGAATAGACATATGTCTAAAAGGATGCAGGCCCAGCAGATTTCCTCATTAGTGCTCTGCAGCTGCAAAGCTGATTGATAATTATGAAACCACTCCCTTTAGACCCACTCAGCACAGAGGAACAAATAGTGATTTCTTCAGAAAAGGTAGGAATCTGCAAAAAAGCTTGTTATAATCCTTGCAACACACGACCAGAAAACCAGACAAAAAATAAAAATTCTCAAATGATTATACAATAATCTGATCGCTAGTGCGCAGCTTTCAAGAGCCAATCAAGACAGTTCATCCAATATAATACGAAGGGACAAACGCTAAAATGTTTCCTGTACAATACCTGTTCTTATGATTTTCGTTCAATCAGTACTGTTTTTGTCCTCAAAAAATCAGAAGAGCAAGACCATGCATGCTCGGAAACGAAAGAATACTTTACAATACATGACAATACTTCCAAAGTTGTATTCTGTCGTGTGAGAATTTTCGTAAATTGAGAAACCTCTTCATTTTTGATATGAGACTAGCATGCAAAAAAAAAAAGGATGATCATGCGTGCGATATTCTCATTGTGTGTATGAGGCTGAACACTGCTTTGAATATGGAGGGTCTGCATTCAGGGCAGTCTGTCATTGATTTGTACAGAGGAATGTATGCAGCTGTACCGTCCACCCGTACATAAGTCCCAGTTTGTTTATATACCTATACAGCCAGCTTCAGTCAGCCTGTCATTGATTTGTACAAATGAATATATGCAGCTGTACCGTCCACCCGTACATAAGTCCCAGTTTGTGTATATACCTATACAGCCAGCTTCAGTCAGCCTGTCATTGATTTGTATAGAATGTATGCAGCTGTACCGTCCACCCGTCACTCCTAGGTAGAGATATAAACCCAAATGTGCGCTGTACGGCCCTCTTGCGGATTTGAGGCCTATATGTGTTTCCTGCCTGTGGTGAAAGCCCTAGGTATTCAGCCATATCAGTTTATATAAAAAGTAATGCTTAGTGATTGTAGCTGTTTCACCTTCCTGTCTGGATTGTAATGAACCTACCTTATCTACAGTCATGGCAGTATACAGTATCTGTCACTCACTCCTGAAAGTTGCTGTTAGATTTGCATTTGCTAAAATACATTAATGTACTAAAGAGGAGAGTCTTACCTTACCCATCAAATTTGTTTGTCATGGTGGCCTGAGTTTTTACCATGCAATGACAACTCAACAGTTGGATTATGAATGCATACTATGGACTAGAGAAATGTTTCAATAGACAAAGCTTAGTGTCGCGGTTATGTTATGTATTAGGTATTCCAGTGCAGCTTTGTTCTATCTACATCCAATATCATATAAAAAGTGTGAGACATCCTTGTATTGTTTCTGCAACGTTCCCCCAAGCCAGGAATGGCAAGCTGCCAAACCTGGCTTTTGTCTAAAGGGTTGGTTTGTGTCAGGGAATATTTTGACCTGTGATTTGAGTGCCTGAGGCCTAAACCAGATATAAATAAAGCAATACAATTTACTGTAGACTGTACACATTCTACCCTTGCCGGCACCAGTGACAATGGAAAAGCATGATTGTTGAACTATGCATGGAGAGGTTTAGTCGTGCTGTATATAAAGATATGGGGTGAACTGTTGTATGCGTTTTGTTTATATACAATATACTGTACAACATACAGTCCAATACACGTGGGTAATGTTACACATTACAATACACATTTGGAATTTTATATATATATATATATATATATATATATACACATACACACACACACACCATATTACCAAAAGTATTGGGACACCTGCCTTTACATGCACATGAACTTTAATGGCATCCCAGTCTTAGTCCGAAGGGTTCAATATTGAGTTGGCCCACCCTTTGCAGCTCTAACAGCTTCAACGCCTCTGGGAAGGCTGTCCACAAGGTTTAGGGATGTGTCTATGGGGATGTTTGGCCATTCTTTCTGAAGCGCATTTGTGAAGTAAGGCACTGATGTGGACCAGAAGGCCTGGCTCACAGTCTTCGCTCTAATTTATCCCAAAGGCGTTCTATCGGGTTGAGATCAGGCCTCTGTGCATGCCAGTCAAGTTACTCCACCCCAAACTTGCTCATCCATGTCTTTATGGACCTTGCAGTCATTTTGGAACAGGAAGGGGCTATCCTCAAACTGTTCCCACAAAGTTTGGAGCATGAAATTGTCCAAAATGTCTTGGTATGTTGACGCCTTAAGAGTTCCCTTCACTGGAACTTAAGGGCCAAGCCCAACCCCTAAAAGAAAACAACCTCACACCATAATCCCCCCTCCACCAAATGATTTGGACCAGTGCACAAAGCAAGGTCCATAAAAACATGGATGAGTGAGTTTGGGGTGAAGGAACTTGACTGTCCTGCACAGAGTCCTGACCTCAACCCGATAGAACACCTTTGGGATGAATTAGAGCAGAGACTGCGAGCCAGGCCTTCTCTCCAACATCAGTGCCTGACCTCACAAATGCGCTTCTGGAACAATGGTCAAACATTCCCACAGACAACTCAATATTGAACCCTACAGACTAAGACTGGGATGCCATTAAAGTTAATGTGCGTGTAAAGGCAGGTGTCCCAGTACTTTTGGTAATATAGTGTAGAGTATCTCACAAAAGTGAGTACATTCCTCACATTTTTGAAAATATTTTATTATATCTTTTCATGTGACAACACTGAAGAAATGACACTTTGCTACAATGTAAAGTAGTGAGTGTACAGCTTGTATAATAGTGTAAATTTGCTGTCCCCTCAAAATAACTCAACACACAGCCATTAATGTCTAAACCGCTGGCAACAAACGTGAGTACACCCCTAAGTGAAAATGGCCAAATTGGGCCCATTTAGCTATTTTCCCTCCCCGGTGTCATGTGACTTGTTTGTGTTACAAGGTCTCAGGTGTGAATGGGGAGTAGGTGTTGTAAATTTGGTGTTATCGCTCTCACTCTCTCATACTGGTCACTGGAACTTCAACATGGCACCTCATGGCAAAGAACCCTCTAAAGATCTGAAAAAAAGAATTGTTGCTCTACATAAAGATGGCCTAGGCTATAAGAAGATTGCCAAGACCCTGAAACTGAGCTTCAGCATGGGGGCCAAGACCATACAGTGGTTTAACAGAACAGGTTCCACTCAGAACAGGCCTCGCCATGGTCGACCAAAGAAGTTGAGTGCACATGCTCAGCGTCATATCAAGAGATTGTCTTTGGGAAATAGATGTGTGAGTGCTGCCAGCATTGCTGCAGAGTTTGAAGGGGTGGGGGATCAGCCTGTCAGTGCTCTGAGCATAGGCCGCACACTGCATCTAATCAGTCTGCATTGCTATCATCTCACAAGGAAGCCTCTTCTAAAGATGATGCACAAGAAAGCCCACAAACAGTTTGCTGAAGACAAGCAGACTAAGGACATGGATTTCTGAAACCATGTCCTGTGGTCTGATGAGACCAAGATAAACCTGTTTGGTTCAGATGGTGTCAAGCGTGTGTGGCGGCAACCAGGTGAGGAGTACAAAGACAAGTGTGTCTTGCCTACAGTCAAGCATGGTGGTGAGAGTGTCATGGTCTGGGGCTGCATTATTGCTGCTGGCACTGGGGAGCTAAAGTTCATTGAGGGAACCATGAATGCCAACATGTACTGTGACATACTGAAGCAGAGCATGATCCCCTCCCTTCAGAGACTGGGCCACAGAGCAGTATTCCAACATAATAACGACCCCAAAACACACCTCCAAGACAATCACTGCCTTACTAAAGAAGCTGAGGGTAAAGGTGATGGACTGGCCAAGCATGTCTCCAGACCTAAACCCTATTGAGCATCTGTGAGGCATCCTCAAATGGAAGATGAAGGAGCGCAAGGTCTCTAACATCCACCAGCTCTGTGATGGCAACCTGTGAAGCTCTGGTGAACTCCATGCCCATGAGGGTTGAGGCAGTGCTGGAAAATATTGGGGGCCACACAAATATTGACACTTTGGGCCCAATTTGAACGTTTTTTACTTAGGGGTGTACTCACTTTTGTTGCCAGCGGTTTAGACATTAATGGCTGAGTGCTGAGTTATTTTGAGGGTACAGCAAATGTACACTGTTATACAAGCTGTACACTCACTACTTTACATTGTAGCAAAGTGTCATTTCTTCAGTGTTGTCAAATGAAAAGATATAATAAATTATTTACAAAAATGTGAGGGGTGTACTCACTTTTGTGAAATACTGTATATATATATATATACACACACACACTGTATATACAACCATAGAGGAGAGCTGCACATGTATATGTGTTCAGCATGGAGAGAGCAAGGCGGGTTCCAGATTACTCATCAACATACAATATATGGATATACTATGCTGAATGCAGCAAACTCCCTACATCAATACTTCCATTAGTCTTCCCTTCACTCCTGTTCAATAAGACCACCATGTGCACAGTAAACACAATGAGCAATGCCTTTGGGTTGCTTTAAGTTTACTTTTTCGAACACAACCTATATCTAACAGAGGAAAGGTCTATCAATTTAGGACAATACCAAACATTTTCAATGTTCAATCCAGCAAGGCAGAACAGAGAATCTAATCTACATTTGATGATTTTTTTTAGGTCTTTTTATCCTTGCTCTTCCATGTGCCAGTCTGCACTATATTTCTTGACTGCTGGATTTGTTTTTCTAATAATTAATCTAAAGAAGCAGAAGCTGTCTACTATATCTACTGTATGTCTTCAACAACAACTTTAAGTTAGCAGTCTTTCCTGTTATCTTGACTGTAATCTATGATGTAGTAGTAGTGGTTGTAAAGGCAGAAGCTTTTTTATATTGATGCATTTTATGCATCAATATAAGAAGCCTTCTGTGTGCAGCAGCCCCCCCAATACTTACCTGAGCTGAGCCCATCTAGATCCAGCGATGTTGCAGGAGTGTGGTTGCTGCCCGGAACTCCCCTCCTCATTGGCTGCGGTCAATCAAAGTCAGTCAGCAAATCAGGAAAGAAATGGGGTGGGTCCGGGCCGTGGCTCTGTGTCTAAATGGACACAGGGAGCTTTTACACAGCTCAGGTGCCCCATAGCAAACTTCTTGCTGTGGGGAACTCAACAGGAGGGAGGGGCCAGAAGTGCCAAAGAGAGACCCAAGAAGAGGCGGATCTGGGCTGCCCTGTGCAAAACCACTACACAAAGCAGGTAAGTATAACATGTTTTCTATTTTTACCAACAAAAAAAACACGAGACTTTACAATCACTTTAAATATAGAAGTGGGGGGATTTTATTGATACTTTTTTTTATAAAATGTTATTATAATCCGGGGGTCAGTAAATTTGGATGCTTACCATTTAGAATTGGAGAAGATGGCTCAGGCTTGCAAACTTGATTTAACATATGTCTAACATGAAGTTTCTGACAGGTTTGTGGTGCAAATAAAGTTGATCAGCTGTCACCTCACAAGTAATCGAAGAGTATCAGGAAGAGATCTTGCAATGAGGCTCTGGATTGTCTTCCATCATTTGTCATTTTCCAAAGAACAGATAGAATACGTTTTCATTTTGTCTCAAAATATTAGTTGTAGAGAGATGAAAATGATCCCATCATACATATTATGAGCTTCATGCAGATGCAAGTTGGTATATCATGGCTTTATAGAACAACCTAGGGACAGACTAAATGGTCTTACAGGTTCTGTTTATGGCAACCATGTAGTGCTTGGACTTGTTGGAATTAGGATGATATGCTGGTATTGGAAATCCGAACATCGATTTAGTCATCAGAACCAACTGGTCTAACCTACAGCGACTTCAAGAAGCAAAAGCATTCCTCACGCAAGTGACGTAACACTGTCAAAAGGTGATTGGTCAATGTTTAGAGACCATCCCATGCCCATATTCTACAAATTGAGTAGTATGCAAAATGAACGTAATTCGAACAAGACAAATTACAGAATTTTCAGTTTTCAGCCAAAAAAAAAAAAAAAACATACTGTACAAATAACATTTAATTATGCCTTTTCATTAGCAAATACGCTACTATTTTGTACATCATTCCTTTCTTATCTTTTTTTGTAACTCTTTTTTTTTTTTACGTATTTCTATGAACGTCCCGCCTAGAGATTAAATTATAAAAATTCATAAATGGCTTCTGTGTGCTAGGCTAAGATTCTAAAATTCTTGGGAGATTGTTTCTGGTACCTGTAAGGGGTTCGCTGTTAATCAGCATGAAATTGCATGTGTGTATATGTGTATGGTTGCCTAGCAGACCAGTCAGCTAACAAACCATAGGTGGTGGTAAGTTACCCCAGGGTTGTTGTGATAATTTGACAGCATATGCTGGTTGGCTTTTGAGGACATTTTAGGGAGGTGGTGTTGATAACTTGAGTAGCAATTTGCCTCCCTTATCCCTGTTCCTTTTGTACCCCCGTTTGTGACATGTGCAAACAACCAAATTGGGAGATACATAGTGATTGAAAGCAAGCTTTTGTTGGAAGTAGCTCCATGTTCACAAATTTGGATCTTCAGTTACTGTGAGCGTGTCTAGGCTACTTGCGTGTGCTTGTGTACATTTATAATCCTAGTTCACCTTTACAGAAAAAAAAAAAAGGTGAACAAACATCGTACAACCTGACCCCCCCCAGTCCCACTGTACTTACCTCCAGGGATGCTGAGTTGTCAATGCCGACGCAGTCGGTCCAGTGGTCAGGTGATTTAAAATCCTGCTCTTCTCCCCCTTCTCTGTACAGCTCTTCCTAGATGGACCAGAGCGATGCTGGCCAATCAGCATTGCTTTGATCCGCCCTACAATTGCTGCGGGATTTCTGGACTGCAGGACCAGCTGTGTGGACATTGACAGATAAGCATCCCTGGAGGATAGTAAAGTGGGGAATGAGGAGGAGGCGGCATAGGGTGTACAGTGTTCGTTGTGACGGGTTTGGGATCTTCTCCCCACACTCGTTTTCGCAATTCTAAAAAACGCTCCAACGCTCCACCCACCTGGCCATGTCTTTCATTCACAGTTTTCTGTGAATGTGAGAACTACAACTACCAAAATCTTTTGCAGCTGTCCGCTTGTAGTTCTCAGTGAACTACCATAGCACTCTAGGTAGTTCATTTATGCTTCCTATCAGTGTGTAACTGCTTTTGCTCGTATAATGTATGAGCAGACAGCTTACACTGACAGTCTGCAAGAGCCCTGCATTGCAACCATGATCTGCTGATCGCGGGTGCAATGCTTTGCAGGCTCCTAATAAAAAGAAAAAAAAAATGCATATTTTTTTACCTGTAAAAAGATGTGCATTTATTGATTTTTTTTTTACAAAGGTGAACTTATCCTTTAAGGAGGATGGTGTTACTTCCAAGGTAATCTTACTCTTCGTTTATTCATTGTTATCAATATGTCTCAAACTGGATACTCTCAGGACCATGCTATACAGAAATACCTTGACATGGCAGTAGGGCTTCACACATATATTGGAGTAGAATCCTATATTTTAGTCTACATATTGGAAGCAGTTCTTTGTGTCGACTAGCTCGATTGTACCTTAGGGACTTTGTCTAATGCGCATTGCTGTGAACTACCCCACCTGGCTATATCATTCCTCTGCTCATTATAAGTTATTCTCTGTAATTACATTTAAATATTGGATTACATCCAAATGAGCCTTTCCTTGTAAACATGGGGAGGTGTAAATTATTACAAATCAATATGTTTTATTGATCCATTTGTGGGGCCTTAAATACAGTCTAGCAGATCAGTGATTATACAGTGCTTTCCCCATCCTCAAGTGACCATTCCCAATTAACATATCAGCACATAAAACACACACAGCCCATTCTGCCTGACTCCTCTATATATATATATATATATATATATATATATATATATATAACCCATGTATAGTTTTCTTAATACCAGCGTTGAAGCAGAACATATTCAGTATAAGGTCTCTTGTACATGGGAGTAAAATATGCCTTGTTTTTTTGTTTTACTGATCTCTAATCAGATGTATTGTGGTCTATAATACAACACACACTGCTCAGAAAAGCAGCACTGAGTTTTTATTGTTCAGTCGTGTCCGACTCTTCATGACCTTATGGACCATAGTGCGCCAGGCTTTTCTGTCCTCCAAGGCCTCCCAGAGCCTTCTTAACTTCATTTTTATTGTTTCGATAATGCTATCTATCCATCTTACTTTCTGCTGTCCTCTTCTCCTTTATCCTTCCAGGTTTCCCAGCATCAGGGTCTTTTCCAATGAGTCCTCTCTTCACATTAGGTGGCCAAAGTATTCGAGTTTCAGCTTCAGGATCTGTCCCTCCAGTGAATATTTAGAGTTGATTTCCTTCAGGATTGACTGATTGGATCTTTTTGCCGCCCAAGGGATTTTCAAGAATCTTCTTCAACACCATAGGCCAAAAGCATCAATGCTTCGGGGGTTCAGCCTTCCTTATGGTCCAACTTTCACAGCCATAGGTTGCTACCGGGAATACCTTAGCTTTGACTATACGGCACTTTGTCAGTAGGGTTATATGTCTGCTTTTTATAATGTTATCTAGGTTTGCCATTGCTTTCCTCCCAAGAAGCAAGCGTCTTTTAGTTTCATGGGTACAGTCACCATCTGCCGCGATCTTGGAGCCTAGAAAGATTAAATCTGTCACTGTTTCTACTTCTTCTATTTGCCAAGGAGTGATGGAACCAGCTTTTGCGCTCTCCTCTTTCACCTTCATTAAGAGACTCTTTAGTTAATTGCCAAAGAGTGATGGAACCAGCTGTTGCGCTCTCCTCTTTCGCCTTCATTAAGAGACTTTTTAGTTCTTCACTTTCTGCCATGTGTGGTTTTTGATATTTCTCCCTGCGATCTTGATTCCGGCTTGTGATTCGTCAATCCTGGCATACTCATATAAGTTAAATGAGTAGGGTGACAATATAAATCCTTGCCGCACTCCTTTCTCAATTTTGAACCAGTCAGTTGTTCCATGTCCTGTTCTAACTGTTGCTTTTTGACTTATATACAGTTTTTTTTAGAAGAAAGATGAGGTGGTCTGGTATTCCCATTTCTTTCAGCACTGAGTACAGAAAAAAAATATATATATACATTTTTACATTTATCTATAGTAATTTACATCTATACGCATACCTCCCAACGTTTTGAGATGGGAACAAGGAACACATATTAGTAAAAGTATGTAGGCAAAGGACACACCCCCTGCCATGCCCCCTTAAAGGAGAATTATTTTAAAAATTTAGTTAAAACCCACAAGTACTTTTTTTTTATCACTATTACTTTATGCTGGCTTTTGAAATTTACAAATGCAGTGATTTGGAATTTTTGGATGAAAGATTTAGCACTGGGAAACACTATTTAAAAGATAAATAGTGCAATTTATAGACAACTAGATCAGACCAAAATGAGGGACAGAGGGACTTTGTTCCAAATCAGGGGCGGCCCCTCAAAATCAGGGACTGTTGGGAACACCTGTATACTCAAGTACATACACATACGAGGATACAGGCATATAGACGTAAAAAGAGCACTGACCGAATTGGGTTCCCTCCCACTGCCTTCTCTACTTGAGGGAAGGGAGGGGTCAGAAAGTTAAGCGGGTGGGTGGCACAATTATTGGAACCAATTACACCGTGTGACTCTCCCTACAGTGCATCGGCTTCTCCTTCTCTCCCTCTGCGCTGGCTTTCAGTTGCTGCTGGGAGAGCCACACAGGGGGGATTTGTTCCAATAATTGTGCCACCCACCCTCTTAACATTCCAATCCCCCCTTTCTGCACGTAGAGAAGGCAGTAAAAGAGAACCCAATTGTTTTAATGCAGAAGGCCACTTTAACACAGAGTGCCATTTACACCCGCCTACTTTCGGTCCAATCCGGTCTGCTAAAAAAAAAGGGATCGGATCAGAGGTAGTCAGGTGTAAACGGACAGCCGAGTACACAGGATCTTTCTGTCAACAAGATCTTGATTATAAAAATTCGCACATTAGGACAGTGTTTTGGTTGAGGCACCCTTTAAAATAATTCACAATCTTGGGGCATCCCATTCTAAAATGTAAAAAACAAAACTAACAGTTTTACATAACGTAACAGCATTCACACATGTAGGACACCCAACGTTCGAGATGATTTATTCTTTCAAAGCAAATACACCTTTGCACCCTGGTATTGACTAGTGTTCCACTGTTTCTCTTCTCCCTCCCTCATTCAGTGAATGTGACCCCAGTGCTGACCGAGTGGGGCAGGGGAGGGGAGGACAGTGTAGTGCAGTGCAGGTGCCCAACGTTCTCCTTATCAACCTATGTCATTGGTTGTTAGGACACCGAGGAAAAGAAGGTTGTAATGGTACACAATGGAAACAAGTGGCTTTATGTAACTAAAAGGCACGCTTGATCCACCTGCTGGTTTGTATACAATTATTGAGGACTTGTAGGCATTTCCAAGCCACCCCTGAAGAAAGCTGAGGGCACCCTGGTTGAAAAAAGCTTCATTAGGACATCCATGTGCAAGGGGCCTAAATATCAATGGTTTTAAATAGTACTGTGAGGTATGTCTTTTTTTTTTTTCAGGATAAATAATCAAAAATAGTTGTGGCATATGTACAGAGCCTTACAGAAGTATTCATACCCATTGAAATTTTCCACAGTTTGTCATGGTACAACCAGAAACATAAATGTATTTTTTTGAGATTTTATGTGATAGACCAACACAAAATGGCACATAATTGTGCAGTGGAAGGAAAATGATAAATGGTTTTCTATTTTTTTTTACAAATATATTATCTGAAAAGTGTGGCATGCATTTGTATTCAGCCCCTTGAGTCAATACTTTGTAGAACCACCTTTTACTGCAATTACAGCTGCAAGTCTTTTTTGGGTATGTCTCTACCAGCCTTGCGCATCTAGAGAGTGACATTTTTGCCCATTCTTCTTTGCAAAATAGCTCAAGCTCTGTCAGATTGGATGGAGAGGGTCTGCGAACAGCAATTTTTAAGTCTTGCCAGAGAGTCTCAATTGGATTTAGGTCTGGACTTTGACTGGGCCACTCCAACACATGGATATGCTTTGATCTAAACCATTCCGTTGTAGCTCTGGCTGTATGTTTAGGGTTGTTTTCCTGATGGAAGGTGAACCTCCACCCCAGTCTCAAGCATTTTGCAGACTCTAAGAGGTCTTCTTCTAAGATTACCCTGTATATGACTCTATCCATCGACTCTGACCAGCTTCCCTGTCCCTGCTGAAGAAAAGCATCCCCACAACATGATGCTGTCACCATGTTTCACAGTGGGGAAGGTGTGTTCAGGGTGATGTGCAGTGTTAGTTTTCTGCCACACATAGCGTTTTCCTTTTAAGCCAAAAAGTTCAATTTTGGTCTCATCTGACCAGAGCACCTTCTTCCACATGTTTGCTGTGTCCCCCACAAGGCTTCTCGCAAACTACAAACGAGACTTCTTATGGTTTTCTTTTAACAATGGCTTTCTTCTTGCCACTCTTCCATAAAGAGCAGATTTGTGGAGTGCATGACTAATAGTGGTCTTGTAGACAGATTCTCCCACCTGAGCTGTGGATCTCTGCAGCTCTTCCCGAGTTACCATGGGCCTCTTGGCTGCTTCTCTGATTAACCACTTCCCGCAAACCGACATACCTGTGTATCGGCTTAAAGCAATGGTTGTATCGGGGTGATGCTTGCAACTGCAGGCATCACCTCGTAACCGTTTTTTAGAGCCGGTGGCCGGCTTTTAGGAGATAACAATATCCCATTGAGCAGGAGGGGACGACGGACGTCCCACTCCCCTCCCCTCCTGCAGCTCTGCTCAGATCTCCCGTCCCACCGGGAGACCCGAGCAACCCGCCGCCACATCGGCCAGCTGGTTGGTGTCCCGAACGAAGCTGGATTCGGCTTCGATCGGGTCTCCGATCATGTAACCTGGAAGCGATGTCACAACGTCAATTCCGGTTTACTCAGCTGCCAATGGTGCAGATTTCAAGAAACTGTTAGTACTCAAAAATGCAGATTTTGGCGTTTTGAATACTTTGAAGTGCACTCGAGAGGTCTGGGGTCTTTTAGACCCCAGATCTCTCCATATAGCATACCTGTCACTGCCTTTTAAGGTCACAAAGGATGTGATCAGATTTTTTTTGTAAAGTGTTAAAAATCAAAAAGAAAATAAAATAAATAGGGAAAAAAACATTTTTTTAAAGCGCTCCTATCCTCGCGAGCTCACGCACGAAGGAAAGGCATTGGTAAGTCGCGCTCCCAAATGCAATGGTGTTCAAATCACACGTGCGGTATCCCCACGATCGCCAGAGCGAGAGCAATAATTCCAGCAAAAGACCTCCTCTGTAACTCTAAATTGGTAACTGTTAAAACTTTTTTTAAAGCGCCGCCTATGGAGATTTTTAAGTACCGTAGTTTGTCGCCATTCCACAAGTGTGCGCAATTTAAACCGTAACATGTTAGGTATCTATGTACTCGGTGTGACAACATCTTTCACAATATACAAAAAAAAAATTGAGCTAACTTTACTGTTTAGTTGTTTATAAATACAGTGAAGTGTATTTTTTCCAAAAAAATTTAGTTCGAAAGCACGCTGCCCAAATACCGCGTGACAAAAAAATATTGCCACGATCATGATTTCATTCTCCAGAGTCTTTGCTAAATTATATATATATATATATATATATATATACACATATATATATATATATATACACAATGTTTGGGGGTTCTAAGTAATTTCCTAGCAAAAAATACTGATTTTAACTTTTAAACAACGTGTCAGAAATAGGCCCAGTCCTTAAGTGGTTAATACTCTCCTTTAAGGAGGGGTGGGCTCCCTCCAGTCACCTGACCTTGATCTATCCATTAGAATACATGTGCTCTCACTGTGGAGACTCTTTAAAGGTAGAGTTAGGGTCTACAGATATCAGGGTGCCTTGCCGTGGCCTGCAGCTTACACATGTATTTGCAAATATGTGCAACTAAACCCCTGTTTTTAACGCATACTGTTAGACAGGTTAATTTGGTTGGTCGCTGGCTGGTCGGTAAGTAGTCACTGGAAATCCCCTTGCTTTTATAATGCTCTTCTAGCCCGACCTGTCAGTTTAGGTGGACGGCCATGTCTTGGTCAGCTTTCAGTTTTGCCATACTCTTTCCATTTTCGAATGGTAGATTGAACAGTGCTCCGTGAGATGTTCAAAGCTTGGAATATTTTTTTATAACCTAAACCTGCTTTACACTTCTCCAAAACTTTATCCCTGACCTGTCTGCTGCGTTCCTTGGCCTTCAGGATGCTGTTTGTGCACTAAGGTTCTCTAACAAACCTCTGAGGGATTCACAGAACACCTGTATTTATACGGAGATTAAATTACACACAGGTGGACTCTATTTATTAATTAGGTGACTGGATTAGGTGAAGGCAATTGGTTCCACTAGATTTTAGTTAGAGGTATCAGAATAAAGGGGGCTGAATACAAATGCACGCCACACTTTCCAGATATTTATTTCTAAAACATTTTGAAAACCATTTATCATTTTCCTTTCACTTCACAATTATGTTCCACATTGTGTTGGTCTATCACATAAAATCCAAATAAAATACATTTATGTTTTTGGTTGTAACATGACAAACTGGAACATTTCAAGGGGTATAGATACTATTTCAAGGCACTGTACATTTCCTCCTTTGTCAGACATATATGTCAATGGGGAAGACATACCTGATGACAGTTTACTGGCTCCATGCTAAAGCAGAGCAGAATTTGTGCCTAAACGGGGCATTATGCCAAGAAGGCAGGGCAATTTGCTACATTGTTTAGGCATGTACACTGGAGATCAAAATTAGAGAACAATTTATGAACACCTGATTGTTTCAGAAATCATAGAATCTTCATTGCTCAACATCTAATGGATTTTTTGTTGTAGCTATACCATGCTAATAGAACTGTTTTTCAAAATAACCAAGGCACTTCAACAAAAAACCTTTATTTTCTAGAAAACACAATGATCAACAATCAACATTTAGTAGGAAGTGGTGGAGGGGGGGGGGCCTTGCTTTGAATGACTTCAGCACATGTGCGGCCACAGGACATCACTAGTCTCTCACACTGCTCTGGTGTGATTTTGTGCCACTCTTCTTCCAGTCTCTTCAGTTCGGTGACTGTAGTGGGTTTCATGGCCATAACTTTGTCGCCAAGGATTTTCTATTGGGTTTGGATCAGGACTCTGGCTGGCCATTTTATTATTTCAATGTTTTTAGCTTCAAGGAACTGCTTTGCCCGTTTTGTTGTGTGATCAGGGGGCATTGTTGTGCATGAAAATTGCTGGCTGATTGGGTGATGAACACAGGGAAGGAACCGCATGTTGTCGAAGAAGGTTTTAATAAACATTTGCATTCACTCTGCCATGTACCTGTATAAGAGTCCCAACTCCTGCTGCAGAAAACTTCCCCCAAACCACAATGCTTCTCCCTCCACCTTTCTGACTTTTTTACACACTTTGGGTTCAGTCTTTCCCCAGTTTGACGACCAACATAATGTTTTAATGTTTCCCATCGGACCCAAATAAATGAAACTTGCTTTCTTCACTAAAGTGAACTTTGGATCAGTTCTCCTCTGTCCACACATGCTCCTTAGCAAAGGTTAGTCTAGCCTTTTGATTATTTCTGCTAATGAGAGGTTTGGTCACTGCAGAGTGGGCTTTCAGTTCGAATTCTTGTAAATGGCGAGGCCCTGTATGACAAGACAGATCCTTACGCTGCTCAGTGTTGAACTTCTCCGCATGATCCTGTCGTCTCTTGCATTTGTGTTTCGTGGACGACCAGCCTTCATGGGGGACTTGAATACGTTTGCGACATTGTAAAGATGCAATATTCTAGAAATCACAGCCCTTTTTATGCTGCCAGTTAAAAAGGGTTCGTCAGATGATTAAAGAAATTAGCACAAGGGTCCAGATTAACACCAATTACTGGGAGGTATCTGAAAGTGTTCACTAATTTTGATCAATGTTCTTTTTCAAATCTCATTGAAGTTTTTTATTCTGTGCTGCAAAATATATGTAACTCGTGAAATATGCCTAAAGCTGCTCTTTTACTCCTGTTTAGATCATTTTAACCACTTTCCGTCCACCCTATAAGCGATTGACAGCGGGAAGGTGGTTGTATTATCCTGAGATAATGCGCCCTGCGTGCCCCCCGGGGGAGCGGCGATTCGGTACTGCAGTGTGTCACCACTGACGTAGGCTCTTTACCATGCGAGCAGCTGTGTCCAATCACAGCTGGTCGCATAGTAAATAGGAAGAGCCGTTGATCGTTCATGCCTGACAGACACGAGTAGAGGAGAGCCGATCTGTGGCTCTCCTGACATGGGGGGGGGGGTCTGTGCTGGTAGAGCATTCATTACCAGTGCAGACCCTTGGGGGGGTGCCACTAGAGCCCCCAGGGATGCCCACTATGGCCACCAGGGATGGCAATCAGGACTCAGGGAGCCCGCCAGTGCCCTGCCCATCAGTGCTGCCAACCAGTGCCCATTATTGTCCACCAGTGCCACCTATCAGTGCCACATAGTGCTGCATATCAGTGCCACCCCATCAGTGCTCATCAGTGCAGGAAAAAATGTATCTATTTGCAAAATTTTATAACAAACAAAAAAATATTTTTTTTTCAAACTTTTCAGTCTTTTTTTATTTGTGTAGCAAAAAAGAAAAAACCTTGCAGTGATCAAATACCACCAAAAGAAAGCTCTATTTGTGGGAAAACAAAATAACATAAATTTGGTTTAGGTACAGTGTTGCATGACCGCGCAATTGTCATTCAAAATGCAACAGCACTAAAAGCTGAAAATTGGCCTGGGCGGCAAGGGGGAAAAGTGCCCAGTATTGAAGTGGTTAAATAGGACTAAGCAATGACCTTGAAATATAGGAAATTGTAGGTTGTTCTCTAATTTTGATCTCCAGTGTATATTCCAAACCTTACCACACCGATGATTTGGAACAGGAGACTGCTATACAGTCTGCGTAATCAAAATGATAAAACTATATAAAAACCAGTCCAGACAGATGAAAAAGGTTTATTTCTTCAAAAACTTTAAACAACTGGATTGTAACCTACGGACCATCTAAAGAAGTTCCCATTGTCCTCCCAAAATATGACAAAGCATCAAGCATTTTGGATAGAGCTACAAGAGGACTTTAGCTACAAAGTCTAGGAAATAATTCAAAAGCTTTTTTTTTTAATAAAAAAGGAAAACCTCTTCAACTCAATACTACATTCAGGTACATTGCTTATTGAGTCACAAAATATGTTATACAAGTTATAGCATCTCAGCAGCAATAAAATCTACAACATTTGTTATTAAAAATGACATTTTATAAAGAAGCTTGAACACTAGTAAGTAAAACTTTGATGGACTTTCATGTGGCATATGCCAACAGCAGCAGTCTGCCTTTATGGACCAACTAGCTATTGCAAATAGCAAAGTGTACTTTGATCTAAAACTAGACACATGTTTATACCAATCAGCTATAACAGTATAGCCACAGACAGGTAAAGTGAATAACATTGTTTGTCTTGTTACAATCAAATCTAAAATTCGGTAGGATATATTAGGTAGCAAGTGCTACCTAGTGCTGTCCCTGAAGCAGAAAAAAATGGACAAACGTAAGGATTTGATCTACTTCGACAAGGGACAAATTGGGACCCATGTCTACAGCCAAAAGCACCTACAATGGGCACGTTAGCATCAAAACTGGACCATGGAGCAATGGAAGAGGGTGGCCTGCTCAGATGAATCAGGTTTTCTTTTACATCATGTGGATGGCAGGGTGAGTGTGCGTCGCGTACCTGGGGGAAGAGACGGCACAAGGATGCCCTATGGGACGAAGGCAAGCAGGACGAGGCAATGTTATGCTTTTGGCAATGTTCTGTTGGGGAGTCCTGACTTTTATGTGGATGTTACCTTGACACATGCCACCTATCTAAACATGGTTTGTGACCCTCCTTCATGGAAATGGTATTCCTTGATGGCAGTGGCCTCTTTTAGCAGGATAATGCACCTTGCCACACTGCAAAAATGGTTCAAGAATGGTTTGAGAAATGCAACAAGTTTGAGGTTTTGACATCGCCTCCAAATTCACCAGATTTCAACCCAATTGAGCATCTGTGGGATGTGCTGGAAAAACGACTCTACTCCATGTAGGCCACACCTTGCATCTTAAAGGACCTGCTATTGACTGCTTGGTTCCAGACCACCACAGCATACATTCAGAGTTATGGTGGTGTTAATGTCTCAAAGGGTCAGGGCTATATAAGTGGCAAAATGGGGGCCTATTCAATATTAGGTGGGTGGTCATAATGTTACAGCTTATTGGTGTATGCTAGAAATCAGAAATATGCAAGAATAATGGTAATTTTTTTTAGTGTCCATTTCAATTAATTGTAGAGCATACAGTCATGTTGACTTTCAAAACATTTGAACACACAAACTTTGGATCTTTATTAAAACAATGCCCACAGATACATGTGATTTATTTGAGGAACACAAGACAATTGTGCCTTTTCCTTCAAAAGTAAGTACACCCTTGCCTCAAAAGCTGGTATAGTCCATTTTTAAAAGAAATGCCTTCTTGTAGGCATATTGTACAAGCCCAGTTCAAAAAAAGGTGAGACACTGTGTAAAAGCTATATAAAATCCACATATACTCAGGCAAGAATGAGACAACCTTCCTCTGTCCTTAGTTCCCAGATGATTACAGTGTTGTTAAAAGAAGAAGAGGATGCTGCCCCGTGGTAAACATGGCCCTGTCCCAGATTATTTCAGATGTTTTGCTGCCATCATTTTCAAAACTACCCTATTTTTTTTTTTTTTTTTTTAATAAATGGTACATTTTGTCAGATTAAACATTTGATAGGTTTTCCATTTTCTATTATAAACAAAATTTGGGTTTATGAGATTTGCAAATCATTGCATTCTGTTTTTATGTAGATTTTACACAGCATCTCAACCTTTTTGGAATTGTAAACTGCGTACCAGTGTGACATTGGATACTTACATATCTGACCACTTCACAATGCAATATTCATTCAGTTGCAAAATGTTAGTGGGTTTCAATTCATGAACTGTCTGTTTCAATATTGCCCCTACATATATACATACACACACACACACACACACACACACACACACACAACTCAAGGCAAATTTAAACAGGGCTGTGACTAGAGCAGTCTATATAACCCTCTAATTCTTCATTTTGAAACACTGGAAGATTTGCTAGCGTGCTTCAGATTATGGTTTTGAAATACTTATTTTGGTTCATCCTTTAACCACTTCAGCTCGGGAAGATTTTACTAACTTCATGACAAGGCAATTATTTGCTATTCTTTAATTGGTGCTTGCACAGTCATGCAATGCTGTACCCTAACCAACTTTATATAATTTTTTTTCCCCACAAAGAGTTTTGGTGGTATTTGATCACCACTGGGTTTTTATTTTTTGTGCTATAAATGAAAAAAAAAACCTCCATTTTGAAAAAAATAAATCACACCTATACACCGAGGGCTGGAGGCGCAATTCGTGGATGGAGTGGTGGGGAGACCAGGGCTGACATATGCAGCTGTCAAATTGCACAATGGATTGTGCAAGATAAAAGCATACACAAACAAAGCAGTGGCTCCGCACCCACAATGGGCACTGTAATAATAGTAGAATGCAGGACTGTAAACCAGCAGCTGTTTATGAAGGGTAAAAGTGTCAGTTTATTTCCATAATATAGGAATAAAACCAGAATATGGGTAAAACAGCCAACTATGCCCCTGAAAGGGGTCCCTGGGCATTGAAGGGAGAGTCATCCAGCGCCGCAGATAAGGCTGATGAGGAGCGCCAGTCCAAAAGTCATGGTGGATGCTGTGTAGCAGCTCAGGAGGACAGAAGGAGCGCGGTGTGCTAAGATGACGTCACAGTCGGCCAGTGGGCGGGAGCAGGAAGAGCCAGCGAAAGCCTCAGGGTCCAAGCGTGGATCGCAAGCTTGATCAGTTGCCACGACACCGCGTTTTGCTTGTATGCGCCTTATAAAGTTATCGACTCAATAAAGTGCATTCGCGTGAAACACGCTGTCATGGCAACTTATCAAGCTTGCGTTCCACGCTGGGCCTCCGAGGCTTCCGCTGCCTCTTCCTGCTCCCGCCCGCTGGCCTCCTGTGACATCATCGGAGCGCACCGCCTTCCGCCTGGCCTCCCGAACAGCTACACCACATCCACCAAGGCTTTTGGACTGGTGCTTCTCCATCAGCCTTTACTGCGGTGCTGGATGACCCTCCCTTCAATGCCCAGGGACCCCTTGCAGTGGCATAGTTGGCGGTTTTACCCATATTCTGGTTTTAATTATACATTGTGGAAATAAACTGTTGACACTTTTACCCTTCATAGACCCAGCTGATGGTTTACAGTCCTGCATTCTACTATTATTACAATGACCATTGTTGGCGCTGAGTGCAGTCGATTTGCTTGCTTATGATTTTGAAAAGAAAAAAGACAACTATAATTTTTATTTTCTTATATAACATATCCAAATAATAAACAATTTTTTGAATAATATCCAAAAAAAAAAAAAAAAATCAAATTTCTTCATACATTTATGCCAACGTGTATTCTGCTTAATGTCTTTGACAAAAAAAATCCCAATAAGTGTATATTGATTGGTTTGTGTGGAAAAAAGGTATAGTATTTATAAACTAGAAGATATATACTAAATTTTTTTTTATACTAGTAATGGCAGTGATAAGCGACTTATAGTGGGACGGTGAGCAATCTGACACTGCCACTGACATCTCCAGTGACACTTAATACAGTGGTCAATGCTAATAATATGCACAGACACTGTATTAATGACACTGACAGGAAAGGGGCTAACATCTGGGGCAATCAAAGGGTTAAATGTGTGCCTAACAATGTTTACTATGTGTAATGTGTGCTGATTTTACTAAGGGATGTTCCGGTTTTTATTCCTTGCTTTGCAGGGAAACAAAAGCTGGCACATCGCCGTTGTCAGAAGAGAGCTTTGTGTTGTTTACATACACAAAGCTCTCTCCTGTCAATCGCTCTAATAATCAGGGGGTCCTGGGAATAAATCATTGGCAGGGAACCACTGATTGGCACGTGCTGGAGCCAGTGACAGCCCAGCCAAGAGGGTAGGCGCACACGCCCCCTACCCAGAAACGCAGAATCACGCGTGTATATACATGATTCTGCACAGCCGATCCGCACTCTAGCAGTAAAAGTACAGTGCATGGTTGGTGGGTGGTTAAACAGAGGGTTTCACATTCTCATCAGTCACATATTGATGCAGAATGTATAGTTGACTCAGAAGGAAATTGCACCAGTTCAATTCGCAATCAAATTGTAGATGCATACACCTTGACTCCAAACGTTGCAAGAGTCACCTGAACACCCGGCAATGAAATTTTGGAATTCTTCTAAACTTCTTTTATCATCAGATGGTCAGTTCTTTGTTTGAATGTGCTGGACATGCCAGTCTTGAACACAGATATTAAAAAATCTATGGCACTTTTTATTTTCCTCAGAGTTGGATTATTGATTTCAAATCATTGGGCAATCTTTTAAATTCCTTGGTAGACTTATAGATTTCTACAACTTTCCAAGGACCTTAGAGAGCTCTATTGATCTTGGCAGGATGACACCACATATGTCAATAGCAAAGAGACAGAATCTGGTGCAGCTATGCATAGTAACCAATCAACTTCTAGGTTTTTTTGTCGATTCTTAATTGAACAAGCTAAAGTTAGAAGCTGATTGGTTACCATTCACAACTGCACCAGATTCTGTGTGCACCAGTTTTAGAAAATCTGCCCCAAATGTCAGAAGTTTAAATAAGACCGATCCCAGCTGTATGTTTCTTAAAGTAGTTTTATTAATGAGCACCTAAACTGGAACAATGGATTCTAATTTAATGAAACTGAAGTGGTGGTTAATGTAGAGGTGTACTTTTTCTATATGACAAATCTGCATTTTTGTTAATTTAGATCATGAAAATGAATACTCCATGTCAATTTAACGCATCATTTAAGTATATCACTTAAGCTATTTAAATCAAAGCCTAATATTTGCCTGTTCACATATGTTGAAAACATCAAACAATTTCCATCCATGTGCTGTTCTTACTTTTTTATCATGAATATATATCTTACATGCATACATGTATATCACCCTGGAAGCTAGGGCACACCAGTATGCAAACATCAATTTGAACATGGCATGGGCTGGCCTGTTCATTCCTGCCCTAGGCTGGCCATAGATGACGCTTTTTTCTTTATACCAAAAAAGGAAACAGGTTTCTCTATCCACACAAGCAAGGGGGGATGAAGAAATCCTGCTATACCATTCTATTCAGACAGTGGGACTCTCCAATTGATCAGTGGCTGTAGCCCACTGATTGTGAAAACTTTTCCAGAAAGCCTGTTCCACAGAACTCAATCATTAGATCAACTTCTGTCAAGCAGAATCGGTTACATATAGATCAAGCCATGTCATTGCTGAATTTCAATCCATCTATGGCCAGCTTTAGAATTACCGCATTATAGGTGTCATAGGCATGCACACAGTGTGTGCTAGATGTGCCTGGGCACAACCTAATCACCCCATGTGCATTAGCATTATCACTTTTTGTGCCAGCAGAAAGATGGGAAAGAGCTTTCCCTTACTGGCTCTGCCATAAGAGAGGTCTTTACGCACTTCCCTTTTAATGTGCTGGCAGGGATATAGATGTGCTGGGGATAGATAGATAGATAGATAGATAGATAGATAGATAGATAGATAGATAGATAGATAGATAGATAGATAGATAGATAGATAGATAGATAGATAGATAGATAGATAGATAGATAGATAGATAGATAGATAGATAGATAGATAGATAGATAGATAGATACGTGTTTGAGCTTTGGGGTGTACGCCCTAATTCAATAGGCTGCGCACATTTATGATATTTGTTGTGAATTCAAAAATGCCCTGTAACACACTAAAGGGTTCCTGCATTTCATTCACACCGCTAAACTTACCTAGAATTTTTAATTAACAGCATTATGGAGAAACAAAGGTTCAAAAACAACATGGACGATTGTCAGGTTATTGGGATCTGGTCATATAGTCCTCATATCAGTTAAATTAATTGAAGACAACTTTCACTGCCATGGTGGAATTATTTTACAAGCTATAATATATACATTCTAATTTGTGGATGGACATTTCCTATTGCCCAGTGCCCTGTTTTTATATATATGAGCTATGCCACCCAGCTAAACGGTCTTAAAGACTACACAAACTTATTATAAAATAACGATTTTACTGGACACACATTGGACAGTAAATCATTCTCTCAATGTTCCAGAACCGCAGGCACAACCCATACAAATACAGAAGAGTGATTCAGAGGATGTTCTAGTATATAAAATACATATGGATTTTACATGTAACATTCTGAAGTTGAGTTAAAAGGAGAAAATTACAAAAGTACATCTTTTACATGGAACCAGACTAAAATTCTTAACATATCAAAGCACAGCATATGGCAAAATACATAAGAAATGAAAAACATGTGAAATCTTATAATATGTCAATTTAAAGCTGAACTCCACCTTTTGATACACTTCACATAGTTTGTTTGGGCCAAACTGACCAAACCAACTATGTTCCTCACTAACATGTGAGGTTGCTGGATGTACTGTATAAACTGTATATAGCTGAGGCTACATACAGCATACTGCACTGTTTTCAATGTTCGAGCCGAGACTTCCTGTTTCATATCTGGAACACAGAATAGTCTACCACAGCGGCGCTCAGCCATTCAAAGAAAGAGATGTATTCTAGCAATAAATACAAAGCTTCCTCTGATTGGCTGAGTCAGAGAGGTGGGCTGATGATATCACCACCTCTTACACAGCCAATCAGAGAAAGCTTTGTATTCATTGATAGAATACATCGCTTTCCCTGAACGGCTGAGTGCCGATCAGATGGACTCTATTGTGTTCGGGGTATGAGACAAGAAGGTCTTGGCTCGCACCCGGAACACAGTGCGGTATGTTGGATGCAGGCTCAGCTACATACAATTTATACAGCACATCCAGCAGTCTCACGTATTAGGGAGGGTCACCCTTTCTTTGGGCCTGCTTGGCCTAGAAAGTATATCAAAAGCTGGAGTTCAGCTTTAAGGCCTTATGCACACATATGCATAGCAGCTCCTGTGAGCAGAGGCACATAATCCCTGGCCTTTCCGGTCACAGGCAGACATCAATACAAGTGAATGGCTGTGTGCTCCGAATATGCCACTTTTGTGTCAAGCGATTTGCCCCAAAGCATGCATGGGTAAATGCAGATGCTGCTATAAAGCGCCAGGGATTTTTCATTAAGGAACAGAGGACCTGCTCTGCGTTAACGTGCATTAGGCCTTATACCAGCCATTTCACCATACACCCACTCTCTGTACATGCATGTACTCTGTACAAGGGTAAATAAACACATATGCAGATTTTCCACTAGAAGAAATTTACTTTTTAAATCCTAAGATAACATTTTTCTTACAATTTTGTTTGGACATCTAATAATAAATGTCTGTCAATAAATTAAAATATATTTTCCTATATGCAAAATTATAAATATACATAGAGAGAGCATATTACAGTCTATGTTAAAACTGCAGAAAAGGAAGATGTATAACTGCTTTGAAAACAGTCTAGGAAATACAGGATAATGTTAGAGAGGATACAATTGCTGAAAAAACTCTAAGAATATGGGCAGAGGGACACGATCTAACAGAAATGTTTAGGATATCCTACTGAAATGTTATACTTACTGTATTATATGCATCAAGACTGAGATTTCTTAAACTAAAAATCCACCCAGAATGATAGTTCAGTTTTGTGTTGTGGCTGCCAAGTTAAATTTCACTATTTTAAAGAAGAACTCTAACGAGGATTAAAAATTTAAGTTTACGTTAATACATTCATATTTAAATACCTGCATTAGCCTCTATGATGAGCCGCTATTGAAATCCCTTCTTTATTCCTTGTTTTCTGGCTTTTCTGCTCCTCCCCTGATAGAAGCCCAATTTGTGGCGGTTACTATTGTTAAAGCAGAGTTTACCATTAATTTTTGTGTTTATTAAAATTCAGCAGCTACAAAAAGTGTAACTGCTGTTTTTAATAAACACACACTCACCTGTTCCACGATCCAACGATGTGGCCGCCCAAAGCCTCGCTTCTCTCCCTCTCCGCAGCGCCGGCATTGCAAGTAAGGGCACCCGGCTGTGACAGCTTGCGGCTTCACAGCCAGGTTTGCACTGCGTATGCATGAGCCTCGCCGCACCTCCCCATTGGTTGGGCAATCTTCTGGAACCTCTGACGTGTCCCAGAAGATTGCAAGGAGGGAGGGGGAGAGGAGAATTTCAGTGGAACTTTCCCTTTTGGGTAGAGCTCCGCTTTAAGCTCAGGCTTTACAGGCTGCCTAATGCATGACAACTCACCATAAAATGTGAATGCGGCAATCTTATCAGCACAACGCATAGTAGTAGATATAAATGCGTTGCCTCACATTGTGCTGCTCCACAACTTACATTCCTTGAGAAAATGCATTGGTGTCCCATTCATAATTAATGACACCACTATGCACCAATCTATGGAACATGAATTATCGTGTGTTGGAAGGAAGCAAACGTTAGCCTTGCTTTTTACTGCAGGGAATGAGTTACATTTACTTCCCTGAGAGATACAAACCATCAAGTAATTTGGCCTTTAATTGTCAGACAAGGACAAGCAGGCATTGGTATAAAACATGGCAGAGGGGAATGGTTTTCTATGCAGATTACTCTATATGTGCCTATAAGTTCAGTATAATCATAGATCCTTTGGGCCTGCTAACAATGTTTCGTCCACTTAAGCCACTCAAACTTTTAATTGAGCAATAGTCCGCCAGGGGTAAAAAATAATTTGGGCAGGATCACAAGCATGGCACCATTTAGTGGACCAGTAAACACAAAATACAATGATCTTACCCAGGACTAGTCACAAAGATGTGTGCACTGTTCAGAGCGGTACAGAATTTGATATTTGGCAGTGTAATTATCCTGCTAAGTAGGTCAACTTATTGGAAATCAACCATTTCAGGCTACACAAGGCTGGACGCAGTGTCCTTCCATAGCATTAATGATCAGAAATTTGTAACAAAATATCTGGAGCTTACATGAACATCCCATTTACCTAACAAGACAGCATGGCACAGATAACAGCACGGAAACAGGTGACAAAGTGATGAATCAACAAAAGTCAGCTGAGGTCCTGGGACATGTCTGTTACTGCACTAACAATATGGCCAGCCTTTTTTAGCCTAAATAGCTTACTTCAATGTGCTAAAGCTGGCAAAAGATGGATCGAAATTCAAAACATCTCATGTCTGTGTTTTTCTGTCTAATTTCTGCCGGCAGCTATAGCCACCAGCAGCGATCATTGTATTTTGCTGGTGGGGAAGGCTCTCCATAATCCCTGGTGTTAAAACACAATAGCGCTATAGAAGGGATTCCCCTATCAAAACTGAGTGCTGATGAGGGAATAAAGCAATTACCTTTCCTTCAAACCATGGTTGAAGGAAACAATATTGCAAAATGAATGGCCTGCCTTAGGGCTGATCACAAAAGCTTTGGTTTCTGAAGAGTGATCTGTTGCCGCAGCAGCTAAAGATGGCGGTAAAACTGCACCCCAACTGGCAGGAATTTACCGACCCCCCCATCCCACCTCCCTTACTGCTATAGTGTGAACGAGCCCTTAAAAGTTGCACAATACTTGGAAGCCTAACTTTTACTGGTAACTTGGGAATTCCTGCCCCTTTGGCTATAGTACTGTGATGCATGTCCTGTTTCTGGTCAGGACATTACATCAGTAAGGCAAGCTTGTTGAAAACACGTTTTTGAGAGGCGAATATTTTACACAGAATTACAGATCAGTCAAGTGATCTAAAAGGTCACTGTGGATCAGATGTCTCTGCCAATTTGCCTGATGATGAAGACTGGGCTAATGTGGGCTAGTTCATGTTTGGAAGAATCAGCAGTTGAACAGCTAGCCTGCAGAGCGTCCGATCCATTTTGATCTGTTACACCTCTTCTAAACCTCAGTTCCCTTCTCTGTTTAGAAGATACTTCTGAAATGTGAATATTTCTCGTTCTCTATGAATCTTATACTTTATACTATTACGTTTTATGTTTTTGTCCCTCTTGTAGTACAAATTTATGATCGTTAATAATGTTCTAATTTATAACATTTTTTTTGTGGTTAATTTTTTAAGAGCTTCATTAAGGGGGCACCTACATAGTCACTGGTGTAGTGTACAGCGAAAAAAAAAAGAAGACGACATTTCTGCACAATGCATAAAAACAGCCATTCATTGGATGACTCCTGGGAGCTGGAAAACTGCTTCAGAAAACTAACAATTTTCAAAAAAGAACTTTACAATCACTTCCAGTGAAAAATAAAAGCATCAAAATCTTTGTTCTATATACAATGAGCATACAATAAGAAGGAGGAATGGCAGGAGTGTTAATGGTGGATTCCTTATCTTAGGCTGCCCAGTAAGTAAAAGCTAAAGAAAACCCAGCAACCAAAGGTCAATGTCACGCATGTAGATGGAATGAAATAAAACAATGCGATTTCCTTCTGTGAGGCAGTTGTACAAATAAATAACGTTAGCTTTGCTTTTGCTATTTTTTTTTTTTTGTTCGCCACAAAAAAGTGATTGCAGATAATTTGACAACAACAGACTCTAAGATGCTCTTGTAAACATGACTTCATATGCAGAGCATTTGCATTGTAGGGCGATTCGCACTCATTTACAATTTAGTCATGGAGCATGCACGCTGGAAAATGAAATGAAGCTTCTTCTACAGTCTCCTCTTTCCTTCCTTCATGAATTTTATGAATAGAAAATTCTTCTGCTTCTATAAAATTTCCAAGTCAACATGCCGAACCTCAGGATTGCATTGCTGAAACAAAGGGGAGAGGTAATTAATGAAACATTAGCATCCTGGATACATTATTCCAAGCTTGGCAATAGAGAAATAGTCTTATCTCTAGGAGATAAGAGTTGAGGGAGAAATGCCCCCTGCCTGCGGGACTGGAGACGTGCTCTGCAGCCACAATCTGCTCGGGGCGTAAGTGACTCCTAATGGTCATAATTAATACTAGACATTCTTCTCCTCTTGCTATGAGCTGTTTGTACACTGACACGATGGGGGAACAGAAGGCAGCACAGCTGTTACCAGCAGGGCTCTTCCCAGACCACTCTTTCTCTGTTTACTTCCTATACACCTCCACCAGAAGGTGCTTTTAGATGTAGAACTTGAAGACTAAGCCATTAAAGTTCATCTATATTCAGTGATTAAAATTTAGGTTAGCAGTCTTAATGCAATAGATAATAGCTAAAGGGCTGAAAAAGCTTTGCTTAAGAAATCCATGCTTGGTGGCCATGAAGAGCTCTGCCAATGGGGAGGACTGTTGTTTTGGGAAAGCTAAAGATTAGAGTATAATATTGGTTTCAAACCTTTTTAAAGAGATCAGGTCACCAATGACTCCCACCAGTCAAATGAGTGACCACCAAATTCAGCCCTGGACAGTGTTTTCTAAAGCCAAAGTCAGTACTTCAATCAATAAGTATCTATCGCAGGAAGACTATTAATATATTGTTTGAGTACTGAGCTCTTTTAGGCACATATTGCAGCAGAGCAATACATTAAAATATTTTTTTATGAATTATAAAAAAAATTGCCATTTGATTAAAAAGCAATTATATTAAACCAGTGACAAACTTTGCAATAGCAGTGTTGTTTATTAATGTACCTTCAATTACATCAACAGCTCAAATGATGCTACAAGTAGCCAAAAAAAGGATTCCGGTGCATTATGGCAAGCAAGTACTACTTGGTATCTTGCTAATCATAGAACCTAAGACTAAATATTGTACTTTGTCTTGTAAGAGCTTTCTCTCTCCTGCCTATGCTTCCTTATGGAGGTAACCATGAATTGCGATATTCTGACCATTTTGGTTTAGATTTCTTTTTTGCAGTTGTCACCCCTGGTTGTTTTATTTTGAACTGAGATTTGGTATGGTCCTGTGCCTTCATATCTCTATGCGAGACATAGATAAGTTGAAACTGTATTCTACTACCGAATGCAAACACAGATATGGACAATACCTGTACATTCAAATTGTGTGCCTATTACGTTTTTTTTTTTTTTCTTGATAAAACCCAATCTTTCTTTATTACAGGTACTTGTATAGTGCCGACAATATACACAGTGCCTTACATTTACTGTATATTGTACGTTCACATCAGTACCTGCCCTTATAGACCTTAGATTGTTAGCTCCTTAAACCGGAGTTCCACCCCCCTTAAAAAAATTAAAAGTCAGCAGCTACAAATACTGTAGCTGCTGAATTTTAAATAGTAGAACTTACCTGTCCAGGGAGCCCACGATGTCGGCACCCGAAGCAGATTTACATTTAGACTCTCGGGTGCCGCCGCCGCCATCCATGGTAAGGGAACCCGGCAGTGAAGCCTTTCAGCTTCACTGCTGGTTCCCTACTGCACATGCGCAAAGCATGCTGCGCTTTGAAATTGGCCCAGCGGCGGAGGAAAAAAGGAGGGGGCCGAACTTCCGAGGGACTGTCTCCCAGGAAGTGGGGAAGTGTACCTGTCAAAAATAGGTACCCGTTCCCCCCTCCCCCTGAAAGGTGCCAAATGGGGCACTGGACGGGGGGGAGCAGATCAGCGGAGTTCCACTTTTGAGTGGAATTCTGCTTTAACTCACATTCATACTAGGGTAAATTTAGACAGGAGGTAAAGAAAAATTAAAGATCAGTAAAAAATAAACAAACCGAAAGCAAAAAATAACAAAACCCACCCCAAAACAACAAGTACATGTGCCCGTCTGCAAAAGTTGACATAAAAGCACTAAAAATAAAAATAACTAAAAAGAGGGCAAAAGGATTAAGACGGGAATAGCCATTTTTTAGCATTAGAAAAAAAAAAAAAAAAGGAGTCATTACAAGCCATACAGGCTTAACGTGTTATTAAACCCAGGAGCCTGCATTCACTATATCTGGTCTCCCACAGTACACAGAACATGGAAATGCAATAATTTTAGTAAATATAAACTGCTAAATACCTTTTCTCATCAGCAGTATATAGCAGTCTTGTGACTTCTATCAGTACCTGGTAAAGCTTGTAAGGAGTTGTTTTCATACTGCACAAACTGCTCTAGCAATACACACCAAACTGAGCATGTGCAACCTGACTCCAGTAACTCTGTCTTACCCAGACATGTTATGGGAACAACGCAAGAAGAGGAGGATCTGTGCATACAGGATCAAAAAGCCTTTTTACACAATGCAGAGGATTAACCCTTTAGGTTCCACAGCGAGTAGAACAAGCATGTTTTAATGCATATACAGACTGATTTTACTCGTGGGTTTAGTAACACTTGAATTGCTCTAAACAGGTTCAGAACAACAGTTTGGCATGGCCAAAAGAACTGGTATTTGTGTGCTATATTGCTGCATGGACTACTTTAAGGCCGGGTTCACACTAGCTCGACCGCGGCTCGCAGCAGGGGGTTCGGTGCATCCCTGTTCTCAGTTTCAGGTGCGATTCAGGTCTGAATTTTTGCCTGAATTTGGACCTAAAACAGAGCCAAAGACACACAGGACCCTTTTCTAGTGCAGACTGCTGCCGCCCCGGCGCTGTGTGAACTGGCTCCATTGAGAGCCGGTCACACTCTCCTGTCATGCGAATGGGATGCGGGGAAACCTGCATCCAAATCGCATAAGTGTGAACCCTGTCTTAAGGAATGTTTCCACAAAAGAATTCTGTAGGTTACCATTGCTTACCAGACTCTTTGCTTCAATATTTTTAGTGACTGACTCAGAACAAACATATAAGAAGTGAAATCAAACTTCCTGATACTTGTTTCAGGTTAGAGACTCAAAGCAATAAAGCCATTAAAATAAGATAACAGCTGAGAAATTCTTAGCATTTGCAAGTAGAGTCAGTAACAGCAGTCGCCCTGGTTTTATAATGACAGGTACACTTTAGGTGGACTAATCCTTTCACACAACTGAGTTCACAAATAAAAAGATTTATGTGGTTGTTGAGGATATAGAATCCCCAGGTTTGTGGTGGTGGCGGGGAGGAGTATTGGATTAATGGTTTTGATATGACAGGACCTAAAGAAGGGTTAATTCTGTAAATTATAGGTTAACAAAACTGTACACACATGCACAACACCTTTAATTTACCAAAATTCGTTTTATACTTCAATGTAACAGCAAAAATAAACGATCTCTGTTGCAAATGTACTTCTTTCTTAAAAAAGCTACAAATGAATAGTCATTGTATTTATAATTTTCTGAAGAAGCCGAAATCCATATTTCAAAATAATATAAAGCGTAGCAGTAATGCAGTAATAATCAAACAATTAATCTTTAATAACTGGCATGTCAAAATGTGATACATTAACCTGCAGCGATCCAGATCAGCAAATTAATTTTCAGATTGCTATTAAAAGCATTTCTGAAACGTGTAAGTGCATTACAAGAGCTGAATATAATTGTGTCAGAAGAATCTGGTATTGTGATATTCCCAAAGAACAAAGAATGATCCTGTCCGATACTTACTGGCTGCCTGTAATGATGAAGAGCGCTAGTGATCATACCCAGATACATATTAACCATTTTGTAAATGCAGAATTTTTAGCCTATTCATGGCTAGACTGACTTCTGCTGCTCATTAGCATGCCAGCAAGCAGCCAATCACGGTTATCCACAATCAATGCATGGATACATGTCCAAATGGCGTCATCAGGTTTCCACAACAACTCCAGGGCAGATAATCCACTTCCTTTCAGAAGAATAAACAATATGGATCCTGGATCAATCAAGTCCCAGACACATCACTACTACTAGAGACTGCGACTCGGTCCTTTGTTCAAAGGCTTGCCTAAGAAAAGACTTAACGCCTGATTGAAGTCTAATACAAAATTGGCATCCTTCATTTTAGGGTTTAGCAAAATAATAGGTTTTCAACTTCCTGGTCATATTAAGGATGCCACACTTCCACTAACAGAACCTGTGCCCTATGGCCAAGGACACCCCTGCTGAATCAGCTCTATAGATCTACAATCACACTCCCTACTGATTGCGGAGCTACAGGTTCAGCACTGCCCCCACAAGGACTGCCAGATTTCACATTTTCTGGTCCCCGAGTTGCCAGGATACAAAAATAACAATTTCAAGTCCTTACTTTCTCCTTCCTTGGCTCGCTCCAATAATCAGTCCAGGGGTATTTTGGTTGTTTTGTGTTTATTATAAATTAGGGATAGGAGAAGGGAATAGTGGGATACTCCAGATTAACTATGCACAATGGTTGAGGAATCCTATCTTCAGGTACAGACAGGCTGTTGAATCACCCTGTCACTATGGGTGAATTAGGATGAGGTCTCTTTTCTCTTTATAAGATGACTTGGTAAACTAGCAATTATCTTCAGGAAACTCATCAGCATCCTCTGACTATCCTACATGTGGGGTGGCCCCCCTCAGGTCAGGCCCCTTGACACAAGTCCCTGTACTCATGATACTGTGGTCCCAAGGTCTCAAGTGTCTCCCCCCTCAGTCAGCTCTCCTGGACCTCTGGGTTCAGCTTCTCTGATCCATTCCTCTGGCCCTCAGGACGATCTCCTGCAACCGCATGCCACTGCTACAGAGAAAGAGGCAGCTGCCCCCCCTTCACCCGGGACTCTGCTCTTCAGCCAAAGACCCTGCAGCACATGTGCTCCTGGCTTTTATACAGTATCCCGGAATGCACCGAAGCAACCTGCCCTCTGCCAATCACCAGGACTGTATCAAAGTCTATGCATCCATTTGTCAGGTTTCCTCCCACTGTCCAACATGCCGCCCTATTGGAACAGTGTGAAACACTTCTCTAGACACAATGAATTGCATACTGAGCACATTGAGCAGACCTTACTAACCGATCATGCTCTCTGGTAGACAGAGAGCAATATAGATAGACCTGCAGCCCCTCTGGTAAGCAGACAGAGCTCAAAACTATACTTTCTCATTAACACCTACCTAGGAGGGTGCTACAACTGGATACACACTATACAACTTTTGTTGTTCAATTTCCTTTAGATTTACCTTCAACTATGTAGTGTAAGGGCCTGCCTGAATGCATACAAATTGAAACTGTTTAGGTGAGACCTCATATTATATGGTTTTGGTAAATCTAAGCTGGATACACACTATACAACTTTTGTTGTTAGATTTCATTTAGATTTAACTTTACTATGTAGTGAAAGGGCCTGCCAGATTGCATACAAATTGAAAGTGTTTAGATTTGACCTCATATTATATGGTTTTGGTAAATCTAAAGGAAAACATCTAAAGACAATTGTATAGTGTTTATGACCCATAAAGGAAAAAATCTAAAGAACATTGTATAGTGTGTATCCATCAGCATGGGGTGTATGGGACCGCTGCAGACACCTGCTTCCATTCCTTATCTGCTGGAGCAGCAGCTGACTGATAATGAAAAAACAAACACTTTCTTTAGAGTCACTGTGCACATGGACACAGACAAACCGCTATTTCTTCAGAATAGCAAAAGGAATCAAAGTTTGCAATCTTTGCAATGTACATAAATCACCCAGGGGGGAATGTTTTCTTTTTCTCAACAAAAGTGGAGTTACTCTTTAAAAAGTGTTACTAAACCAACAGTACAATCAGTCTGTATATACAGTAAAGCATGCTTGTTATACTCACTGTGGAACCTAAGGGGTCAATCCTCTGCATTGAGGAGAAAGACTGTTTGATCCTGTCTTCTCTGATTCTCCCTTTTCTTCCACATTCCCCAAACCATATGCTGATAGAACAGAGTCTTGCACATGCTCAGATTGGTGTGTATATTTCTATTTTTTTTTTTTTTTTTTTTGGGGGGAGGGTGCATATGATTAGCACAGGGCCAATCAGTACTGTCCAGACAGAGGGTCAGGGATCATGCAGCCCCATAGGACAGCCAGAGGAGAATGAAAACCTCTCCTACAAACTTTTTTTTTTTTTTTTTTTTTAACAGAAAAGTTTTATTAGTAGAAAACCAGAACAATAATACAACAGTACAGCCATCAAGGTACATTATCCAAAAAGAAATTTAGCAACAGCATGAAACAATAACCCGTGCACAAATACAAGCAAGGTATGTAAACAGCAAAGCTAACCCAGGACACTAGCCTGGAAAGATAAACATAAGCAATAATAGAGACACCGCAGTAACCAAGTCCCAGATCCATAGAGAGTCAGGGGCCCCGAGGGAGGAGCAGGTGTGGGGCCAGAGGACCGAGGTAGGGGACACCACCACCGAGCCCCATCCCCCCAATCCCCCAGGGGGAAATAGAACCAAACAGCACCCAGGGAAATGAAGGGATAGAACAGCACCCCTGCCACCAAGCCATATCCCAATAGATCTAAAGATGTATAGACCGCGCCCCCAAACACTTATCCCAGATCTTCCCAAACTTCTGTGGGCACTGACGGCCCATATAGGTCAGTTTATATATTGGAAGGGCCGAGTCCACCAGCGCCCGCCAATGGGCGACCGTCGGTGGAGCGGATCCCCTCCAGTGTTGCAGTAGGGTTTTCTTGGCATAAAAAGACAGATAAAATAACAGTTTCAGATATTTAGCCTGTGTCACCAAACCATCCATCCCCAAAAGAAGTATCCTAGGGTCAAGGGGCACCTGGACCTCCATCACCGCACTCATCTCGGCCACCACCCCCCTCCAGTATTCCTGGATCCCGTGACAGTCCCACACTACATGAAAAAAAGTTCCAACCGCCTGCTGACACTTATAACACAACTCTGAATGCGAAGGGTAAATTCTGGCCAAGCGCTGGGGAGTGTAATACACCCGGTGTAGAAATTTTAGCTGGATAAACCTATCCCTGGCCGAGATCATCGTGGGCAAGTACTGCCTAATCCCCAGTCCTCCTCAAGAAGAGCAGGAACGTCCTGACGCCAGCGCTCGAACAGGGAAGGATCCCCATCCGATTGACCACACGTAAGGTGAAGATAAATCGAAGACAGGATTTTATCCGCATTACGCGTGGTCAGGAACCTCTCCACCTGATTAGGGGCGACAGTGATCGCCCCCAGAAATTGCGCCTGCACCGCATGTCTCCGCTGTAGGTACTGAAACAACATTCGAGACGGAAGGCTAAATTTCTCTTGCAGTTCCGGGAAGGATAGCAAAGTGCCCGCCGGCATGATGTGCTGCAGTTTGATCACCCCATGTCCAGCCCAGACACTCGGATCCAGGATAGACCTGAGATGAGACAAGTTTGGGTTTCCCCACAAGGGAGTGTGGGGTGAAACAGTCCCCCCCCTCCCCCGTAGCCACCAGCATCTGCTCCCACACCCTTACCACCATACACATCGACGGCGTCGCCTGAGCCGCCGCTCTCCGTCCCCTATAAACCAAGTTCGAGAGAGCCACATAGGAGACCAAAATGGCAGCCTCGAGGGTGACAGCTGGATTAGAGCGAGGCTGGGCAAACCACCACCTCACTGTAACCAGAACTGCCGCCCAATAATATTTCTTAAAGCAGGGCTACGCCAAACCTCCCGAAGATAGTGGCAGTTGGAGTTTCCACCTGGCTAAAGGAGGGACCGCGCCCGCCCATATAAAAGAGGAGAGAACCCCATCCAATCGATGGAAGAAGGACGCAGGGACAGGAATCGGGGTGTTCCTAAAGATAAATAGAAATTTAGGGAGAAAAACCATCTTTATTAAATTCACGTGGCCTACAGGTGTCAAGGGGAGCGTCCGCCACACCTGACACTTCGTCACCAATTGTTGGAATACAGGTTCCAAATTATCCACAAGGTAGCGCGAGAGATCCGCTCCTACAAACTTTAACCAGGGCTTGGCCGGATGCTGCTGGAAGTCATAAGGCTGCTATATACTGCTGATGAGAAAAGTTATTTAGCAGTTTAAATTTACTAAAATAATTGCATTTCCATGTTCTGTTTACTGTGGAAGACCAGATATAGTGAATGCAGGATCCTGCATTTAGTAACACTTTAAAGTAAAGTGGAGTGGAGTGGTGAAGAAGGTGCTTGAAGACACCCTTCTGTGACCCCTGCTGAGTAGGACTCCCCAAAATTTGGGCACATCCTGTGGTGGGAAGCAGCTGAGGGGTCCCAGTCATGGGACTGATCACTCAGAGGTCACTCCTGATCCATAGAAAAGGATGGATAGCACCTAGTATTTAAAGATTTCCAGTCCCAACTTAACTAGTCTTAAAATGTCTCCCTCCCCATCCCAACACCTATGCTGACTAAACTGTGCAAGAAAAAATGTGTATACTTACGTATTCTCAGCCCGTTCCGGTCACATGATCCTCTGTCTCAATAAGCGGTGGCTGCAGGGGAGAAGAGAGAGTGCTTGAAAATGACTGGAAATGCCTGGGAGTGGTGATGTTACCCATAGGCTCCCATGTCAAAGTTGTTGTTGACACTCCATCTCTTCCCCTGCAGCCCCATCACGTGACCAGACCAGAGTGGGCTGAAAATAGGTAAGTATATCCATCTTTTGTTATACAGAGTAGACAGCATAGCTGTTAGGTGGGAGACGGGACATTTTTTAGACTAGACTAGTTAGGTTGAGGCTGGAATTCTATTTTAAGTATTCTTGTACTTCCCCCTACTCGGAAGGAGGAATTATTTCTCAGTTACGCTGCCATGGAAGCAGTGGATAAAAGGCCTTCCTAGACACAGGTATTTGAAGAGAGTATTGTTAGCTTGCACATTTAACTCTCGTTCACATCAATGCAGCTTTGAAATCGTGTGAGTTCATTTGAACTTGCACGATTTCAAAGGCGCATTTCAGTCCCACTTCGGGAGTCACTAGAAAGGCATCTGTGTGGGTTCATGCACAGATGTCTATTGAAATCGCCTACTGAAGTCTCCAAAAGTAGCGCAGGAACTACTTTTGGAAATCGGCGCTACGGCCCAAAGTCGGCGTCGCACCGATTAGGACTCTCCCATTGCCAGGCAATAGGCTGCGATTTGACCATTCAAATCGCCCCGATTTGAATGGGGGTCTTAAGCCCCCGTTCACATCAGTGCAATTTGACAGGTCAAATCGCAGCCTATTGCTGACAATGGGAGAGTACCAATTGGTGCGACGCTGACTTTGCGGTGCCGCAACGATTTCCAAAAGTGGTTCCTGCATTACTTTTGGCGACTTCGGGGCAATTTCAATAGACATTGTGTTTTAACCCACACAGATGTTTTTCTAGTGGCCCCCGAAGTCGGATTGAAATGTGGCTTTGAAATGTTCAGATGATTTTGAAGCTGCATTGATGTGAACAAGGGCTAAAACATGACAGGTTACCTCTAACACCTGATAACACAGGTGCAGTTTGGCCTATTACAACCATAAATATATAAAATAATAAAAAAAAGAAGATGGAAGGACCTTCATAAAAATACCAGATTCTTAAAAAAATTGTCTTACCGTAAAATCCTGTTCTCTGATGTTCATTGACGGACACAGCTCCAGAAACTTAACCATTGGGTTATGTTGCCCCCTACAGGACACTAGGCAGGAAAAAGCTTTACCATGCCTATGGAGCAGTCCCAGGGGATATACTCCCACACTCTGCTATAGGCATTCAGTTTTTTTGCAAGCAGTGTCAGAAGAAAAGTAACCCAACTCAATAGAGGGGTGGGTGCGGTGTCTGTCAATGAACTTTAGAGAAAAGGATTTTATGGTAAGACAAAAATCGAATTTTCTCTTTCGTTCATTGGTGGACACAGCTCCAGAATCTTCTTAACCTTTGGGACGTCCCGAAGCAGTGTTAAACATGAGGGGTGGGAAAAAACACAGCAAAAAAAAAATTCCCAAAAGGATAAACCTAGCCAATCAGGCAACATGGAGCTCAACCAGAAACAACTGGAGCTCACCTGAAAACAATACACCCTCCACGAGGACCAGGTCCTCTCAAACAATGGCTTGCAAAATCTTGCAGCGAAAAGCAGCATTCGCAGATGCCAGTACATCCACTTTATAAAATTTCTTGAAAGTGTGCACAGACGATTAGGTGGCCACCTTGCAAACCTGTATCCCTGACGCCTGATGGTAGAAAGTTTAAGAGGCACTAAGTGCCCGTGTAGAAAGTGCCTTAACAGGGAACGGAGGAACATACCCTTGATGGAATAGGCCTGCACTACCATCTGTCTTGTCTATCTGGAAATGGTCATGGTAGACGCGACCAACCCATTGTGAAGTCTATCCGTAAGGACAAGCTGTAAGGCTGATTTCCTAAACCACTCGGTTGCCGCAAGGTACACCCTGAGCGAACGACCCACATCCAGAGAGTGCAAGGCAATCCCCCTAGGATGTTTAGACTTAGGACACAGGGAAGGCAAAGCAATGTCTTCATTCAGATGGAAACCAGAAACAACCTTAGGAAGGAAAGACTGACAAGGACAAAGCACCACTTTATCTCTGTGAGACACCAGGTAAGGTGAACAAGTCAATGCCAACAGCTCCGACACCCTGTGTGCAGAAACAATAGCCACCAAGAAGCTACCTTCTGGGACAATGTAAGCAGAGGAAGCTTGCAAATATTTTTGAAAGGTGGTTATTGGAAAACTGACAGCATCAAATTGAGATTCCACAGAGACCGAACTGGGGGAGCCAAGTGGCGAACCCCATGAATAAAAGTGCGAACCAAAGAATGCGTAGCCAAAGGAGGGTAAAAGAAGAAAAACCTGGCCCTTGACGGTAACCAAGGCCAGGCGGTGCTCAACACCTCGTTGGAGGAATGACAAAATCCGAGCCATCGAAAGGAAACAGGGATGACCGCCAAGAGACTCATACCATGCAATGTATGTCTTCCAGGCGTGATGGTAAATCTTCCTAGAGGTAGATTTTCTAGCCTTTAACAGCGCGAGAATCACCGATTCTGAAAACCCCCTATGCTTCGGCACCTTGCTTTAAACAGCCAAGCCGTTAAAGCCAGCGACTGTGAACCAGGATTGAACATTGGCCCTTGGGCCAATAGATCATCTCTGAGAGGAAGTCTCCAAGGAGCATCGGCGACCGGCCGTACCAAATCAGCGTACCAAGGCCAGCAAGGCCAGTCTGGAGCCACTAGGATGACCGGATCCCTTCTGCCTCAATCCTTTGCAGAAAACTCGGCAGACGTTTTAGCAGGGGAAACGCGTATTATCAGAGGATACTGGCCCCAAGGAGCCACCAGTTGCGTCTGTGGCGTCGGCCAGAGGATCCCGAGACCTTGCCTCAATTCTATGTACCTTCCTGTTAACATGAGAGGCCAACAGGTCCACTGCGGAAGTTCCCCACCGGAGAAACAGCTGAACCTTAGAATGCCGGCTACCTCCTGAGCCGCCAAGACATTTCTCGTGCCCCCTTGGTGATTGACATATGGCATTGTCCCATGGAATCCTTACCAGGTACCCCTAAAGGCGATTTGCCTAATGAGCCAGAAAAATCTTATCAACCCAAAGTTCCAGTATATTGATCGGTAGTCTTGACTCCTCCAGACCCCTGAGCACATCTGTGCCCAAAACGGCTCCCCACCCATACAGACTGGCAACCATAGAGACCAACATCCAATACAGGGGAAGGAAGGATTTGCCCTGTTGAAGCACCGGAGAAGGAAGCCACCATATCAGGGACCCTCTCGTATCCCGGCTCAACAGACACCAGCCAAGGGTCCACAAATAGACCATCTATGAGACCCCACCAGGGGGTCGCTTTAAGAGCCCACCATAGAGGAAATAATAGAACACAGCCCCCCTTAAAGGTGGGCCGCCCGATGTGACGCAGACGTGCAGGCAGGGTACCCCCGCTCAAACAATAATGGCGGCAAGACTGTCACTAAAAATAAAATGCCCTCGCGGGGCCATCCGGTTCAAGGGAGGTGCCAAGCTGGCCATATGGCCCAGCAGGCCGCAAGCCATGGCCTACATCTTTGAGGGGGCCCAGCTGCAAATAGCATGGAGCCTTAGATGTCCAAGAGAGAGTTGGGGGTTTTGGCTAGACCCACTCGGCCGTGGCCTAAATTTTGAGGGCGCCCCGCCGCCAGGACGCAAGCTCCAGCAGATCCGACCATGCAGGGCAGTGAAGCCCCAGCGGATCCGACCACCCAGGGCAGCAGATGCCCATGGGAGGAAGTGGCTTCAGCCATCCTCACAGGGGCCACCTCACAGGTTCCGCCGAGTAGGCTGTGGCCTAAATTTTGGGCTGGATCTGGCTGCGTGATGTGCGGATGGTAAAACATCCGCTTCCCCAGCCCAACAACTGCCCCAGGGAGCCCTGAGGACATCCCTGCCCTAGTCACCAACCCCCAGGATGGCAGGGAACCCTGCTCAACCCTCCGTTGCGTCCCAGGAAAAACTCGGTCAGCAGTCCAGTCGGCATCAGCAGCTCGGCCAGCAGCCCGATCCAGATTAGCAGCAACTACAGCTAACCCCCTATAGGAGCATGTGGCAAAGCCAGAATCAAAAACCACAATGGCACCTGGGGAGGAGGGAGGGGCCGAAAGACCCACAGTGACCGTTTAGAGGGGCTCGGGGTAAGGGAGGGGAACCCGGAGCTCTGACTGTCCCGGGAGGGGCCCACGTCCACCCCAAGGACCACCAGGGGAGAGGGGGGACACTACTTACCACATCATAGAACCGGGTGGGCACCGCTCCAGGCAGACCACAGCACCATCAGAATGGGGGTGCTGCGGGCCAAGAGGCACGCTGCGATTCAGGCTGGGACCAGGTCATATGCGAGACGTTTAACTCGCAGGTAAGCCCCTGTCATAGAACCGGGTGGGCACCGCTCCAGGCAGACCACAGCACCATCAGAATGGGGGTGCTGCGGGCCAAGAGGCACGCTGCGATTCAGGCTGGGACCAGGTCATATGCGAGACGTTTAACTCGCAGGTAAGCCCCTGTCCAGTGGGGCTATGTCGTGCCCGACCAGGAGTGGAGCTGAGGCTTGCGTTCTCACAGGAACAGAAAATACATGAGGACAAAAATTCCATTTGAAAAAGGAAAACATGATAGGACCAGAGATTCCAGCAAGAAACGAGGTCTTACTCCTGACTAGGCAGAAAAAAACTGAATGCCTATAACAGAGTGTGGGAGTATAACCCCTGGGACTGCCCCATAGGCCTGTTAAAGCTTTTTCCTGCCTAGTGTCTTACTCCTGTAGGGGGCAGCATAACCCAATGGTTAAGATTCTGAAGCTGTGTCTGTCAATGAACGAAAGAGAAAATGGGATTTGTGACTTACCGTAAAAATCCATTTCTCTAAAGTTCATTGACTGACACAGCTCCTGTCATGCTTGACCATTGGGTTATACTGCCCCCTACAGGAGTAGGACACTAGGCAGAAAAAACTTCTGGCTACACCCATGGGCAGTCCCAGGGGGTATACTCCCTCTTTCTGCCATAGCCAATAAGTTTTGTTACAAGCAGTGTCAGGAGAATTATAACTCCACAGAGGGGTGGGTGCTGTGTCCATCAATGATCTTATTTTCACTTTCGTTCATTGACAGCTCCTGTTATTCTTGACCATTGGGACGTCCCAAAGCAGTGTAAAACATGAGGGGTGGGAAACCACAAGAAAATGGCCGCCGGGCTACACAAACATGGCCACCGTGTATAGTAATACACAGGCTACAACAAAATGGCAGCACCACGAGGTATACAGGGACCCAGAATTGTGACACAAGGCCTCAAGAACAGATCCAGGCAGGACGGGGGCCCTGGCAGGAGCCCCCCTCCAGGTACAAACCCCCAGTGGCGCACCCCCCAGGCCCCAATCGCCTGCGGGAAGGATGGGAACCCGGGGGCTGACTGTCCCAAGGAGGGGGCCACATCCACCCCAAAACCCTCCAGGGGCAGAGAGGGGACAGCTACTCACCATACCAGAAATCAGGTGGGCACCGCTCCAGACAGATCCTCTTCTCCATCAGGAGAGGCGAGGTCGTAAGCGAACTTGCAAGACTTTTAACTCACAGGGCCAGCCCCAGTCCAGTGGGGCTATATCGTGGCCGACCTAGCGCTCGCTCAGGCCTCCACGCGCTCGTTGGCCAGACTGAGGTGACCACTGGATCTAGATTATCCAGCCCGTCGCCCAGTCCGACAGTTGATAGTAGATTTTACAGGAAAAATCCAGGAGGAAAAAATGTTTCTATCTAAATTTTTTTTCCAGGACCAAAGGCAAGACTAGGCAGAAAAAAAATGGAATGGTTATAGCAGAAAGAGGGGAGAATACCCCCCTGGGACTGCCCATGGCTGTAGCCAGAAGTTTTTTCTGCCTAGTATCCTACTCTTGTAGGGGGCACTATAACCCAATGGTCAAGAATAACAGGAGCTGTGTCCATCAAAGATCGAAAGAGAAAAGGGGGAATTTTGAAAGGTGCGTGGAAAGGAATGATTAAAATAAGGTGAAAAGAGGAGTTTTCTTCCAGCTGCTTCCACCCCCCAATAAAGAACGTATCCTTGTCATGCTAGACTTCCACCTCCCAAGCCAAAGAACACTACAAATGTCTGAACATGGGCAGACTAACCACTCTAGACACAGTTGTAGCAGACACATTAGGCTTTGCACGGTCTAATGCTCATTCAGATGGAGCAGAGCTGCATCTCGATTACACCAGTTAAATAAATCATTATGGAAAATGTGAAAAACTAATGACAAAAATAAACAGAAGTGTTGGTGCAGCTATCTAAGCACTTGTGCTGCTCAAAGGGAAGACATTAAATCATTGATGAGGTCTTGTTACGATTTAAAACTCTGTATATAAAGATACTTTACATTTGCAAAATGATTTGTTAACAATTTTACACTACAACCTTTGGATGTCACGTCCATTAACAAGGCAGAACATACGGCACCAAAGCGAATGCCGTTATTCAAAGTTAGCCCCAATTATACAAATGTAGGTTTTCAAAAATGATATTTAGAATATGCATAGCGCCACAGCTTTAAAGTGAACCTGTCATATGCACCAAAGTGTATAAGCTAGCAATACTTACAACCTTCAAGCAGTATATTTCTATTTGTGTTCAAACTTGTATCTTTGCGCCTGGGGATTATAGGGTACAATTAAAAGTACCCCATGCCTCCCAGGCTTCCTGCTCCCATTACTGCACAAGAGGTTTTTATTTAAAAAAGCCAGGCACTGTACTTTTAACTTAACAGAGTCTGCTGTTACATGAGCCACACCAGCACCTCCTCTGGAAGTTGAGACTGTGGATCCAGTGCAGCAGTCTGGGCCCCACCACCAGCACATCCCCCCCCCCCCCCCCCATTGTGACATCATTACACCCCTGCAGTCTTCTGGAGCTGGAGAGAACCATGCCATGGGAGCCAATAAGAAGTGTTCATGTCACCAAGACAATAATGTGGACACTCAAAAAGAAATAACCCTTCCACTCTACAGTCCAGAAGATAAAAGACTAGTGACTGGGTGTGTCACATGGCCACAGATTTAGGCAAGAAGAGCATTTTGTTTGTGGGGGTTGGAGAATAGCACTAAAATTAAAGTGAAATTTCAGTATGACCATAACTACTACTCCTTTTCGATTGCTTTTCCACCCCAATGTTCTCCTCTTCCTTTTATTCTTTACATGAAAAAACAAACCCCCTGCTCTCGATTGTCTATTGCCTACACATCTTTAGTTACAGTGGTTTGTCTGTTCTGTGATATTTACCTACTTAATGGTGACTGTACGTTTATATTTTTTTTTCACTGTGTATTCTCTGCTAACCTTGTACCATTGGCCCCTCTCAAAGAAAGCCATGCTGTGTGACCTTTAGTACTTTTTCTATGATTTGCAATAAAAACTTGGTGGAGAAGCTCACACGCTTCAGGGGACAGGCCCCCTGAACACGTCAGCACTCCACTGTGTGGCATTAAAGGAGGATACCTGTCCCACCTGCAGGAGCTGTATGATATTGCTGTGTTTTTAATAAATGGTTATGTGGTAATGCACTAGGTGTTTTCACCCTCTTGTGTGTCTTTTTACAGTGCACTGAAGATTGCCCAGTCTGAGGAGGGCTGCATCGAAGAAGTCATTACTTGCCATAATCGTTCTAAGAAGTTCCCTGGACTGAGCGCTGGATGGTTTTAAATTCATTTGTCTGAGTGATCTAGATAGGTTCATGATCTCAAGATTTGGGCTCGACCTTAGGAGTTGAACGCAAGTGGAAATATAGGACTCTTGTTTAATGAGGCTGTATTTGTATTGCACACAAGGGGTTCTGGGTGTACAGTTAACCATAGCAATATGAGAGAGTAATTTTTATAACTACACACAAAATGAGAAACAACTTCTTTGCAAGCACGCAGGCATAATGTGCACTGATCGTGTACACAAACCCTCCAAATGTTATATCCAAAGCATTTAACTGGCTAAGAAGACTAGGGATGAAAATGTGTTTGTAGGAGGAAGAGCGCCATTATTCACCAAGGAAGAACAGATATTGAATGTAAGAACATTTGCTAAAATTCTTGCATTATAGGTCACTGATTTAGTGAGATTTTTAGAAGTTACACTTCAAGTCAGTGCAAAAGAAAAAAACACAGACAGAACTCCGTTGTTTTATTTTCGAGGGGAAGCAATTCTTGTTTCAGTCATTTTGATAAGAGGTTGGGCTGTTATTGCACTTCACTGATCTATGCAGCGTGTTATTAAATAGCAGAGTAATCTGTTTCTATAGATGTATTCTGCACATTATATTTGTAATCACTGCGTAGTTATTAAATCGAGGGAAAGTCATTTCAGAGCTACATTTGCAATACTAGGAAAGAAGACCAAAAATTCAATTACAGAGAGAACTTCCTAAATGTAGGAGGATTCTTGAAGAATACTGCGTGAGCACAGCATGGCAAAACACATGCACACAAAACTGAAAATAAACTCTCCGGGGAGCTGACAAGTTGAATAGTGGGGAAATTAGCAACTATAAATTAGCAGGAGCAAAGTCTGTCGCAGAAACATGGAATTGGATGTCGAAAAAAAAGAAGCGATTCATTTAATCTTGAGTTGCATAACTGGGGACTTTGGGGTCTGGTAACAACAGACATATTTAAAAGTGAAATTCAATATAATCAGCATTGCTTGAAATACAGGTTAGAAAAATAGTACTCTCTGATCTATATGAAAGGAAAGTATGTGTGCTGTCCGAAGCAGCCAATCACATTTCAGCCAAATGAGCATAGAAAAGGCAGCTAGAATCTAATTGGTTAATGTGGACGGGAACACTTTCGCCTTAAACACGTTGACCTTCATTGTAATGCTAGACTTAATATGTGACTATGTGCTTACCTTTAATTCCTTTTCCAGTCGGTCTACTTCAGCCCCCAATGTGTCAATAATGTTCTCCCCGTGTTTAAGCATAAAAGCCTCCAAATCTTCTGGGGTTTTCACCTGACGAATTTCCTGGAAAATAAGTGAGATGGCGGTTTTCATACATGAATTGGAAGGTCATTTGTCAAAATTCAGACTTACAGATTACTTTTTTGTGTTTGTCCAATAAGGTTAATGATCATTTAGTAAAGCCTTTGTCTGTGCCCATCATCACCATTACCTACACTACATCGGGGAAAATTGGCCAAAGACTACTAACTTCTTATATATGCTCACAAAAATAAAAGCTAAAGGCATAAGGACTCCATAAGCAGTAGAAATCTTCATTGTTTTCTGGAAACATTACACTAATGTACGCAACTTTAATTTGGTACACCATTTTACCCACTTGCCTACTGGGCACTTTTACCTCCTTCCTGCCCAGGGCAATTTTCAGCTTTCAGCGCTGTCACACTTAGAATGACAATTGCACCACTGTACCCAAATTAAATTTTTATTATTTAACCACACAAATAGAGCTTGTTCTTTGGTGGTATTTAATCACCACTGTTTTTTATTTTTTTGCTAAACAGGCAGGAAGTAGTTAATAAAAACCCTGTATATATATATATATATATATATATATATATATATATATATATATATATATATATATATATATATATATATATATATAATCTATGCTTCCAAATCCACAAAAATTTCAAAGTATAAAATATTTTATTACATTAAAACCTTGGATTGAAAGCATAATTAGTTCTGGGAACGTGCTTGTAATCCAAAGCACTATATAACAATATATATCGGCACATATATCAAAGTACATTTCTGCATAAGAAATAATGGAAACGCAGATAAAGTGTACTGTAAAAATAAAACAATTTAACCTGCAGTCCTAATCAGGTGACATAAAGTACAAAAAGAGCAATGCCCTCTAAGTGTACTGTAGTATGATCACAGTTTTAATGTAAGGCCCCTTTCACACTATTGCAAGGCAATTTTGCCGCGATTTCGCGGCGCGATTTTTGCCGCGATTTTGAAAGCATGGGCAAGGCTATATGCCTCAAAATGCATTAAAATCGGGGCAAAGTAGTGCAGGAACTACTTTGAAGTCAGTGCGACTTCAAAACGCACTGATATGAATGGGGCTCATTGAAAATAATGGAAAACGACTTGTCATGCGATTTTGCGGTCCAAAATCGCGGGACAAGTCGCACTAGTGTGAATGGGGCCTTAAAAAAGTGGAAGGACACTCACAATGTTAACAATAATATCCAGCGTTAAGGAGTATGGTGCTCATGCATGTAAAGCCGCTGGTGTATATGTGGCCAAAGGTCCGGGGCCGCTGGTGGCTTGGAGACACTAGGGAACTGCTGACGTCACTTCCGGGTGCACTGAACGTGCACTACTCCCACCTCACCCAGCTGGGAGTGTCTCAGATTTCTCCAGAAAGTGCTGGGAGCCACCAATGCCCCGGATCTCTGGCCACGTATACACCAGCGGCTTTACGCGGAGGAGCACCAGGCTCCTTAACGCTGGATATTGTTTTTAACATTGTGAGTGTCATTCCACTTTTCTTTACTTTAAACAGTGATTATACTACACTTAGATGGCACTGCCCGATGCTACTTGTAAAGCAAGACATTGCTCGTATAACAATTAAAAAAAAAAATTTGCCAGTCTTGTAAAACACTCGTAGATCAAGTTACTCGCAATCCAAAGTTTTACTGTATTTTAATACTATAATTTTATCTGACAGTTGCAGTGTTAAATAGGGGCACACTGCCATCTGCAGGCTGAATTTCTAGGATGATTAAAGCCCCAGCCTTCATGTAATCACTATATCCTTGCTGACATATTGATCAAATTAACAGGAAGCACGTTGATTGGTCCTATCATTAATTGGGACTAGAGCTGTCAGTGCCAGCATGGTCTGACTAGTAGCATGAGTGCACTGGGTTGGCTTCTAGCTCTCAAGTGGAAGATGAATATACCCTCTTGCATGTGGCACTGTGCAAGGTAACATTAATATACAGACTGTACAGGTTAACCTCCACATACTGAAAGGGTTGTTTACTGTAAGAGCTGTAAAAAAAAAAAAAAAAAAACATTTAGGAAAAGTCATCCACAGGATTTGAAGATTTGAAACGATCTTAAACCAAAAGGCAAGAGTTGTCTTCCTTCCATTTGGGTTTAAAGGTTCTAAGGATGCAATTTTTTTTTAATCTAAACACAACCCAAGTGTACTGGCTACGAATCAGTGTTTAAACCACTGGAAATACATGGCGGAGACCTTCTTGACTGGACTGCTGGCCACTAACTGAAAGTTCTGCACACACTCTCTGTCCTATGGGCTTGTCTTGACTTCTGCAAGACATTTATCTAGATGATATGGTTAAGGAATTCAATTATTTTAAACTTACCTGAAGTACTTGGTCAATATCTTGCTTTTCCAAATATATTCTTGTTACAACCCGTCCATCAAAATCCACTTCTGCTTTAAACCGTACTTTACTCATTCCCATATCTGTAGCTTTTACATCATGAATAGCCCTGCAAACACATTTTTAGGGATCAAACCATTGATAAATCGTTTTCAAATTTATGCTAAAAGTTCTCAGCTAAACCAGTTGAGGGAGAACATTTCGCTCTACTCCTGCTCTGGAAACAGAGGCAGAACTGTACTTGCCAATTCCATAGGAACCGATGGATAAGTTACTAAATCAGCGGCTATCCAATTTTTACTTCTACAGAGGAGACCTGCACCTCACCTATTTTAAACAAAGCCTAAAAAGAAATACATATTACAAAGAAAAGAAAATGGCCCAGGTCTTTCAAGCACCACTTCAGCAGATGGTCAGAGATCCATGTGCAAGCACATTATTATCAGGAAGGAGTGCTGAGCAGCAACCATTGCAAGGCTTTGTGGAGGCCCTCATTTAACCGACCATAAAATCTCTCCACTGTAATTTCTAACAAAATTAAGAGATAAGTAAACAATACAACTCGTCAATGCTACCTAGAAAATAAATTATATCAGTTCTGGCCAGAGTAGGCCTTTAATGTAAAGAAAAGGTAATCGACCTATGTAAAGTTAATGGGGAATGGGAGTTGTTGCCGTCAGCAGGTGTAACAAATCTCCCCATTGTGCTTTGAAGGGTTGCACCGATAACAGTATTGGTGCGGATACTAAGCATTTGCATTAATACTTGTACTCGTGCAAATGCTCAGATACCTAAAACCGATACCTTTGCAGTGCGATTTGAACGTATACAAAATGAATGGGCTCAAATTGCACTGCAAAGAATTGCATATGATTTGAACAGGAATGCAGTGCTTTTCCTGTCTTAATCACATGCCGTTTCCCGCACCGCTCCTGTGTGAACTCGGGCTAGCCCTAGTGACTTCAGCCTGGGTTCACAAAGGACCGATGCAGGAAACCGCATGCAATTCAGACAGGAAATGCACCGCATTCCCATTCAAACCACATGCAAAACTTTGCAGTGGGATTTGAGCCTATTCATTTTGTATGAGCTCAAATTGCACCACGAAGGTACTCGGTATTGGTAAGTACTTGTGTACAAGTGTCAATACTTGTACTCGCACGTTAAAAAATAAAACCGTATTGGTGCAATCCTAGGGCTTTGCATTTCCTTTATTACCTAATATTGTTTCTTGAAATGCTGAAAAACAAAGAATACCATGGCATGTACATAAACCCAGAGAACTAAAATGTAATATTTTGCAGCTTACCAGCCCTGAGGTGTGGTGACTACATTGGTTTTCTTCCCCCCCCCCTATATATATATATATATATATATATATATATACATACCAGGCAATCATGTAAATAACAAAGTTCCTGTCCATTCATGTCTAAACTCATTTTTCCACTGTAACTGGGCAGCCATGAATGTCACACAGACTGCACTTTAGACATGTCTACCTTTGTTCTTCATTACATAGTGGAGTGTTGGGATTACCAGGTTACACAAGAACGATAAAGAGGTCTGTGCTTTATATTCAGATCACAGTAAGCAACAAGGACACTGCATTTCTGGAAAAATCAAGAAGTATTTCCCATGCATAACACCCAGTGAACCAAATGCGCTCACCTCCTGGATTGGACCTTAAAGTAGATGTGCAGCCAAAGCTTGTTTGGCTGTACATCTCCTAAGGATTACAGGAGTGCAATTTGTTCTGCACTCCTGTGACACTTCTTCAGCAGAGAGCGGGCTGAAGTTCGCTCTCTGCTGACATAACAGATGTCGGTCCTGCATCATCACGACCACGGAGTCAGGATCCGCCAGGTGCCTGGACCAACATCCGGCTCAGCCTCTCAGCAAGTCCCGCACTCTCAGCAAGCCAGCCACTCAGCCCCTCCACAGTCCAGTGCTTCAGTGAGTGAGGAGGTGTTCGATCGCTCGGTTCTCAGTGCAGAGGCGCCCAGAAAAAGGCACCAACATATGGACTGGAGCCTCTGTTCAACCTCCTCCTCTCAGTGCAATATGGTTAACTGGGTGTTAAGCATGTTGGTGATCTGTTGAAGTTAAGATTTGTGGTTGGTGGTTGTGGTTTTATGGTGGTTGCCCAACTATAAATATTTATGGACTTTTTATGTTTCATTATTTGGGACTTCAGAGACACGGTTTTAGTTGAGTTGCATCATTATTTGTAATATATCTTGGAGTGGTGGAGTAAAAACGCCTAACCATGCTGGGCAGCAACTAAAAATTCACAGATTGTGAGCATGTTTATTAGTTAGTAAATTATTAGGTTTCACATGTTATAGATAGCTGATATTTTTTTACGTGAATACTGACTGCGCTGATGGTCTTGCACTTACCATATCTGGGGATATGATAATAATAAGGAAAACACAATACTGGTCAGTTCTGGCAAATATACTGTTTCAAAGGTCAAAAAATAACATTTTGTAAACATTTAAACCCACCTTCTATTATATATACAGGCTCTTAAAGTTTCAGAATGAATGGGTTTATGCACAGTTGTCTACAGTAATGGGAACCATAGGCATGGCAAGATAGGATATCTATGTGCTTCATACAGGTTAAGACTTCTCTAGATGGGGAAGGGGGAAAGTAATAAACAAAGTTTTTTAAACCATTTTTCTCCTTTTAAGCCGGCACCATAGATTTCTACAGTGCTATTCCCCTTCCCATCTACACATGGTACAAACTAACATCCATGGAAGATGCCTCAGCATCTACTGTCTACAGCTACAGCGAATACAGAGTATAGACATGAATACAGAATTCCATATGCCTGCACTTCCCACAAGGTTCCCATTACATCGATGGATACATCACGAGCCTGCACAAGTAAGGCCCCTCTCACACATGCAGACCCTTTATTTCATCAGTTCAGTCATGTTTTTTCAAAGAGAAAATGGATGAAGTTTACATCAGCTGCTCATCAGTTTTTTACATCCACTACCAATGCAAAATTACATCCGTTTTTCATCCGCTCCGTTTTTTTAACAGAAAAAAAAAAAAGAAGTCTTTGATCCATTTAAAAAAAAAAACGATGTTGACAGATGTGGCTGTAAACTGATAGGATATAGATGATCCTCCATTTACATGAGTTTTTCCATAGAGATGCATTAATGTCCATTTTTCAGCCGTCAACGATTGGGTGAAAAACGGACAAACACTCCGCATGTGTGAAAGGGGCCTTATTGAAGATGTGGAAATTGTTTATTACATTGTTATTGTGGAAACTATTAATAACTGCTTCCTTACCTTACAGCAGGATCACTCTCTAGCAGTTCAGTGAGACGTTGGACTTGTTCCGGCTGTATCGATCGACCTATGAGGGCCTCCGTATTAGTGTAGATAAGGAAAGCAGAAACTGCTCCCAACAGCGTCCCAACTCCCAAGGAGCCCAGACTGTCATATAATGGGTTTCCTAGTAATAATCACAGTTGCATATCAGTTTAGGTCAGATTGCACATGAACATCTAGAAACATTCACATCTTGCATATCCAGAACATTCCTTCTAGTGCTAGTAACAAGTTTCACAGAAGTTTCTTGTTGTGATCAGAAGGTCAGTGGAAAGTCATAGCAGACAGCACTAGAGATCAGCAGAGCGGATAAAAGTATTAGAAACCTTAAAATTGAACCTGTCTCTGTGACAGGTGACGCACAATAAAACAAGGAGACGTGTGCTCGCAGTCTGTAGAATTAACAGATGTGGCTGGTGAGATTTATGAAGAGAAAGATAGCATTAAAAGATCAGAAAACAGCCGCGTACACACATAACTCATGAAGATTTGCCTTGGGTGTCTGTACCCAATGATGGGAATGAGACTAGTATGAAAAGATGGCATCTTCAGAATTAACTGCCTCACTCCTGCGCTGATGTGCAACGGAAGTGAAAAGGACAGGACAGGAGAAAAAGAAGTTGTAAAGGCAGAATGTTTTTTTTTTTTTAATCCTAATGCATTCTAAGCACCGCATTTAGCACGCCTAATACTTACCTGAGACCATCTCTGTCCAGCAAGGGCCACAAGACTCTCTCCTGATTGGCTGAGACGCAGCCGTGGCGCCATTGCCTGTCAAAGTCAGTTAGCCAATCAGGAGAGAGAGGGGGTGGGACCGACCAGCAGCTCGGTGTCTGAATGGACACACAGAGCTGCAGTTCGACTCGGGTGCCCCCATAGCAAGTTGTTTGGAGCAGAAGGAACGGGCCAGGTACAGCAAAAGAGGAACCGAGAAGAAGAGGATCCAGGCTGCTCTGCACAAAACTATTGCATAGAGGGGGTACGTGTAACATGTTTGTTGTTTGTAAAATCCATTTTTCTGAGTTCATTGACGGACACAGATCTCCATATTCAGAACCATAGGGTTATATCGCTCCCTACAGGAGTAGGACACTAGGCAGAAAAAAAGACTTGGCTATGCCTATGGGCAGTCCTTGCTGGTATACATCCCCCTCTCTGCTATAGGCTTTAATTTTAGTAACAAGCATGTCAGCAGTATCAAAACCCCATTGGTGGTGGTGGGGGTGAGGGTGCTGTGTCCCTCAATGAGCTCTTTCATTCATTGATAGACACAGCTTTCCATATTCAGGTCAGGAAACCCAACCCAAAGCACCTTGTCCCCATGTTGATAGGGACAAGGGCTTCCTCCCGACAACCCTAGTCCCCCAAATAGTCCCCCTGGTTGTCAGGGTCTGCTGGTGGGGGACTATTCGGAATCTGAAGCCCCCTTTAATGCCCCCTATGTGAATGGGTATTGGGTACATTGTACCCCTAGCCATTCGCCAAATAAAAGTGTACAAAAGCACTAAACACAAGAGACCATTTTTGACAAATTCTTTATTCAAAAAAAAAAATAAATAAATAAAAAAATCGTTTTTCGATGTATAGTCATTGCCAACCGAACCGCCCGCCTAACCAGACAAAAAAATAAATAAATAAATGAAAAGACAATCTCACCTCCTGGGTGGTCTCCCACCATATGCCCGCTCTGCACTTTAACATTTCTTATACAGTGGGGATCGAAAGTTTGGGCACCCCAGGTAAAAATGTGTATTACTGTGCATAAAGAAGCCAAGAAAAGATGGAAAAATCTCCAAAAGGCATTAAATTACAGATTAGACATTCTTATATGTCAACAAAAGTTAGATTTTATTTCCATCATTGACACTTTCAAAATTACAGAAAACAAAAAATGGCGTCTGCAAAAGTTTGGGCACCCTGCAGAATTTATAGCATGCACTGCCCCCTTTGCAAGCCTGAGACCTGCCAGTGTCATGGATTGTTCTCAATCATCGTCTGGGAAGACCAGGTGATGTCAATCTCAAAGGTTTTAAATGCCCAGACTCATCTGACCTTGCCCCATCAGCCAGCACCATGGGATCTTCTAAGCAGTTGTCTAGAAAACTTAAACTGAAAATAGTTGAAAAAAAGCTGGAGAAGGCTATAAGAAGATAGCAAAGCGTTTTCAGATGTCAATATCCTCTGTTCGGAATGTAATTAAGAAATGGCAGTCATCAGGAACAATGGAAGTTAAAGCAAGATCTGGAAGACCAAGAAAAATATCAGACAGAACAGCTCGCAGGATTGTGAGAAAAACAATTCAAAACCCACGTTTGACTGCACGATCCCTCCAGAAAGATCTGACAGATTCCACTATAAAGAGATACTTGTACAAATATGGTCTTCATGGAAGAGTCATCAGAAGAAAACCTCTTCTATGTCCTCATCACAAAAATCAGCGTTTGAACTTTGCACATGAACATATAGACAAGCCTGATGCATTTTGGAAACAAGTTCTGTGGACCAATGAGGTTAAAATTGAACTTTTTGGCCGGAATGAGCAAAGGTACGTTTGGAGAAGAAGGGGCACAGAATTTAATGAAAAGAACCTCTGTCCAACTGTTAAGCATGGGGGTGGATCAATCATGCTTTGGGGTTGTATTGCAGCCAGTGGCACAGGGAACATCTCACGAGTAGAAGGAAAAATGGATTCAATAAAATTTCAGCAAATTTTGGATGGTAACTTGATGCCATCTGTGAAAAAGCTAAAGTTAAAGCTAAAGCTAAAAAGCTAAAGTTAAAGAGAGGATGGCTTCTACAAATGGATAATGATCCTAAACACACCTCGAAATCCACGGGGGATTACATCTAGAAGCGTAAACTGAAGGTTTTGCCATGGCCTTCACAAGCTCCTGACCTCAACATAATTGAAAATCTATGGATAGACCTTAAAAGAGCAGTGCGTGACAGACAGCCCAGAAATCTCAAAGAACTGGAAGACTTTTGTAAGGAAGTAAGGAAGAATACCTCAAACAAGAATTGAAAGACTCTTGGCTGGCTACAAAAAGCGTTTACAAGCTGTGATACTTGCCAAAGGGGTAAGTACAAGATATTAACTCTGCAGGGTAACCAAACTTTTGCAGACGCCATTTTTTTGTTTTCTGTTATTTTGAAAGTGTAAATGAATGAAATAAAATCTTACTTTTGGTGGCATATTACAAGAATGTCTAATCTGTAATTTGATGCCTTTTGGAGATTTTTCCAGCTTTCCTTGGCTTCTTTATGCACATTAACACAATTTTTTACCTGGGGTGCTCAAACTTTCGATCCCCACTGTATAGGCAAGAGCGAGGTGAGAGCAGGATTGACGATGGATTTACATTGAGGGACACTTTTTATTTTTTAATAAAGGCTTCGTCAAAAAAACTGATTGGGCAAAGCTTTGCCCAATCAGGGCGCAGAATGTACTGTGCAGCGCTCAGTGCATTGCAGGGTGTTTGTCGGGGCAAACACCCAGCAAACATCCTGCAAATTCGGGTGTTCGGTGAAGGGCCGAACAGGCAAATGTTCAGCCCGGACTCATGTTGGGGCCGAACTGTTTGCCCATCCCTACTGGCCATGGACAGATTGAAATTCGGCTGGTTTAGCAGGACATGGATGAATTTCGATCCATTTATAGGCAGGTTGGTGTTACTGAAGTCCATCTATTGCTTGACTTCAGTACAAACAGCCTGTCTGGTTTTTTTCATGCGATTGCTACCAGCAGCTATAGCCACCACTACATTATTGTCAGAATACTGTAGTGTAGCGAGAGGGAAACCAAAGTCAGTGTTGAAAGAGGAAATCAAGCGATTTCCCTTTCTTCAATCAATGGTTGAAGGAAAGAAAATAGCATTATCTATGGCCAGCTTTAGTCTAGAATTTAGAGGAGTCACTGAAAAACACACTCCCCGATCCTTTCCTAACAGTTGTTAAAAGATAATTAACCTCAAGAACAAAAATGCAAAATATTGAAGCTTACAGTCTTTAGATGTGGTGGTTGCATTAGTTTTCTTTTTCCAAGCTAAGAACATTTTCAGAAAATACTTGTCAGCAATGAAGTGTCTTCATCGCTACATGTAAGCTGCAACAAAAACTATCTTCCTAGCTATGATCTGTAGACTACCAATTGCCCTGTCCCCTAACTCAGTGGTCCTCAACTCCGGTCCTCGGGGCCCACTAAAAGGCCAGGTTTGCAAGATAACTAAATTGCTGATCTCATTTGCTGCTCAGTGATTGCAGTATTCTAGTCTGCATCTCCCCAAGGCCTGTTAGTGGGCCGCGAGGACTGGAGTTGAGGACCACTGCCCTAGCTAATAGAGATGAAGAGATACAGAGATGTTTATAGTCAAAATTGGGAGAGCAGCCTATGGTGACAACCATGGCTCCCTCCATAGATACAGCGAATGAGTGACATTGCCACCCAGGGAAAAGAAGAACATTATTTACAGGATTACCAGATGAAAATAAAGCAAAAGCAGCTTGAAAGAGAAAAAGGAGTGCAGACATCTCACCAAGGACTGGCATCTGCAATATATTATACTTTTGGTTTTGTGTTTAGATGCGCTTTAAGCAGACAGGCAGAATCATTACAGAGGTATAAGCGGAGCTCCATCCATGTTAGCCTCCGATCTAACTCCCCCCGATCATATGAGCATGCCACAAGCTGCTGCTGTACATATATTTTTATTTTTAAAATAGCATTTGAGACCCATTGGAAATGACGCTCTTCTCACTGCCAGATCCCAAAGTTATTTGTTGCTATGGATTGGATCCTCTACACCAGCCTTTCTCAACCTTCAAGGGAATCCTTGAAATAGCTGAGGTCTAAGGGAACCCCTGCTAAAAAATGATTACATTTACAGTCTTGGAACATTCTCATGATCGGAAGTTGTAAAACCTTTTAAATAGGAGAATGAAGAAAACGGCATACCCTGAATATTTGACACCCAGTGAATTTATTTACAGTCGCCAATAATAAGGATTTAAAGAAACAAATAATAATGGACAGAAAAGAAACACAAAAAATGTAGGGTCCCATTACGCTAGTGGTTAGTGGAAAAATGCCCCATCACATTGGTGGTCAGTGGGGAAAAAAAAGACTCATACATTGGCAATTATTGTAGAAGTGACCTCTTGCACTGGATGTCAGTGGGAAATTGTCCCCTTATGTTGGTGGTCTTTACTAGGAGATCAACCTTCCAATACTCACTGCTCAAGGAACCCCTAAGCAACCTTTAGTTGACTCTTGGCTGAGAAAGCCTACTCTACACTGTCTATTTTAGAACATCTAACATATAGTGGTAACATAGGTAAGATACATAAGACATTTAAATGACCTTTTAAATCTCTTCTTCACCCTTGTGGCACCGATTCCTGCTCTTAAACCTCCCTATCCTTAAATAGCACTGTTTTTTTTTGTTAGTTTCTTTTTTAAAAAATGTGCTCAGTCCGTCCTCCTATGCACATCATTCACCTAGGCAAAGGACAAGCATTGTGTCCCCTTTGCCTCCTGGGCCATGCAACATCATATAAGAGAAAGCATTGTCGCACCATTCAATAAAGGACGAGGGGGGCAGGTCCAGCAGTGTGTCATCGGTAGGCCGACCACCTGAACCCAGAAAAGTCTGCGATGACGTCATACCTGAACATGAAGGCACGGAGACAAAACAGGAGAGAATCTCAGCAGAACAAAGCTGGATCTGCTGAGTGGGTGAGTATCTGATTTGTGCAGAAGACAGGGTAACCTGGAAATGAACAAAAACATGGGTGGTGGGGGAGCTGGGCTGGGGATCTGATATAAGCAGGGCAGAGATCTATCCCTCACTGGGTCATTGTTGCCAATTGGGGCCATGGTGAGGTGATTGCCCACACTGCCCCTCTATCCAGCTATGAGAAAAAACATGTAGCCAAGTAATCCAAAATGGAAGGGAGGACCCTTCACCATAAAAGCCAAATTTAATTTACTGAAAGAAGTTGTAAAGGCAGAAGGTTTTTTTTTATCTCTCTGTCTAGCAATGGCCACAAGTTCCTCGGCTGTCCAGGACTCTCCCTCCTGATTGGCTGAAACACAGCCGCAGCGCCATTGGCTCCCACGCCTTTTTTAAGCAAAGTCACTTCGCCAATCAGGAGAGAGGGGGAGTGGGGCTTGACCACAGCTTTATTTCTGAATGAAAACACGGAGCTGAAACTTGGCTCGGGTGCCCCCATAGCAAGCTGCCTGCTGTTGCGGCACTCAACAGGAGAGAGGGGCTAGGAGCAGCAAAGAGGGACCTGAGAAGTGGAGGATCTGGGCCACTCTGTGCAAAATCCCTTCACAGAGGAGGTAAGTATAACTTTTTTTTTTTTTTAAATAACAAACATAACTCGACTTTACAATCACTTGAAGCAAGCCAATGCATTAGGGCCGTTTCAGCACCAAGTCGATTGTCAATGAATTTCTTTGCTTCAATAAATTCAAGTTGGCTTTTTTGTCAAGTGGCTCCCCTTCCCTTTTTTGAATTACTAAAGTTTTACATATCTAATGGTTCACGACCGCAGAGAGCCTACTCCTGGATTAAACAAGAGAGTGCAGCGGAGCATTATCTTCCCAAGCGCATTGATGAGAAAAATCATGTTCAAGATAGTAAACTCCATGCAAAATGCTGAAATCTGCTTTGGGTGAAGCTGCTCTCACCTGTCACCTCTATTGCCCCCTCCCACATATATACATTTGTTTATACAAATACATGTACCTCATAGTAAAAAAAGAAAATAAATAAAAAATGTTACCAGTTAGTGATGTCAACCCCATACAGGAGGCAGCCATTATAACCCCCAAAACAGCAGCGGCATCTTCCATCAGGACTACATTAGTGCTTGGATCCCGAGACTGAATCACTGAGAAGAACAGCGGCATTATTTTGTAGAACAAAATAAAGACAGCATTTCCAATAAAATGGCTCCAAACCATACCATACATACCATAATCGTAAAAGGACAATCCCTTCGCCCTTGCACTCTTCCTAATTTCATTAACAGCAACAAGGAGCGTAGCTAGAATAAAGACCATTACAGGCTGTGAGTACACCGGAAACCATTGGCAGTCAGCAGTGTCCTTTATCAGGTTGGGGGGGGGGGGGGGGTTAAAAACACAATCAGAGAACACTTAAAATAGCGTATAGTTATTCATCTCTTTAACTTTGCATTTATTCCTGAATCTTCTATATATTGCTGCCTGGATCTGGTACAAAAACAGCCAGCAGGATCAATAGAAATGTCTGTCCTCTAATTCTGTTGTCTTAATCGATTTAGAAAATGTAGAGCTCAGTACAAAGGGCTTGATTTAGAGCTGTTGAGAGTGGTTTCCTCAGCATGCAGACGTACTGTATGGTAAGGAAGGAGGGAAAAAAAGGGATTTTTGCATTGTGTGGATTTGCACTAAGGGGCCTTTTCTGTGCAACTTCACGAGAGAAGAGAAAAAAAAAAAAAAAAAAAGTTTCAATGCGGACTAAACAACCAAGCCGGAAATGGACAACACTCTCAACAGCTCTAAATCAAGCCCTGTCCTGACTTGAAAGGCACTGCAGCTGGATCGGGATTTTTATCCGTCAGATGATCGCAATCGGGGCTGGCCAACCCCCAGTTTAATGCATATAGTTCTATGTGTAATCTGTGTGCATGTGTAGTACATAGAACTATATGCATTAAACTGGGGGTTGGCCAGCCCCGATTGCGATCATCTGGTGGATGAAAATCCCGACCCAGCTGCAGTGCCTTTCAAGTCAGGACAGTACCAAGGGAAGTCCTAGGTCAGGGTTAGGGCCAGACTCCAGGAAATATAGAGCTGGCATCAATTAGTAAGCTGCACGAGGCTCGGTCCAAGCTCTACCAAAATACTAGACATAGCAGTGTTAAAGTGGTGATGGGAGGGTCTAATGGGCCTGGGGGAACAAGTACTAAAGAAAGAGAGGGTCCCTGCAGGCTAAAAGTGGGTAAAAGGGCAGGAAGGTGATGCATACCTGCCCTGGGATAGCAGACTGCTGACTGCAGTGGCTGGCTGGTAAGTGGGATTGGCAGTTCTCCTGCCTGCAATGTAGATGCATGGGCTTACCTGCCAGCACCACTAGCATTTATTCTGCATAAAAGTGTCAGCTGCCTGACAAAGGGAAATGGTTAATTGCCAGGGAACTAGATAAAGTCAGGAAGCTCTTGAAATCCAATTAAGGGTCAGTTCACACCACAAAAACATACTACAGATTCGGAGCAAATTTTTATCATGTTCCCAGGTGCATTCCAGGTGTTTTTTTTATTTTTCACAGCACATGCAGTCCATTGTGCGTTTTTTTTCTGCATCAAAAATACATGGAAAATAGGTTATATGGTTTCCAAATGGCATATTCACACCAGTGCAGTTAGTTCCAGGGCATTCCAGTGCCAGAAAAAAAGAAAAAAGAACATGCTGCATTTTTCCTGCACTGAAATGTACTGCAACAGTAAAACACACTAGAATGCACAAAAATGCACTGGACCCCAGTACAGTGGGGGGAAAAAATAACAGGAAAAAAGAAAAAAAAAAATCTGTAATGCATCAGGAAACATATCAAAAACACGTATGCAGAAATGCATCCAGAACTGATCAGAAATTTGTTTTTGTGGTGTGAACTGGCCCTCACTGTTCTGGGATCCAAAGCATTTTTCATGCATTTTATCATTCCAGTACAGTCCAGTGCAGTGCAGTGCAGGAAAAATGCAGCATGTTTTTTTTTTTTTTAAACTGGAATGCCCTGGAACTGACTGCACTGGTGTGAACTATGCCAATAGAAACAATATGGGCCGGTTCACACTTTTGCGAGTGAGGCGATCGAATGTAATTCGGAGCGCACTGCTCCTTCATTACATGTGATCGGATGTGCGGATGCGAATTCAGCCATACACTTTGTATGGCTGAAATTCCCACTGCTCCCGCACAAAAGACGCACAGGACCCTTTTTTCCAGCCGCATCAGGATCGGATCGCACAGTGGTTCACACTTATGCGATCCGATGCGAACTGTCAGATCGCACTGCAAAATGCGATCAAACTGGGGGTGTCGTTAACATTTCATTGACACCCCTGCGTATCGCATATGGCAGTGTGAACTGCCAGATGTGCGTTTGCATGTGGGAACAAGCTGCGAATTCGCAGCCTTCCCGCATCGCACAAGTGTGAACCGGGACTATAACCTACTTTCCATGCATTATTGATGCAGAAGATGCATGTGATGTGAACTGGCCATACATTTTATTTTGTAAACAGTAGTGAAAAGTAAAAGCAGAGATTGCTCGGCGTTCCTTATTCCTGACCCCTGGCCCCTGCCTTCTTGACATACGGCCCCTGACTTTCTGACCCCTGCCTTCCTGACCTACGGCCCCTGACTTTCTGACCCCTGCCTTCTTGACATACGGCCCCTGACTTTCTGACCCCTGCCTTCTTGACATACGGCCCCTGACTTTCTGACCCCTGCCTTCCTGACCTACGGCCCCTGCCTTCCTGACCTACGGCCCCTGCCTTTCTGACCCCTGAACTTTTCAAACCTTCCTTACCTTTTTATGGGGAGCTTGCCAAGTTATCACTCTAAATAGAATGGTACCCTGGTAGCTTTTGATATCCACTTCTCAAGGATTGCCTACCCCTGCATTAAACCATTTAAAGTGCATCTAAAGCCAAACATTTGTTTGTTTGTTTTTGATAGAAAGGAAAAGGATTTGACCTTGGTCAGATGGGAACACATGATTTAAACCCTCTGTATTTATGAGAAAGTGATGGGTAATATACAGTGGTCACTGTAATTGTATGAACATCTTAACTTTTCCCATAAGGGTTAAGCTTCACCCTGTCTTTTCACACTTCCCAGTCATCAATATTGATCATCATCCATATTGATCATCTAAATTAAAGTGATACGTGGCACAATAACCACCAGGGAGGCATAGGAGAAGGTAGTGGGCAGATTCAAGCAGATTAATTGAGATCTTCATGTAACATTAGCTGCCTATTTGCCTGCATCCACCAACTGTTTAACATGCAGTTTACACTGTAAGTAAGCCACACCTTTTTATCATGTATTTGTATATCTTATATAGCTAATACTGCCTAGGTCTGTGACTTGTCTAAAAAAATCAACCACAACCTGAAATTTGGGACAGAAATCATTGCAAATATTGGAAATATACTTAATATAGGCTAAATGTCTATATTTCATAGGCTATACCCTCTATAACAACTACGTACATTATCAGCTGATCCTATATATCAATTGTATACACAAGCTTTTTTTTTTTTTATCAGTTTACCTCTTTATTCTTCATCCACAGGCGAAAAAACAAAGCAAAACAGAACACTATCTAGCTCATTCTTTGCAGTCTCAATAGAAGATGCAAAGAAATAAGACTTATACTATATTTGGTTTAAAGATCAAAAACTAAAGACTGCCTACCTCCTTCTGAAACTAATGATCCTGCAAGTATACAGTATGCCTGGAAAAGAAGAAAAACACTTTAGCGAGCATAGAAAAATATCTGTTGGGATATAGCAAAGAAAGAAAGACACTTACCCATAGAAACGATTCTATTGGCTGAGGATGCATTAAACCCATGATACCATGGTACCATGACAATCCAGCGCCCATCATAAAAATGCCTACACCACTGATCAAGGAAGCAATATATCGCATGTTTGTAAAGCCATACCTGGGAAATTAAAAAGGAAGAAATATGCAGTTATCTGGTGTTTCGAGAGTACATTAAAAGGCATTGTACAGTCTTATTTATGCATTTGTTTAGATGCACACGTCAAATAGATTTGTTTGAAATAAGGTTTAGGGTTTTAAAACCCCTGCAACGTGTAGATTAAGTCCCTGGCCGGTGCCACCTCTCAGTTCCATCTTTGTTCTTCCTATAGTGACCCCAATGTACTTCCTCCTACCCTGCAGCCTGACTGTACCCTTTCTATAAACTAGTACTCGACTTCTATCTGGCAATTATGTAAAGTCAGGCCCAGCAACATGTTGGCTTTAGGCTTGTGACGGTATCAGATTTTCATGCTGCGATTAATTGATTAAGGTTTTGCCACGGTATACGGTATTCTCACGGTATTCTATTATTAAATTTAAATTATTAAATTTCCACCTCACTTCAATTTCATTGCTGAATTTAGGGGCTTTGGTTCACTTATGCACATTATTATATAGTCAGTCAGTACAGACTCTGTGAACCAGGCCTAAAATAGGTCATCAAGCAGTGTCTGGCCTAACTGGTGTTAACTGGTCCTGGTGCTCGGCTCCGATCCGATGGCCTGGTCATTAAGAGGGCAAATCCTTATGGTCAAGAAGTGGTTAAACCTGAAGGAGGTGTTGTTTATAAATTCCTTTACTATTGCTTTAGGCCTGGTTCACATGTATGCGGGTTGGTGGTTCACATGTATGCGGGTTGGCGGTTCACATGTATGCGGGTTGGCGGTTCACATGTATGCGGGTTGGCGGTTCACATGTATGCGGGTTGGCGGCCCACATTTGCACAGGCATAGCAGCCCATTGATTTGAACGGGCTGCTATGCCCTCATTTTCCGCAGAAAAAAGGTGCATGCAGCATTTTTTTAAAATTCAGTGGCCTTGAAATCCATCCTGCTTTTGCACCATGCGACTAAGCTGCAGTTCCTGCTCTGGCAAGCTTTCTGCATTTTTTGTATACGTGGGCACGGCATTTAAAAACAGTTTGCGTGTGCAGCAGCGGCAGGTAAGTCGCATGGTGCAAAAGAAGGATGGATTTCATGGCCACTGCATTTTTTTAAATTCTGCATGCACCTTTTTTCAGCTGAAAACGCAGGCATAGCAGCTCAAGCCCATTCACATCAATGGGCTGCTATGCCTGTGCAAATGTGGGCCCCCAACCCGCATACATGTGAACCAGGCCTAAAGCAATAGTAAAGTCATTCATTGGTTAAACCTGCAGGAGGACCGGTGTTTTTATCTAAATGTTTGGGGGTTCTAAGTACTTTTCTAGCAAAAAAAAAACTGATTTTAACTTGCAAGCAACAAGTGTCAGAAAAGGTCCAGTCTTTAAGAGGTTAAACTTCCTTTCTCCCTGGCAGAGGGAAGGAAAAGATACAATGTAATCATTTTTGTTTATAGTTACTGGGAGACTTAATGCTGAAAGGCGTTAGCTGTGTGAGTGAATGAGTCATCCAGCTCACTGAAATGTATCAATTCACAAGTCAGACCCAGGAGCAGAGAAACTCGGTTTTTTCAAAATGCCACAATAACAATACCGTGGCTATGCAATACCGCGATATATCGAATTACCGAAAACCAGCATATGTCTAGTTGGCTTTCCTAATTATTGCAACCTACACTTACATACTGTGACTTTAATACATTTTAGTTTTAACAGGGTTAAAAACAAACTGTTTAAAAAAAAAAAAAAACTTGTATTTGTTTGTAATTGTATATGTAATGAGCATTATGAATGCACCATCTATGTATACAGTCCCCGCTTCCTGCTTTGCAATGCCACACAATAGTTACTGGCTGATATCTTTTTTTCAACAGTTGTTATGCAACAGAGCAGTGTGACAGTAGTAAACAAGCTACAAATCTCTGTGCTTCATGCAATAAAACAAATTAATGGGCAACCATGAAAAATGTGAAAGTCACATTAAAAATTGCTGTTTGAACACATCAAAACTGGAGCAGCCAGAATTTGGAGCAGCTATGCATGGCAACCAATCAGCTTCTATCTTTCATTTTCAAAGCCTAACTGAACAAGCTAAAAAAAAATCAGCTCATTTGTTGTCATGCACAGCTGCTCCAATTTTGATAAATTCCCTTCATCGTACTTTAAATTAAATTGCAGTGCAGACCAAAAAAAATGCCTAATCAGTTTTCAGCAAATTTCTGCAGATGCATCAGTTAAAGTTGGTATGGGTGATCTCACAGCACAAAGCCTGATGGTTCTTCTAGCTCTCTTAGAAATATTAGCCTATAGATGTGGCCCTTAAAACTGTCAACACTACAGGTCTCTGCTAACATTGGTTTAATTTTTCTTTTTGTTAGTGGGGTCACTTCAACATTTGTTACCAACCACAGTGATGGAAAAATTTGAAGGTGCAGGATGAAAAAAAAGGTCTCAAACTAACTAATTTCTAAGTTGACGTAGTTTTCTTTTCAAAAAATTACATTATAAAATTTAATGTTAAAGGCAAATTAAACTTTAAACTATTTTTCAATGACATATATTCATTCATCAAATGTACATGGGAGGAACTGCAGAGGCGATAGGAGCTATATGTTTATGACTTTGTATAATGAATAGTATTTGTAACATTAGAAATGTATGCATCTGTTATAAATGTATTGTTGTTGGCATCTCAATAAAATTGTTATTGATTTAAAAAAAAAAAAAATGTACAAAGATGAATGTTTGTATGACTTCATATGAACATTTGTTCGAAATCTACAAGTGTATAGCTTTACCCAAATGGGGTATGTTACCAACACTTTTTAGAGCTGAGAAAGCTACCTGAAAGGGTAGCAAAACATCTTCAATATTATAGAACAAGTCTAGCTGAATGTGACTAACTACAACCAGCTATAACGTGAACCTAAGCCCTTGTCTAGCAAAGTAGGTTTAAACATGTCCTGGTATTCAAGGGGTTGAAAAGTTCATGGCTGCCGCTGAACCCGTAAATCTGGTGTTTTTTTATCCAGCGACCATCTTTCAGTGATTCAGGCAGCTGTAAAGTCTTTCAGACTGACACATACCGACAATTTTTGGTAATGTAGATTTTTGCCATTTCACAGGTGTCAGCAATTTTGAAACTGAATTCAAAGAATTCAGCAACTTTTCACAAAAGTTCAGGTACACCGAGTTACTGTAAGTCCAATTAGATGCATGTAATACCTCCAGGACATATCCCTTTTAGGTATATGTGAGACAGTTTTATTGCATTCCTGTAGGATACACATTGGCTGTGAAAGGAGAGAAGCACACATACTAGCTAAGCCTGCCCCTCCCCTTTGCTGCCCATTTAAAGAAGCCATTGTATTTTGTGAATGAGTTCACATAATACAAAGGCTTCTGTGAATGGGCAGAAGGAGGGGAGGAGTGGGCATATCAATTCCAGCGACCACAGTGATCAGCGTTGGAGCTCCAGAAGTTATCTTCCTGGAGCTCAACAAAGCTGTCAGATGTGAATAATAGAGATACGGAGGCAGGTCCCTAATTAGGCTTAGTTCATGGTATGCCTGCAGTTTCTGCAAACAAGCTAAATATTCAGCTTTAAGACTTGACACACTTGGTGTCTATTTACTTGACACAACAGTCTTTTATGTTTTGCCCAAAAAAATGGATTTTTGTAAAATCTTACCGTAAAATCCTTTTCTCTTAGCTCATCGACAGACGTAGTCCTCGGTGATACACCACCTTCGGGTTATGTTACCTCCGCAGGAGCAGGACTAGACAGGAAATTAAAAAGCTCTGGCCACACCCTAGGGGCAGTCCCAGAGGGTATATCCTCTCTCTCTCTGCCTCAGCAAATCAGTTATGTGAAAAAGCAGTGCTAAGAGAATTTAACCCAACCCAACTCCAAAACAGAGGGGCGGGGACTACGTCTGTCGATGAGCTAAGAGAAAAGGATTTTACGGTAAGATTTTACAAAAATCCATTTTTCTCTAGCGCTCATCGACAGACGTAGTCCTCGGTGATACACCACCTTCGGGACGTCCCAGAGCAGTATCACAACTGAGGGGTGGGAAAATGGAAATCAAATCCCAATCTAGAAGGCCCAACCGGTGCCAACTAGAAATTTACAATGCTCATCCTTAATGATGAGACTCAACAAAAAAATTTTCAAACAGAAAAAACCCTCGAGGTAGACCACCGGTCTCCTCAAATTGCGGCCTGCAAAACCTTGCGGCCAAATGAGGCATCCGCCGATGCCGTCACATCAATTTTATAGAATTTAGTAAAGGTATGTACCGACGACCAGGTGGCCGCCTTACATACTTGGACCACTGACGCCTGATGGCGAAAGGCCCAGGAAGTACTGAGCGCTCGAGTGGAGTGCGCCCTAACAGGGAACGGAGGACTCTGACCCTTAATAGAATAAGCCTGTACCACCGTTTGTCTAATCCATTTGGCAATGGTCGCGGCAGATGCAGGCAAACCCTTTCTGGGGCCATCCGTGATCACAAAAAGTGAATCCGTCTTACGGAATGATTCCGTAGCTTTCAGGTATACCCTGATTGCCCGAACCACATCTAAGGAATGCAACGCATGTTCCCGATGATGCTTGGGCTGAGGACACAAGGAAGGTAGTACAATATCCTCATTCAGATGAAAATCTGAAACCACCTTAGGAAGAAAAGATGGCTTAGGATGAAGTACTACCTTATCCCTATGAATCACTAGGTATGGGGACTGGCATGATAATGCAGCCAGTTCTGACACCCTGCGAGCAGAAGTAATAGCCACCAAGAAGGCCACCTTCTGGGATAAAGTAAGCAAGGGAATCTCCCTGATGTTTTCAAAGGGAGGTTTCTGTAGAACCGACAAAACCAAATTAAGATCCCAGGGCGGTAAGGGCGCGCGGACTGGAGGAGCCAGGTGCCGCACCCCCTGGATGAAATTCCGCACCAAGGATTTGGTAGCTAACGGCTTCTGAAAGAAGATTGCTAATGCTGAAACTTGACCCTTGATGGTGCTCAAGGCTAGCTTCTGCTCAACCCCTTGTTGCAAAAAGGCCAATATTCGAGACACCGAATAGGTACGTGGAGGAAATCCTAAAGATTCGCACCACGCAATCTAAGTCTTCCATGTGTGATAATAGACTTTGCTGGAAGTCGCTTTCCTTGCTTTAATAAGGGTAGGAATGACTGAAGTAGACAACCCTCTGTCCTTCAGTACTTGGGTCTCAATGGCCAGGCCATTAAAACCAGCGACTGTAAAGCACGAAGGTAACTTGGTCCTTGAGACCACAGACACTCCCTGAGACGAAGTTCCCACGGAACGTCTGCGACTAGCATGTCCAAGTCGGCCAGGCCGGCTTGAGGAGGCCAGCCTAGAATTTCTAGGACCACTGGCGCTGATTGGATCTGAACCAGGCGTCCCTAGAGCTATCTGGCCCCGACCATCCGAGAAAGTCTGGTCGTTTTCTGTTTCCACACATTTATCAGATACCTGATAGTTATCAGGAAGGGTGATCTTTTCTGGTTGAACCTCAGGGACCGAAGTCACCCGACTAGAGGCTGCTTGGCCTATCTGGTCAACCAGATCCGATTCCTGTGAGGTATCGGGACTAATCTTAGGAAAGGGCAAAGGAAAAGATCTATTCAGGGAACGGTAACTACCGCTTCCTGTGGTACTTAAATGTTGGAAGGGAAGAATCGCACCGGTAGTAGTGGTAGATGCTCGATCTGATGTCCTGAATACCGGTGAAAACGTCCCCCCACCCTGAAACCGGGTGGGGGCGCACCTTCAGGCTGTGTACTCCTTTGCTTCGGGTTTGGCTGGGTTGGTCCTCTGCTTGTCCGACCAGCCCTTCTTGAATCCTCCTGGAGGAGTCTTGCCTTTCCCGCTAGTACCAGCCGGGCGCCCTTTATGGGCAGTAAAGAAAGGTCCTCGCTTGTTGCGAGGTCCCTTAGCTTTTGCAGCCTGTGGCAAGAAAGTGCTCTTGCCCCCAGTGGCATCCTTAATGATTTCATCTAGGTTGGCCCCAAATAGACGATTCCCCTGAAAGGGGAGATTGGTCAAGGTCTTTTTGGAACCTAGGTCAGCTGACCAGCATTTTAACCACAGCACACGTCTGAGGATCACTGCTAACTTAGATGCATGCCCTAATAAGGGAGTTGTGTCCAAGGCTGCGTCACAGATAAATCGTAGCCCTTGTATGATCTGTTCCATCAAATCAGATGTCTCCTGGGGAATATCTTTTCCCCTAAGATCTTGGCGTACCATTTTCGCCCATTCCGTAAGTGTCTGGGAAACTAGACCAATAACAATTACTGGTCTGAATGCTGACCCTATCAGAGAAAAGATAGTGCGGGACTCTGCTTCTATCTTTCGATCCACCGGATCCTTAAAGGACGAAGTGTCCTCCACTGGAATAACCGTGGCTTTATTCAGCCTGGAAATAGGCGGATCCACGACTGGTGGTACCGTCCATTTCTTAATGATGGATTCCTCAAACGGATAGCGTCTAGCAATACGCTTGGAAATAGTAAAGGTACGTTTAGAATGCTCCCATTCTCCTTTAATCTGATTACCAAAACATTTAGGTACCGGAAAAGCCTTCGCCATCTTGATGGGCTTATTAGTACCGAAAGGCCTCTCTGTTTCAGTTGCCTCTGCCGGTAAAGCCTCAAGTTTTAAAGTTTCTTGCACTGCCACAACTAGTGCGTCCACCAATGCTTCTTCCTGAATTATAGCAGGAGAAGAAGCGTCCTCCTCACTGTCTGAGGGGGCTTTACCTGGGATAACAGCCCTTGCAGAGGAACCTGCAACTGCCGTGACCATCTCTGAATCTGAGTCAGAGGTGTCAGATGGTATAGGGGTAGGCGGGGGTCGCTTCCTTGACCCCCGTCCCTGACAGGCCGCCTCCACCCGAGCCACCATAGACTCCAAAATTGCTGTAAATGACTCTATACTCTGTGCACCGGCGGGTCCCGAGGCCCCCTCGAGGGAAACAGGTGGGGGAATATGTGTGGCAGGGTCCATGATAACTCCAGTTACTTCCTGGATAATATAATTCAAAAGAAAAAAACTTTTTTTTTTTTTTTTTTTCTGACCCCCAGCGCCACAAAAAGCCCCTTAGTGTTACCTGCTAGGGATCCCTATCGATCGAGAGAGAGAGAGATAGACCCCCAGGCTCACCACTTGATGCTCAGAGTTAAACTGCAACAGCTTACAGCGCTGTCTTGACAAACAGGAAGTCTTTTGGCTGGCTGCCCAGGAAGAAGGGAGGCGGCTCCGCCCCTCTGCACGCCTTCCGGCGCCTCCCCCAAGCTCCACGAGGTGTAGGATCACCTCAAACATGGCCGCCCCCATGCTGGAGACACGAGGCTACGCCAAAATGGCGGCTCGTGCGATCCAGCAAAAAAAATGGCGGCGGCCTGTGCTGACTAGCGGTGTGCTGCAGGGCACACAACACTCTCTCTGCATGGGGATATGGCGTGGTTGGCGGTACCGGCCCTGGCGGACCGCATGGCCGTTCGGGAGGCCTGCTAATAGCTGGAGATCTGATTTGGAAGGCAGTCTACATGTCCGTGGCTTCTGACTGGTAGGTAGCTTATACTTAACCCATAAGATTCCCAGAATGCCACAGATTACATCTTAAAAACATGTATACAATAGATTGTTAGCTCCCAAACCAAGCCTCCTGGCTTTTTGCACACATAAAATCACACTCAAAGTAGGAGGATTTGTGACATGTTATAGGATAGAAAGAACTCTTTCTTACCATACAGAGAGGGGCCCGCGTTCACCACAAAACCCGTCAGGGAAAAAGGGGGAACATACTACTCACCATACCGGAACCAGGCGGGCACCAACTCCTGACAGTACCCCTCTCCACCGGGGCGGGAGGGCTGTCGACCGATACGGACGCCGTGACTCATGGTCTTTGGCGTTTCAGCGAGACGTTTAACTCGCGGGTTCAGTCCTCTTAATGGGACTTTGTCGCGGCCGACCCAGCGCGGAGCTATGGCCTGCACGCGCTCGTAGGCTGAACTGGGGTGACCACCGGATCTCAACATCCAGCCCGTCGCCCAGTTCAGCTTTCTTGCTTGAAGATCTCACAGGAACACTGGAGAAAAAAAGCTGTCTAAAAATCCTTTTAGAAAAAAATTCTTGCCAGGACCTAAGATCCCAGCAAGGTATCTAGGTCCTTACTCCTAACTAGACAGAAAATAACTGATTTGCTGAGGCAGAGAGAGAGAGGATATACCCTCTGGGACTGCCCCTAGGGTGTGGCCAGAGCTTTTTAATTTCCTGTCTAGTCCTGCTCCTGCGGAGGTAACATAACCCGAAGGTGGTGTATCACCGAGGACTACGTCTGTCGATGAGCGCTAGAGAAAATCGGATTTTTGTAAGATCTTACCGTAAAATCCTTTTCTCTTAGCTCATTGACAGACGTAGTCTTCTTGATTCACAAGAACTGGGTTATGTTGTCTTCGCAGGAGTAGGACTAGGCAGAAAAGAAAAAACGTTCTGGCTCCACCCTAGGGGCAGTCCCAGAGGGTATATCCTCCCTCTCTCTGCTACAAGGCATCAGTTCTGTCACAAAGCAGCAACAGAGAATTTAACCCAACCCAACTCAATGATAGAGGGGCGGGTACTACGTCTGTCAATGAGCTAAGAGAAAAGGATTTTACGGTAAGATCTTACAAAAATCCGATTTTCTCTGTCGCTCATTGACAGACGTAGTCTTCTTGATTCACAAGAACTGGGACATCCAGAAGCAGTGCCACAAATGAGGGGTGGGATTGACAGAAATCAAAATCCAATCTAGAAGGCCCAACCGGTGCCAAACTAGAAGTTTTAAAGGCTCATTATAAACAAAGAATGAGACTCAAATAAAAATTCCAACGGAAAAAAACCCTCGAGGTAGACCACTGGTCTCCTCAAATGGCGGCCTGCAAAACCTTGCGGCCAAACGAGGCATCAGACGATGCCATTACATCAACTTTATAATGTTTTGTAAAGGTATGCACCGACGACCAGGTAGCCGCCTTGCACACCTGGACCACTGACGCCTGATGGCGAAAGGCCCATGACGCACTAAGTGCCCGAGTGGAGTGCGCCTTAACAGGGAACGGAGGCTCCCGACCCTTAATAGAATAAGCCTGTACCACCGTCTGTCTGATCCATTTGGAAATAGTCGCGGCAGATGCAGGCAACCCCTTTTTGGGTCCATCCGGGATCACAAAAAGTGAATCCGTCTTGCGAAACGAGTCTGTCGTTTTCAAGTATACCCTGATCGCCCGGACCACATCCAAGGAGTGTAAAGCAAACTCCCGAGGATGACTGGGCTTAGGACACAGGGAAGGTAATACAATTTCTTCATTCAGATGAAATTCTGAAACCACTTTTGGTAGGAAGGATGGGTTCGGACGAAGAACCACCTTATCTCTATGAACCACCAGATATGGGGAACGACAAGATAAAGCGGCTAGTTCTGACACCCTGCGTGCAGAAGTAATAGCCACCAAGAAGGCCACCTTCTGGGACAACGTAGGTAGAGGAATCTCCCTAATATCTTCAAAGGGAGGTTTCTGAAGAACCGACAATACTAAATTAAGATCCCAGGGTGGTAACGGCGCGCGCACTGGCGGAGCCAGATGTCGCACCCCCTGGATGAAATTCCGCACCAAGGAATGAGTAGCCAAAGGCTTCTGAAAGAAGATAGCTAATGCTGAGACCTGACCCTTGATAGTACTCAAGGCCAGTTTCTGCTCAACCCCTTGTTGCAGAAAAGCTAATATTCGACTAACCGAATAAGACCGTGGACGGAACCCCAGAGGTTCACACCATGCAATGTAGGACTTCCATGTGCGATGATAAATCTTTCTGGAAGTCGCTTTCCTTGCTTTAACTAGAGTAGGAATAACAGAAGCTGACAATCCCTTGTCCTTCAGCACCTGGGTCTCAATAGCCAGGCCGTTAAAGCCAGCGATCGTAAAGCAGGATGGAAGATCGGTCCCTGAGACAGTAGGTCCTCCCTGAGAGGAAGTCTCCACGGGACGTCCGCCACCAGTCTGACCAAGTCGGCGTACCAAGCTCGGCGAGGCCAGTCCGGAGCTACCAGGATTACTGGAATTCCTTCCTCCTCTATCCTGCGAAGAAGTCTTGGCAGTAACCCGAGAGGAGGGAAGGCATACATTAGCTGGTATTGCCCCCACGGGGCGATCAGTGCGTCTGCGGTCTCTGCTAGAGGATCGCGGGAGCGAGCCACGAATCTCTGTACTTTCCTGTTGAATCGTGATGCCAACAGATCCACATCCGGGGTGCCCCAACGTAGGCACAACTGGTGAAAAAATTCTGGATGGAGGGACCATTCCCCCTGATCCAGAGTCTGACGGCTGAGATAATCTGCCTGCCAATTTTCCACCCCCGGAATGAACACCGCAGAGATCGCTGGAACAAATCGTTCCGCCCAGCGAAGAATGCAAGCCACTTCCTTGGCCGCTCGGACACTCTTGGTGCCCCCCTGGTGATTGACATAAGCCACGGCCGTGGCGTTGTCCGACTGGATCCGAACCGAGCTGCCCTGGAGCTGCTCGGTCCAGTGAATCAGACAAAGTCTGATCGCTCTCAGTTCCAATACATTTATCGGCAACCTGGATTCTTCCGGGGACCAAAGTCCCTGGACAGATAACTGACCGAGAATTCCTCCCCATCCGGATAGACTGGCATCCGTGGTCACTATCGTCCAATATATTGGCAGAAATGACTTTCCCTGGCTGAGCATCGGAGACCGAAGCCACCAGACCAGAGACTCTCTGGTCTGTTTGCTCAATCGGATCCGATTGTCCAGGGATTCCGGATTCCGATTCCATCTGAGAAGAATCTCTTGCTGAAGAATTCGGGTATGGGACTGGGCAAATGGGACTGCTTCGAAGGAAGCCACCATCAACCCCAGAACCCTCATGCAAGTTCGAAGAGAAGACCAGCTGTTGGGATAGTAACAACTGGACTGCTGATTGAATCTTCCGGAGTTTCCCTACCGGAAGGAAAACTCTTGTCCTGACTGTGTCTAGAATTAGACCCAGATATTCGAGCCTCTGGGTGGGAACCAGAAATGACTTTTGCTGGTTCACCAGCCACCCGAATTCCTGTAAAGAAATTATAGTAATTTCTATGTTTTGTAGCAGGGTCTGAGGAGACTCTGCATGAAGCAGGAGATCGTCTAGGTAACCTAGAATCGATATGCCTCTTTGGCGCAGTAGTGCCAACATTGGGGCCAACACCTTCGTGAAGACCCGAGGAGCCGTGGCGAGACCGAAAGGTAACGCCACAAACTGATAGTGGTTCTCTTCTACGGAAAAGCGTAGAAACCGCTGATGTCCTGCGAAAATGGGAATGTGAAGATAGGCGTCCTTGATGTCTATGGACGCTAGGACATCCCCTGGATGCAGGAAGGCTGCTACTGTGCGAATGGATTCCATCTTGAATTTTCTTATGTTGAGAAAGGAATTGAGTGCCCTTAAGTCCAGAATTGGACGCACTTTGCCCTCTTTCCTGGGTATTGTAAATAGGTTTGAATAAAACCCCTGAAAACGTTCTGTCCAAGGAACGTGGACTACCACTCCTTGTTGTAGTAAATCCGTGACTGCTCTCCGCAGATCTTCTAGACGATCCGGGGATAGTCGGATATTGGAAGGGAAGAATCGCGCCGGTGGGAGAGATCGAAACTCGATCTTGTACCCTGACCTTATGACTTCGCAAACCCACTTGTCCGGGATTCTGGAAAGCCATGGATCCGGGAACCGGCAAAGACGTCCCCCCACCCCAGTTATGGGTGGGGGCGCACCTTCAGGCTTTGGACGATTTATCTTCAGGTCTGGAGGGGGCGGGCTTTTGCTTGCCCGACCAACGTCCCCTGAAGCCTCCTGAAGGAGCTTTGGAGGACTTAATTTTTTCACCCGCGGGACGAAAAAACTTTTTGTGAGCAGAGAAAGAAGGCCCTCGTCTTTGACGAGGTCCTTTACCTTTAACATTTTGCGGTAAAAAGGTGCTCTTTCCTCCCGTGAGATCCTTAATGATCTCATCTAAGTTGGCTCCAAATAGACGCTCTCCTAAAAAGGGGATATTAGCCAATGCTTTTTTGGAACCTTGGTCGGCTAACCAACCTTTTAGCCACAGTGTACGCCTGAGAACCACTGCTGAAACTGATGCTCGCGCCAATAATGGAGTGGCGTCTAACGCCGCATCACACACAAACTGTAACCCCTGTATCATTTGTTCCAACAAATCTGATACCGCCTGAGGGACTTCTTCTAAGTCCCGGCGTAACCACTTGGTCCATTCAGTTACAGTCTGCGAAACCAGTCCAATAGCAATTATTGGTCTGAAAGCTGATCCAATCAAGGAAAACATGGTGCGAGACATAGCTTCTATCTTGCGATCCACTGGATCTTTAAAAGACGGAGCGTCTTCTAAAGGAATAACCGTGGCTTTATTCAATCTAGCAATTGGTGAATCCACCACAGGTGGTTCTGTCCATTTCTTAATGAGGGTTTCCTCAAACGGATAACGCCTGTTAATGCGTTTAGAAATAGCAGAAGTGCGTTTTGGCAGACTCCATTCTTCTTTGATTGGATTGCCAAAACATTTGGGCAATGGAAAAACCTTCGCTACTTGATGCGTTTTTTAGTCCCAAAGGGGATTTCAGTTTCAGCCATTTCCGACGGAATACCCTGTAATCTTAAGGTTTCTTGAACAGATACAATGAGTGCGTTTACCAACGCTTCCTCTCGGGCTATGGCTGATGCCGAAACATCCTCCTCACTGTCTGAAGAGACAGTACCCGAGACACTAATCCCAGATGAAGTACCTGCAACTGCAGAAATAGGCTCAGATTCTGAATCCGAAGTTTCAGATAATAAGGGGTTAGGCGGGGGTCGCTTTCTTGCGCCCTGTCCCTGACAAGCCACTTCCACCCGGGACACAAAAGTTTCCATAATAGCTGACAATGATTCAACCGTCAGTGGGGTGCTGGAGGATCCTGCAGACACCTCGAGGGGATCCGGTGGAGATACATGAGTGGCAGGGTCCATGTTAATTCAGGACGCCTCTGCCAGAAAAAAACAAAAACTTCTTTTCTTTTTTTTTTTTTTTTAAATAAAAAATACCTCTTTTTTTTTTTTATGTGTATCCCCCTAGTGCAATAGCGCCCCTCAGAGTACCTGCTTCTCGATCCCCACAGAGAGAGAGAGGGACCCTCAAGGCTCACCACCCGATGCAGAGAAGTTTCCAACCAACTGCAGTCAGCGTCTGTCTTTTACAGACTGGAAAGAGCTGTGTTAGTTTTCCCGGGTAGAAGGACGTGGCTCCGCCCCCTGTGTACGCCTTCCGGCGTTCCCAGCTCTCCACGAGGTAGCTGGGCTCATCAAACATGGCCGCCCCCATACAGGAGACAATAGACTCCAAAAACATGGCGGCCGGCGTGACCTGAGGACATTCATGCACCCGGTCTACGGCAAAATGGCGGCGGACTGCCAAAATCGTTTTTCCCAGCACATCCACCTGCATCTCTGCTAAATGGCGGTTTATCGATTTGCAGGAGGTACACTACAATTAAGGTAGGATTATACCTCCTATGTCTGCTGTAATACTACAGTCTGCTGGGTAGAGTGTTAGCTCTCAAACCAAGTCCACTTCCCACCAAACACATGCTGTATTTACAAGGGGGACTTTTAGTGTCAGACAGATACTGACCATGTATGGAGGGGCCCATAATTCATACTGCCTCATAACGAGGAAAAAAGGGAACGTTTACTCACCATACCGAACCGACAGGCACCCTCTCTTCACAATACCCTCTCCACCGGGGTGGGGGGTTGTGGACCACTCCGGACGCCTCGACTCTCTGGTTCCTGGCGTCCAAGCAAGACTTTTAACTCGCAAGGTCAGTCCCTCCAATGGGACTCCGTCGCGGCCGACCCAGCGCGGAGCTCTGGTCTGCACGTGCTCGTAGGCAGAAACCGGGGTGACCACTGGATCTCAACATCCAGCCCGTCGCCCGGCCCCGCATACTTACTTGAATGTGTCGCGGCCGACCAAGCGCAATGCAATGGTCTGCGCGCGCTCGTAGGCCGGCTGGGGTGACCACTAGTGTCGCCCAGTCCGGCGTATTTGCTTGAAGATCTCACAGGAAACAACACTGGAGAAAAACTACCTAAAAAATATTTTTTCTAAAAAAAAAATCTTGCCAGGACCAGAGATCCCAGCAAGGAACTTAGGTCCTTACTCCTGACTAGACAGAAAAAAACTGATGCCTTGTAGCAGAGAGAGGGAGGATATACCCTCTGGGACTGCCCCTAGGGTGGAGCCAGAACGTTTTTTCTTTTCTGCCTAGTCCTACTCCTGCGGAGACAACATAACCCAGTTCTTGTGAATCAAGAAGACTACGTCTGTCAATGAGCGACAGAGAAATGGGTATTGCTTTGTGTTTGTTTGCACTAAAATTATTTTTTGTGCATCATATCCTGAAAATATGCATTAGGTAAACAGTTGCACAAATACAGTGCAACACAAAAACATTGCAGCTGCCACCAATCAATTCTACAGGGCCTCCGATTTCAGAAAAAAAATGTATGTATTTATTTATTTGGGGGGGGGGGGTTAAGGTATTTTCTAGCAAAAAAAAAAAAAAATCTGATTTTAACATGTGAAAGAAAAGGAACAGTAGCCTGCATAAGTAGTAAGAAAATATAGTTAGAAAAAAATAAGATTTGTTTAGGAAATAATGGTCTTGTGTTTGCAGAATGTAATTGAAATGTACGTGGAGAGTACATGTAATGTGCTTACAGGATTGGGAAATATGTGCATTTTAAGATTCTGTAAAAATATGTACTCTAGGCTCTAGAAAAATATACACATATTAAAATAAAATACAGGAACACTGCAAAAAGTACACAAATTAAGAGCGGGGCAGAGCCATTTAATATAGTATTATAATTCCGTGCCCTTTTCAATGTTTCATAAAAAAAAAAAGTAATTTCATCCTGTATTTTTTTCTAATCCCTTCCCTGCATAGGCTATTTAGATCTAATCTTATTACTTTAATGTTATGCACCACAGCTGCTGATGAAATTGATTTAATCCCTTTTTTTAATGCATTCAGATGTTTAATGAACAGGGTAGCATTTAAATATTTGCTGAATACAATTCCAAATTTAATTCCTTGTGTCGTTATGTGTAATTTTAGATGTTTTAATATAGGAAATACATTTTCATATTTATATATTTTTTTTTTTGCATTTAGAAGTCCAAAGAGCTAGTAATTACAGGCTTGGAAAAGGCTTATTTTGCTTTCCATGCAAAGTTGTTTTGTGTAAGAGCGGTTGCTAGAGAAGTAGAGGGGATAGAGGTTTGGGCTCCAACAAAGTACAGGGACCAATGCACAGTGCATCCAGAAAGTATTCACAGCGCTTCACTTTCTCCACATTTTGTTATGTTACAGCCTTTTTCCAAAATGGATTAAATTATTTTCCTCAAAATTCTACAAACAATACCCCATAATAACAACGTAAAAGAAGCTTGTTTGAAATCTCTGCAAATTTCCTAAAAATACAAAAACGAAAAAAATCCCATGTACATAAGTATTCACAGCCTTTGCTCAATACTTTGTTGAAGCACCATTGGCACCAATAACAGTCTCAAGTCTTTTTGAGTATGATGCTACAAGTTTGGCATGCCTTTTTTTGGGCAGTTTCTCCCAGTCTTCTTTGCAGTACCTCTCAAGTTCCATCAGGTTGGATGGGGAGAGTCCGTGCACAGCCATTTTCAGATCTTTCCAGAGGTGTTCAATCAGGTTCAAGTCTGGGCTCTGGCTGGGCCACTTAAAGACATTTTCAATTCCTGCCGCTGAAAAACCAGACATGACGCTTGCCATTTAGGCCAGAGTTCAATCTTTGTTTCATCAGACCAGAGAATTTTGTTTCTCATGGGTAGAGTCCGTCAGGTCCCTTTTGGCAAACTCCAGGTGGGCTGTCATGTGCCTTTTACTTCTGTCTTCTGTCTGGCCACTCTACGATACAGGCCTGATTGGTGGAGTGCTGCAGAGATGGTTGTTCTTCTTAAAGGTTCTCCTCTCTCCACAGGGAAACGGTGGAGCTCTGTCAGAGTGACCATCAGGTTTTTGGTCACCTCCTTGACTAAGGCTCTTCTCCCCGATCGCTCAGTTTGGCTGGGCGGCCTGCTCTAGGAAGAGTCCTGTTGGTTCCAAACATCTTCGATTTATGGATGATGGAGGCCACTGTGCTCATTGGGACCTTCAATGCTGCAGACATTTTTCTGTACCCTTCCCCAAATCTGTGCCTCAATACAATCTTGTCTCGGAGGTCTACAGACAATTCCTTGGGCTTCATGGCTTGGTATGTGCTCTGGCTTGCCCTGTTAACTGTGGGACCTTATATACCTGTATATTATATATATATATATATATATATATATATATATATATATATATATATACATATACATACACACACACAGGTGTGTGCCTTTCCACATCATGTCCAATCAACTCACAAATTCACAGGTGAACTCCAATCAAGTTGTAGAAACATCTCAAGAATGATCAGCGGAAACAGGATGAGTTCAATTTTGAGCATCATGTCAAAGGCTGTGAATACTTATGTACATGTGATGGTTTAATTTTTTATTTTTAATAAATGTGCAAAGATTTAAAACAAACGTCTTTCGCGTTATCATTATGGGGTATTGTTTGTAGAATTCTGATGAAAAATTGGATTTTTGTAAGAACTTACCTTAAAATCCTTTTCTCCGAGTCCTCTGACAGACGCAGCTCTCAATGCTTCTTCACGAATGGGTTATGCACCATCTACAGGAGTAGACTAAACAGTGAAAAGTTTTCACTCGACACGCCTATAGAGGCTGTCCCTCACAACATTACCCCAGACACACTGTGCTCTAAAATCTGTTTCGTAGCAAGCAGTGAAAGAAGACACAACCAACCTCAAAATAAAGGGGCAGGAGCTGCGTCTGTCAAAAGGATTTTACGGTAAGTTCTTACAAAAATCCAATTTTCTCTTATGTCCTCTTGACAGATGCAGTTCTCAATGCTTCTACACTAATGGGCGTCCCAAAGCAGTGTAGGCATGAGGGGTGGGAAGAACGCAACCAAAAACTGTAATGCCTTTCCAAGGCTAAGAATGTAGCCAACAGGGCAACAAAATGCTCAACAAACACCAACAGGAGCTTATCCCAAAACAAAAAATTCACCCCAAAAAGAGAAACCATTGTCTATTCGTCAAACAGCAGCCTGCAAATCTTTTGGCCAAAGGAAGCATCCGAGGATGCCATCAAATCGACCTTGTAGAATTTTTTTAAAAGTGTATACAGACGACCAGGTCGCCGCTTTTCACACCTGAGTCAAAGATGCCTGATGGCGAAAAGCCCAAAAGGCACTCAGCGATCTAGTAGAATGCGCCCTCACAGGGAAAGGAGGCCCCTGAACCTTCAACGAATAGGCCTGAACAATAGTCTGTCTGATCCACTTTGATATGGTTGCAGTAGATGCAGCCAAACCCTTATGAGGTTCTCCAGGAAGGACAAACAGAGAATCAGATGTCCGGACGGAGGAACCTCGACAACAGTTGTATCGGAGGGAATGCATAAACCAGCAGATATCGGCTCCAAGGCACCACCAATGCGTCTGTGGCGTTGGCCAGAGGATCTCAAGCCCTGGCCACAAACCTCTCTACCTTTTTGTTTAGATGAGATGCAAAAAGATCCACCTCTAGAGTTCCCCCATTGGGCACACATGAGGCGAAAAACCTTTGGATGCAGGGACCATTCCCCCTGATCCAGAACCTGACGACTCGGGTAATCCGCCTGCCAGTTCTCCACTCCTGGGATGTGAACTGCAGAGAGAGCCGGAAAAATGTGCCTTGGCCAAAGTCAGAATCTCAGCCACTTCCTTGGCCGCCCAGGCACTCTTGGTGCCCCCTGGGTGATTGATGTAAGCCACCGCCGTGGCATTGTCAGATTGCACCTGAACCGGAAGACCATGCAGCCGAGGCGTCCAATGGAGCAGGCAGAGCTTGATCGCCCTGAGCTCCAGGACATTTATCGGTAAAGACAATTCCTCCGGCGACCACATACCTTGGGCACAAAGGTTGTCCAGCACTCCACCTCAGCCAAGCAGGCTGGCATCCGTGGTGAGCACCGTCCACAATAGCGGCAGAAAAGACCTGCCCTGGCTCAGAGCGAGCAACTCTCCGACCTCGTGGGACGACATAGACATATCATCCTGTCCAAGGACTGTGGATCCTTGTTCCACTTCGCAAGAATCTTGGCAAATGGAACCGCCTCGAAGGCCGACACCATCAGCCCCAGGGACCTCGTACACATCCACAGGGAGGAAAAATCATTGTCCATCAGGATCTTGACTTTACCCTGCAAGATCTGGAGTTTTTCCTCTGGAAGAAAGACAATCACGAGAGGAGTCCAAAACCATGCCCAGAGAACTCAGAGGTACTGACGGAGTCAGCGCAGACTTCTGAAAGTTGATGGTCCGTCCAAACTCCCAAAGCGCCCGAACCGTGTTGGTCAGGTTGCCTGACATGGTGGCACAGGAGCTCGCCCTTAACAGGAGATTGTCCAGATAGAGTACCGCAATCCCCTTTTTGCGTAGCAAAGCCAGCACCGGAGCCAAACCCTTGCTGAAGACTCTGGAAGCGGAAGCTAGACCAAAGTGGAATGCCACAAATTGAAAGTGATCCTCCGCCACTGCAAAATGGAGATACTGCTGACAACCCTCGTAAATAGGGATGTGCAGACACGGATCTTTTAAAATCGATGGAGGCCAGAAAATCCCCTTGATTTAAAGACACCACCACCGACCGAATGGATTCTGTCCGAAACTTCTTCACCTGCACAAAGTGGTTCAGGGACTTGAGGTCCAGAATTGGACGCACCTTGCCCTCCTTTCTGGGCACCAAGAGCAGGTTGGAGTAAAACCCTTGAAACCTGTCCTACTGAGGAACCGGGACAATTGCGCCCTGTGCAAGGAGATCCTGCACTGCCCTCCTGAGATCTGTCAAACAATCCGGAGACAGATGGAGATTTGATGGAAAGAACCTGTCTGCTGGGCGAGATCGAAATTCGATCTTGTACCCTGTACGAATCAGTTCTTGAACCCAATTGTCTGGAATCAGAGACGTCCAGGGTTCTTGAAAGTAACGCTAGACCATTGATTAACTCATCCAAGGAGTCACCAAACAGACATTCAACCAAAAAGGGAAGATCAGTTACGGCCTTCTTAGAAGCCTGGTCTGCCGATCAGCTCTTCAGCCACACCATGCGGCGTATGGCGATCCCCACCACAGACACTCTGGCAGCCAGAGGAGCCGTGTCCAGGGCTGCATCACACAGGTACACCATGGCCTGGGCCATCTGATCCGTAAGCTCAATTAGAGTTGGAGGAACCGACTCAGCGTTCAAGTTGCTCCTAGGCACCATGACCCATTCAGTGACCGTCTGAGAAACCAGGAAGGAGGCGAACATAGGTTTTAGAATCAAACCCGCCAACAAATGCAGGTGGCGGGAAAGGGATTCCATACACCTGTCCAACGGGTCCTTAAACACTGGGTAGTCTTCTACAGGTACCACAGTAGATTTATTCGACCTGGAAACAGTGTGATCCAGCTTAGGTGACACCATCCAACGTCTGCAAAGGGGTAACGGCGATGAAAGCGCTTGGGAACCACCAGCATGTGTTTAATGCGCCGCCATTGCTCATTCACAATATCGTGAAAATCCTCGGAACAAGGAAAAACCTGACCGACTTCTGGGCTTTGCGGGAGCCGAAGACAACCCACTTTCCTGACTGTGTGGGCTCATCATCCAATTGCAATGTTTCCCTTACCCAACGAATCAGTGCTTCCACCAGAGCGCGTTCCCGCGCTGCAGCTGAGGAGGACTCCTCACTGTCTGACTGTGAGGACAAGGATCCCTCAGGGAGGGTGTTGTCTGTGGCAACCACATCAGGCTCTAAATCAGAGGACTAAGAGGGCATCGGCTGTTTATTGGTAGAGACTTGTTTCATCACAAGATCCACCTTTGACACCAGAGTTTCTAAGGCTGCAGAAAGACACCAGAGAAGGTGATCCGGATGGTCTGGATGCACAATAAAATCAGAGGGGAAATTTTCACCTTGGGACTCCATTTTGTAGCAGAGAAAAAAAAAATGAGTACACTGCCCCTTAAAATTGCGATCTCTGTCCGCACCGCTACACCGTGCTAAAGCCGGAGTCCCCTTTTAATGTGTCCTGACAGGAGCCAAGTATGTCCGAGGAATGCCCAAAGGACTAAAAAACCCCCTTACTGTACTAGCACCCTGAGAATCAGCCGCTCTGCAGTAAGTCTTCCAGCAAGTGACCAAACATCACTAGAGGCCGAGTCCGCCTGTGTAGCCAAAAAGCCACAACAAAATGGTGCCAATAGAAAAACATAGGAAGCAAAGGGAAAATGGCCGCCACCCATACAGCGCAGCTTTTGCCTACACTTAAAATGGCGGCCACTCAGGAGGCTAAGGGAGAATGGCCGCTGCCCATACACAGAAGCGGCCTATGCCCACACCTAAAATGGTGGCCGAAAAAGGGGACAAGCACCCAGGAAAACCAGGGATGAGGCCCCCGCAGGAATCCATCAAAAAGTACCTCCCAGGACAAGGTAACATCACAGCCCCCCCCGGCATCAGACGCTGCTATAGCACCCCCAGCCGGAGTGGGAAGGGCAGGACCCATTCCCGACAGGCCTGAGGGATCTTCCAGAGAGATAGAGCCCTGTTATCCCCAGCAGTGGGCCCCATCTCCCCCTCAGAGGTCTTTCCCAGGGAAACGGGGGACGTTGCATCACTCACCATACCATGGACCAGGGGGCTCCTCTCCAAAACAGCTCGTCTCCCACCCTGAGTGGGGGTGCTACCAGCCAGTCCAGGTCAATGCGTCCCAGTGAAGCATCCGCTCGCAGGCTCGTCCCCATCCACCGGGGCTCTGTTGTGGCGAGGCCTGGGCGGACCACACCCTGCGCACGCTCGTTGGCCAGGCTGGGAGACCACAAGGATCTAGATTATCCAGTGCGAAACCACAACTCGGCTGTCGCTTGCAGTTCACCAGGAGGATTCCCCCGACACTAGCTAGCGATAGTGAGTAAAAAGAAATAAACAAACATCTTCAAAAGAAAATAGAAACTGAGACCGAAGTCCCAGCAGGAAACCTAGGTCCTACTCCTAAACTAGGAAGCAAGAAAATGATTTTAGAGAACAGTGTGTCTGGGGTAATGTCATGAGGGACAGCCCCCCCTATAGGAGTGTCGAGTGAAAACTTTTCACTGCCTAGTCTACGCCTGTAGATGGCGCATTACCCATTAGTAAAGAAGCATTGAGAGCTGCGTCTGTCAGAGGACGCAAGATGAAATAATGAATTTAATCCATTCAATCCTGTAACATAACAAAATGTGGAAAAAAGTGAAGCACTGTGATCACTTTCCAGATGCACTGTATAAAACCTGCAGCAGAGAAAAGTCAAGCAGCTTCTCATAGCAACCAGAATCATCGTGAGAGCCAAAATCTGGTTTGTAGCTGTGGACAATGGCTTGCTTTTACTTTATTCTGCTCTTCATAATTCTTCCATGGTGATATCAGAACAATTATTTTTATATGGGTTTTAAATGTACAACAGGTGGCAGAGATGGGGGGGATCAGTTCCTCCTTCCCATGACCCCCAGATGTCAAATCTGGATGGTTTATTTTCTGGTCCTTTCTTGGTCAGGAATGAGCAAATAAAAAAGCATCCAAGGTGAACATACAGAAAACAAGGTGAAAGGGGGTGCACAAACCACACAATGAGTTTGATTTACTATTACTGGAGTGCGCAAAATCTGGTGCAGCTGTGCATGATAGCAAATCCACTTCTAACTCAGCTTGTTCAATTAAGCTTAGAGGAAAAAAAAACAAAAAAAAATGGCAGCCGGTTTCTATGCAGAGCTGCACCAGATTTTGCATGCTCCAGTTTTAGGAAATCAGCCCACATGCCTTCTGTGTAGGAGAGCCACAGCTCTGATGAGGTTGAGGTTGGCTGCCTGTGCAACGAGAGCTGCACTATCTGGCATTGAAGTCTAATTCAACCTCTTATTAAATGTATCAACTTTGATTATAAAAAAAAAAAGTGTGCATTAATTACTTTTTCACATTGGAGCTTGCAAAGCATTGCAACCGTGATTAATGGATTGTGGGTACAACACACAGTCTTCTGCAGACTATTCCTCCAGCTGTCTATACCAAGGCAAAGACCTTTAGTTACAGGGCTGGAGGTAGTATCAATGAATTGAAAGTGTGGTCTCTGTGAATGGATGGATTATGTAGGCTGTGGGAGGTGAAGCAAGCCACAGCAGCACCGAATTAAAAAAGTGACAAGAGTCTGTGGGTAGAAAAAAAACCAAATTCAGTAAAAAGGGGCACATTGAGTATGGGGGGCTGTGAACCTTGACTATGTTTTATGTTACACCCCAAAAATGAGTAGAACATAAAACATGGTTGGACATTCTACAAGTTTTTTTAAAGTTCTCTCAGCTAGTTACACATTTTTACTGCTTCAACAGAAAAGACTCTTGCCGCAAATGAAGGTTAAAGCGGAACTATAGTTCCACTGTGACAAACTGCGAGCAGGCAGGCTCTTTTTTGCAGAAGAGACATGCACAGCTCAGGTTACATTGCCAGCATAGCTCCTGTGTGCCGGGATGACTGACTCCTGTGCATATCATGGAGTGACATCTTGCCAGTCAATGAAGAAGGATGAAACGGGCATCCAGTTGAAGATTGTAGCGCTGGGTAGGACCGTTGAAAAACAGGTACGTTTAGGTTTGTTCTAAACCTCCTTTGTCTAACTTCCAATCATGGCCACATGTCCTCCTCAATAGTGATTTCAAAAGACAAGAGTGGTGAATGGCCATTGGATATACCCCAGGGGAGGTAACAATTGTTCACACGCACAAACAACATTTTTTTTTTAAAAGACGAATTCTGCTACAAGCATAGCCTCTGATTTGTCTGGTCAGTCCTAAATATCATTTCACATAAAATATCCTGAATGGAAAAGGAACCACTTTCCCAGGTTGGACTGCATCACACTAAAGTAAACAGATCAGATATACTGTACATGGATGGGGCTAGGCAGTCCTGTTAAAATATACGCTTGATGGGGTCTACAAGCAGGGAGATCTTCAATGATCTGCAGCAGGTGAGGGAACTGTACATCGATTTTCCAGCTTCTGCCTGAAAATAACAGGCCTCTTAAGAGGTTTAGATTGCCGTCCTGCTTACAGTTCCCTTTACTTTCAGGCCGGGTAACTAAGACATCGCTGTGATGTGAACATCCCTTTTCCTTTCTCAAATCTGTAATCTCAAAATACTCTTGTTGAGCCCCTGACATTTGCAACAGCCCTTAATGTATTCTCCATGGGAATATATGGAAATGCATTTCAGATGGTAAAAACAGGAAGTTTAACACAGTTTTGCACGAAAAGTTACTTGGGTAGACTACAGTAAAAACCTGACTAGGAAAAATTTCCCTCAATTTTAGCAAAACATACTGAATATCCAACAAATCAAAAGTAATAAAATGTTTTATAGCTTTCTTTTATCATTAAATGTCAAAAACTAAAAATTAATATCAGATAAAGCGGAATTAATGGTGTCAATAATAAAAATATCTTACGGATGTCCAGGATCTGGTGTCCGCACAGACTGTGCTATACCCAGTACTAACAGTGCCTAAAAGGAAGAGACAATAGGTGAAAATAAAAGCACATACAACATTCTCTTATACTACAAGTATATAGGCAAGTTGTGAATTTAAAAACGTAACTTTAGTGCAGCTACACTTACTGTATATTAAGCTGCTCACAGCTCTTCCTGCAAGATTTAAACCCAGCTATCAGATACAGGGAAGCCAGCGAGCCGTTAGTCAGAATCATACAGGGCAGACCTGCGTAAGCACTTCAACTCTACATTCAGTTCAATGAAAAGGACCGAATGGGGAGTGTTAGGTTAGAGGATTGTTGTTTGAATCGCAAAGTGGTCACCAAAGTCCTCTAGTATTTTGTTTCTCTCTAGAATACTAAATACTGGAAAGGAATAAGCTCAAGAACATCCCAAATCCCAGTCACCTCTGAGTTTTAGTGTAGGGCGGTTTTTAAAAATCCCACTTGCTGCATTTTAGGTATGGTTTCCAACAGAAACAGCTCTACAAGGCTAAATGATACTGTATATAAAGTACACCCAAAATTCATTATAAAACATGAAAAATTCAGAAGTGTGAATGAACCCCAACAAGTATAAGGACCAGTGCCTGTGGAAATTTGTTTGCTTCAAAATCTATGGGATTACAAAACCTACTTAAAGAAGGTCAAATGCAAGTTCTAGGGAGATTAACTAAAGGCCATATGCACCTGTCAGATTGCAACTGAGCAAACCAACATTAAACCGATGGCTTTCAACAAGTCCAGAATATACTTGCTAGCTTGTTTAATACTTTCAGCGACACCGATCAACTCAAAGTTGAATTCTGGGATAAACCGGAAAATGTAATCTTAAAACTGCACCCTCCCCCCCCCCCACCACATTCTAATATCTATATCAACTACCCTGTGGAAGAAATATGTATATACTTACCTGTTCTCAGGCTGCTATAGCCTGGTCACATGATCTCCCCTGCCTCAGCCAGTGTCGGCTACAAGGAAGAGCAGAGAGAGCACCAACAACAGCTGGAATGCCTGAGCGGTGAATTCACCCATAGGCTGACCATGGGCTGTCAATACTTGGCGCTCCCTCCTCTCCCCTGATGCCAACACTAGCTGGCAGAGGGGAGCTGATCACGAGTGTTCTGAGAATAGGTAAGTATATGCATCCTTCTACCGTGTAGTTAGCATAGGCGTTAGAAAGGCGTAGGAGCATGTATAGGATTACTTTTATCTCAGCATTCCACTTTAAGAAATAGCCTCTTACCTGTCCAGGGAGAGGCATCATCATAGTCCAAGGCCAGAGTAAACACGGATTTTATTTACATTCATCCTGTCTGCAGTCAGTTTGCACTATATAGTTTCAAAAGCAATAATACTGCAGACCAGAAGTGTCAGCAAGAGGGGCATTTGACCCACGTACCTGTTTAATAGAATGCCTTCAATGACAGGAGCCATAACAATTATTATTCCTTTAGTACATACTGCACTACACTAATGTAATCACCAGATAAACAGCCCAGAATATGCTGGAAGAAGGCAGCCCCTACGTGCATTTAGTTTAAGAGAAAAGTTTGAAGAGAAAAGACAATGCCCTCTAGGTGATCTAGGATTTTATTAAACTCTGCTGCAGATTTCTACTGGTTTCTGGTCTAAGAAAAGCCTGTTTGTACAGAGTAAATCTGAATGAAAGTGACCGTTTTATTAATTATTGGCCGATGCACTTGCAGTGTTCCCATAAGGGAACCTTGCAGTGCCTGCATCCCTTTAGAAGTAACCCTTCAGCAGTATCTTACCAATATAATATTTTTGTTACAGAGTATGCCTAAAATATGACTTTCATCTTAGTATAGCGTATTCGGAAAATCAGTGAGCCAATCACAAGCAGGAAAACGGAATTTTTGTAAAATCTTACCTGTAAAATTCCTTTCTCTGAGTCCTCCGACAGTCGCCGCCTCTTCATATTCGTCACATATGGGGGTATTAGACTTTGCTCCGAAGGAGTAGCTAGGCAACAGAATATGTTAACAATAAAGCTTTAACATATCCCACCCTCAAGGGGTGGTCCCCTCAGTCAATACCCTCCTACTTCCTGCAACCATATCTCAGTTTTAGTGGAATAGCAGTAGAGTATACATTCAAACCCCAAAAGAGGGGCGGGGGCGGCGACTGTCGGAGGACTCAGAGAAAGGAATTTTACAGGTAAGATTTTACAAAAATTCCGTTTTCTCTTACGTCCTCCGACAGTCGCCGCCTCTTCATATTCGTCACATATGGGGACGTCCCAAAGCAGTGCAAACATGAGGGGTGGGAAACGCATCCGCGCCGAAAAGGCAACGCAGTCTCCACATCAAAGAAAGGAACCTTACCAAAGGAAGGAAACCAGCTGGGCAACAGCAAAAATAAGTGCTCAACAGGAGCAACAACCCAGGAAAAGACAAAAAAACCAGGGGATACAAAAAACTATCCCAACAGCCAGGAGTCCCCAACAAGGGACCCTATGGAACAGCCGCACTAAGAACCTTGCGGCCAAAGGAAGCATCCGCCGATGCCTGAACATCTACTTTGTAGAATTTTGTGAAAGTGTGTACGGTCGACCAAGTCGCCGCCTTACACACCTGGGCTACAGAAGCCCCATGACGGCAGGCCCAAGACGTACTCAGTGATCTAGTAGAGTGCGCCTTCACAGGCACAGGGGGAACCTTCCCCTGCAAGGCATAGGCCTGTTCAATGGTCTGCCTGATCCATTTGGCAATGGTAGAGGCGGAAGCCGCCATGCCCTTCCGAGGACCCTCTGGAAGAACAAACAAGGAGTCAGTCTTACGAAAAGACTCAGTCGATTTAAGGTAAACCCTTATCGCCCGAACAACATCCAGAGAGTGCAATCTCACCTCCTTCGGATGTTTAGGCTTCGTGCACAACGAAGGCAAAACAATATCCTCGTTAAGATGGAATTCCGAAACTCGTTTCGGTAGAAAAGAAGGATTAGGTCGCAAGACCACCTTATCCAAATGAACAACCAGGTACGGAGACTTGCAGGACAAAGCCGCCAGTTCCGACACTCTGCGAGCCGAAGTGATCGCCACCAAAAAGGCGACCTTTTTGGACAACATAGACAACGAGATCTCCCTGATCTGTTCAAAAGGAGCACGTTGTAACACAGATAGAACTAGATTCAAGTCCCAAGGGGGCAAAGGAACCCTCCTAGGAGGAACCAGATGCCGCACACCCTGAATAAAAGCGCCAACCAAGGAGATGGAAGCCACGGGACGTTGAAACAGAACGGCCAGCGCCGACACCTGACCCTTAATCGTAGCCAGCGCCAAACGCTGATCGACACCCGTCTGAAGGAAAGACAGCACACGGGAAACCGAGTACGTGCGGGGTGAAAACCCCCTGGACTCACACCAGGCAAAATAGGCCTTCCAAGTACGGTAATAAACCTTCCCCGAGGAAGACTTCCTCGCGTTGATCAAAGTATGAACGACCTCTGGAGAGAGACCCTTCTCCTTCAGGACCTCGGTCTCAACAGCCAGGCCGTCAAAGCCAGCGACTGTAAAGCAGGATGGTAAATCGGTCCTTGAGACAGTAGATCGTCTCGAAGAGGCAGACGCCAAGGAGCGTCGACCGCCAGATTCACGAGGTCTGCGTACCAGGACCGGCGAGGCCAGTCCGGTGCCACAAGAATCACCGTGCTGCGTTCCGAGTGCAACCTGCGAAGGAACCTGGACAGCAACTGAATCGGTGGAAACGCGTACATCAGCCTGTACTGATGCCACGGGGCCACTAACGCGTCCGACGCGTCTGCCCGAGGGTCGCGCGTCCTTGCCACGAACCTCTTCACCTTGTAGTTGAGGCGAGACGCGAACAGGTCCACATCTGGAAGACCCCACTTCGCGCACAACATCTGGAAGACAGCCGGGTGGAGAGACCATTCCCCCTGATCCAGGGTCTGGCGACTCAGATAGTCCGCCTGCCAGTTCTCCACTCCCGGAATGTGAACCGCCGTTATCGCCGGGACATGAGTCTCGGCCCAAGACAGAATGTCGGCCACTTCTCGAGCCGCTCGGGCACTCCTGGTGCCCCCTTGGTGGTTGATGTAGGCCACCGCCGTGGCATTGTCCGTCTGCACCCGAACCGGGCAGCCCTGCAGCCGGTCCGTCCAGCGATGAAGACAGAGCCTTATCGCACGCAATTCCAGAATGTTGATCGGAAGGGAAGACTCCCCCTCCGACCAGGTCCCCTGGGCGGACAGAACGCCCAGAACACCACCCCAGCCCGACAGGCTGGCATCCGTGGTGATTATCGTCCACGAGATCGGACGAAACGACTTGCCCCCGGACACCAACGGGGACTGGAGCCACCACAGAAGGTTTTCCCTGGTGCGATGACTCAACGAGATCTGAAGATCCAGAGATTGAGGTCGCCCGTCCCACCTGGACAGGATCTCCGCTTGGAGACCCCGCGTGTGAAACTGCGCGAAAGGAATCGCCTCGAAGGCCGAGACCATCAATCCCAGACATCTCATACCCGTCCGCAGAGACGAGTGTGGAACGTCCCTGAGGGACCTGACTTCCTCCTGAAGAGTCCTGAGTTTGTCTTCCGGCAGGAAGACCTTCGCCTGCACCGAGTCCAGTATCATTCCCAGATAGGGGAGACGAACCGACGGACTCAGTGTCGACTTTGGAACATTTATCGTCCAACCAAACTCCTGCAGAGTTTGCATTGTGACAGACAGGTCCTTCTCCAGACCCTGTCTGGTTGCAGACCGAACCAGAATGTCGTCCAGATACCCCAGGACAGAAATGCCCTGGGCTCTCAATAATGCCAGAACCGGTGCAAGCACCTTGGTGAAGACCCGCGGAGCCGAGGCGAGCCCAAAGGGCAACGCCACAAACTGGTAGTGATCCTCCGCAATGGCAAATCGAAGGTACTTCTGATGACCCTCGAATATGGGGATGTGAAGGTACGCATCCTTCAAATCGATGGAGGCCATGAATTCCCCCGGAACCAGGGCAGCCACCACCGAGCGCAGGGATTCCATGCGGAACTTGCGAACTCGCACAGAGCGGTTCAGAGCTTTCAAGTCCAGAATCGGACGAACCTTGCCCTCCTTCCTGGGCACGGTGAACAGATTGGAATAAAACCCCCGAAATCTGTCCCGATGAGGCACCGGAACCACCACTCCCTGAGCCCTCAGGTCCCGCACCGCCAGGTGCAGATCCCGCAGGCGCTCTGGAGACAGTTGAAGATTTGAGGGAAAAAATCTGCTCTCCGGCCGAGAGAGAAACTCGATCTTGTAACCAGATCGAACGATTTCCAGAACCCATCTGTCCCTCACACGGGCCAACCAGGGCTGAAGAAAACCGAGCAAGCGTCCCCCCACCCCAAAACTGGGTGAGGGCGCCCCTACAGGCCGAACTGTTATGGGCCGCAGGTCCGGATTGACCGGACTTCTGTTTCCCAGACCAGGGCTTCTTCTGAGAGCCTTGGCCCTTGAACGGTTTGCCCTTGTAGTGCGGCCGAAAGGCACGAAAGGACCCCTGAGGGGGCCGAAAATGAGCATGCTTCTTCCCAGAAGCCCCCTTAGCCTTGGGGAAATGGGGCAAGAGAGTGCTCTTACCCCCGGTAATCCCCTTAATCAACACATCCAGGGACTCCCCAAAAAGGCGAGACCCATCATAAGGCAGATTGGCTAAGGTTTTACGTGAAGATTGGTCCACCGACCAACATTTCAACCAAACCAGGCGGCGAGACAACACCGCCACGCTGTGCACACGCGCGGCCAACGGAATCAGGTCCAGGTCCGCATCACACAGATACATGACACCCTGGTGGATCTGATCCACCATATCCAGGGTCGCCGCCGAGGCCGAATCGGCCACTAGGACGCGCCTAAGCATCTGCGTCCAACTTGCGATCGCCTGGGCCGCCATGAGAGAAGCAAACAGAGCCTTAAGCATAGAACCCGTAACAGAATAAGTATGACGGGCAAGAGACTCCAGTCTCCTATCCGTGGCATCACGGAAAACAGGGGATCCCTCTGCAGGGATCGCAGTGGCTTTGTTCAAAACCGCAATAGCATGATCCACTGGCGGAGGCACACACCACCGTTCATCAGTGGCAGGCGAGAAAGGATAACGCAGCTTAAATTTACTTGGTACCGCAAAAGGCTTGCGCAAATCGCGCCATTGGTCCTTAACAGCGCGCTGAAAATCAGCATTGCAGGGAAAAACCTGCGGCGTCCTGCGTTTTCTCTGCGTCCCATAAGCCGCCAAGGCAGCGGGGGGACACACCTCGTCCTGCAAACGTAGCGTCTGCTTAATGGAAGCAATCAACTCATCCATGATTGCAAGCTCTTCAGGCGAGCCAGGGGGAGAATTATCAACCCCCTCAACTTCAGCCTCTACCTCAGACCCCACTAGATCAAGAGAGGAGCGGGACCCCGATAGGGGGGTCCCCGCCAGAACAGCCCCATCACCTTCACCCTCAGAATCAGAGGACAGAGCAACTCTGGGCCGTTTAGCAGATTGAGCAGCCACCAGCATTTGCACCTGTGCAGCAAGGCCAGCCACAATAGTGGCTAAATCCCCCCCTGGGGGGGAAACAGCGGTCCCCTGGCTTTCCACCAATACTGTGGGAAACTTGCCCTCCTGAGAATCCATTGCCCCTGTATGCCAGACAACCAAGGGTTAACTGCCCCCTTACAGCAAGCGCGGCAAGCGCAGCCCACCGCACCACACTCAGGCACAATGAGACCCCCACAGGGAATATACAGACTGAATACAGGCAATGGAACACAGGAATAGAAGGATAAAACCTGAGGAGACTCCGCTGCTGCTGCTGCCTCGATCGGTGCTTCCAGGAGAGAGGAAGTGATGCTGCCAGGGCGCTCTATGTAAGCCTATGGAGGCTACAAGAAAATGGCCGCCGTGCATGTAAACCATGCGGCCGGAGCGGGCGCCGGTAAAATGGCGTCGTTTGGCGCCGAAATCGCCGCTCCACAGTGCATAAAATCACACACAATATTATCCCATTATATGGATACACGTTAGATCGCCGCAGCGATCGCTGTATATGCCCCAACATGCCATTAAAAACATGCCCCACAGCACACAGCTCCTCACACTGCCCAGCCTGACATACTCAGTGTCATACAGCTCCCCCCCCCCCCTTGCAGCCCACAGCATGCAGCCGAGAGATAGGGAGACAAGCAGTGTGATTAAAGGCAGGTTACACAGTCCCAGACTGAGACCCCCCCCAGACAGACAGGTCCCCACATAGATACACTTACCTCACATGGCGTGGGGAACCCGCACAGGCGAACAAGCCGCTGCACATGAGGCAGGGAGAGTCGCAATTCAAGACGCACACAATGGCGGTTCAGAAACCGCACAGCGTCCGGTGAGGTAGCCACCTCACCAATCATCCCTGCACTGAACAGGGATGGGTCGTTCACTGTGCCAGGAGCGTTACCTGGCTGAACGCTCGATGGCAGACTGGGAAGCCACTGACCCACGACCTGCGACCAGGGGGATCAGCCCGAGACCCAGTCCGCATGATCCTCTTCGTCCGAAGAACTAACTAATGCTGACAAAAATAACAGCTAAGTAAAGGTAGAGAGAAAACTCAAACAAAATACCAAAAAGAAGAAAGAGTCTGGGACAAAAAGTCCCAGCACAGAGAGAGCCAGCCACTCCTGACAAGCTAGACATTAAAACTGAGATATGGTTGCAGGAAGTAGGAGGGTATTGACTGAGGGGACCACCCCTTGAGGGTGGGATATGTTAAAGCTTTATTGTTAACATATTCTGTTGCCTAGCTACTCCTTCGGAGCAAAGTCTAATACCCCCATATGTGACGAATATGAAGAGGCGGCGACTGTCGGAGGACGTAAGAGAAATTACTTTTCTGGGAAGCGCTGTACCCCAACTGTACTCTAGGTAGCCATATTGCATTGAATTTTATAGAAAGATGACAGAGCTGCAGATTGAAAAGGTATTTTTTAATAACATTCAAGTACAGCATGGCTTGCGTAACAATTGTATATGCAATATTTTTTTTGTTCATCCCCAAGATCACATGTAATCCAGGCAGCCAACAAGATAATACACATCTAAATGGGGATCCCTGATGACTTTGTTTTGATTTCTGGCCTGCTGTCACTGAGTTGTCCAAAGGAAGGGCCTCTGCAAGGACTCAAAATATGGTAGTTTAACTTATGTGATGCGTTATATTTACAAAGATTACTGAAACACATTTCTTGGAGTGCTGGTGACTTTCTGCTCTTGAGTTCTGGTTTGCAGCCATGCTGCTCTATAAACTGTTCAGTGCAAACAGGTTAACTAGAAGGATAGCAATGTTACCAATGACCTGAGTAAGTAATGACCGTTCCACAAAACACAGGAAAAGAAAAAAAGGCAGGATGCAAGAGTTTATACTTGCAAATATGCGTAGTGTTCATTAATTTGTTAAAAAAATAAAAGAATGACATACAACACTTTTGTTAAAAAAAGAACATACTTTATATTAATAATTATATTCAGGCAGGCTGCGCTGTGAGAGGACACGTAAAGGGGCAACAAGTCCCTTCCATATAGTTATGGACACCCGGGATCGTCATATATAGCGTCCTGAGTTTACACAAAAATTCGGAAGACCTGGATATCCGGGCATATTGTGTACCATCTATACAGGATTGCCTGCCCAAATGATTCTGCCCTAATGTGAAGGAAATAACACTAAATAGTAGATGTACCGATACGTCTTATAATATAATTTGGATATATGGTCCATGTCTATTTAGACATATTATTATCTTCTATACATCGTGTCCGGATCGTTGATCTGCACCAATTCGGAACACTAGCTGGTTCTCTGGTCTCTGCCCTAAGCCCTGAAGAAGCGAAGTCAAGCGAAACGCGTTGGGAACACAGGGACCATATACAACTTTTTTGAGACTTGTACCATCTGGTTACCTACGTAGAGTTCTGATTTTTAATATATGTGTTCATTATATATGTGTGTCTCTAGGCATGGTTCTTGCCCCTTTTTTTAATTGATACTTAATAAAATGCATTTTTAAATATATTTTGTGTGGCGTTTAGTCTTTTGACCACCTCATCTGAGCCTCCAAAGCCCCACTTTTTTCCTATATTTTGTCTGAAGTCTATAGGGGTGTGGCTCATATCTTACAGCAATTTTTCTTAATATAATACTTTATATTAAATGTTACAAATTCCATTTAAAATTTAAAGGCTTTACAATGACCTTTCCATTTAATTTAGCCCGCTATGATTTTTTAAAACTGCTTCTTTTAAACCATATAGCAATATGTCATGTTGTAAGTTGTATGCAATGTGTATAGAACATTCCCAGATATGTCATCTCACTTGGCAATTGGTTTGAGGAAAGTATTGCAACGTCCAATTTATATACAAGAGCAACAGGTCAGGAAAGTTTGCTCAAATCCTTTCAAAAGAATATTATGGACCATGTGTATGTAAACTCTAACATTAAACTTCTCTTATACAGTATCTCACAAAAGTGAGTACACCTCTCACATTTTTATAAATATATTATATCTTTTCATGTGACAACGCTGAATAAATGACACTTTGCTACAATATAAAGTAGTGAGTGTACAGCTTGTATAACAGTGTAAATTTGCTGTCCCCTTAAAATAACTCAACACACAGCAATTAATGTCCAAACCGCTGGCAACAAAAGTGAGTACACCCCCTAAGTGAAAATGTCCAAATTGGGCCCAATTAGCCATTTTCTCTCCCCGGTCATGTGACTCGTTAGTGTTACAAGGTCTCAGGTGTGAATGGCGAGCAGGTGTGTTAAATTTGGGGTTATCGCTCTCACTCTCTCATACTGGTTACTGGAAGTTTAACATGGCACCTCATGGCAAAGAACTCTGAGGATCTGAGAAAAATAATTTTTGCTCTACTTAAAGATGTCCTAGGCTATAAGAAGATTGCCAAGACCCTGAAACTGAGCTGCAGCACAGTGACCAAGACCATACAGCAATTTAACAGGACAGGTTCCACTCAGAACAGGCCTCGCCTTGTTTGACCAAAGAAGAGTCATATCCAGAGGTTGTCTATGGAAAATAGACGTATGAGTGCTGCCAGTATTGCTGCAGAGGTTGAAGGGGTGAGGGGGTCGGCCTGTCAGTGCTCAGACCATACGCTGCACACTGCATCAAATTGGTCTGCATGGCAGTCTTCCCAGAAGTAAGCCTCTTCTAAAGATGATGTACAAAAAAGCCCACAAACAGTTTGCTGTTTGTGATCATTAATGAACTTGTGTATCGAGCCCCAAATATCCAGAGTAGAGTAGGTGATTGGCGAGATCATGGAAGCCATGTCTCTTGAGGAGCGGAGTATCCAGGGTATAGCTGAAAGATTGTCTCGTTGTCCTTGGATTCTCGAGGGTACCACCTTTAAACTGCCCAACGGTGAACTTTTTTCATCTCGTACACATGCGGACTTGCAGCACCAAGGGTGTAATTTATTTGAGGACATGTGAATGCAAAGCATTCTACATTGGCAAAACTATACGTGAATTTCGCCAAAGCATTGGTGACCATCTTTACTATTCTACGAGTGGTAAATTTACCAAGATAGGTCGCCACATAGGTTCAATTTTGAAGCAGTTAAGTTATTTGTCTATGATATATGTTCATAATATATAGAACATATCATACACCTATCAAATTGTTTCGATGGGGCAGACGGGAATCCCCCGGAATGCCCAAGATGCTGACAAACATCTGCCGATCTTCTACATATGTTGGAGATGTCCTAAATTATTTTTATATTTGAGCGATCTGGTGAACACAATAAATAGCGTACTTGGAACCCAGCTTCCGCTGGAACCCAAAATTTGTCTTTTGAGCTTTTTTCAGACGAATCATTATTATCTATGGTCAAAACATTACTTAACAGGTTGTTATTTATTGCACAAAAGAAGATAGCGGCTAAATGGTTATCCCCTATCCCGCCCTCTAAGGAGGATTGGAGATTGATTGATAAATTATGCTTTATTCAGAGAACAACAAATTTATAAAAATAGAAATAATTTAAAAAAAAATTGTAAAATTTGGGAGCCCTGGTTAAATTACCCTGATATGATCCCATCTTTTTCCTATTATCAGTTAGATAGGGCTAATTGAGATTTTTGGTAATGGAAGATGAAAATAATGTCATTATATATGATGTGCTTATACTGACCGAGGAGGGGGAGGGAAATGGAGTACTATTACTTTTTTAAGTTCTTTGCATTAGAAGTGTTCCCCCGGACCCCAGAGGGGGCAATTGGGATAAGATAAGCTCTGCCTCTATCGCCCGCAGCGGACTTGTGATGTGTCAGATGGGGTTAGGCTTTTATCGCTGTTCCCCGCTTACGTGCGCTGCACTCCAGTCTGGACCGTGGCCAGTCTGCGTATTTGCGAACTCTGCGCATGCGCAGTACGGCACATCAGACCTGGCTCCTTTCTGCGTTGGGGACTACATAAACAGGCGTTCTGCCTGCTTATTTGTCTATCTCTTTTCCCAACCAGTGCGGCATATGCCTGTTTGGAACTGTTGTGCAGGTAAATTTTTTTCATACCTAGGACATTTTGCGATGATGTTCATTTCGATCATCTCATTTTTCTCCCCTTTAATTGTTCCAATGTTTATGGTATTCTAGATTGGACTTAAGACTTACCAATTCCATCTGGTTATTATCCTTTTTACTTTTGAAAATGGGACGCCAACCATCTCCTACTCTTCCTAACACCTGCCTGCACATACCGCTTCTATAACGGGCAAAACATTCTGCTTAAATCCCCATCCTAATCTAACTTTTTACTATCAGAAGGTAAGTGTTATAGAGGAACTGTTAATGCTGTTTAGTGCACATCTCTTCACTTTGACATACTGTGTTATAAATCCTTTACCATTAAGGTTATCAACTTTGCAAACCAAAATAAAAATATAATTAAAAAAAAAAAAAAAAAGGTTATCAACTTTATGAGTCCCCCATGCCTGCCGAGGGGAGTGTTTGGATTCGGTAGGGCCCTCCTGCTACGGTGGGCAATTGCCATATTTTCCATTGGTGAGCTGGACTTTCTTCCCTGTATTTACCCCCGTTTTATCTATGATTCACACATATGTATGCACAATTTGTATATATTTTTCTATACATTCCTGATTTATGATTTGACATGTACCCCATATGTACACTACTGTATTCGTGCTCTCGGTTCTTACACGGTGCCATTATATTTTTAGGGTGACCGTAACCATCATCCTCCTGAAGAAGCAGGTTATGACCTGCGAAACATGTAGAGGACTGTTAACACTTCACTTTGTAAGGTCTTATGCAGTTATGCATTTTTGAATGCAATCATTATCTAGTGTCTATTACAGATTTCTAACCATGTTTGGTTATATTTGTTTTTATGCTGTTAGCACTTTATAGATAGGACTCTTTTTTGCATTTTAATTCAACTATGTGTCTAATATAATATATATAATTTTATATCTTCTGTGTACACGTATGTATCTCAAGTACCTAAAAAGTTCTGTTTCAATCCCCCTTTTCGGGGATAAGGTCGTGGTGTCATCAACTTCCTGTTTTTCCCCTTTTTCTATGTACTATAGTTTGTTAGCAACAAAACTTTTTTCTTAGCTGACCAAAGACGTAACTGTATGAAGAGGTTAAATGTTTACATACAGAACCAAGAGAAGGATTGCTCTTGAAAGCAATGCTTTGCAATGTAGCTGAACATTAATGAAGCACAGTGCCATCTAGTGGTAGATTTGGAAAGGTTAAAATGTGAAATTTGGACCAGACTATGGAATTTTGTCTGTAAACGTCTTCTCAACCGATAGCAGAAGTGACATAACAATGGATAGGACAAATCCTAAACATCACAGAGATATCAGGTATTACTCCTTCTACTCTAGGAAAGGAGCAACTGCTAATCTCTGAATGGAAAACACATTAATGAGGCTGAGAAGAAATACAACTTGTATGCGCCAAGACCTAATCAAGAGTCCATTCATCTTACCTGGTTACATGTATCAGCTAACGAGTGGATGGCTTCGGAAAACATGCTAGAAGAGCCAGTATACACCCAGGCCAAAAGTTTGAAGAAAAAGTTTAGTCCATTTCTGTATTCAGAGAGAACAAAGAAATACACATATGAATCAGAATTTTTCATAGAACTTGGCAGCCAAAGGGACTTAATTTACCATATGCTATGCATTAAAACACAATATACCTAGTGATCTAAAAATAACAAACAAACCTGTTCAGTTTATAAATGGTTTTAATCTTTTTTTTTTTCTAACTTATTCTTCACCCTCAGACCATCTGTCATTACTACTAATGCCTCCTGCTGGCGAAATAAGGCATTGCACATAAAACATACACAGAGAATTCTTTAGTCCATTGAATAAATACACACAGGGGCAGATTTACTAAAACTGGGAGCCTGCAAAATCTGGTGCAGCTGTGCATGGTAGCCAATCAGTTTCCAACGTCAGTTTATTCAATAAAGCTTTGACAATAAAACCTTGAAGCTGATTGGTTTCTATGCAGAGCTGCACTCAATTTTGCACTCTCCAGTTTTAGTAAATAACCCCAAAGGTAAGGTTGCTGCTTAGGTAGAGCTATTCAGTTAAAGAGAATGGTCTGTGGGTGTCGCCTACTAATATTTTTTGATGGTTGTTTACATACTTTGATAAATAAATGGTTAGCAGCTAAGTTCACTAAAGCAAAATAAAATAAACAAATGCACATTTTTTCCATGTAAACAAAAAAAAATTGGCATTTTTTTTTCTTTTCTTTGGAGCCTGCAGAGCATTGCACCCACAATCAGCAGATCACAGACACTCAGTACAGCTGTCTGCTCTCAATTCCCAAGTGCATGAGGAGTAACATACTAGGAGGGTGCTCATCAGCGCCCTCACAGTTCAATAAGAACTACAAGATGTCTGTCATGGTGGCAGACGGGACTTGTAGTTGATTCATTCACAGATCTATGTGAATGAATGACATGACTGTGTGGGCAGAGACCATTTGTCATATACTGTTAATTAGTGACAGCAGGTGCTGGGAGCGGATCTCCGCCCGCCATCATGGGTGGTATTGGGGGAAGAGGGGGGTTGATGGGGGTTGCTGCATTAGTAACATGTTAAACACTAGGGCCCCTTTCACACTGTCCGCTCCATTGGCGGACTCCATTTTTCTCAGCGGGGGGATCGATCCGCCGATCCCCCGCTGAGCAGGCGGATGGCAGCTCCGTCTCCGCTCTGTGTACAGAGATGGAGCTGTCAGGTCCCCACTGTCCTCTATGGGGGAATCGGATGAGAACGGAACGCCTGTCCGTTCTCCTCCGATTCCATCCAATCTGATCCACCAGACGGATGGAAAATGGGGTTTCCATCCGTCCGGATTTGACGGACAGGATCGGATGTCAGCGGACATGTTTCCGCTGCCCCATAGAGATGCATGTGGCATCCGTTCAGATCCGCCTGAAAAACTGACAGGCGGATCTAAACTGTCCGCAAGTGTGAAAGGGGCCTTAATGAGTATCAGCGGTTTCATCTTTTTTTTTTTTTTTTTTAAATCAGATAATTTTTATTAGAAAAACTTTTACATTACACACAACAGAAAAACAAAAAGAGAAAAAGTAACATCCAGTACAGTGAACCCCTGCCGGGTATTAATAGCACTTGACAGTAAACAGTAATTGACACTGGCGTAATTACAGACATATAGTCCCAACCCCAGAGAAAACACAAATGCATGAAGTAGAATGCACCCCTAAATCGGGGATCCCCCTAGGTTCAAGGAGAATATACCAATGCACGTTTCAGTGCCTTCAATCGGGTCTATGACCAGCAGAGCATCTTTAAAACCGGCCCCATCACACATGGAATACACAACTGGACAAAAAGAAAGAAAAAAGAGGAAAGAAAAGAAAGAAGAGGAACACAGAGGAAAGAAAATAATAAAAATAGTAATTGGTGGTGCAAACTCCGAGCATTAGGGGGGGGGGGGCAGCAGAGATATTCCCCCCCCCCCCCCCAACTGACAACCCCACCTCCCCTCCAGGTAGAAAGTAGTATGTAGGCCATTCCTCCACCGCCTGTAACATAGCCATCCAGGCCCAGCCTAAAATAAAAAATGAGGTCTACTACAGACTCAAGGGGCTGAAGAAACAACCCCCCCCCAGGAATCTATTCGTGACCATGTGGGGAGGTGCCAGGCCTGGCACATCCAACCATGGCCCCCAAATGCGCTCAAACTTCATGGGACTCCCCCTATGTAAATAAGTCAAGTGTTCCCTAGACAATAGAGATTTAACCTCCTCCGTCCATTCCGCATGAGTGGGAGCAGACGGGGAAATCCATTTCCTCGCTATCAATTTGCGGGCAAGAAATAGGGTCCTAAGAATTGCCTCAAACACCCCCAGGGTATACAATTCTTCGTCTAGCCAGCCCAGTATGCAGAGCTTGGGGTCCTGAGGAAGCTTCAGCCCCCAAATGGTGTTAATGGAGCGAAGTACTTCAGTCCAGTAGTGGTGTAGTTTTGGGCATCGCCACAGCATGTGTAGTAATGTGCCCTCATGTATCTTGCAGCGGGGACAGAACGGAGAATCCCTCCTGCCCCAGCTATGCAGACGCTGCGGGGTCCGATAAGTACGATGCAGTATGAAGAGTTGTGTGAGGCATTGTGAGGCCGACAAGGACACCTTGAGCACATTGTCAAGTATTCCTGCCCATTCCTCCGATGTCAGTGTCCCTAAGTCGTCCTCCCAGACCGATCTACATTTATATGTCATAGCTCGCGAAACCTGCCCCATAAAGGAAGAGTATAAGGAGGAAATTTGTCCCTTCTTCTCTGTAGAATTTACTAGGCTAATGAGTAGAACCGGGTTACAGAAGCCCCACGGGGAGTCCCTGGCCTGCGCCGTAATGGCGTGCCGCAGTTGCAGATATTGGTAAAATAAGGTATTAGGTAGCCCAAATTCAGCTCGAATAGTCTGGAAGTCCTTAAGTGTATTCCCCCTGTACAATTGTGAGATAAATCGGATGCCATATCTGGCCCATTGCAGGGTATCCCGGAGGTTATCCAGCTCAGGGTAGTTAGCGTTATGTAGAATGCGGGAAAACTCGGAGAACCCTCTATAGGCAAAGTGACCCCGAGCCCTGCGCCAAACCTTGTCTATCAAAAGCAGAGTCGGATGCTGGGGAAACGTACCCAGCTCCCCACTCTCCAAGGACTCCACAAGCGAATCCCCCACCAAACAAGTTACAAGTATCCGGTGGACCGGATCACCGTCAACGTCCTGTGACCAGCCCGTGAGATGTTGTAATTGGGAAGCTAGAAAGTAGTACAATGTGTTGGGAACCGCTAGACCTCCACTATCCTTGGTTTCCTGCAGCGTCTCCAGGCGAATCCGAGGAGACTGCTTCTTCCATATAAGTGCGCGGTAGATAGTGTTGAACTGTTTGAAAACGTGGATCGGTATCCAGACAGGGGCATTATGGAGAACATACAATAGTTGTGGATTCCAGATCATTTTAATAAGATTACACCTGCCGACCACCGACAGCGGCAGCCTGACCCATGTTTCATCTTTTAATCCTTGTTTATGTTCCTGTTTAAGCTGGTCCCATGACCACAGGAACAGGTTTCCTGTCTCAGGGTGGCTTCTTTCTCTTTCAGCATTCTATAGAGCCACCCTTTTATGCAGGGACTAGAGTTGTGTCTCCCTACACAGTAGAAACACACAGCCATGGGTGGCAAGGCACCCCCCTGCTCCTCTATTCCTTCTCCAATCTAAAAGGCTTATTGAAGATGGCACGGTCCACTGTTCACTCTTTGCTGTGAGGACTGGAAGTTCAGAGAAGCAAAGAGGAAACAGGAGCCAGCAGCATTGAAAACTGCAAACTGTATGTGCTGGTGAAAGAACTGTAACAAATAGTTTTATTGTGCTAAAGAGAAGCTCCAATCTCCCTCAAACAAATTAAAAGTCAGCAGCTACAAATACTGTAGCTGCTGACTTTTAATATAAGGACACTTACAGTGCCTTGAAAAAGTATTCATACCTCTTTAAATTTTTCACATTTTGTCATGTTACAACTATAAATGTAAATGTATTTTATTGGGATTTTATGTGATAGACCAACACAAAGTGGCACATAATTGTGAAGTGGAAGAAAACTGATAAATGGTTTTAAATTTCTTTTACAAATAAACATGTGAAAAGTGTGGCGTGCATTTGTATTCAGCCCCCTTGAGTCAATACTTTGTAGAACCACCTTTTACTGCAATTACAGCTGCAAGTCTTTTGGGGATGTCTCTACCAGCTTTGCACATCTAGAGAGATACATTTTTTCCCATTCTTCTTTGCAAAATAGCTCAAGCTCTGTCAGATTGAATGGAGAGCATCTGGGAAAAGCAATTTTCAAGTCTTGCCACAGCTTCTCAATTGGATTTAAGTCATGACTTTGACTGGGCCACTCTAACACATGAATATGCTTTGATCTAAACAATTCCATTGTAGCTCTGGCTGTATGTTTATGGTTGTTGTCCTACTGGAAGGTGAACCTCCACCCCAGGCCAAGTCCTTTGCAGACTCTTAACAGGTTTTCTTCCAAGATTGCCTTGTATTTGGCTCCATCCATGTTCCCATCCACTCCGACCAACTTCCCTGCTGAAGAAAAGCATCCCCACAACATAATGTTGTCACCACCATGTTTCACAGTGGGGATGGTGTGTTCAGGGTGAAGTGCAGTGTTAGTTTTCTGCCACACATAGCTTTTGGCTTTTAGGCCAAAAAGTTTAATTTTGGTCTCATCTGACCAGAGCACCTTCTTCCACATGTGTGCTGTGTCCCCCACATGGTTTATCGCAAAAAGGACTTCTTATGACTTTTTTTTAAACAATAGGTTTCTTCTTGCCACTCTACCATAAAGGCCAGATTTGTGGAGTGCATGACTAATAGTTGCACTGTGGACAGATTCTCCCACCTGAGCTGTGGATCTCTCCAGCTCCTCCAGAGTTACCATGGGCCTCTTGGCTGCTACTCTGTTTAATACTCTCCCTGCTGTGCCTGTCAGGTTAAGGTGGACGGCCATGTCTTGGTAGGTTTGCAGTTGTGCCATAATCTTTCCATTTTCAAATGATGGATTAAACAGTGCTTCGTGAGATATTCAAAGCTTGGGATATTTTTTTAAAACCTAACCCTGCTTTAAACTTCTCCACAACTTTATCCCTGACCTGTCTGGTGTGTTCCTTTGCCTTCATGATGCTGTTTGCTGAGTAAGGTTCGTTAACAAACCTCTGAGGGCTTCAAAGAACAGCTGTATTTTTACTGAGATTAAAATTACATACAGGTCGACTCTATTAATTAGGTGACTTCTGAAAGCAATTGATTCCACTAGATTTTAGTTAGGGGTATCAGAGTAAGAGAGGCGGAATACAAATGCACGCCACATGTTTCACGTATTTATTTGTAAAATATTTTGAAAACCATTTATCATTTCACTTCACAAATTTGTGCCACTTTGTGTTGGTCTATCACATAAAATCCCAATAAAATACACACTTTTCTAATTGAATTCAGTTGAAAAAAAAATGTGTGTATCCTGGATGAAAGTAGTGTGAATCTTGTGTTAAAACACTTTTAAACAGCCCTCATAACTTACATGCATATTGCAACCATAACGACTTTCCCTGGGCCCTTGAGAAATATGGAGGATGTGCTTAAACGAGGCTGTAAGAAAACACAAATAAGAAGGGTCACAAATTCCTCTTCTCAATATTGTCACACATTACTTGCAGAAGGTTTATTAAACATACTCACACCCCCAGCAAATCAGCTGCCCAACGTTTCTCTGTTGATCACCCAGTCCCACACCAACATCTTTCCAGTCTTTTAACATCTCGGAGCAGTCTGTCTCTTCCAGATCTCCTGCAGCTGGCTCCCTGATGATGCTCATGCACTGCAAAACGTCGTCAGGGAGCCAACCACACGAACCAGGAAAAGATAGCTGGCCACCTGGTTACCTCGAAGCCTCCTGGGAGAGACGCAATTATCCAAGGAGGCTGGATAATTGCATCACTCCCAGGAGGCTTTGGGCAATCAGGTGGCCAGCTATCTTTTCCTGGGGGGGGAGGGGGTTTCCACAAAGGGGAAAAGTCTCGATGTGCAGGAAGAGTTACCAAAGAGAGCATATTTAAAATAAACAAATACATGATTATCTAAGGGGGGGGGGGGAGTAAAATTATTGAAAGTGGTCTTTAAGTTCTATATTTCCCTCAGGTCATTTGGAGAGAAAAACTGATGTTCTCTAAGGTAGAGGTCACAGTATTCCTTGCAATGCATTGATACTGCAGACTATTAGATCTACAAATGTGCCGTCCAAAGTATTCTCTTATCGAATAAGAATTTAGGGTAATGACCTGTGATATTATACAATAATGAAGCAATAAATCAGTTTTATGCATTTCCTTTTTCTTTTCAAATGCTCATTTACAACTGCAGAGCGTAGAAAAGTATATACCGTACTAAATCTAAACCTTTTATCCATTTACTTGCACAGTGAAAGGACATACAGTATTTGAAAAACTGGATTTTTGTCTTACCGTAAAATCCTTTTCTCTGAGGTTCACGGACAGAGACAGCTCCATGTCTTCTAGACCATTGGGCTTATACTGCTCTCTCTTCAGGAGTAGGACTAGGCGGAAACAATTTTGGGTACGCCCCTGAGGTAGTCCCAGAGGGTATACCATCGCTTCCTGCTTTAGAACTTCAGTTTGTAACAAGCAGTGTCAGAAGAATATATAACTCAACCCAACAGAGGGGTGGGTGCTGTGTACATCAGTGAACCTCAGAGAATAGGATTATACGGCAAGACAAAAATCAAATTTTCTTTTATGTTCACAGCCGGACACAGCTCCATGTCTTCTAGACCATTTGGATGTCCCAAAGCAGTGTCAATATGAGGGGTGGGAAAAACACAGCAAGAGATAGAATTGGCAAAAAGGTTAAACATAGCCAACCAGGTAAAGCAGGAGCTGAACCAGGAACAACTGTAATTCACCACCAGGAAAAAATTACACCCTCAAGAGGCGGGAGCCTCTGTGACCGCAGCCTGCAAAACTTTGAGGCCGAACGCCGCATCTAAAGATGCAAGTACATCCACCTTTTAAAACTTTGTGAATGTGTGTACAGATGACCACGCAGCCGCCTTGCACATCTGAACCACTGACGCCTGATGACGGAAGGCCCAGGAGGCACTAAGCACCCTTGTAGAATGCGCCTTGATAGGGAAAGGAGGAACCTAACACTTAATACAATAGGCCTGCACCATTGTCTGCCTGATCCAACTGGAAACGGTCGCAGCAGATACGGCCTGCCCCTTGCGAGGTCCCTCCGTAAGAACAAACAAAGAATCGGATGAACTGCCAGGTACACCCGAATCGCCCCGACCACATTCAAGGAATGTAAAGCAATTTCTTTAGAATGTTTTGGGTTAGGACATAAGGACGGTAACACAATATCTTTATTCAATGAAACCCAGAGACAACCTTAGGAAAGAATGCCTGACAGGGTCGCAACACCACTTTGTCCCTATGAATCACCAGGTAAGGTGACCGACGGGACAACGCAGCCAACTCTGACACCCTACATGCAAAAGTAATACCACCTTCTGCGACAAAGTGAGCAGAGGAAGTTCACAAAGGTTTTCAAAAGGAGACTTTTGAAGTACCGACAGTACCAAATTGAGATCCCACGGAGGTACCAGGGATCGCACCGGAGGAGTCAGATGGCAAACTCCCTGCACAAAAGTGTGAACCAAGGACTTTGCAGCCAATGGCCTTTGAAAAAATATGGCCAAGGCGGTGATCTGGCCCTTGACGGTGCCCAGAGCCAAACGTTGATCTACACCTAGTTGTAGAAACTCCAACAGGTGAGACACAGAAAAGGAACGGGGGAGAAACCCCCCGGGACTCGCATCAAGTAATGTACGTCTTCCAAACTCTATGATAAACTTTCCTGGAAGTAGATTGCCTAGCTTTAACAAGGTAGGAATCACCAACTCAGACAGCCCTCTGTCCTTCAGCACCTGGCTTTCAATAGCCAGGTCGTTAAAGCCAGTGACTGTAAAGTATGATTGAAGATTGGTCCCTGAGAGGAAGTTTCCAAGAGACGCCTGCTACCAGCCTTACCAAGTCTACGTACCAAGACCCGCATGGATAATCTTGTGCCACCAGAATGACTGGAATCCCTTCTACCTCGATTCTGGATAGCAGTCTCAACAGAAGTTGTATTGGAGGAAAAGCGTAAATCAGACGATACTGACCCCAAGGGGCCACCAGTGCGTCTGCGACGATGGCCAGAGGATCCCAATATTGACACAAACATCTGCACCTTCCTGTTGAGACAGGAGGCCAACAGGTCCACATCTGGGGTCCCCCACCAAAGGCACAGATGATATAACACCTCTGGGTAAAGAGATCATTCTCCCGAATCCAATGTCTGCCGACTGAGATAGTCCCCTTGCCAATTCTCTACCCCCGGAATGTGCACAGCAGAGAGGGCCTGGAACATATAGTTCTGCCCACCTCAAGATACTGGCTACTTCCCGGGCCACCAGGGCACTCCTTGTGCCCCCTTGATGACTGACATATGCCACAGCCGTGGCATTGCACGACTGTATCCTCACAGGGTGTCCCGGCAGACGATCCATCCACTGAGACAGACAAAGTATGATCGCCCGAATATCCAGGATGTTGATCGGCAAACTGGACTCTTCTCGAGTCCAAACACCTTGGGTCGAGTACACACCCAAGACACCTCCCCACCCGGATAGAGTGGCATCCGTGGTGACCACAGTCCACTACAGGGGAAGAAAGGATTTTCCCAGGCGAAGCGCCGGGGAGCGGAGCCACCATAGTAGAGACCCCCCTAAACCCCGACACAACAGGATGAGATCATCCAATGACAGTGGATTCTTGTTCCAAACGGAACCGCCTCAGGAGGTGGAAACCATCAGGCCCAGCACTTGCATGCAAGTCCTGAGCGGTGACCGACGATTGGACAACAGGATCCTGTAGCTGCAGAAGTTTCGCCTGTGGAAGAAACACCCAGGCCGACGCTGAGTCCAGCATCAGACCCAAGTAGTCCAGCTTGGTGGACAGAATCAAAGCCGATTTCTGAAAATTCAGCGTCCATCCGAACTCCTGAAGAGTTTGCACAGGGATGTCCAGGTTGGCATCTAGAGCCGCGGAAGACGCTGCATGAAGAAGCAGATCATCCAGGTAACCCAGCACTGCGATCCCCTTCTGCCATAGCAAGGCCATTACTGGGGCCAAAACCTTTGTGAACACCTGAGGAGCTGAGGTGAGACCAAAGGGTAACGCCACGAATTGATAGTGCTCCTCGCTCACGGCAAAACGTAGAAAATGCTGATGCCTGACATATATCTGAATATGAAGGTAAGCGTCCTTGAGATCGCTAGAAGCCAGAAGATCCCCATGATGGAGGAAAGCTACTACCCTGCGGATGGACTCCATCAGAAATTTCCAAGATTGGACGAACCTTGCCTTCCTTCCTGGGAACTGTAAACAGATTTGAATAAAAACCTTGAAAAGGTTCCGACTCTGAAACCAACACAGTGACTCATTTTGCTAACAGGCCATGCATTCTCCCCGTATAGGCCCTGAAGCCGATCGTGAGACAGGCACAAGTTGGAAGGAAAGAACCTTGCTGGAGGCAAGGACCAAAACTCGATCTTGTAACTGAACCGAATCAAATCAAATCGTGGACCCATTTGTCCTGAATGAGCAGGGTCCACAGTTCCAGAAAAAGGCGAAGACGGTCCCCCACCCCAGATGTGCAAAAAAAAAAAAAAGACGACTATGTAAGAGCGCTAAAACTGCCAGCATATGAAGGGTAAAAGGGAGACAATTAAATTAGGGAGAGGGGAATGGGGGATGGGAAATGTCACAAGAACTAATGGACAATACTAAAATATAAAATGAAATACCACAAAGTTCATTGATGTATAGTCTTAGATGGGAAAAGTCCAATGGCACTGAGCTGCTCTCCACAGAAAAGAGGAAATCTGAAGTAAAAACGAAAAAAAGAGAGAAAAGCGCTCTAAGTGCAGACAATATTTATTCTTAGATAAGGCATAAAATGTAGCAACTCACTAGAAGCCACGTTATACAGGCAGTGTAAATTCAAAGATTGTAGGTTTTTCCTCTGGAGGGTGCCGTCTATCCATACATGAAGCAGTCCATGGCTCAGCGGTCCACCACAGGAGAGAGGGAGCCAGCTAACTCCAACGGCGGTTTGTGGTTGGCGTCTGGAACAGCCGCTGCAATGTACAGATGAAGGGTGTAATGCGGCCACGTCACCAGGGAGACTGGAATGCTAGGCGTGCACGACGCATTTCTGAGCATGCGCGAGGTCCCGTACGGACATGCGCGCTTTTTCATCTTTCATCAGGTTCCGCTGGAGTTAGCTGGCTCCCTCTCTCCTGTGGTGGACTGCTAAACCATGGACTGCTTCATGTATGGATAGACGGCACCCTCCAGAGGGAAAACCTACAATCTTTGAATTTACACTGCCTGTATAACGTGGCTTCTAGTGAGTTGCTACATTTTATGCCTTATCTAAGAATAAATATGGTCTGCACTTAGAGCGCTTTTCTCTCTTTTTTTCCCCACCCCAGATGTGGGTGAGGGCGCCCCTTGAGGCTGGGGAAAGCTTGTCTGCCTTGTCGTGCCTGCCTTTGTTTTACCATTCCAGGGTCTCTTGGAACCTCCCGCAAAGTTACAGGTGGATCTTGAACCCTTTCCCTGCGACCCAGATGGACGAATGAGCCGCTTGTGAGCAGAGAAAAAAAAAGGCCACGTATACGACGAGATTCCTTACCCCTAGCAACCGGCGAAAGTAATGTACACTTACCTCCCGTAAGACCCTCAAAGCCAGCAACTGTAAAGCAGGATGGAAGATCAGTCCTTGGGATAGCAGATCCTCCCTGAGAGGAAGCTGCCAAAAAACATCAGCGACCAGCTGCACCAGATCGGCGTACCAAGCCCAACGAGACAAATCTGGGGCCACTAAGATGACCAGAATCCATTCTGCCTCGATCCTGCGTAGAAGTCTTGGCAAAAGCATGAGAGGAGGGAAGGCGTAAACCAGGCGATACTGAACACACAGGGCCACCCGCTCGCCTGTGGCGTCCGCAAGAGGATTCCTTGACCGAGCCAAACACCTCTGCACCTTTTTGTTGAGCCGAGGCACCAACCGATCCACCTCAAGTGTGCCCCACTGGAGACACCGCTGATGAAACACCTCAGAATAAAGAGACCACTTCCAATGGTTCAACACCTGCGGATTGAGGTATTCCGCCTGCCTATTTTCCACACCGGGAATGTATACGGCGGAGAGGGCTGGAAAGAAATTGTTCTGCCCACTTTAGAATGCCAGGTGCCTCCAGGGCCACCAGGACACTTCTTTTGCCCCCTTAGTGATTGACATAAGCCACGGCCATGTCAATGCCTGATTGAATGCGCACTGGACAACCTGAAGACGATCCGTCCAATGATCCAGACACAAGCTGATCGCTCAAAGTACCAAGACATTGATCGGGAGTCTGGACTCTTCCAGCGTCCAGATCCCCTGAGCAGAATGCTTGCTGAGGACACCTCCCAAGCCCGGCAGGCTGGCATCAGTGGTGACCACTGTTCAATATAAAAAGGGGAGGAAGGATTTTCCCACCGAAGCACCGGAGAACAAAGCCACTATATCAGGGACTTCTTCGTGCCCCAGCTCAGCCGGATCGGATTGTCCAGAGAGACTTCAGAGTCTTGTCCCATTTGGTCAGAATTTCCCTTTTCAGGGACCTCGTATAGAACTGTGCAAACGGAACCTCTTCGAAGCTAGACATCATCAGGCCCAGCACCCGCATGCAAGTCCGGAGGGATGACCATTTGTTGGACAGCAGGAAGCGAAATTCAGCCTGCAATTTCTGGAGTTTGTCCAGAGGAAGGAACACTCTGGCTAAGGCAGAGTGCAGAGTCAGACCCAGATAATCCAGCTTTGTGGATGGAACCAGAGCAGACTTCTGAAAATTTAGAATCCCGCAGAGTTCGTATTGTGAGCTCCAGGTTCTCCACCAGAGTAGATACAGGTGAGGGAGCACCTTCATGCAGAAGAAGCCTTGTCCCCGGGTCTAGAGAAGCCCTCCAGAAGAGGCCCTGAAAGGCTTAGAGCCCTTGTCAGTTGACCCTGAGGGATGAAAAAACTTCTTATGAGCCGAGAAGGAAGGCCCAAGTCTACAACGAGGTTCCTTGCCCTTAGTAGCCTGCGGAAGAAAAGTACTCCAGAAAAGTGATTTCCTTGAAAACCAAGATCAAATCAAGGCCTTTTTTGAAGTCTGATCCGCAGACCAGCACTTGAACCAAAAAAAAAAAAAAACAACACCATAAGGAGCGCTGCCAAAACAGAGAGGCGAGCCATAAGGGGAGCCGCATCCAAAGAGGCATCACAGATAACTGCAGCCTCTGGACCAGCTGGTCCACCAGCTCGGCAAATACAGGGGAGAGCTGTTCCTCTTCCAGGTCACGGTGCAGGAGCTTAGCCCACTCAGTTAGAGTTTGCGACACTGGGGCAATGCCGAACCATCCAGAGTGTACATAGTGCGGGCCACAGCCTCCGCCTTCCGGTCAGCCGGATCCTTAAAGCCCGGGTACAACCGGAATCATGGTTGCCTTGTTTAATCTGAAAACCGGAGGGTCCACTTCTTAAGAAGGGACTCCTCATAGGGGTTATGCCTACTAAAGCGCTTAGGGACCCCACGGGGACGCTTTGGTAGTCCCCACTCTTTAGCGTAAATTTTGTCAAAATAGGCAGGGAAAGGAAAAAAATGGATTTTTGTAAAATCTTACCGTAAAATCCTTTTCTCTTAGCTCATTGACAGACGTAGTCCTCGGTGATACAGCACCTTCGGGTTATGTTGCCTCCACAGGAGCAGGACTAGACAGGAAATTAAAAAGCTCTGGCCACACCCTAGGGGCAGTCCCAGAGGGTATATCCTCTCTCTCTCTGCCTCAGCAAATCAGTTATGTGAAAAAGCAGTCTTTAGAGATTTTAACCCAACCCAACTCAAAAAACAGAGGGGCGGGGACTACGTCTGTCAATGAGCTAAGAGAAAAGGATTTTACGGTAAGATTTTACAAAAATCCATTTTTCTCTAGCGCTCATTGACAGACGTAGTCCTCGGTGATACAGCACCTTCGGGACGTCCCAGAGCAGTATCACAAATGAGGGGTGGGAAAATGAAAATCAAATCCCAATCTAGAAGGCCCAACCGGTGCCAACTAGAAGTTTACAATGCTCATCCTTAATGATGAGACTCAACAAAAAAGAGAAAAAAATTTTTTTTTTTTTTTTCAAACAGAAAAAACCCTCGAGGTAGACCACCGGTCTCCTCAAATTGCGGCCTGCAAAACCTTGCGGCCAAATGAGGCATCCGCCGATGCCGTCACATCAATTTTATAGAATTTTGTAAAGGTATGTACCGACGACCAGGTGGCCGCCTTACATACCTGGACCACTGACGCCTGATGGCGAAAGGCCCAGGAAGTACTGAGCGCTCGAGTGGAGTGCGCCCTAACAGGGAACGGAGGACTCTGACCCTTGATAGAATAAGCCTGTACCACCGTTTGTCTAATCCATTTGGCAATGGTCGCGGCAGATGCAGGCAAACCCTTTCTGGGGCCATCCGTGATCACAAAAAGTGAATCCGTCTTACGGAATGATTCCGTAGCTTTCAGGTATACCCTGATTGCCCGAACCACATCTAAGGAATGCAACGCATGTTCCCGATGATGCTTGGGCTGAGGACACAAGGAAGGTAGTACAATATCTTCATTCAGATGAAAATCTGAAACCACCTTAGGAAGAAAAGATGGCTTAGGATGAAGTACTACCTTATCCCTATGAATCACTAGGTATGGGGACTGGCATGATAATGCAGCCAGTTCTGACACCCTGCGAGCAGAAGTAATAGCCACCAAGAAGGCCACCTTCTGGGATAAAGTAAGCAAGGGAATTTCCCTGATGTTTTCAAAGGGAGGTTTCTGTAGAACCGACAAAACCAAAATTAAGATCCCAGGGCGGTAAGGGCGCGCGGACTGGTGGAGCCAGGTGCCGCACCCCCTGGATGAAATTCCGCACCAAGGACTTGGTAGCTAAAGGCTTCTGAAAGAAGATTGCTAATGCTGAAACTTGACCCTTGATGGTGCTCAAGGCTAGCTTCTGCTCAACCCCTTGTTGCAAAAAGGCCAATATTCGAGTCACCGAATAGGTACGTGGAGGAAATCCTAAAGATTCGCACCACGCAATATAAGTCTTCCATGTGTGATAATAGACCTTGCTGGAAGTCGCTTTCCTTGCTTTAATAAGGGTAGGAATGACTGAAGTAGACAAACCTCTGTCCTTCAGTACTTGGGTCTCAATGGCCAGGCCATTAAAACCAGCGACTGTAAAGCATGATGGTAAATTGGTCCTTGAGACCACAGACACTCCCTGAGACGAAGTTCCCACGGAACGTCTGCGACTAGCATGTCCAAGTCGGCCAGGCCGGCTTGAGGAGGCCAGCCTAGAATTTCTAGGACCACTGGCGCTGATAGAATCTGAACCAGGCGTCCCTAGAGGTATCTGGCCCCGACCATCCGAGAAAGTCTGGTCGTTTTCTGTTCCCACACATTTATCAGATACCTGATTGTTATCAGGAAGGGTGATCTTTTCTGGTTGAACCTCAGGGACCGAAGTCACCCGACTAGAGGCTACTTGGCCTATCTGGTCAACCAGATCCGATTCCTGTGAGGTATAGGGACTAATCTTAGGAAAAGGTAAAGGAAAAGATCTATTCAGGGAACGGTAACTACCGCTTCCTGTAGTACTTAAATGTTGGAAGGGAAGAATCGCACCGGTAGTAGTGGTTGATGCTCGATCTAATGTCCTGAATACCGGTGAAAACGTCCCCCCACCCTGAAACCGGGTGGGGGCGCACCTTCAGGCTGTGTACTCCTTTGCTTCGGGTTTGGCTGGGTTGGTCCTCTGCTTGTCCGACCAGCCCTTCTTGAACCCTCCTGGAGGAGTCTTGCCTTTCCCGCTTGTACCAGCCGGGCGCCCTTTATGGGCGGTAAAGAAAGGTCCTCGCTTGTTGCGAGGTCCCTTAGCTTTAGCAGCCTGTGGCAAAAAAGTGCTCTTGCCCCCAGTGGCATCCTTAATGATTTCATCTAGGTTGGCCCCAAATAGACGATTCCCCTGAAAAGGGAGATTTGTCAAGGTCTTTTTGGAACCTAGGTCAGCTGACCAGCATTTTAACCACAGCACACGTCTGAGGATGACCGCTGACATAGATGCATGCCCTAATAAGGGAGTAGTGTCCAAGGCTGCGTCACAGATAAACTGTAGCCCTTGTATAATCTGTTCCATCAAATCAGATGTCTCCTGGGGAATATCTTTTCCCCTAAGGTCTTGGCGTACCATTCTCGCCCATTCCGTAAGTGTCTGGGAAACTAGACCAATAACAATTACTGGTCTAAATGCTGACCCTATCAGAGAGAAGATGGTGCGGGACTCTGCTTCCATCTTTCGATCCACCGGATCCTTAAAGGACGAAGTGTCCTCCACTGGGATAACCGTGGCTTTATTCAGCCTGGAAATAGGTGGATCCACCACTGGTGGTACCGTCCATTTCTTAATGATGGATTCCTCAAACGGATAGCGTCTAGCAATACGCTTGGAAATAGTAAAGGTACGTTTAGAATGCTCCCATTCTCCTTTAATCTGATTACCGAAACACTTGGGTACAGGAAAAACCTTCACCGTTTTGATGGGCTTATTAGTACCAAAAGGAATCTCTGTTTCAGTTGCCTCTGCCGGTAAAGCCTCAAGTTTTAAGGTTTCCTGCACTGCCACAACTAGTGCGTCCACCAATGCTTCTTCCTGAATTATAGCGGGAGAAGAAACGTCCTCCTCACTGTCTGAGGGGGCTTTACCTGAGACAACAGCCCTTGCAGAGGAACCTGCAACTGCAGTGACCATCTCTGAATCTGAGTCAGAGGTGTCAGATAGTATAGGGGTAGGCGGGGGTCGCTTCCTTGACCCCCGTCCCTGACAGGCCGCCTCCACCCGAGCCACCATAGACTCCAAAATTGCTGTAAATGACTCTACACTCTGTGCACCGGCGGGTCCCGTGGCCCCCTCGAGGGAAACAGGTGGGGGAATATGTGTGGCAGGGTCCATGATAATTCCAGTCACTTCCTGGATAATATAATTCAAAAATAAAAAACTTTTTTTTTTTTTTTTTTTCAGACCCCCAGCGCCACAAAAAGCCCCTTAGTGTTACCTGCTAGGGATCCCTATCGATGGAGAGAGAGAGAGATAGACCCCCAGGCTCACCACTTGATGCTCAGAGTTTAACTGCAACAGGTTACAGCGCTGTCTTGACAAACAGGAAGTCTTTTGGCTGGCTGCCCAGGAAGAAAGGAGGCGGCTCCGCCCCTCTGCACGCCTTCCGGCGCCTCCCCTAGCTCCACGAGGTGTTTGGATCACCTCAAACATGGCCGCCCCCATGCTGGAGACACGAGGCTACGCCAAAATGGCGGCTCGTGCGATCCAGCAAAAAAAATGGCGGCGGCCTGTACTGAATAGCGGTGTGCTACAGGGCACACAACACTCTCTCTGCATGGGGATTTGGCGTGGTTGGCGGTACCGGCCCTGGCGGACCGCATGGCCATTCGGGAGGCCTGCTAATAGCTGGAGATCTGATTAGGAAGGCAGTCTACATGTCCGTGGCTTCTGACTGGTAGGTAGCTTATTTTTATCACCGTAAGATTCCCAGAATGCCACTGATTACAATCTTTTTAACATGTATACAATTAGATTGTTAGCTCCCAAACCAAGCCTCCTGGCTTTTTGCACATAAAATCACACTCAAAGTAGGAGGATCTGTGTCATTTATAGGATAGAGAGGGACTCTATCTTATCATACAGAGAGGGGCCCGCGTTCACCACAAGACCCGTCAGGGGAAAAGGGGGAACATACTACTCACCATACCGGAACCAGGCGGGCACCAACTCCTGACAGTACCCCTCTCCACCGGGGCGGGAGGGCTGTCGACCGATATGGACGCCGTGACTCATGGTCTTTGGCGTTTCAGCGAGACGTTTAACTCGCGGGGTCAGTCCTTTAATGGGACTTTGTCGCGGCCGACCCAGCGCGGAGCTATGGCCTGCACGCGCTCGTAGGCTGAACTGGGGTGACCACCGGATCTCAACATCCAGCCCGTCGCCCAGTTCAGCTTTCTTGCTTGAAGATCTCACAGGAACACTGGAGAAAAAAGCTGTCTAAAAAAATCTTTTAAGAAAAAAATCTTGCCAGGACCTAAGATCCCAGCAAGGTATCTAGGTCCTTACTCCTAACTAGACAGAAAATAACTGATTTGCTGAGGCAGAGAGAGAGAGGATATACCCTCTGGGACTGCCCCTAGGGTGTGGCCAGAGCTTTTTAATTTCCTGTCTAGTCCTGCTCCTGTGGAGGCAACATAACCCGAAGGTGCTGTATCACCGAGGACTACGTCTGTCAATGAGCGCTAGAGAAACTGAATTTTTTGTAAAATCTTACCTGTAAAATTCCTTTCTTTGAGTCCTCCGACAGTCGCCGCCCCTTCATATTCGTCACAATAGGGCTATTGACCTTTGCTCCGTAGGAGTGGCTAGACAACAGAATATGTTAATATCAAAGCTTTTAGCATACCCCACCCCCAGGGGGTGGTCCCCTCAGTCAATACCCTCCTGCTTCCTGCATTCCTACCTCAGTTTCAGTAGCATAGCAGTAGAGTACATAAACAAAACCCCAAAAGAGGGGCGGTGGCGGCGACTGTCAGAGGACTCAGAGAAAGGAATTTTACAGGTAAGATTTTACAAAAAATTCAGTTTTCTCTTACGTCCTCCGACAGTCGCCACCCCTTCATATTCGTCACAATAGGGACGTCCCAAAGCAGTGTAGACATGAGGGGTGGGAAAAAAAGCAGCCGCGCCTAAGGCAACGCAATACCCACATCAGAGAAAAGAACCTTACCAAAGGAAGGAAACCAACTGGGCAACATGAAAAAAACTTGCTCAACAGGAGCAACAACCCAGGAAAGAACAAGTAACCTAGGGGTAGAAATACCCCAACAGCCAAGGACCCAAACAAAGGACCCTAAGGCACTGCCGCACTAAGAACTTTACGGCCAAATGAAGCATCTGCCGATGCCTGAACATCCACCTTGTAGAATTTTGAGAAGGTGTGAACGGACGACCAAGTCGCCGCCTTACACACCTGGGGCACAGAAGCCCGATGATGACAGGCCCAAGACGTACTCAGATCTTGTAGAGTGCGCCTTCACAGGCATGGGAGGAACTTTCCCCCTCAAAGCATAGGCCTGTTCAATGACCTGCCTGATCCGGACCGGCGATGGAAGAGGCCGACGCCGCCATGCCCTTCCGAGGCCCCTCCGGAAGGACAAAGAGAGAATCCGTGTTGCGAAAGGATTCAGACGATGACAGGTAAACCCTGATCGCCCGAACAACATCCAAGGAATGCAAAGCCACTTCCTTTGGATGTTTAGGCTTTGCGCAAAGCGAAGGCAAGACAATGTCCTCATTGAGGTGAAATTCCGAAATCCTTTTCGGAAGGAAAGACGGGTTAGGACGCAAGACCACCTTATCCAAGTGAACCACTAAATACGGAGATCTGCAGGACAAGGCAGCCAGCTCCGACACCCTGCGAGCCGAGGTGATTGCCACCAAAAAGGCGACCTTCTTGGACAACATAGACAACGAGATCTCCCTGATTTTTTCAAAGGGAGCATGTTGCAACACGGACAGAACAAGATTCAAGTCCCATGGAGGCAAAGACTCCCTCCTAGGAGGGACCAGATGCCGCACCCCTTGAACAAAAGTGCCAACTAAAGAATTAGACGCCACAGGGCGCTGAAAGAGAACGGCCAGAGCAGAAATCTGACCCTTAATCGTGGCCAACGCCAAACGCTGGTCCACGTCCGTTTGAAGAAAAGCCAACACCCTTGATACCGAGTATGAACGAGGGGAATACCCCCTGGACTCACACCAGGCAAAATAGGCCTTCCAAGTACGGTAGTAAACCTTCCCCGAAGAGGACTTTCTAGCCTTAATCAAAGTGTGAATGACCTCAGGGGAGAGACCCCTATCCTTCAGGATCTGGGTTTCAACAGCCAGGCCGTCAAAGCCAGCGACTGTAAAGCAGGATGAAATATCGGCCCTTGAGACAGGAGATCGTCTCGAAGAGGCAGACGCCATGGAGCGTCGACCGCCAGATTCACGAGGTCTGCGTACCAAGACCGGCGAGGCCAGTCTGGTGCCACCAGAATCACCGTTTTCGGTTCCGAGGCCAACCTGCGAAAGAACCTGGACAGCAGCTGAATCGGTGGAAAGGCATACATCAGACGATACTGATGCCAGGGCGCCACCAACACGTCTGAGGCGTCTGCCCGAGGATCGCGTGTTCTTGCCACGAACCTTTCCACCTTGTTGTTCAGACAAGACGCGAACAGGTCCACATCTGGGGACCCCCACTTCTCGCACAACATCAGAAAGACATCCGGGTGAAGGGACCATTCTCCCTGGTCCAGGGTCTGGCGGCTCAGATAATCCGCCTGCCAGTTTTCCACCCCCGGAATGTGAACAGCAGATATCGCCGGGACGTGCGTCTCGGCCCAAGACAGAATGTCGGCCACTTCCCGAGCCGCTCGGGCACTCCTGGTGCCCCCTTGGTGGTTGATGTAGGCCACCGCTGTGGCATTGTCCGTCTGCACCCGAACCGGACGGCCCTGCAGCCTGTCCGACCAACGCCGAAGACAGAGATTTATTGCTCGCAATTCCAGAATGTTGATCGGAAGGGAGGACTCCTCCTCCGACCAAGTTCCCTGGGCAGACAGAACGCCCAGATCATCCCAGCCCGACAGGCTGGCATCCGTGGTGATCACCGTCCACGACAAAGGACGAAAGGACTTGCCCCCCGACACCGCCGGGGACTGGAGCCACCACAGAAGGTCCCTTCTGGTGCGATGACTCAACGAAATCTGGAGATCCAGAGATTGCGGTTGTCCGTCCCACCTGGCCAGAATCTCCCTTTGGAGACCCCGCGTGTGAAACTGGGCAAAAGGTATCGCCTCGAAAGCTGAGACCATCAGTCCCAGACACCTCATGCCCGTCCGGAGGGACGAGCACTGAACATCCCTGAGGGACCCGACTTCTTCTCGAAGCTTCCGGAGCTTGTCTTCCGGCAGGAAGACCTTCGCCTGAACAGAGTCCAGGATCATTCCCAGGTAAGGAAGACGAACCGACGGACACAGCGTCGACTTTGGAAAATTTATCGTCCAACCGAACTCTTGCAGAGTCTGCATCGTGACGGACAGGTCGTTCACCAGGCCCTGACTGGTCGCAGACCGAACCAGAATGTCGTCCAGATACCCCAGGATCGAGATGCCCTGGGCTCTCAACAAAGCCAGAACCGGCGCAAGCACCTTGGTGAAAACCCGCGGAGCCGAGGCGAGACCAAAGGGCAATGCCACGAATTGGTAGTGATCCTCCGCAATGGCGAATCGAAGGTACTGCTGGTGACCCTCGAAAATGGGGATGTGAAGGTACGCATCCTTCAAGTCGATGGAGGCCATGAATTCCCCCGGAACCAGGGCAGCCACCACCGAGCACAGGGATTCCATGCGGAACTTGCGAACCCGCACAAAGCGGTTCAGAGCTTTCAAGTCCAGAATCGGATGTACCTTGCCCTCCTTTCAGGGCACAGTGAACAGATTTGAATAGAATCCCCGAAATCTGTCCCGATGAGGCACCGGAATCACCACTCCGAGCCCGCAGGTCCCGCACCGCCAGGTGCAGATCCCGCAAGCGCTCCGGAGACAGCTGAAGATTTGAGGGAAAAAATCTGCCCGCTGGCCGAGAGAGAAACTCGATCTTGTATCTAGATCGAACGATTTCCTGAACCCACCTGTCCCGAACGCGGGCCAGCCAGGGTTGAAGAAAACCGAGCAAACATCCCCCCACCCCAGAACTGGGTGAGGGCGCCCCTTCAGGCCGCATTGTTATGGGCAGCGGACCCGGACTGGCCGGACTTCTGCTTACCTGCCCACGGCTTTTTCTGGGAGCCTTGTCCCTTGAAGGGCTTACCCTTATAGTGCGACCGAAAGGCACGAAAGGACCCCTGAGATGGTCTAAACGAAGCATTCTTCTTACCGCGAACAAACTTAGACTTGTGAGTCTGGGGCAAAAGAGTACTCTTACCCCCAGAAACACCCTTGATCAGAGTATCCAAGGATTCGCCAAAAAGGCGAGAACCCGCGTAAGGCAAATTAGCCAAAGTCTTGCGAGAAGATTGGTCAACAGACCAACATTTCAGCCAGATCAGGTGACGGTTCAACACCGCCACACTCTGCAGACGCGCAGCCAAAGGGACCATATCTAGGTCCGCATCACACAAATACATGACACCCTGATGAATCTGATCCACCATAGCCAATGTCGACGGCGAAGCAGAGTAAGCCACCAGAGTGCGCCTGAGCACCTGCGTCCAATCGGCAATAGCCTGGGCTGCCATAATGGAAGCAAAAATAGGCTTTAGCATAGAGCCCGCAACCGTATAAGAGTGACGGGCCAGAGACTCCAATCTCCTGTCCGTAGGGTCCTGGAACACCGGGGTATCCTCAGCAGGAATCGCAGTGGATTTATTCAAAATCGCCACCGCGTGATCCACCTGAGGCGGCACACACCAACGCTCATCAGTAGCTGGTGTAAAAGGATAACGCAGCTTGAACCTACTCGGCACAGCAAAAGGCTTCTTTATGTTGCGCCATTGCTCCTCAACAGCGCGCTGAAATTCCGTAGAGCAAGGAAAAACCTGCGACGTTTTGCGTTTTCTCTGCGTCCCATAAGAGGACATCAAAGCAGGAGGACATGGTTCATCCTCCAAATGCAGCGTTTGTTTGATAGAAGCAACCAACTCATCCATGAGTGCAAGCTCTTCAGACGAGCCAGGGGGAGAATCATCAACCCCTTTCACCTCAGCCTCGCCTTCAGACCCCGCAAGGTCTAGAGAAGAACGAGACCCCGAGAAGGGCACTCCAGCCATAGCATCCCCATCGCCCTCTGAATCAGAGGAAATGGACACCCTGGGCCTTTTTGTGGATCGATCAGCCACCAGCTGAGGAAACTTGCTTTCCTGAGAATCCATGCCCCAGTAACTTAGGAAAAAAAGGAGTACTGCCCCTTTAAGGTCGCGGCGATCGCAGCCCACCGCACTCACAAAACACACTGACCCACCGGGCTAGGAATACAAAGGCAAGGAATACAGGAATGGAAGGTAAAACCTGGAGAGGTCACACAGGCTGCTGCTTCATCGATCGCTGTCCTCAGAGCAAAAGGAAGTGATGCGAGACTGACTGCCCTCATAAAGCCTATGTAAGGCTACACAAACATGGCCGCCGGCCGAGGCTGTAGAGGCAGAAACACTGACATGTGGCCCGCGCGATCGCCGCCAAAATGGCGGCGTTTGGCACCAAAACGGCGCTCTCACCACACAGGATCGGCCACCACAAAACTGTCACAAAAAAATGGCGAACCGCAGCAGCGGTCGCCGCACAGTATGCCCACAACATGTCTCACAATCATGTCCTTCACAGCACACAGCATGTCACACAGCCTGTTACACAGAGCAGAGCAGGAGAGCCCCCCCCCCCCTTGCAGCCCACAGAGAGCAGCTATACTGACAGGGAGCTCAACATTATGCACAGACATGCAGGGTCCCACAGTCCCAGACTGACACCCAAGACAGACAGGTCCCCACACAGAAATACACTTACCATCCGGATGGCGTGGGGAGCCTGCACAAGCGATCAAACCGCTGCACTAAGGACAGGGAGAGTCGCAGCCAGGACGCAGTGGAATTGCGGTGCGAAACCGCATGGCGTCCAGTGAGGTAGCCACCTCACCGCAGCATCCCCGCAGCGGACAGGGATGGGTCGTTCATATTTGCCAGGGAAACCTAGCTGAACGCTCGATGGCAGGCTGGGAAGCCACTGGCCCTGAACCCCGGATAACCAGGGAGGCCAGCCCGAGACCCAGCACCGCACGATCATCTTCATCAGAAGACCTAACTAGAGCTGAAAATAAACAGCCAAGTAAAGAAAGAGAAAAAAACTCCAAATAAAATCAAAAAGAGAAAAGAAGCTGAGACTGAAAAGCCCCAGCACAGGAAACGTCTAACCTACTCCTGAGCTAGACAAATGAAACTGAGGTAGGAATGCAGGAAGCAGGAGGGTATTGACTGAGGGGACCACCCCCTGGGGGTGGGGTATGCTAAAAGCTTTGATATTAACATATTCTGTTGTCTAGCCACTCCTACGGAGCAAAGGTCAATAACCCTATTGTGACGAATATGAAGGGGCGGCGACTGTCGGAGGACGTAAGAGAAACACCTTTGCCGCTTTGGATGGCTTGAGTGCCAAAGGGCACCTGCGCCTTCCGTCGCAGCTTCAGCTGCGTACTCTATCTTCAGGGTCTCGCGCACAGACACAATCAGTTCATTCACCAGCGCCTTTATGTGCGCGGTCACAAACTTGGAGGAATCATCCTCACTATCAGAGGATTCCAGGAGCATGATTGCAGACCCAGCAGGGTGACCCACGTCCGCGGCGGCCAAATCAGATTCAGGATCTGTAGAAAGATTAGGCAGGGGAAGGTGGAAGCACTTTTTGCAAGCCCGTCTATCAAAAGCCACCTCCAGCCGGGACACAAGGGACTCCAGGATTGCTGTCAGTGCATGGATGAATGGTTGGGACCAGAGGACCCCATAGCCTCAGAGAGGGGATCAGGTGGGGAAATGTGCACCAAATACTCCATGAGTCACCAGGGGGACCCCACAAAAAGTGTAAAACGCTGCTAAGGGACAACCCCCACCGCGCTAGCAGCACCACCCAGTTGCCAGGCCCAAAGCACCAAGCGATCCTCAGCAGAGAGGGAGAGGACACCGCCAGACTCACCACCCACAGAAACAGGCACCTGCAGGCACCAGGAGAACCTGCACTACATGTGCGGCGATCAGGAAGTAAAATGATTCAGGAGTCAGCGTCAGGGCATGATGAGGGGCTCCCACTGAGGAAATCGCCACCCACAGGGCTCCACTGTCATGGCCCCCGCTATTTCCAATAGCAAACCACAAGAAAATGGCTGCCAGACTACACAAACATGGCTGCCGTGTATAGAAACACACAGGCTACAACAAAATGGCGGCACCACGAGGCATATGGACCCAGGAGGGAGATCAGGTCTTAAGGACAGATCCAGGCAGGGGGCCCTGGCAGGAGCCCCCACCAGGTACAACCCCCCCCTCCGAACAATCGATTATCCAGTCACCGGCGGTGCATCCCCCCGCCCCCATCTCCAGTTAGCGCCCTGCCCCCATTTGAGGAAAGTGGCCAGACAACCCAAATAGCCCCAGCGTGGAGGGGGGGGCAGGATGGGGGACTTGGTAAGAAGGGGGTGCCTGCAGGAAGGAGGGGAACTCGGGGGTCCGACCATCCACCCCAAAAAATGAGGGGCTCATGTCCACTCCAAAACCCTCCAGGGGGAAGGGGGGGGGGGACAGCTACTCAACGCTCCAGACAGAACCCCTCTCCATCAAAACGGGGGGGGGGGGGGCTTTCGGACAGGAGGAACGCTGCGACTCAGGTTGAGATGTGGTCGTATGCGACCTTGCGAGGCGTTTATCTCGCAGGCCAGCACACGTCTAGTGGGGCTATGTTGCAGCCGACCTAGCGCAGGGCTGAGGTCCGTGCGCACTGGCCAGATCTAGATTATCCAGCCCATCACCCAGTCTGGCAGTTGATTGTAGATTTCACAGGAAAAAATCCAGGAGAAAAATAATTTCTATCTAAAATTTTTTTGCCAGGATCAAAGATCCCAGCAAGTAAATAGGTCCTTAATCCTGACTAGGCAGAAAAAAAACTAAGTGGCACAAGTGACAAGCCACCATTCATATCCAGGAAAGCTTTAGTACAAGATTGAAAATTTAGGCAAGCCCCCTTATGTAGCTAAATGGGAGGGTGACCTAGGTAAGATCCTGGACCAGGCAGCGTGGAACATTTGGCTTGAATCCTTCAAATGCTCCTTGTAAATCTTAGACCAAGAAAATGCATTTAAGTTGCTTTCACATCGGTACATGACTTCCGATCGTCTATCCTGGTTTGGCTCTAACACGCCCCTGACGTATTTCCATGGTGGTTATGAATGGGGTACCCTACTTCATATTTGGTGAACTTGCCCCAAGGCAATCTGTTTTTAGTAGCAGGTGTACGCTATGATTAGATCGGTCCTCAATATCTCCCTGGCCCGGTATCCATGGGAAGCCCTATTACATAAACCCATTTCAGCTCTTTCCAGGAACAAGTGGGCATTGGTGGGCTTTGCTTTCCTGACTGCTCCTCAGACATTGGCTAAAATCTTGAACCAAAAATTCTTCCCTTTTGGGTAGGTTAAAGTGGTTGTAAACCTCAGAAATGAAACATGTACAAAACATATCCCTCTATAGTGTGTACTTGTCTCAATTATAAGCAATTAGGTGTCATTTCTGTCTGCTGCTTCAGTCTTCTGCTATCAGCTTGTATCACTTCTGACAAGTTTTCCTGACACCAAGAAGGTGACAGGGGAGGGAGCTCCAGCTGATTGACAGCCTCAGCCTTGTGCCCGTGTGCTGTGTGAATCGGAATGTGTCCCTTCCCTCCAATCAGCTCTCAGACCCTCCTCACTGAGTTCTGCAGACTGTAACTTCAGCTCTGTCCCTTTTTTCTGAATCTCAGATAAGCTTATAAATTCAGCACTTTGAATGGATGTAGAGAAGAGGAGACTGCAGAAAGACAGGTGCAATTTATGTAGGAAGATTTTTTTTCATCTGTGTATCACCTGAGGACAATCCCTTTCACTAAGTATATGTAAGGGTTTACAACCACTTTAAGCAACGACTTCTGAGGGCCATGGTACACGAGAAGCTCATCTCAATACTTAATGGCACCAATGCCAGGTTTTTGAGAGTCTGCAACAATGCTGGCCTGAATCTAGATCCTGCCTTACTCTCAGTCTGACTGGATCCCCTGTGCCCCTTACCTCACACCTTCCCTTACTTTTTGCTTCTACCCTTTCCTTCCTCTCCTTCAGCTTCTTTTTCTTTCTCCTTCTTTATCCTACTCTTTTACCTTGCCCTTTGTCCACACCGATACATTTGCTTTCAAGGATGAGGATCAAGCCCGGGCTGGCAGGGGTCTCTACCTCGTTTATTGATATCGCGTACATTTACTAAGTAACCTATTTTTTACTGCTCATTGGTCAGTGGATCTTTGCAGTTTTATATTGTTGTCTTTTGCGCAATGGTTTGTCAGTGCCCTCTTTGCTTTTGTTACACTGTATTGTATATGTACCATAGTCCTGTGTATGGAAAACTTCTAAAAATTTTAAATAAATCCTTAGTTAAAAAAAAAAAAAAAAAAATTCAAAATAAAACTATAGGAAAAAAACTTGAGCAAAGGAGGGTTATAACTAGTGATCGACCGATTATCGGCAACACCGATATATCGGGGGCGGATATGCACTTTCCCCAATATATCGGAATCGGCCTTTTGATTTACCGATATTTTGGGAAAGTGCTTGTACCAGGTTGATGCCTGCAGCTAGAGGCATCATCCCAATAACGGTGTCCATAGCCGATGATCGGCTGTCTTGTAATGACAACCGATGCGGCTGAGAAGCCGCTCGGCTGTCATTTCAAGGAGCGGGAGGGGGCGTCCCCCCTCCCGCCGCCTTCTGCGGCTCGCCCGGGTCTCCTGTCCCACCGGGAGACCCGGGAATCCTACCTTCACCCCCGCCGTCTGACCGGGTCTCCATTTCTTTGAATTCGGTGCCGCCAAGTACCCGGAAGTGATGTCAAAATGTTTCAATGTCCGAAAATATCGGCCAATACTGATATCCAATGACCATAATATCGGTATCGGCGGTAAAAAAAACCATATCGGTTGATCAATAGTTATAACCCTTGTCAGATGTTTTTCTACCATCTGTGTTAGAGGAAATCCCTGCGGATTAAGGGAATTCTTTAGGGATCCCCAGATCACTAGAGTTAGTGTCCCCATTGGAAGATTTCCCATCTATTACTTTTCTGGGGACAACACAAAATTTGGGATTTTTTTTTTTTTTTTACTTTCAAGGGGGAGACATGAGTCGAAACATTTAAATACATCAAAGGAGTGAATAAGGTTCAGGAGGGCAGTTTTTTCAACATGAAACCAAAATCAAGAACACAGGGACATGAAATCAAACTCACTGGAGTAAAGTTCAAAACTAATCTTTAGAAAGTATTATTTTGCTAAAAGGGTAGTTGATGCTTGGAATAAACTTCCAGCAGAGGTAATGAGACAGTCAACAGTAAATGGCTTCAAACCTAGATCTATACTCAGACAATAAAGTTAACAAAAAATAAAATGGGCAGACTTGGACTACTCGGTTTTATTCTGCTGTCACTTTTCTATGTTCCTATAACAATGAACAGGACTAATCGAGAGGGCGAATTTCCCTAACTGGGACACAGACAGCAATAAACACTGACAAGTGCTCTAATCCCCCTCCACTCTATTCAAAACCAAAAAAAAATAAAAAATGTGTTGCCTTTAGTTTAACTTTAAGCAGGCATCAAATTGGACACTTTGTGTACTATCACCACTGGAAACCTCCCCCTCCCATTTATTGAACCCTGGTGAGTATGTCTCTCTGTGGACATCAAGCTACAACCATGCTATGGCAATAATAGGGAACTCCAGGTAAGGTAAAATTTAGGAATTATCATGCAATGTTAGAAACAATTTAACTATGCCTGCTTTTTGCAAATTATGTTTCTGGGCCTGAAGTGGGGCATCAGACTTGTCTGTGGGTTCTGGACACGGACACACTGCTAAATGGAATGTGATGTCACACACCGCATTAGCTGTGGCATGTTAAGGGTCACCACAGCAAAAGATATATTAAAGCGGTTGTATACCCCGCCATTAAACTTCTACCTACAGGTAAGCCTATGATAAGGCCTACCTGTAGGTAAAAGGAATATCTCCTAAACTGAGATATTCGCCCTGCATGCAGCCGCTGACACCTTTCCTTGGCAGAAAGTAAACTCCTGCGCGCATGTGCAGAAGTGACGTCATCGCGGCTCCGGCCACTCACAGCACTGGAGCCGCTGAACCCGGAAGAGACGCCGAGGGAACATGACAGCTCCCTCAGCTGTGTCCAGGCGACTGCGTTGGGGTTTCGTTTTAAGGCAAGTATTTCATAATGAGCTAGTATGCGATGCATACTAGCTCATTATGCCTTTCTCCTGCAGGGTTTGTTTATGAGGATACAACCGCTTTAAGGGATAACCACTCCCCATCTGCTGTCCAGGAAGTCTGCATTTCCCTCCCATTATATTGGAGGGGTTCAATTGTATGGCTCATTGGTGATCTTTCAGACCCATATTGATTGGTTGAAAACATTGATTGACAAGGTGACACTCTGCAAATGGTATATCCTCAGCAGATGTTACAACTGTGGCACCTTATTACAATATCTTATATACCCTTTTGGAATGGGCCTGTTTTGATAGATTGGGACAATTACATGGCAATTCAGCTGTGCTGAACAATTACACTTCCAGAAAGTATAAAGGTCCGGAGTCTACTAATATAGCCACCATACTGTTTCGGCACATACTTTCTACAAGTTCCTGATGAAGCAGATTGGAAGATTGGAAATCTTGCCAGTATCCTCGAAAGTCAGAAGAAGCCACTGAATCCACAATGTTAGTTTTGAGCAGACTTACAAAATAAAATTGCACAAGTCAAGTTAGTAATACTTGCAAACACAAAGGAACATTAAAAACATTTTTTTTTAAATATCTAGACAGTTTTAAGCCTTGATTTTTTTTTGGACTCTATTAAACTATATACGAGTTAGATGTACCCAACCACACATACATACCTTTGTATTTCCTAGAAATTCCTTGTATTCCTTTAATAATTTCTGATTTTTAAACAGATCTGAAAGAAGGAAAAAGGACAAAGAATAAAGTAAAACTTTTATTTTCCTAGTAAATAATGCAGTAGACTCATGAAGAAAAGGACCCATAAAAGAGCCATTAAAGAAAGACACATCTCTCAGCGCATGAAAAAATAATGTACAATTAATCAATTTGCTGCATGACAGATGAAAAGTATATGAATGGATTTCTGCTCTTAAAAACAATGGCTGACATTTACAAAAATTGCTGCACAGAATTTTTTGTAACTGCCAGCAATTAGCTTTTTACACTTTGAATGAAGCTGCTGCACAATAGATTTAATTAAAAGACATGTAAAAACATGTACAAAAAACAGGCTTGGTTAATACAAAATGTTCCAGGAAAAAGCGACATCTTGTTAAATACAGGCCTAGAAAATTTCCAGTCACAAAAAAGATTGTAAGGCAATCAAACATTTCATGCAGCACCAGTTTCAAAAAAGTTAAATAGTAGGGATGCACCGATACCAAGCAATTGCACAAGTATCGGTACTCGTGCAAATGCACCGATACTAAAAACTGATACCTTCAGGCTTGTTTCTTCAATTTGTCAGCAGGATGCCCCCGCTGACAGATGAAATGTAAACAAAAGAATGCCGGCAATTATCGGTTGTTAAGGAGTGGGGTCACTGCCTCCTTGACAACCGAGGACCCATTAAGCTGTCATTGGGGTTTCCCTTTATATTGGGTTCATGAAGTTTGCCAGTACCGTATGTTGAGTGGGAGGTTGTGATAGATCAGCTCTCCTCCTCTCTGCTGACAGCCAAGAGAAAGCAGTGCCGATCCCCGGGCCTTCGCAGCCACCTACCTCTGGCCACCTGGGACATGAGCAGTCCCGGCAGTGGTAATGGTGCTCAGGGGGAGAAGAAGAGGAGGAGCAGGCAGACACATTGTACACGGTGATGTTCTCACTCCTGATGTGGGACTTACAGGTGGGGCTCTGTAGATAACCATGATTAGTGCTTGGCTCAGTGGCAGGAGGCATGAATTACAAAAAGAAGAACAACTGTAGTGCTTGAAGAAGATAAAGACGGAGCGTTAGGTCAGTGGGGATGACAGCAGGATCATCCTAGCTGTGGGTCCGGCAGTAATGTGTTTCTGCTATGTACTATAATAATAATAATAAAAAAAAAAAAATACCTATTGTACTAAAAGGAAAGACTAAACACAGAGCACCTATCAGCCATTCTGCGTAGAAAAAGAGTACTATTGGCCAGCTTGTTCAGAATTATGAAACAGATTTTCAAAAAAAAGGTACCCAGACTACAACATACAAATTTACAAAAAAAAAAAAAACATCAATTAAAAACATTTTACGCTGGAAATTATAATATCATTGGTAAGACTTTGTACTTGTATCCCCATTAAACATTTATTAGCCAACATGGAAGTAAAATGCACACATATACAGCCGGTAAAATAAATATTGAACACGTCATAATTTTTCTAGGTAAATTTATTTCTGAAAGTGCCATCGACATGACAGTATTTCACAGGCTTGTCTAAATTTTCTGCAGCAAACTTTAAATGAGCTTCAAAATGCTTTTTCTTCAGCAATGGAGTCGTGTGGTGAGCGTGCAAACAGGCCATGGCAGTTGAGTGCTTTACACTTTGTTTTCTTTGAAACAATTTTCCTCATTAATTCCAAGTCTTTCAGAAGCTCTCCACAAGTGGTCCTTGGCTCTTAGACAACTTTTCTGATAATTCTTTTTACTCTTCTGTCAGACATCTCATGAGGAGCACCTGGCCATGGCCAATGTATGGTGAAATTATGTTCTTTCCACTTTCGGATTATGGCCCCAACAGTGCTCAGGGGAACATTCAGAAGTTTAGAAATTTTTGTGTAACCAATGCCATCAGTATGTTTTGCAACAATAAGGTTGTGAAGGTCTTGAAAGAGCCCTTTGCTTTTACCCATAATGAAATGTTTGAGTGTCACCTTGGTAATGAAACACCTTTTTGTAGGTCATCAGTTGAGACTAAACCAACTGATATTAATTTGCACTGGCAAGGGACAGGATTGCTTGCTTGGTCAAAATTTCTCTTTGCAGGGACCTCATATGGAACTGTGCAAACGGAACCGCCTCAAAGCTAGACATCATCAGGCCCAGCACCTGCATGTAAGTCCGGAGGGATGACCATTTGTTAGACAGCAGGAGACGATTTGCAGCCAGCAATTTCTGGAGTTTGTCCAGAGGAAGGAGCACTCTGGCCAAGGTGGAGTCCAGAGTCAGGCCCAGATAGTCCAGCTTTGTGGACGGAACCAGAGCAGGCTTCTGAAAATTCAGAATCCAGCCACAGAGTTCGTACTGTGATCTCCAGGTTCTCTACCAGATCAGAGGGAGACTCCGCTCGCAGAAGGAGATCATCCAAGCAGCCCAGTACCACGATCCCCCATTGGCGTAGCAAAGCTAGCACCGGGGCTAATACTTTTGTGAAGACCCGAGGAGCAGATGCGAGACCAAAGGGTAATGCCACAAACTGATAATGCTCCACTCCCACAGCAAAGCGGAGTAAACGCTGGTGACTGGCACATATTGGAATGTGAAGGTAAGCATCCTTGATATTGCTAGAGGCGAGGAAATCCCAGTGATGCAGGGATGCCACCACAGTTCAAATGGAATTCATTCTGAACTTCTGTATCCACACAAAGCAGTTTAAAGCCTTTGAGGTCCAGGATTGGACGGCGCTTTCCCTTCCTGGGGTCTGTTAAAAGGTTTGAGTAAAAACTCTGAAAACGTTTCGAGGTCGGAACCGGGACAATCACCTTTTGAAGGAACAGGTCTTGTACTGCCCCAAACCGGCCTTTAAGCAGTCTGGGGATAGGTGCATGTTGGAAGGAAAAAAACCTTGCCGGGGGACTAGAGTGAAACTCGATCTTGTAGCCGGACCAAATGACTTTGTGGACCCACTTGTCTTGCACCCGGGAAGTCCACAGGTCCAGAAACCAGTGAAGACGTCCCCCCACCCCCAATATGGGTGAGGGCGCACCTTCATGCAGAACGATCCTTGTCCACAGATTTGGAGAAGCCCGATCTTGGCTTGCCAGACCAGGTTCGTTTGGATCCTCCAGAAAAGGCCCTGATCCGCAGACCAGCACTTGAGTCAAAAGACATGCCAAAGGACCACCGCCAAAACAGAGAGGCGAGCCTTCAGGGGAGCCGCACCCAAAGAGGCATCGCAGATTAACTGCAGCCCCTGGACCAGCTGGTCCACCAGCTCGGCAAAGACAGGGGAGAGCTGTTCCCCCTCCAGGTCACGGTGCAGAAGCTTAGCCCACTCGGTCAGAGTTTGTGACACTAGGGCAATGCCGAACCAGCTAGAGTGTATAGTGCGGGCCACAGCATCCGCTTTCCGGTCAACCCGATTCTTAAAGGCCGGTGACTCTTCAACCAGAATCATGGTTGCCTTGTTTAATCTGGAACCCGGAAGGTCCACCACCGGTGGGACAGTCCACTTCTTAAGAAGGGACTTCTCATAGGGGTAACGCCTAGTAAAGCGCTTAGGGACCCCATGGGGACGGTTTGGTCGTCCCCACTCTTTAGCGTCAATTCTGTAAAAATAAACAGGGAAAGGAAACACATTTGCCACTTTGGATGAATGCCACCTCAGTCGCAGCTTCAGCTGCATCTTCAATCTTCAGGGTCTCACGCACAGATACAACCAGTGCATCCACCAGCGCCTTTTTATGCGTGGTCGCAGACGTGGAGGAATCATCCTCACTATCAGAGGATTCTAGGCGCGTGGTTGTAGACCCAGCAGGATGACCCACGTCTGCGGCGGCCAAATCAGATTCAGGATCTGATGAAACAGATGAGGCAGGGGAAGACGGGAGGCACTTTTTGGTAGTCCGTCACCCGCAAGCCACCTCTACTCGGAAAACAAGGAACTCTAGGGCCGCCATTAGTGCATTGATAGATGGTTGGGACCCAGAGGGCCCTGCAGCCTCAGAAAGGGGATCAGGTGGGGAAATGTGCTCCAAAGACTCCATGAGTCATCAGGGGGGCCCCACAAAAAGTGTAAATCATTGCTAAGGGACAACCCCCACCGTGCTGGCAGCACCACCCGGTCACCAGGCACAAAGCACCAGGCGATCCTCAGCAGAAAGGGAGAGGACCCCACCAGACTCACCACCCACAGAAACCGGCACCTGCACTACACGTGCGGCGATCAGGAAGGAATATGATCCAGGAGTCCGCACCAGGAGATGAGGAGGGGCTTTGGCTGCCGAAATTGCCCCCCACAGGGCTCCACTGTCGTGGCCGCCGCTATTTCCAATGGCAAACCACAACAAAATGGCCGCCAGACTACACAAAAATGGCAGCCGTGCATAGAAACACACAGGCTACAACAAAATGGCAGCACCACAAGGCTCACAGGGACCCAAGAGGGAGACCAGGCCTCAAGGACAAATCCAGGCAGGACAGGGGGCTCTGGCCGGAGCCCCAACCAGGTACAACTCCCCCACCCCAGCCCAGTCAATCGTCCCGTTGCCGGCGGCGCACCCCCATGACCCCATCACCAGTTAGCGCCCAACCACCATCCCGAAAAAGTGACCAGACCACCCAAACAGCCCCAGCATGGAGGGGTGGGGTAGGATGAGAGACTTGGCAAGGGGGGTGCCTGCAGGAAGGAGGGTGCATGCGGGAAGGAGGGTAACCCGGGGGCCCAAGTCCACCCCAAAACCCTCCAGAGGGAGAGGAGGGGGGACAGCTACTCACAATACCAAGAACCAGGCGGACCCCGTCAGCCGCTCGGTCAGCAGCCCAGTCAGCCGCTCGGTCAGCAGGCGCAAAGCTTCGGCCTCAATTTTTTGGCATGATACGCCCACGTGAAGCGTGTACACGTGGAGGATAAAACATCCGCTTCGGTGGGGGGGCCGAAAGACCCACAGTGACCTAAAATTTAGAGGAGTGGGAGGGGAACCCGGGGGTCTGACTGTCCCAGGGAGGGGCCGACGTCTGCCCCGAAAGGCCACCACAGAAGAGAGGGGACACTATTTACCACACCATGGAACCGGGTGGGCACCGCTCCGGGCAGACTGCACCATCGGAATGGGGGTGCTGCAGGCCAAGAAGCACGCTGCGACTCAGGCCGGGATCAAGTAGTTTGCACCTTCGTGAGGCGTTTAACTCGCAGCCCAGCCCCCGTCCAGTGGGGCTATGTCGCGGCAAACCTAGCACGGAGCTGAAGTCTGTGTGCGTTCGCTGGCCACACTGGGGAGATCGTAAAGATCTAGAATATTCAGTTCATCACCCAGTCCAGCATTTGATTGTAGTTCTCACAGGAACAGAAAATAATAAAAAAAAAGAGGAAAAAAATTCCATTTAAAAAGGAAAAAATGCCAGGACCAGAGATCCCAGCAAAGAACTAAGTCCTTACTCCTGACTTGGCAGAATAAACTGAGTGCCTATAGCAGAGAGTAAGAGTATATCCCCTGGGACTGCCCCATATGCATGGTAAAGCTTTTTCCTGCCTAGTGTCTTACTCCTGTAGGGAGCAGCATAACCCAATGGTCAAGAAGATTCTGGAGCTGTGTCCGTAAATGAACGGAGGAGAAAATAGTTTTTGGAGGCGATTTAGAGGAAGATATTCTTTTAGAGAACATCTTAGCGAATGCAGTATGTAGGGATATGGTAAATGGTAGTGACAAAATACATACACAGGTTGAAATGGATGGACAGGTGTCTTTATTCAACCTTACCAACTACAGTCACTTGAAAATTTGATGGAGAACGTCTGTGAACAGCAATTTTCAAGTTTTGCCACAGATTCTCAATTGGAATTAGGACTGAACTTTAATTGGGCCATTCAAACACATGAATATGCTTTGATCTAGACCATTCCATTGTAGCTCTGGCTGTATGTTTAGGGTCGTTGTCCTACTGAAGGGTGAACCTCCACCCCTAGTCTCAAGTCTTTTGCAGACCAACAGGTTTTCCCATAAGATTCCAAAAAAGATATGTGCTATACAGCACCCCCCTCCTGCGCTCAGAACCTGGTCCTCAGGCTGCCTCAATCCCGGGAACTCGTGCTAAAACTTGGCATCCATTATGGCTAGGCTTTGCTGCCCCTTACGACCAGGGCGGTCGACCAAACACTAATACAAAAACAAAGAAAGGGCGCACCAGCCTAGCGCATTATCCTCAGCGAGTTTATTAGATAAAAGTTAAAATCAGCTACTCACAAACATTCGTGAAATTCAGACACATCAATTCCATAAAGCCGCCTCATAGCAGAGGTCCAACGTCTTTACTGGAAGCAGAGGGCTGACGCGTTTCGAGGCCGTGCCTCTTCCTCAGAGCCTGGAGACCATGGTCTAGTCCGTTGTTTAAATATGGTATGGAGGACCAGGCCTCCACATGACCCTTGGGGATGTGGGAGGAGATATCGCCCAAATGAGCGTGGCTACACAACTACTTGCCCAAAAACATTGCGGATCTCAATTGTAATTTGCTGGCCCTATGCGACCATTCACTCCACTGGTGAGCTGATCAGTCCACAACCACTTCTCAATTCATCATAAACATTTCATTACATGCCAAATAGTACATTTAGGATAGTATAGTAAGGCAGACCTGTACATGACTCGGTCCATGCTGTACAGGGCATTAAGTCGTCCTCTTGCGGTGATGTAGGAACAATCCAGCACAAAATAGTAATCAGAGCATTGCTTATGTCATTGTATATATATATGTATATATGTAAATACACACAGTTCCTGCAGACGGGCAATATGTCAAACTAATTTGACAGATTATGGACTGTCAAGAGTAGTCCAATGAACGTGCAGGAAGAGTAATGGTATTAAGCACATTACCTGGTGGTCTAGTGGTCCGCTGTTGATTTAATGCCTCTGAATATTGATTGTATTACATTATAGCGGCGGAACAAGGCCAGATTTGTGGAGTGCACAACTTATATTTGTCCTCTGCACGGATTCTTCCACCTGAGCTGTGGATCTTTGCAGCTCCACCAGACTTGCCACGGGCCTCTTGGCTACTTCTGATTCTGATTAATGCTCTCCTTTTGTCTGGCCTGTCCGTTTAGGTGGACCACCATGTCTTGGTAGGTTTGCAGTTGTGGCATACTCTTCATTTTCGGATGATGTATTCAACAATGCTAAGTGAGATGTTTAAAGCTTGAGATATTTTTTCATAACCTAACCCTGCTTTAAACTTCTCCACAACTTTATCCCTGACTTGTCTGGTGTGTTCCTTGGTCTTTATGATGCCGTTTGTTCAATAAGGTTCTCTAACAAACCTCTAAAGGCTTCACAGAGCAGCTGTATTTATACATAGATTAAATTACACACAGGTGGACTATTTACCAATTAGGTGACTTCTGAAGGCAATTGGTTCCACTAGATCTTAGTTAGGGGTATCAGAGTAAAGGAGGCTGAATACAAATGCACGCCACACAATTGACTACATCAGCCTTTTTCCATCAGGGTGCCTTGGCAAAATACCTAGAAATTTACAATAACTGCATACAAGTCAGTGGGTGGATCAAGTCTGCCTATTTGTTACATAAAGGCACGTTTTCATTGTGCACCATTACAACCTTCTAGCGGCCAGTGTCCTAACAACCATGATGTCATCGGTTGATAAAGAGGGTGTTGCGCTCCTGCAAAGCATCTTAGTTTGCCCCACCCATGGCCCTTTTCTTCAGCACTGGGGGTCACATTAGCTGAGTGAGGGAGAGAAACCGAGGTAGAAGAGAAACATTGAAGTACTAATCAGTACCAGTGTGCAAAGGTGTATTTGCTTTGGAAGAATAAATCACTACTAATGTTGGGTGTACTACGCATGTGGATGTAGGCACATTATGTAAAACTATTCGTTTCGTTTTTTTAAATTTAGAAAAGGGACGCCTCAAGATTCTGTGGTATTTTAAAGGGTGCCTTGACTGAAAAAAAACTGGCTTACACCACAACGTTGGTGATGCGAGAACAACGCAGACATTCTGTGCTTTTCTGGAGCAAACTTTATGGCACTTAGCTGCATTGCGGCGACCTAAATGAAGCGCACACTTCAAATAAAGTTACAAAAAAAAAAAAAGTAAACCGTGCCTTGGTTTGTAAAACGCAAGACACCACTTGTCACTGCTACACAGCGGACACCAGTTGCACACTCAAACCGAGGATTTTATACTGCACCTAGTGTGAGCGTAGCCCAAGTCTTTCTGTTGCTGATTTAGGAGCAGCTTATTTCAAAGGCTACAATAAACATACATCTTATATTATGGCAGTCCCAAAGTCCAGTGTTTTTTATTTGTATTTTATTCTTCTTTTCACATCATTTTATTTTAGTTGATAATTGAATCCACCATATAGTGTTGTGAAATGGTAAGCCATAGAATTTTATTCCGTTATATACATCATCTTCTGTTTTGGGATAATTCATTTCATTTCATGAAATGCTGTTAGATGGTACACCTTTTATAATAGTTGGTTTTATACACGTTCAGTGACAGGAGTCACCATAAAGCCCGGTTCACATCTACACTACAGTCCATTTAACATGGTTTCCTATGGGACATGTTCACATCTATGCTTTTTTCAGCTGCTGCGTTTTTGCAAAGAGCCAGAGACTTTTTTTTTTAAACGCAAAACGGTGCATTTGTGGTTCTATAGACTTCAATGGAGAAGTTGCAGAAAAGCATGTAGTGAGTTTTTTGCCACAATTTTCATTTTTTTACCTGCCCAACAACAAATTGGCCAAAAAAAAAAAAAAATATATAATTTTTGTAAGAACCTACCGTAAAATTCTTTTCTCTGAGTCCTCTGACAGTCGCCGCCCGATGGTATTAGCCTTCACTAATGGGTAATGGCGCACTCTGCAGGAGCAAGCTAGGCAGATAATTAATTATCAGGTTAATACAAAAAAACTTTTGCAACTCAGCACACCACTAGGGGGCCATCCCTCAGCCATTACCAGAACCCAATCTGATATTACCTCAGTTTGTAGCAAGCAGTACCGGAAAGGCAACAACCCCCAGATCCAAAAACCAGAGGGGTGGGGGCGGCGACTGTCAGGAGGACTCAGAGAAAAGAATTTTACGGTAAGTTCTTACAAAAATTCTATTTTCTCTTACGTCCTCTGACAGTCGCCGCCCGATGGTATTAGCCTTCACTAATGGGACGTCCCAAAGCAGTGCAGGTATGAGGGGTGGGAAAGCAACGCAACCAATTTAGAAGGTAACGCAAATAGCCGGGCCAGTAAAAACCCGAGCCCACAGGAAAAAACTGGAACAAACCCAGAAAAGAACACCACATAAGGCGGGACAGTAACAATAATGTCCCCTTAAACAACTGCCGCACTCAAACCTGTGCGGCCAAAGGAAGCATCCGAAGATGCCAAAACAGCAAGGTTGTAAAAACTTTGTGAAAATGTGCACAGACGACCAGGTCGCCGCCTTGCACACCTCTGTCCGCTGCGTCTGCCAGAGGATCGCGAGTCCTGGCCACAAACCTTACCACCTCCTTGTGGAGACGGGACGCAAACAAATCCACGCCCGGGGTCCCCTACCGTGTCCCCCACCTCCGCGTGTAGGGACCATTCCCCTTGGTCCAAAGTCTGGCGACTCAGTCCGCCTGCCAGTGTTCCACACCCGGAATGAGAATGGCCAAGAATGCAAGTATTGATCAGTAGCAAAGTCTCCCCCCCCCCCCCCGACCACGTCCCCTGGGCGCAAAGCGTGCCCAGAACTCATCCCCAGCCCGACAGGCTGGCATCCATGGTGACAATCGTCCATAATAGAGCCCAGAAGGACTGACCCCGTGTCAAGGACGGCGGCCGGACCCACCACAGGACCGCACCGGATGACTCAAGGAAATACTCCTTTCCAAGGACTGAGATGTCCTGTCCCACCTGTCCAGGATCTCCGCTTGCAGAGACCTGGGGTAAAATTGATCAAATGGAACTGCTTCGAAGGCTGAGACCATCAGGCCCAGAACCCGCATGCAGGTCCGCAAAGAGGAGAGATTGCCGTTCCTAAAAGTTCTGATCTCCTCCCGCAGAGTCCCGAGTTTGTCCTCCGGAAGGAAGACCCGAGATTGACGACCCCTAGGTACTGGAAACGAGTAGAGGGAGTCAGTGCCGACTCCTGAAAATGGACGGTCCACCCGAACTCCTGAAGTGTCTGAACCGTCACGGCCAGATCTTTCGCCAAGGTTACACATGAGTTCGACCTCAACAAGAGTTCATCCAGGTAACCAAGGACCACAATGCCCCATAAACGCAGTAAAGCTAGCACTGGAGGCAATACCTTGGTGAAAACCCTGGGAGCCAAAGCGAGACCGACCGGATGGATTCCATCCCGAACTTCCCGCACAAAGCGGTTCAGGGACTACAAGTCCAGAATCGGACGCACCATGCCCTCTTTTCTGGGCACCGTGAACAGGTTGGAGTAAAAAAACGGGAAACCTTTCCCGGAAAGGAACGGGTACAATGACTCCGTGGGCAAGCAAATCGTGCACAGCCCCCATGAGATCCCTGAAACGATCAGGGGACAGCTGGAGAATGGACGGGAAGAACCTGTCTGCGGTGCGGGATCGAAACTCGATCTTGTACCCTGAACGAATCAGTTTGTGAACCCACTTGTCTCGAATGCCGGACAACCAGGGTTCCTGAAAGAAAAGTAGATGTCCCCCCACCCCGACAACGGGGAGGGCTTCCCTGTAGGGAGAGGTAAACTGGGCCGCCGAACCAGACGCACCGGCATGTGGCTTAACCGACCACAGCTCCTCGTGGCCACCGGAAAGTCAGAAGGGTTTACCTTTCTCCTGCGTCCCAAAGGCACAAGGGCAATTATGTTGAGTCTTGAAGGAGGGCCCCCTTCGCGTGCGGAGGGGCTCACCCTAGGTGACCCGGGGCAGCCGAGTACTCTTACCTCCCGTGAGGCCCTTAAGCAACTCAACTAGAGTTATCCCAAAAAGACGACCCCCCTCATAGGGGACTTCAGACACCGTCTTTTTGGACGCGTGGTCAACCGACCAGCGCATTAACCAGGTAATGTGGTGGATCGCAATCCCCACCGCCGACAACCGTGCGACCAACGGAGCCCCGGCCAAGGCCGCGTCGCACAGGAACATCGCAGTGTGGATGAGCTGATCCTGCTGCAAAGCCCCTTGCACCATATCGTGAGCGCCCGAGAGGCCATCACTGAGGTAAAACACAGGTTTCAATAGGGAACCCGCCACTAAATAAATGTGGCGGGCAAGCGCTTCCACACACCTATCAGCTAGATCCCTGAATACCGAGAAATCCTCTACTGGCAGCAAGGTGGACTTATTCAGCCTAGACACAGTGTGATCCCCTGCTGGGGACACCATCCAACGTTCGTCTACCGCCTCCAAAAAACAGGTAGCTGATGCAAAAACGCTTAGACACCACCAACATGTGCTAAATGCGCCGCCACTGGCCATTCACAATCCCGTGAAAACCCTCCGGGCAGGAAAAAAAAGCCTGACCCGACTTCTGGGGTCTGCGGAACCCGAACAAAACGGACCGCTCACTTGATTGAGCCGGCTCATCGTTAAGATTGAGAGTTTCCGTTATGACGCCCATGAGAGCATCCATCGTAGCAGGTTCCCGCGTTACAGAGGAGGAAGATTCCCCCTCCTCTTCTCTCTCAAAACGGCGGACCGGGACCCCTCAGGGGGACCATCGTCCGTGGCAACCATTTTGGGCTCAGAGTCAGAGGACTGGGAGGGCACAGGCCGTTTTTATGGAGGAGCGTGCCGACATCAGCAGATTCACCTGGGACGCCAAAGTCGCCAGAGCAGCAGATATAGGGGCCATGGGAGAGGATTCAGGTGTACCCGAAGCCCCCACCAGGTCTGCGGGGGATTTATTATCCTGGGAGTCCATATTTGCCTTAAAATAAAAAAGGGACGCTGGCCCTTTAAATTAGCGATTCCCGAGGACCCCCTCCCCCCGCAATCTGAGGAGCCCACTGTGAAAACACACTAGCAACAAGTAAAAATAGTTTTGGTTGAAAAACGACAGAGGGATTAACAAAAATCCCCAGCCTGTCAGCACATTTTTACACAGGAGAAAAGCAAGAAGAAGGAGGAAGTGACCTCACATCGCTAGAGGCCAGCCCTCAAGCCAAGAGAAAAGGTGCCTATTGAAAGCCTATGACAAAAGTCACAGGGAAAATGGCCGCTTGCCCTTACTAGGCATGTTGCCCACATCCAAGATGGCGCCCGACCGGGAGCCTGTGCAGAAATCCTAACATGGCTGCTGTCCTCACACAGAGCTGAGATACTGCACACCATAAAACACGGCGGCCGCCCCAAACGGCGGCAAAATAAGTGTACAAACACATTCTGGCTAACATCAGGGACCCCAGAGAGAACCTCTACAGCACCCCCAGCAGGAGCAGGGAGGGAAGGGCAGCCCACAACCCGGCCAGAAGGCGGATCCTACAGAGACCACCCGCCCTGCTATCCCCTAAGAGTGGGCCCACAACCCCCCAAACGTCCCCAGGGACAAGGGGGTATCAGTACTCACCAGTCCAGAAGCGGGCACCACTCAGATACGGGAGACCTCCCACCCTAAGTAGGGGTGCCGTCAGCCATGGAGGGACGCTAGCAACACGCGGTCGATCCAGGTTGAGACATCCTCAGCTAAGCGCAGCTCTGCAGGCTCGTCCCCATACGGAGGGGCACTGTCGTTGCGAGGCCTGGGTGTACCAGTAACCTGCGACGCTCAATGGCAGGCTGGGACTCCATAAAGGATCTATGATACCCAGACCGAGGCCCAGCTCTGCAGTCACTTGTAGTCCTCCAGGAAAGGAATCCCTGACTAACTAGTGATAGTGAGAGAAAATAAAAATCTATTGTGTAAAGAAAAAACACAAATTCAGAAAAAAAACAAAGAAAACCGAGACTCTAGGTCTCAGCATGGAAGACCTAGCTCTACTCCTGATGCTAGGCAGCTTCAAACTGAGGTAATATCAGATTGGGTTCTGGTAATGGCTGAGGGATGGCCCCCTAGTGGCGTGCTGAGGTACAAAGTTTTTATGTATTAATCTGATAATGAATTATCTACCTAGCCTGCTCCTGCAGAGTGCGCCATTACCCATTAGTGAAGGCTAATACCATCGGGCGGCGACTGTCAGAGGACGCAAGGGAAAAACCACAAAAGCATTAAAAAAATGCAAAACGCATCAAAAACACGTGTGCAAAAAACACAAATCTCACTACAAAAACAGATCAAAAGCAAACTGCATAAGTGTGAAACCTAAGGAAGGGGGACATTGAGAGGCCGCTAAACATTGGAAGATTGACCTGTGTGACATTAGGTATACACAAAAAGTTGTGAAAAAGTAACTTTGGAATGCTGGTATTTTTTAACTTTATTTCTGGTTATGCACAGCACCATCCACTGCAGTCACTGCAAGCAACCCCAGAAGTTACATCTGGTCTATGCATTGTGCAGCTCTACATAGGATTTATTACTTTCAATAAAAAAAACTTTATATGTGTCAAATAAATGACACTATTTCGATAAATAAAATGTACAACTACAGGGAAATTTCTTGGTCTAGTCAGATTTACTCACTAAACCAAACAAAAGCAAATGCTGCAGATCTGCACAGTAATCAATTGTCTGTCATATGCCATACAGTTTATAAATATGTTCTGAATTAGAGGCTTCTAAATACTAAATTTACAGTCATGCTCCCGAGTATTAATACTCAGATGAACACTACAAACTATTTTTTTTTGGAAGCTGGTGCTCATCACATGATACGAAGTGACATTGTATATGTTGTACTGGATATTTATCTTACCATTGGAGAAAGGTAACTCACTTTCTTTGTATGCAATCTCTTCTTCTTTTCTTAATTTTCTTTCCCTAAAAATGGCTTCAGGACTCCCCCAAACTTCCACTGCCCTGTGGAAAAAGTTTTTACATTGCTAATTAGCACAAAGTCACACCAAGAATTATACTGCTAATGTGCCATTTTTTCTAAATAACAGGAACATAAAAAAATGTTTCTCTAATGCATAATTTAAATCCAAACTCCAAGAGAACCTTATCTAAATGCAGATCTCTCTTCCTCTTCTCACAGGACAGATTGAGAGCAGTGGGAGCCATTGGCTCCTACTGCTGCGAGTCAAATCCTGTGAGAAGGGAGCGGGGTCGAACCGCACCACGCTTTGTCTAAGAACACACTCAGCCCGACTCAAAAGAGAGAGTGTCCACATGTGTACTCCCATAGCAGCTTTCTAGGAGTTCATACACAGGAAAGGAGGAGCGGAGAGTGTCGACAAGAAGAGGGTCAGGGCTGTTCTGGGCAATAAGTATAAACCTCTTATTTTAGAAACAAAAACTGCATTTTTGACTTACCGTAAAATCATTTTTTCTGAAGTTCATTGACAGACGCACATACGATATGGAGGAGAACAGGATCAGTCTGCTGTGCAGAGAAAACGATCTTCACAGGAAGAGCCAGTACATGGGTCATCACTAGAGTAAAGGCCTAGCTGCTCCCTGCTGTCCAGCGTTAGCGGATTCTGAGAAAATGGCCACCCAATGCATTCCTATGGGGAAACCACAAAAACATGGCCGCCTATGCATTTCAATGGGAACTTCTGCAAAACGAGGCTGATTGATTCTACAGTAAAATGGCGGCCCCATCTGCGCGCCATGCGGTTTCCAGGACCCGCTAAGAGGTCCAAACTATTAGTGGCATTGGGGGCTCCCACTGGGGACCCCCACCATGATTAACCTTCCCCCAGCAGATCCGCTATAGCGGGACCGGCGCGTCCACGCCTTGAGGACCCCCATCGCTGACAGAGGTAGTGACCTCTACGATGGTGGGGAGGGAGGCCGTGGGGGGAGCCTGGTACATACCGAGAGGCCAGAGGGAATGAGGGGTACCTGAGGGTCCGAGCTTCCTAGGGAGGGGCCTACGTTCGCCCCGAGACCGCCAGAGCTATGGGGGGGACACTACTCACCATACCAATGACTCTGGACAGGCTACCTCTCCACTCAGGGTGGGGGTGCTGATGGCCAAGGGCTACGCTGCGACCCAGGCTGAACCAGGTCGTGTGCATCCCGGCGAGGTGTTTCATTTGCGGGCCAGCCCCTGTCCATTGGGGCTCTGTCGTGGCCTAGCGCTGAGCACAAGCTCGCTGGCCGGGCTGGGAAACCTTGAGGATCTAGGATATTCAGTCCGAAACCCAGTCCAGCTGTTGATTGCAGTTCTCTCAGGAACATAACTAGCTAAAAAATAAAAAATTTTAACAAAGGTTCCCTTTAAAATAAAAAAAGACAAGCTAAGACCGAAGTCCCAGCCAGGAACTAGGCCCTACTCCTAAACTAGGCAGAAACAAACTGAATCCTATAGCAGAGTGAGTGGATGTACACCTGCAGGGACTGCCCCATAGGCGTGGTAAAGATTTTTCCTGCCTAGTGTCCTACTCCTGTAGGGGGCAGCATAACCCAATGGTCAAGAGGAATATGGAGCTGCGTCTGTCAATGAACAATAGAGAAAAAAGGTTTAGAACCACTTTGAATTACAATATGGGAGGTGTAGTAATTGTGTGTAGAATACATATATATATATATTGTTGTCTTGTCCAGAGAAGGGCAACTAAACTAATTAGGGGATTGGAGGACCTTGACTATGAAGAGCGTCTACAATCGCTCGATTTATTCTCCCTGGAGAAGAGACGTCTGAGGGGGGACATGATAGCAATTTATAAATATCTTAATGGGGATCCCAGCTTAGAAAAAAAGCTGTTCATTCGAAGGGATTGCATGAGGACTCGAGGGCATACAATGCGATTAGAGGAGAAGCGTTTTAACCTCAGGCAACGCGGGGGGTTCTTTACTGTTAGGGCAACAAGATTGTGGAATTCTCTACCACAAGAGGTGGTTTCGGCGGGTAGTATGGTGGCTTTCAAAAGACTCTTAGACTTACATCTCAAGGATCAGAACATTCAGGGGTATGGGAGATGATTACAGCCACACATGCCTACACAGGTTGAACTGGATGGACTATTGTCTTTATTCAACCTCACCTACTATGTAACTATGTAACTATATAAAGTGCAGTTACTCTTAATTAAAGTGATTAGAAAAGAAAAAGAAAATAGTAACTTTACAAACAAACATAACAAACATGTTCTCCTTTTTTGGGATCTCTCCCCCCCTTGGGATCTCTACCCCCCCCCCCCCCCCGGTGCTTCAGGCTTTTCTTCTCCATGTGGCACCGTAGGAAGCCACTGGGTTTGATTGACAGAAGCAGGAGCCAATGGCTCCCACTACTCTGACTGAGTCCAGTAAGAAGGGAGAGGGAGAGAGCAGCACTGCTCTCTGGCACAGCGCTGGACCAAGATTGGGCTCAGGTAAGTACCGTATTCAGGGGGGTCTGCACATAAAAAAGTTTTCTTCGTAATGCATAGAATGTATTAATGTGATTGTAAAGTCTCTTATTTATATAAAAAAACAAAAAACATGTTATACCTACCTTCTCTGTGCAGTTGATTTTGCACAGGGTAGCCTGGCCCCTCCCTCCTGTTGAGTGCCCCAAAAGCAAGCAGCTTGCTATGGGGGCACCCGAGCCGAGCTGCAGCTCCATGTGTCCATTCAGACACCGAGCTGCAGTTCGGCCCCCCCCCCCCTCTTTCCTGACTGGCTGACTTTAACAGCCACGGGAGTCACAAGCACAACGGTTGTGTCTCAGCTAATCAGGAGGGAGAGTCCCGGACGGCCGAGGGACATCGTTGCACAGAGATGGGGCTCAGGTAAGTAATTAGGGGTGCTGGGTAGACTGCTGCACACAAAAGGCTTTTTATCCGAATGCACATAATGGATTAAGATAGAAAACCTGCCTTCACAATTCTTTTAATGTAAAAAAAACTGAAGCCTTTTCAACCACTTTGAGTTTCTCAATACAAGTGTAAATTAGGTTTGCACTGATAGACTGTACATTTTAACATGCTAATAGAATTGTGATGATTGTACTGTGTAGGAGATGTGCAATCCATTTGGCAAATGTGACATTCCACATATGTATACATGAAGCACACACACTACCATGGCACCTGACAGCCCTATTCTATTAGTGCAGAGGTCAGTAAATGGTATAGTGACTTCCATGTTTTTATAGTGCAGGCAGAATGTAGGAGGCAAGGACAAAGGCAAGGACAAAGGCGGAGTACCAAGGATGTACTTAGGATGCCCTAATTATGGGATTTTTGTACTTACCTTAAAATCTATTTCTCTGAGTTCATCAAAATCTACTACTAACTACTGGGTTATATTGCCCCCTCCTGGAGTAGGACTAGGCAGAACAAAACACCTGGCTACGGCCTTGGGCTGTCCTCAGCTTGGTATATACCCCCCTCCCTGATCTAGGTAATCAGTTTAGTAGCAAGCAGTATTAGAAGTATAAGAACTCCATAGAGGGGTGGGTGCTGTGTCTGTCGATGAACTCAGAGAAATGGATTTTACGGTAAGTACAAAAATCCCATTTTCTCTTTCATTCATTAATGGACATAGCGCTCCATGAATCAAACTACTGGGATGTCCAAAAGCAGTGCCAAAAGGAAAATGAGGAGTGGGGAAAATAACCCAAGGCTAAACATAAGCGCCCTTAACCAGGACACATGAGCCCCATCTGAAAAATAAAGGTTTAAAGAAAAAAAAAAAAAAAAAAAGAAACACCCCTCAAGAGGGAACAGCCCCTCTTAAACAGCAGCCTGCAAAACTTTGTGGCCAAAAGAAGCATCCGCAGATGCCAAAGTATCTACCTTTTATAATTTTGTGAAGATATGCCCCGACGACCAAGTGGCCGCCTTGCAAACTTGCAATATTTGTGCCTGATGACAGAAGGCCCAAGAAGCACTCAGCACCCGAGTAGAATGCACCGTGACAGGGAAAGGTGGAACCTGACCTTTAATGGAATAGGCCTGAGTCATCGTCTATCTGATCCATCTGGAGATGGTAGCCAAGACGTGGCCAGGCCTTTTCTTGGTCAGTTCGTAACCACAAAAAGCCAGTCTGACCTCCGAAAGGACTCAGTAGCTGTCAGATACCCCCGAAACGCACAAACCACACCCAAGTTATGCAAAGCAAATTCCTTGGGATGAGCCAGCTCTGGACACAAGGAAGGCAACACAATGTCCTCATTAAAATGGAAGTTAGAGACAACTTTGGGAAGGAATGGTGGACAGGGACGAAGAACCACTTTATCCCTATGGACCACTAAATAGGGACTACAACAGGATAATGCCTCCAATTCCGATACCTTACGGCCGAGGTAATAGCCACCAAGAATATCACCTTCTGGGATAATGTAGGCAAGGGAATCTACTGACTATTCTGAAATAGAGGTTTCTGGAGAACCGAAAGTGCCAAATTTAAATCCCAGGTCGGCAAAAAAGACTGTACAGGTGGAGCCACATGTCAAACCCCCTGAATGAAGGTACGAACAAAAAAAAGAGTGCCACTGGTGGACTAGTCCACTTTTTTAAAAGGGACTCCTCAAAAGGGTATTCATTAGCTGCAAGTACTCCATTCAAGTACAACATTTTAAGTACAGTGAAGAGATATTGCAGGAGACTGAAGAGATTAAAGAGATACTGAAAGAGATTGGCTTGGAGTTTGCAACTGAATCATCTGTTTTTTGCTGACCATTGCTTGAGAAGAGGTAAGGAATTTGGTCAGGTGTTTGCTATTGTGCATTTGCTAATGAGATCAGCTCATTAAGGTGTTACATTTGTTGCTGGGGGAGGAGCTGTGAAGGAGTGTGTGTATATTTAGAGACATACTCATTAGCTGGCCTAATTCATTAGCTGCAAGTACTCCATTCAAGTACAACATTTTAAGTACAGTGAAGAGATATTGCAGGAGATAGTCAGGAGGTAGGCTGGAAGGTGGAAAAAAGAAAAAAAAAAAAAAAAAAAAAAAAAAAGGTAAGATTTGTTTGACTTAAATTTACAATTTTTTTTCTCCTCTTTAAAATGGCAGACTTGGTTCAGTGCAGGAATTGTTGTGCATTTATTTCATGTTCCACTCTTTGGAGATTCGGATGCTGTCAGATCTGTAGGCAATTCTCCTTACTGCAGCAGGAAATTGCATTTTTGAAATCAGAGATATTTAAATTATCTGGTAAACAAACTCCAACTGGGACTGCTGCAATGCCACTGCCACAGAGGACCCCCAGAAATGGCAGATGGGTTACTGTAGGTTCTGGAAGACTTAGAGTGGTGGATAGAAGACATGTCCCACAGTCGGTGGTTCTCCATAATTCATTTGCAGCACTCTCAGAATGTAAGGACAACATGGATATGGACTCAAGCACAGAGGGTGAGAAACCATCGACTCATATGTCTAATGTATGCCAGACTGCAGCCAAGGACAAGGACAAAAAAGATAAAGTGAAGTCTCAAAGGAAGCAGCTGTTGCTGGGTGATTCAATCATAAGAAGTGTGGAGCTTAAAGAAAATGGTTTTGTGAGATGTCTCCCTGGTGCTACTGCTAGACGAGATAGAAGGCGTATTATTAATATTGTTAAGCAAGCAAAGCAGGAAGGGGACGTGGATGTTCTTGCCCATCTAGGGACAAATGACCTGGCTTGCAATGAAGTGTCAGAGGTGAAAAAATCTTTTATCACACTTGGTAATGACGTACAGGATTTTGCATCCACCATTTCATTTTCCGAAGTTCTGCCTGTGCATAATGTTCAGAATGATAGGCAGAGGCGCATAAAGGAGTTCAACATATGGCTTAGTAAATGGTGTCAAGAGCAAGGATTTGGCTTTGTTTCTCATGATAGCTCTACTTGGAATAGAAAGGAACTGTACAAAAAAGATGGTTTGCATCTTTCTCTCAAAGGAACAAATGTACTTAGTGAACAACTCCAAGAATTTGCGAAAGAGTATTTAAACTAGGAAGGGGGGGGGGGGGCAAAAGAGTGAAAATACAAGAGTCCAATTGCCCCCCGAAACAATGCCAGAACAGGTCAGAAGCACAGAGGTTAAGAAATGATAAGCTCAGAGTCCTGTCTACAAATGCTCGCAGTTTAGGTAAAAAAATCAATGAACTTGGGTCAATAATGGCATCTGAGAATGTAGATTTAGTGGCTGTTACGGAGACATGGTTTAATGAAAGAAATGACTGGGACATAACCATACCAGGGTACTCTTTATACAGAAGAGACAGAGAAGGCAGGAAAGGAGGAGGAGTGGCCCTGTATGTGAAAGATAGCATTAAATCTAACCTAATACAAGTTGGTGAGGCCAACATAGAGTCAGTTTGGGTTGCGTTGCAGTTTGCTAATCATGCAGTAACTCGTGTAGGTGTGATATATAGACCACCTGGTCAAGTTAAAGAACTAGATGATCTACTAGTTGAAGAAATAGCTAAAATGACAATGAAAGGAGAAGTTATCATTACGGGAGATTTCAATCTTCCAGATATAAACTGGAAAACCAAAATAGCAAGTTCTACCAGGAGTACAGATATTCTAAATTCCCTACTGGGGTTGTCTCTGCAACAAGTGGTTGAGGAGCCAACCCGGAGGGAGGCCATTTTGGATTTGGTATTCACAAATGGGGATTCGGTATATGATGTCATTGTAGGCGAAACCTTGGGATCTAGTGATCACCAGTCAGTGTGGTTTAATATAAGAACTGTGAAAGAGTCACACCACACAAAAACAAAAGTTTTAGATTTTAGAAAAACAGACTTTTCAAAAATGAAATTAGTCATAAATGAGTCCTTATCAGACTGGAACGGATTACATGGAGTCCAGGAGAAATGGGACTACTTAAAAGGTGCATTATTGAAGGCAACAGAAAATTGCATTAGACTTGTCAGTAAAAGCAAAAAAAGGAAGAGACCACTGTGGTACTCAGCAGAAGTGGCCCAAATCATTAAAAATAAAAAGCTAGCATTTTGTAATTATAAAAAAACCCAGAGCAATGAAGATAAGGAAATCTACAAGATTAGGCAGAAAGAGGCCAAGCAGGTTACAAGAACTTCTAAAGCGCAGGCAGAAGAAAAACTAGCTCAGTCTATGAAAAAGGGGGATAAGACATTCTTCAGATATATAAATGAAAAAAGGAAATTAAAACAAGGAATAACTAAATTAAAAACAAAGGACGGAAGGTATGTAAAAGAGAATAAAGGGCTAGCCGACTGCCTTAATGAATACTTCTGTTCAGTTTTTACAGAAGAAAAAGGAGAAGGACCTCCACTTGAAAGGATGACTAATGAATCGTTTGATGCATGTGTCTTTACAGAGGAAGACGTTCTAAGATTGCTGTCTAAAGTGAAGACAAATAAGTCACAGGGTCCTGATGAGATACACCCAAAATTATTAAAAGAGCTTAGTGGTGAGCTGGCAAAACCATTAACAGATTTATTTAACCAATCATTAGTAACAGGAGTCGTCCCGGAAGATTGGAAATTGGCAAATGTCGTGCCCATTCACAAGAAAGGTAGTAGGGAGGAATCGAGCAACTATAGACCAGTGAGTCTGACATCAATAGTAGGCAAATTAATGGAAACCCTATTAAAGGATAGGATTGTGGAACATCTTAAATCCCATGGATTGCAAGATGAAAAACAACATGGGTTTACTTCAGGGAGATCATGTCAAACAAATCTTATAGATTTTTTTGACTGGGTGACTAAAATAATAGACGGTGGAGGTGCAGTAGACATTGCATATCTAGATTTTAGTAAGGCTTTTGACACTGTCCCACATAGAAGACTTATCAATAAACTGCAGTCATTGAGCATGGACTCCCATATTGTTGAGTGGATTAGGCAGTGGCTGAGTGACAGACAACAGAGGGTTGTAGTCAATGGAGAACATTCAGAACAAGGTCATGTTACCAGTGGGGTACCTCAGGGATCTGTACTGGGACCAATTTTGTTTAAAATCTTCATAAGTGATATTGCAAAAGGCCTCGATGGTAAGGTTTGTCTTTTTGCTGATGACACAAAGATATGTAACAGGGTTGATGTTCCTGGAGGGAAACGCCAAATGGAAAAGGATTTAGGAAAACTAGAAGAATGGTCAGAACTCTGGCAACTGAAATTTAATGTGGATAAATGCAAGATAATGCACCTGGGGCGCAAAAACCCAAGGGCAGAATATAGAATATTTGACACAGTCCTGACCTCAGTATCTGAGGAAAGGGATTTAGGAGTAATTATTTCAGAAGACTTAAAAGGTGGGAAGACAATGTAATAGAGCAGCGCGAAATGCCAGCAGAATGCTTGGATGTATAGGGAGAGGTATAAGCAGTAGAAAGAGAGAAGTGCTTATGCCACTGTACAGAACACTGGTGAGACCTCACTTGGGAGTATTGTGCGCAGTACTGGAGGCCATATCTCCAGAAGGATATAGATACTCTAGAGAGAGTTCAGAGAAGAGCTACTAAACTAGTACATGGATTGCAGGAAAAAACTTACCAGGAAAGGTTAAAAGGACCTTAACATGTATAGCTTGGAAGAAAGAAGAGACAGAGGGGATATGATAGAAACTTTTAAATACATAAAGGGAATCAACTCGGTAAAGGAAGAGAGCATATTTAAAAGAAGAAAAACTACCACAAGAGGACACAGTTTTAAATTAGAGGGGCAAAGGTTTAAAGTAATATGAGGAAGTATTACTTTACTGAGAGAGTAGTGGATGCATGGAATAACCTTCCTGCAGAAGTGGTAGCTGCAAATACAGTGAAGGAGTTTAAGCATGCATGGGATAGGCATAAGGCTATCCTTCATATAAGATAGGGCCAGGGACTATTCATAGGATTCAGATATATTGGGCAGACTAGATGGGCCAAATGGTTCTTATCTGCCGACACATTCTTTGTTTCTATGGTAATGTACAGCAAAACGTTTGGGGACCACAAAGGGTAATTTTGGTAGTTCCCATTCCTTACAGGAAAACCTGTCAAAATAAGGCACATAAGGAAACACCTTTGGAGTGCGAGGTGACTTATGCATACCAAACGACACAGCCACGTCTGTGGCAACTTTAGCCGCATCCTCCATTTTTAAAGTCTCATGCACTGCAGTGATAACTGCGTCTACCTTTTGAATTCGCTGCTGCGACCATGGAGGAATAATCCTCACTATCAGATGGATCTGGGGTGTGATATTAAGCCCCCTTGGATGGGCAGCATCCACGGCGGCATCAGGCTCAGAATCAGATGAGACAGATTGAGCAGGGAAAGGTGGGGGATGCTTCCCCCTAGGCCTTTGCCCACATGCCACTTCCTCCTGGGCTTTTGCTCACACGCCACTTCCACCCGGGACACTAAGGACTGCAGGAGCAAGTGCAGTGCAACCATGGGAAGCTGGGGATCTGAAGGACCTGCCACCTCCATGAGGGGGGTCAGTGGGGGAGAGGTGACATTGAGGCTGCATAGTGGCACCACTAAAGGATCAGGGTACCTATCAGCAGAGAAAGATAACAGGGACCCCCAAGGACTCACCCTACTGATCGGAGGAACGCAGAGAATTCAGACCCAGCATCACCATGGATGCTATGCATGGAGGTGCTTCGGTATCCCCAAGAGGCTTGGGTCGTCTCCAGCATCTCTTGGGCTAAGAGAAAATGGCCTCTGTGACATTAATCAGGCTACATAAACATGGCCGCCAACCGGAGACCAGTCAGACTAAGGGAGAATGGTCACCATCAGCCAGGATCTTCCCTGTGCCCTCTGCAACACTGTACCCTCTGCAAGGGGACCCTCTACTGAAGGTAGGACACACGTTAGGGGAGTCTCCGCTGCACAGTCTGCACTGGAACCCCCCTGCACTAAACCCACACTTGCAAAACAGTGGGGCATGAACCTAGGAGTTCTCCTACACTGGGACCCCTCCAGACTACCAGGGCAGGACACACTATCCCAGGACTCTTGCAGAGTGGGGATAGCACGGGAGACCCCAGGGGTCTCTGCTGCATCCTCTGCCTTGGGACCCCCATCAGACTCCAAGTCCAGACAGGGGGGGAAAGGGAGTGGGGGAAGCCCAGCTCACTGAGGGATTTTTATGGATGGGAGCAGGGAACCTGCAGGTAGGTCCGACCGTCCCTGGAGGCTACCCTAGTCGACCTCCAAAAAATGCCACAAGGGGAGGAGGGGACTGTACTTACCCTTCCATGGTGCGGGTAATGCTCCAGACAGTATCCTCGCCACCGAAGTAGGGGAGCTGTTGGCCAAGGGACTGCTGCGACTCAGACTCAAGCCCGGTCATATGCGACCCTGTGAGACATTTAACTCACGGGCCAGCTCCTGTCCATGAGACTATTTCGCGGCCAACCTAGCGCATTGCTGCGGTCTGCAAGTGCTCGCTGGCTGGGCTGGGAGGAACCACTGGATCTAGATTATCCAGCCTGTCGCCAAGCCAGCAGTTGATTGTAGATCTCTCGAGAGAAAAAACAAAAAAGATGTAAGGAAGGAGAAAAAAAAATTGCTAGGACCAGAGATCCCAGCGGGGAGCCTAGGTCCTTACTCCTGACTAGACAGATTAAAACTGATGACCTAGAGCAGAAAGGGGGTTATATACCTACCAAGCTGAGGACAGCCCATGGGCGTAGCCAGGTGTTTTTTGTTCTGCCTAGTCCTACTCCTGGAGGAGGCAATATAACCCACTAGTTTTGATTTATGGAGCGCTGTGTCCTTCGATGAACAAAAGAGAAAATTGTGTTACGTATGTATAATGGAATTATCCTGAAAAATATCGGCAAAATAAGCTCAGGGATTGCACCATGTGTATGCTGCATACACAGGTCAGCCCAGTCATGGGAGTAGATAGTGGTAGGTCTAGGTGGTTTAGTGGTCCATCTGAGGGATGGACCACTAAGCCTCCTAGACCCACCACTATCTACTCCCATGACTTGGCTGACCTGTGTATGCAGCATATACATGGTGCAAGCCTCATTCCCTTTTATCCAAAAAAGGGAACAACCAGCACCTAGTCCTATACATTGGAATTGCTTTGCGTGCAAGAAGTTCTTCAAGCGCTCAGTCGAACTATAATTTACCTTTAATTGATGCACTTTCAGCCTAATAATCACCTTTTGGTCATTAGGTTTAGGCCAGCACAACAGACAAGGCACCTAGGCATATCTGTATACAGGGCTACTTCACTGAGCAGTAGTAGCAGCAAGTCCTTCCTCTTCTCCCTCCCCGCAGTCTTCTGGGACACGTGCGCAGTGGGCAGTCGGCTGTGAAGCTAGCCGCCCAAAGTTAGGATGCCAGTGCTAGGAACTCAAAGGCTAGTGAAGAACTAGCCTGGGTGAGTGCGGCGCTGGATCATTGGACAGGTAAGTGTCTTTTAATAAAAGGTCACCAGCTACAGGATTGAGTGAACCTCTTCTTTAAAGTGACATTAAACTCTGGTTTAAAAATAATAAAATCTATCCAAGTATGTATTCTAAACTCAACAAAATCCCTTCTATTACTCTCAGCCTACTCCAAATCTACAAATCCCTTTTGGGTTTTGTTTTTTTTTGCTACTGTGATCCAGCTTCCTGTTGGAGGGTGGCTATGTTTGTTCTCCATGGTCCCAATGAATGCAGCCACCCTCTCTTGCTCACTCCGGAGATTGATTAGGGACTATGTACTATGAGATATGTATTGTGCATAGAGTCGTGCATATGACCGCAACTAATGTGCTCTGCTTGTTACAAACAACAGGAAGTGAGGCTGAGAAGGAGAGATTCAGGAACTCATGTGAGACATTACAAGGAGCCAAAAAAAAAAAAAACACAGTAGGAAACGATTTCATAAAAAATAGATAACAGGGCCATTAGGTAGTGGATGTGCAAAGATTATTCTTGGAGAATAAAGATATTGTTTAATGTCACTTTAAAATACCATTTTATTATTTGGCATTAGTGTATGACACCTTGCCTACTGAACCAGAGCAGGACTTATTAAAGTAAGGCTTACAGAATATGATAAAGTCCTAATAACCGTTGTCTGTAACTAAGAAAAACTATATCAAATATGCCAAAATCTAAACCTCACTGCCCCAGAACTTGTTGGAGCCACAAAATAGCTGCTTTCATCTGAGACTTCCAACACAGGTCTATAGCTCTCTGACAGATTCCCAATGTTGTTAGATTTTGCTTAGTCGCATTGATAGAGATGACAGCAGCGTAAAGGAGTGTAAAGGACTAGGGTGAAGGTGAAAACCCCATCTAAACCCCAGTTAAACTTCTCCCATGTATGTCTCAAACCCCTAAATTGACTTTATGGTGCTCTGAACGATCCGTATGTTCTGCCTGGGGGTGAATTGCGCTGACTCCCAGAGAGAGAACAAAGGATTGGGGAAAGGATGGTAACCACATTTAAACTTCTCTTTAAGTTTGTTTCATATCTCCCAACTGTCTTTATGCTGTACTGAATGACCCGTATACTCCGCCTGGGGGTGAATCGCAAAGGACTGAGGAAAGGATTTAACAAGCGAGCCCCCCCTGAAGTCGTTATTTGAAAACTGATTGCAAGCATTGTTCAAAGGGAATACTATCAAGATAACCCATGGTGGAAAGGATATTATAGACTGTACTGTACTACGCTGTGATAGAAACCCCTCTGGCTCATCTGGCCATCCCTGCTTAAAGACAGGGCATGTCATAGCCCCCCAAGTGGGAAAAGGGTTAAAACAAGCAAGACCCCCCCCGATCCTTTACTCAGCACAGACTGTAGTGAGAGATTGCTCAGAATGGGGGGAGGAGCCTGTTAAAGGCCGCAGACACAGCAGCAGAGGACACAGGGATCGCTAGTAGACCCGCCCATGCTAGAACGGTGAGAGGGCGAAAACCCCCCCATTATTATTACATTAACCCACATAGTATTGGTTCTGGGTCTCCGAACTGTGTGTACCAAGTCTATGTAATTACATGATGGACAGTAATACATCACGGATCCCTACTTAGCTGAGACTCTATACTTATGTACAGCCAGGGATAAAGACATAGAGGGAGTCTGGTATAACCGGCCTGGAAGGAGCCACCAACACCAATTTATTCTTGGGATTGCCCTGATATAACTGTATACTACGCCCAAAATAAAATACATTTAATTACTAAGAGGGATTAAAGAGTGAGTGTACGCAACACTGACTGACTGAAATATACCAATTAAGTACCTCCACCCCCTCTGCCTCTATTGTACTGGAGGAATCTCTTGTAGTCTACTTCTGAGAAATTAAAAAGAGTTTCTACAGGGAAAAAACACCGTGAGAAATACAAGAGAGAGGTCCCTCAAAAGACCCCAGGGGACAATCCACTAAAGACTGACTACTTAGAAGAGGCCACTATTGAAATTTAAAAACCGGGTATATTTCTTCCAGTGCTAAAAATTTCTTGGCTAATTCCTAAGTAAATCCCTAAAAGAGGGACTGGATAGAGCTCAGCGGGGCAAGAGAATATTGAGGGAATATTGAGCAGGAGTACAGCTATTATCAAGAGTCATATAAACAAAGTACCATCATGTCCAAAATAAAGAATAAACAGACAAAGGAGACATCAGGGAAAACCGCAAAAATTACGGCAAGCCCCGGGACTATTAAAAGGTATATGACCCAGGAAGGGAAAGACCAAAATGAAACAACCGAAAACCAACAAGTGGTAAGACCAAAACAAACTAATGAAGGAAACAAAAAGATAAAAGGAACAAAGGCATCCGGGGCAACAGGTGAAGAGAGCCCAGATTTGTCCAGAGAGAGTATACAGACAACAGAGGACAATGACCCGGGGAAGGAAGAAGATCTAAGGATGAACGACCACCCCCCAACAAAATTAGAAATGATGGAAATGTTCTCGAACCTGGATAAATCAATTAAAACTGAAATGGCCACTTTATACAGAGATCTGGGCCATACATTAATAAGAGTAGAGGAAACTGAAAAGAAGATAAATACCCATGGGAAAAAGTTATTAAACTTAAATGAACGAATGCAGCAACTTCAGCTAGAACAGAGGAATATATTATATAAGATGGAAGACCAAGAGAACAGAAATAGAAGGAAGAATTTACGGATTAGAGGATTACCGGAAAAGAACAAAGAAGAAAATTTACAACAAATGCTGGAAAGTATATTCAACCCCATCCTAGGGAATCCAATAACAGACAAAATAGAATTTGAAAGAGTACATAGAATACGGAAACCTCAGAGTGCCCCAAAAGGAAAACCAAGAGATGTAATAGCGAGATTCCATAGATATGAAGTGAGAGCCCAAATTTGGGAAAAAATGAAAGATAGACCAAAACGGAGATACGAAGAAGACGAACTACAAATATTCCCAGATCTTTCACAGGAAACGCTGAACAGAAAACGTATATTAAAACCAGTAGTGGAAGAGCTAAAGAAGCAAAATATACAATATTTTTGGAGACACCCGCCAGGACTGGGAGCACGAAGAGACGGAAAAATGGGCATACTGAGGTTTCCTGAAGATATGCCAACATTTTGTGAAACTTTAAAGCTACCAGAAATAGTGGTCCCAGGATGGACTGAAGAAGAAATCCCAGAGGAAGAAACTGAGGAAGAAACCCAGTGGCAGGAGAAGAAGAAAAAGAACAAGAAAATTAGGGAATAAGGAAGGAGGAAATTAAAGAGAAGAAAAAAAGAAAAAAAAAAAAAAAGAGAGAAAAAAAACGACTGAACTGTGGAGGGGGGGGGGGGCATGGGGGGAGGGGGGGTGGGGGGAGGGGGAGATTGTCAGAGGTTACACAAACGGACGGCACCAAGACGGGATAGTAGGTAGAACCTTTCTCCCTAAACATGGGAGGGAAGGATGGGAGGGGCGAGCAGGGGCAGAGCTCAACCTCGGGAGAATGTCGATGGAGGGGAGGTAAATCGACTACCCTAGTTAAGGGAAAAGAGAGTACTAGGGCTCCATTAGGAGGAAAAAAAGGAGGAGGGAGGGGGGGAGGGAGGAGGGAGGGGGGTAGAGGGGGGAGGGGGAAGACGGAAGAAGAAAAACCAAGAAAGAAAAAATATCGAGCCCATAAAAACAAATACCTAGTGCACCCAAAGAGGGATCATACTTTTGAAGAGATAACCCCAGACAAACCTAGCTAAGAAAAAATGAGTGTAGTCAATTATATTTCGTATAATGTACGAGGAATGAATTCCCCTATAAAGAGACAAAAAATCCTAGGTGAAATTAAGTATCTAAAAGCAGATGTTATATTCCTACAGGAGACCCATATCACACATGAATCAAATGTCAGATTGTACTCCCATAGTCACCCCACCTGGTATTATGCAGATACACTAAAAAAAAAATCAAGTGGGGTTGCTATTGGCCTCGCTAAAGGGATTAGATTTAACCTAGAAGACAGATCGACCGATCCGGAGGGAAGATATCTCCTCCTGAAAGGGACGCTAAACGGAGAGGAGGTTACATTAGTAAATATCTATGCCCCGAATGAAGGACAAATAGCCTTCTTGGGGAAAATTCTGGGGAAGTTAACAAATTTTAAGAAAGGAGGAGTGGTCTTGGCAGGGGATCTCAACCTGAGCCTCGACCCAAAAATGGATAACACAGCAAAAAATCAAAGGCGCTCGAACCACCAGACTAAGGAAATAAGGACAAAACTGTATCAGAACCAACTAGCAGATATCTGGAGGATACTTAATCCCAAGGTGAGGGACTATACTTATTACTCAAACATACACAAGACATACTCCAGAATTGATTATTTCCTCATAGAACACAGATGGATCGAGAAAGTCTTAGAGGCAAAGGTCGGGATTAGGACCTGGTCAGACCACTCCCCCATTTCGGTAAAAATAAAAATGGGGAAAGAGCCAATTAAAAAGTCTATGTGGAAAATAAATGAGGAACTGATTAGAGATAAAAAATGGGGCAAGGAAATAGAAAAAGAATTGGAATTTTATTTTCAAATGAACGATACTGAGGAACTACCCAAAAATATAATATGGGAAGCGCAAAAAGCATATATGAGGGGAGTATTAATTTCAAAAGGAGCACAAAGGGAAAAAGAGAGAACAGAAATAAAAGACAGATTAATGAGAGAGATCTATGAAATAGAACAAAAAAGAAAAGATATAATAACAAAAACAACAGAAAAAAAAAAAGAACTAACCCCCCTGATAGAGAGGAAAAAAGAAGAACTAAAAGAAATATTGGAACAGGAAATAAGACAAGAATACAACAAAGTAGCGAGGGAAAAATATGTGGAGGGTAATAAGATTGGAAAAAATCTGGCAAGAATACTCAAAAAGAAAAGATCAATAAATTTTATAGACCGAATTAGGAATAGAGAGGGGGACCTGGTACATTCTACCACCGAGATAGCAGGGGAATTCCAAAAATACTATGGTAACTTATATGCAGTAAGGGGAGTGGGTAAACAAGAAGACAGCCCGGAGAGAGAGGAAAAGATTAAAAATTATCTGGAAAAAGCAAAAATGAAAAAAATAGATAAGGAAAAAATGGCTCTACTTGAGGCCCCAATTACGGAACAAGAAATAGAAAAAGCAATAAAAGATACCCCAGGAGGAAAAAGCCCAGGACCGGATGGATTTACCATCAGTTACTATAAACAATATAAAGACCTTTTAATTCCTAGGTTAAAGGGATACATGAACGGCCTGGGCTCTCAATTTGAAATGAGTAGAGAGGCCCTTCTTGCATCCATCACAGTTATTCTAAAAGATGAGAAAGACCCAACACTGTGCTCAAGTTATAGGCCGATATCTCTTTTGAACGCCGATACTAAGCTGTTCACGAAAATAATAGCAACTAGAATTAAAGGGCTGATGGCGGACTGGATACATGATGACCAGTCGGGCTTTATATCGGGCAGACAGGGAAAAGACAATGGGATTAGAACAATTCTGCTAATAGAACAAATGTTAAGAAATAAAGACCCAAGTGTGATATTATCGATCGATGCAGAAAAAGCATTCGACCGGGTTAACTGGGGGTTCATGTTGAAAACACTTGAGGAAACGGGCATGGGCCCCAGAATGATGTCATGGATAAATACATTGTACAGTCGACCATCAGCAAAAATAAAAATAAATGGGACAATGTCCGAATCGTTCGACATGTACAATGGCACGAGACAGGGGTGCCCCCTGTCCCCATTTATTCGTGATATCATTGGAACCCTTGTTAGCAACAATTAGAGAATGCCCGGATATCAAGGGGGTGGAAATTGGGGGAGTAGAGCATAAGGTTGCGGCTTTTGCCGATGATCTGCTGCTTTATGTCTCCAACCCTAGGATTTCTCTGCCAAACATAATTAGAATCTTCAAACAATATGGAGAGCTCTCAAATCTAAAAATCAACCAAACAAAGTCAGAAATATTAAGAATTAAAATGAGTACTCAAGAGGGGGATGGGTTAAAAACAGAATTCCCTTTCATATGGAGAAATGATGAGTTAAAATATCTGGGAATTAAATTAACACCAAAAATAGAACAACTATATACAGCTAATTTTATCCCATTATTAAATGATATAAAAACAGAAATAAATAGACTAATCTCAAGAGCTATATCATGGATGGGCAGAATAAATGTAATAAAAATGACGATCCTCCCAAAAATCTTATACAAGCTCCAAATGATACCTATTCAGATTCCAGAAGCATTCTTTAAAACACTAAAAGCACTAATAACTAAGTTTGTTTGGAAGCACAAAAAACCAAGGATTAAATACACTACACTAAGTAGAACTAAAAATCAGGGGGGATTGGCATTACCCGACATTAAAAAATACTACCAAGCCTCAATTATTTCACGGGTGATGGAATGGGGGAAAAAAGAAAGTAGGAAAAATTGGGTAAAAATGGAAGACACTTTAAGTGGCACTAAACTAGGTAAAATTATGTGGATCCCACCCAAATATAGAGAATTGAAAACTGATACACATATTATTACACGACAAGCACTAAAAATATGGGACTTAATATACAACAGAGGAAATTGGGAGTATAATTCATTATTAATACCACTACAAGACACAAAATTTTTTTTACCAGGGGAAGGAAAAGAGCACGGAAATTGGTTGGGAGATGGAGATAAAAGATTAAAAGATATAATGGAGAAGGGAAAAATAAATACTTTATCGGAGCTTAAAATAAAGAAAATCAATTGGAACTTGGATGAGTGGAGGTATCGTCAACTTAAACACTTTGTAGCATCCCTCCCCCAGCCAATAAGAGACATAAACGACCTTAACCCATATGAACAAATCTGCATCTCCGAAAAAAATAAGAATAATATCTCAAATATTTATAAAATCCTGAATAGCGGGGAGGGTCAGGGGAACCTCCCAATGCTGGAGAGATGGAAGAACGAATTAGGGGTTCAAAGGGGGGGATCCCAGTGGGATAAAAGTATTAGGTTGGCCCATAACTCGGCGATAGATAGCAATACGGCGGAAATGAATTACAAATTACTCTCCAGATGGTATAAAACCCCAGATAAAGTGGGGAGATACCACCCGGAGACCTCAAGATTTTGTTGGAGAGGCTGCCAGGAAATTGGAACAATGACACACATATGGTGGGACTGCCCTAAAATAAAGGTATTTTGGAAGGAGGTCCTCTCTTTAATTAAAAAAATTACTAATATAGAGGTCAAAGAGGACCCATGGGAATGTCTTTTTCACGGGACGACAATGCCGATCAAACTATATAAAAAAACCTTAATCCCCCATTTGCTTAACTCAGCGAAAAGCCTAATCCCATTAAATTGGAAAAAAACAGAAGCCCCATCAAATAAAGAATGGATATCACGGGTGGAGACAACAAGAAAATTAGAATTATTAAAACCCTGGGGAGAACAGGACCAAGAGTATGAAAATAGAATAGAGATTTGGGAAGTATGGCAAGAGTATAAAAAAGGAGAAATAAGGGCTCATTAAGTATCTTCCGCAAGGGGGGGGTGGGGGATAGGGGAGGGGAGGGGGAAAAAGTAAGGGAGATATATGCATATAGCTTAAATCCCCCCACTTAAGGAGGGATGATATTATTGTATTAATAAAGTTTTGTATGTTGAAAATCTTTAATAAAGAAAATTAAAAAAAAAAAGATAGAGATGACAGCAGCTGACACTCAATACAAAATTCTACTTGTTTAGTGGTGCCCCTACAGAGCTACAACACAACAAAAGCAGTTGCGTTCTGATAATTGAAATGTTCACTTTGCACCTCGCAGCAGTTGCACTTACTAAGCGTGCCATTTAAATTGGGTTCCTGTGGATTTAACCCATTCAAGTCACACACAGGATGAAGTTTTTATTTGCATCAATTTCACTTACTTGGTCTCTACATCCGACCTTAGAAACACAGTAAAAGATTCTGTGTCATCATGGGGACTTCTCCGTCTAATCTTCCGCAGTGGTTCCAGGTCACTGAGGCAAAAAAGGAAAGCAAATAAAAGAAGATTAGAAGCTCATCAAGTTCAAAGATCAGAACACGGACATCACTGCTGGTCAGAGGCTTTGTGTTGCTTCTGGTTCACAGAACCCTCACAGCACATGTATATAACAGAACATTGCACAAAATGGACTAATCAAAAGGCAGCTAGATAGAAGTTATAATTTTAAAATCCTTAGCCCCCTTTCCCATGGTCATCTCCGTGAAGCGGGATAGGCTTGCTGAGTGGAGAATCTCTCCTCTGATCCCCGTTATCCAGGCAGATGACAGGTCTGTGTCCGCTCAGCCCACTCCCGTCAATGGGACAATCGGATGGAAACGGACTGCCTGTCCGTTTCTAACTGATCCGCCAGACGGATGGGGAATAGGTCCCCTATTCTGTCTGTTTTTGGCGTACAAGATCGGATCTGATGGCGGCAGGTGTCAGCGGAATACGCCACTCCATAGAAGAGAATAGAGGGCGCCATCAAGTCCACCTGAAAAACTGACCTGATCATATCACCCGTGTGAAAGGGAACTAAGGCTGCTTTCATACTGATCAGTTTTTCTTCCACTTTTGAGTTGGAAAAAAAAAAAAAAAGGAAGAAAAAATAAAATAAAACGCATGACCATGAAATCCTATGGAATTCTTCACATTGATCAGCTATGGGTCCACTGCGATTTGTAAAACCCCGCTTGCTGCATCTTGCCATTGAAATGAATAGAAAACTTGCGTCTTGCAATTGAAATGAATAGAAACACCATAAAAAACATGGCAAGAAACTACGGTTGCATTTTTGGTGTGGTTTACGAGTCACGTGTTCTTTTTTTCAAAGGTGCAAAATGCACCCGAAATGCATATGCATTTTTACAAAGAAGCAATGTCAAAGTAGCTCAAGGCTGCTTTCATACTGATCAATTTTGGTTCATTTAAAAAAAAAAAAACGGTAGAATTGTACAATAAAAATTCATCCTTTTAAGTGGGACTCTTCACACCTGAACAAAAGCGCATCAAAAACTGATCAGTGTGAAAGGGCCATTAAACACACACCAAACACGCACCAAAAAAATGCAGCAAGCAGGACTTTAAAGAGGAAGTAAACCCTCCTCAGGAAGTTGTACCTATAGGTAAGCCTATGATAAGGCTTACCTATAGGTACTGTAAATATCTCCTAAACTTGCACCGTTTAGGAGATATTTACCTTTAATGGAGCCAGTGACGTCACTGGCGCATGCGCTCTGAAGGAACGGCTGATCGTGCCGTTCCTTCAGAGCCCCGTGCCGTGACCGTCGGCTCCCGCGCGCGGGAGTGACGTCACCGCGGCTCCGGCCAATCAGATGGCCGGATGCCGCGATCCCGGAAGACGGGCGACATGTCATGTCGCCCGTCATACAGGTAAGAGAGCGGCACGGCGGGGGCTCGTTCTAAGGTAAGTATTTCATAATGAGCTAGTATGCGATGCATACTAGCTCATTATGTCTTTCTCTTGCAGGTTGTAAAAAAAATAAAATTTTTTAAAACGAGTTTACAACCTCTTTAAGAACTCAACTGAAATGCAACTGACTGATGTGAAGACGTAGGGATGATCGAACTTTTGAAAAGTTTGGTTCGGCCAGAACACCAGAACTTCCCGAAACTTCGGTTCGGATTCCAGAACCCCACTGAAATCAATGGGACCCGAACTTCTGGAACCAAAAAACACAATTTTAAAGCCCTAAAACCCAATAAATGCGCCTAAAAAGTGCCTAGGGTTCTGGGTCATGCCCCAGGGACTATGAATCAGGCAAAAAAAAGTTCTTAAAAATTGTCGTTTTTGATAGAGAGCCAATTATTGAAAAAAAAAAAATTAGATTTCTTTGGATTTAGTGTCTGGGGGGGGGGGGGTGTCTACAAAGTGTACCTGTGAAGTTTCAGCTCTGTAGCATGTCCAGAACCAGAAACAAAAAAAAGATAATTTTTCTTAGAATTTCAGTAGTGCAGGGATGGCGTTACCCTCCTTTCACACCTGGGCGTTTTTTTTTCAGGCAGGCATGACATCTGAACTTCTGTATAGGGGTAATCTATATATATATATATATATATATATATATATATATATATATATATATATATATATATATATATATCATACATACATACATACACACACACACACACACACACACATACATATATACACATACATATATATATATATATATATATATATATATATATATATATATATATATACATATATATATATACATACACACACATATATATATATATATCCCTAACCCAAAATCTGCATAGTGGGGTCAGCCTGACATAGAAGAGTTCGATCACCCTGGTATGGCAGGCTAAGTCAGCTAAACTTCATTACGGTCAGCCTGACATAGAAGAGTCAGGTCACCTAAACTACACTACGGTCACCCTGACACTTAAAGGTATCCCTACAGAAACTAGATTATTGAATCTAACTATAGTGGTATATAGTACCCTAACTACACTGCATATCCCTTTCCTCACACTAAAAGAACAGCTCCATACAGCAGGAGTAACACAAATGCTTCCACTCTCTTCCACAGCCCCTGTATTACAGTGCTAGAGGTTTGACGGGGCTATGTTATATACTGGGGGGCGTATTCACTACTGATTGGCCTCTGGACCCCGTAGTCACTCCAATCACATTCCTAGCAGACTCCTGCCCCCTCAATTGGCTTTTACTGACGTTTCTGGGCCAATCATGGGCTTTTAAAGCCCAGTTCCTGTCCCATTGCATTTTGGGCGGTTCTGGTGGCCGAATTCTGAACTTTTACCGCAAAAAGTTCGGAATTCGGACAAATTTAGAACAGCCAATGTTCGGGTCGAAGCGATGGTCGACCCGAACCGTTCGATCATCCCTAGTGAAGAGTTCCAAAGGTTTTGCATAGATGCATTTTTCTTCTCCTTTTCTTCCACTTTTTTAACTGAAAAAATGGATCAGTTATAAAAAGCCCTTAGTCAATGGGAAGGCATCAAAAAGATCAGTGTGAAAGGGCACTAACTGCTCAAATCTTATTTTCAAAGGCATCTGCAACAGATCACTTTACACTGCTGAATTAAATCAGCTGGTTAGTGAATGAAGAATCAGCAATAATAATTATTGTATGGCTACTAGGAGTAGAAATGGTGCAACCGAAATGCCTGCATACAAATGGAAGAAAAAAAAAAAGCAGTGCTGTGTTGTATAATTAGGGGTCCCCAATCCCCGGGCCTGCGGACCGGGACGGGTTCCGGTGCCAAGGACAGACTCTGAATATCCCATCCCCCAATGCATCCACCACAACCCCTGTGACAGAACCGACCCACGCTGTGCTTGAGTCCTATATTCAGTATACTGCTTCTTCCAGTCTTGAACATAGATATCAGATATTATAGCCGCAATATACAAGACTAGCCGACAATAGCGCGTATAAAACTGGAATGTTTATTTGACAAACTCACACAGAATATATATCCCACAGGAGGACACCCCCTTCCTGATCCTATTACCCTAAAAATAGAAAACTGCACACAGGAATAGAATTACCATAGCTAATCATTAAGTTAATTAAACTAGCCACCTGGACAATCAGGGATCTCATTCAAGGTCAGACTTGCCAGCATCAAACTCAAAGTAAAATACACATTACCCTAAGTGTAAACACAGAACACCTCCTTATTAGACAGACAATAGCAGGATACCCCAGTAGCAGACTGTCCAGCTCCTACCTATAATAGTCTAAACTCATAGAATGTTCTATCATTCTGATACAGTGGAATTAATATATCATAGATTTCTTGAGGGATATTGTGGATAAATATTACTCTCCCATTTATCCAAACCATATTCTCAGTGTTCATTAAGTAGCGGTCCATCATTATCTCGGTCACCCTGTGCCCCTAATATACACAGGGTGACTTACACATAAGAGGGACCTAAAGGACCGAGAAAGGGATTTCCAACCACTCTAAGGTAAGCGGAGTTCCACAGACCCCCCCAACCAAAGTGACTCCTGTCACAACCCCATCCCCCCAATCTCTGGGAAAATTTCTGCCATTAAACCAGTCCCTGGTGCCAGAAAGGTTCGGGACTGTTGGTATAAAGCAATGCCCAGCAACATAGTTGGAGCAGTTTAGCTGTGATAAATATATTGCAGTTTTCAGCTCCCCATTCCAAGTATCCCTGACAGCTGATATTTTGTTATATTGTGGATGGAAGTGGATCTGAGAATCTGTGGGAAAAACGTTCACCAGCACCCAATCACACAGCCGCTTACCAGAGGATATAGACCCCCATTACTGAGATCTATATTAAACATGATGAATATATAATCGTCTGTCACAAAGGCTCAATGAGGATCCGGGAGAGATATTCAGTATTCCCCTTAGAATAAATCCACTTGCAGATCATACAGGTACGATTCCACCATTATGTAGATATATATATGTGGAGATAAAATAAAAATAAATGCCCCTCATAGTGTAGTTGTATGCATAGGCTTTATTAAATAAAAATGAACCACTCACAGTTAAAAAACGTTGTTCCACACTCAAAGTTCATACACAGCACTAATCCGAGGGTTAGCTCCACTATGCGGCGTTTGAACACATAAGGAAGACCGCCAGATCCCAGCGAGCATAAGCTAGAGGAGCGTCTCAAGTCCTTCCTGCTTCCCTACCGGTTTCGTCATGAAGTGAGGGGCAATTATTTTATCTCCACATATACAGTACATCTGCATAATGGTGGAATCGCACCTGTATGATCTGCAAGTAAATTTATTCTACTGAGAATACTGAATATCTCTCTGGGATCCTCATTGAGCCTTTGTGACAGAGGATTATATTCATCATGTTAATATAGATCTCTGTAATGGGGGTCTATATCCTCTGGTAAGCGGCTGTGTGATTGGGTGCTGGTGAAGGTTTTTCCCACAGATTCTCAGATCTACTTCCATCCACCTCATATGGCTCCTTTATTATGAACTTTAGTTTCTGATGAACTATTTTTTATATTATGGACTTTGGTTTTTAATGATTCATTCTTTAGTGCTGCACCTTTTTCTCTTTGTAAATTTGATGTGTTGTGGATTGACAGCATTATGCTATTGTGTTTTATTCTTTTTATTATTTTCATTGGTCAAGCACAACAAATATTCAAATTTTGTTATATTGGATGAAGAAGTGTGGCCACATTATACTAGATTGGTCCGGACAGAAACCCTGTTCATGGTTTGTAGAGTGGTAGCCATTAAAGCAGATCTTTATCTATAAAAAAAGGGAAAAGAATCTGCGCTCGGACAACAAGAAATTAAATAATATTGAGGATCCTGAAAATAAATGTGAAGGCAGCCAACTAAATGATAGATTACAAATCATATAGGCATATATAAAAGGTGTAGTAGCGCCAAACACTGTAACTAGATATTAAACAATGTAGAGTGTCCACAATAAGTCCCAATAGTCCAAAAGAGATGAGAAGTAGTGGAGACCAATTCCCAATATCAGAGCCGTGCGGATGAAAAGAAGCCAACACCCAAGCGTGGAAATATGCCAACTGCTTACCAGATATTAGATGGATATGGGCGATGTAAAACTCAAATTGGGCCATCAATGACAGACAGTGCCAACGGTATAACTCATCGATTCCCAGTGTCTCAACGGATCATGGTTTAAGGGCAATGAAGGCTCAAATCGTACCACCAGACAGAGTAATGATCTCAGCAATAGTCAATTCACCTCAAAAGAAAGGGGCAGGACATAGTGCAGACTGTACAAACTCAGGTTTAATAATTGCATAAAAATATACTCACACAAAGGTGAATGTATACAGGCATCGTAAATGAGTAAAAACCGCGGTGTTGGTGGCGTGCTGCTCGTTCCGGATCATCTGACGCGTGTCGTCAAGGAAGTGACATCATCAGAGGTGGACCGGATGTACACGGCAGCACGCATATAAAAGGACAAACCGGAAATGACGTATGCGGATGTAAACCGCAAGTGCGTTCCACTTGGTCGTCAGCCGGAACCGGAAGTGACGCACGCGGAAAACATCCGTCAATGCGTTCCAACGGGTTCCACCGGCCGGAAATAGCCTATGACAGCTATAATAAGTTTATGTAACCAAATTTATAAGAGTAATTGTGTACTCAACCAACCAGATACAATCACTCTAAACAGCCGGCGCTGATAGAACGAAAAAGAAAAAAAGAAAGAAAAAAAAACTACCAGCATAGACAAAAACAGAGATCAAGTGGAAGGCACATAACACAGTTGCATGCTATGCAATTTTTCTATGCAAGAGAAGATCTATACATCTCAAATAATAAAAAAATGCCATTAAACACATATAACACTGGATATGAAATTAACCCACTCAAGGTCATATAAATATCCCATAAATAATAAAACGTTGTAGAAGAGGACGGAGGATATTAATGCTGACTCAGACGGATATAAAGTAACAGCATCAAATATCCACACCGTCCCAACCTTCATAAAATAACAAATACTGACTCTGAAAAAACTAATAAAATAACATAGGATAAAATACATCACTAAAAGATCCTCATAAGTAATGATATCCAAAATAATTAACTGTTATTAATGTAACAGTTCACATCCCACTCAACATTCAGCCCCCATGGAGAGTAAGTCCTCATATTAAAAATCCACCGAGTTTCGAGACGGGAAATTTCACGGTGGACGTGGCTTCCTCTCCAATGGGGGGTGAATTTGTCGATCCCCCAGATCTTAGTACCCACAGGGTTTTTATCGTGGCAATTGGCGTAATGCCTTGAAACGCTATGGTTGGGAAAACCCTTTCTGATATTTTTGATATGTTCCCTCACCCTCACTGTCAATGTCCGCTTGGTGCGGCCTATATATTGTAGGCCGCATGGACATTGCAGGAGATAGACCACATTATTGGAGGAACAACCAATGAAGGGTTTGATGGGGTGTGTCTTGGAGGTAGCCGTAGATGTAACCTCGCAGAATTTTCTACCGGTAAGAGAATTTACTTTACATACCGAGCACTTCCTACATGGATAGTAGCCAGTCAAGGTATGAAAGAAAGGTAACCGTTCAGGCTTGTCGAGAACGTTCGGAGCAATCTGGAGACGCAAAGGCTCAACACCCCTGAACACAACTGGTGGAACTTCAGGTAGTTGAGGGCCCAGTACCTTGTCATTTTGGAGAACCCTCCAATGTTTTTTAAAAATACGTTTCACGTCTCCAAACTGCTTTGAATAGGTGGTGATGAAGGAAAAGGCAAAGCGATTGGAATCTGCTTGTTGTTTAGGCTGCTTATGTAATAAAGTAGACCTGTCAACGTTCTCAACATCATACAACACCTTATCCAAATTGCTCTCATCATATCCCTTATCGAGAAACTTATCCCTCAGCATTAGAGCTTGACTGTGATAACTTTCTTTACTAGTACAATTGCGACGAAGTCGTAAAAACTGACTCCGAGGTACCGATCGCAACCATGAGGGGTGGTGACAACTTCCCTGTTCGATGTAACCGTTACGGTCGGTCGGTTTGAAAAAAGTGCTTGTCACAATTGTGCTATCCTTAATCTCTATTGATAAGTCAAGGAAATTAATCTTGCTATCACTAACCTCATGCTGAAGGACAATCCCCAAAGCGTTGGAATTGAGGTCATTAATGAAATCGTCCAAAGATAATCTGTCGCCATCCCATAGGAGGAGGACGTCATCAATGTTACATTGATCTCGATAAGGGATATGATGAGAGCAATTTGGATTACAATATATAGGCCGCACCAAGCGGACATTGACAGTGAGGGTGAGGGAACATATCAAAAATATCAGAAAGGATTTTCCCAACCATAGCGTTTCAAGGCATTACGCCAATTGCCACGATAAAAACCCTGTGGGTACTAAGATCTGGGGGATCGACAAATTCACCCCCCATTGGAGAGGAAGCCACGTCCACCGTGAAATTTCCCGTCTCGAAACTCGGTGGATTTTTAATATGAGGACTTACTCTCCATGGGGGCTGAATGTTGAGTGGGATGTGAACTGTTACATTAATAACAGTTAATTATTTTGGATATCATTACTTATGAGGATCTTTTAGTGATGTATTTTATCCCATGTTATTTTATTAGTTTTTTCAGAGTCAGTATTTGTTATTTTATGAAGGTTGGGACGGTGTGGATATTTGATGCTGTTACTTTATATCCGTCTGAGTCAGCATTAATATCCTCCGTCCTCTTCTACAACGTTTTATTATTTATGGGATATTTATATGACCTTGAGTGGGTTAATTTCATATCCAGTGTTATATGTGTTTAATGGCATTTTTTTATTATTTGAGATGTATAGATCTTCTCTTGCATAGAAAAATTGCATAGCATGCAACTGTGTTATGTGCCTTCCACTTGATCTCTGTTTTTGTCTATGCTGGTAGTTTTTTTTTCTTTCTTTTTTTCTTTTTCGTTCCATCAGCGCCGGCTGTTTAGAGTGATTGTATCTGGTTGGTTGAGTACACAATTACTCTTATAAATTTGGTTACATAAACTTATTATAGCTGTCATAGGCTATTTCCGGCCGGTGGAACCCGTTGGAACGCATTGACGGATGTTTTCCGCGTGCGTCACTTCCGGTTCCGGCTGACGACCAAGTGGAACGCACTTGCGGTTTACATCCGCATACGTCATTTCCGGTTTGTCCTTTTATATGCGTGCTGCCGTGTACATCCGGTCCACCTCTGATGATGTCACTTCCTTGACGACACGCGTCAGGTGATCCGGAACGAGCAGCACGCCACCAACACCGCGGTTTTTACTCATTTACGATGCCTGTATACATTCACCTTTGTGTGAGTATATTTTTATGCAATTATTAAACCTGAGTTTGTACAGTCTGCACTATGTCCTGCCCCTTTCTTTTGAGGTGAATTGACTATTGCTGAGATCATTACTCTGTCTGGTGGTACGATTTGAGCCTTCATTGCCCTTAAACCATGATCCGTTGAGACACTGGGAATCGATGAGTTATACCGTTGGCACTGTCTGTCATTGATGGCCCAATTTGAGTTTATTACATCGCCCATATCCATCTAATATCTGGTAAGCAGTTGGCATATTTCCACGCTTGGGTGTTGGCTTCTTTTCATCCGCACGGCTCTGATATTGGGAATTGGTCTCCACTACTTCTCATCTCTTTTGGACTATTGGGACTTATTGTGGACACTCTACATTGTTTAATATCTAGTTACAGTGTTTGGCGCTACTACACCTTTTATAGATCTTTATCCATAACAACTTGATAAAAATAATGGTATTTTAAGCAATTCCACAAAAATAATCGGATTTTTGTAAGATCTTACCGTAAAATCCTTTTCTCTTAGCTCATTGACAGACGTAGTCTTCTTGATTCACAAGAACTGGGTTATGTTGTCTCCGCAGGAGCAGGACTAGGCAGAAAGAAAAAACGTTCTGGCTCCACCTTAGGGGCAGTCCCTGAGGGTATATCCTCCCTCTCTCTGCTACAAGGCATCAGTTCTGTCACAAAGCAGCAACAGAGAATTTAACCCAACCCAACTCAATGATAGAGGGGCGGGTACTACGTCTGTCAATGAGCTAAGAGAAAAGGATTTTACGGTAAGATCTTACAAAAATCCGATTTTCTCTGTCGCTCATTGACAGACGTAGTCTTCTTGATTCACAAGAACTGACACATCCAGAAGCAGTGCCACAAATGAGGGGTGGGATTGACCGAAATCAAAATCCAATCTAGAAGGCCCAACCGGTGCCAAACTAGAAGTTTTAAAGGCTCATTATAAACAAAGAATGAGACTCAAATGAAAATTTCCAACGGAAAAAAACCCTCGAGGCAGACCACTGGTCTCCTCAAATGGCGGCCTGCAAAACCTTGCGGCCAGTTGAGGCATCAGACGATGCCATTACATCAACTTTATAATGTTTTGTAAAAGGTATGCACCGACGACCAGGTAGCCGCCTTGCACACCTGGACCACTGACGCCTGATGGCGAAAGGCCCATGACGCACTAAGTGCCCGAGTGGAGTGCGCCTTAACAGGGAACAGGGGGTAACGAAAGAAGATAGCTAATGCTGAGACCTGACCCTTGATAGTGCTCAAGGCCAGTTTCTGCTCAACCCCTTGTTGCAGAAAAGCTAATATTCGACTAACCGAATAAGACCGTGGACGGAACCCCAGAGGTTCACACCATGCAATGTAGGACTTCCATGTACGATGATAAATCTTTCTGGAAGTCGCTTTCCTTGCTTTAACTAGAGTAGGAATAACTGAAGCTGACAATCCCTTGTCCTTCAGCACCTGGGTCTCAATAGCCAGGCCGTTAAAGCCAGCGATCGTAAAGCAGGATGGAAGATCGGTCCCGGAGACAGTAGGTCCTCCCTGAGAGGAAGTCTCCACGGGACGTCCGCCACCAGTCTGACCACGTCGGCGTACCAAGCTCGGCGAGGCCAGTCCGGAGCTACCAGGATTACTGGAATTCCTTCCTCCTCTATCCTGCGAAGAAGTCTGGGCAGTAACCCGAGAGGAGGGAAGGCATACATTAGCTGGTATTGCCCCCACGGGGCGATCAGTGCGTCTGCGGTCTCTGCTAGAGGATCGCGGGAGCGAGCCACGAATCTCTGTACTTTCCTGTTGAATCGTGATGCCAACAGATCCACATCCGGGGTGCCCCACCGTAGGCACAACTGGTGGAAAACTTCTGGATGGAGGGACCATTCCCCCTGATCCAGAGTCTGACGGCTGAGATAATCTGCCTGCCAATTCTCCACCTCCGGAATGAACACCGCAGAGATAGCTGGAACAAATCGTTCCGCCCAGCGAAGAATGCAAGCCACTTCTTTGGCCGCTCGGACACTCTTGGTGCCCCCCTGGTGATTGACATAAGCCACAGCCGTGGCGTTGTCCGACTGGATCCGAACCGGGCTGCCCTGGAGCTGCTCGGTCCAGTGAATCAGACAAAGTCTGATCGCTCTCAGTTCCAATACATTTATCGGCAACCTGGATTCTTCCAGGGACCAAAGTCCCTGGACAGATAACTGACCGAGAATTCCTCCCCATCCGGATAGACTGGCATCCGTGGTCACTATCGTCCAATATATTGGCAGAAATGACTTTCCCTGGCTGAGCATCGGAGACCGAAGCCACCAAACCAGAGACTCTCTGGTCTGTTTGCTCAATCGGATCCGATTGTCCAGGGATTCCGGATTCCGATTCCATCTGAGAAGAATCTCTTGCTGAAGAATTCGGGTGTGGGACTGGGCAAATGGGACTGCTTCGAAGGAAGCCACCATCAACCCCAGAACCCTCATGCAAGTTCGAAGAGAAGACCAGCTGTTGGATAGTAACAACTGGACTGCTGATTGAATCTTCCGGAGTTTCCCTACCGGAAGGAAAACTCTTGACCTGACTGTGTCTAGAATTAGACCCAGATATTCGAGCCTCTGGGTGGGAACCAGAAATGACTTTTGCTGGTTCACCAGCCACCCGAATTCCTGTAAAGAAATTATAGTAATTTCTATGTTTTGTAGCAGGGTCTGAGGAGACTCTGCATGAAGCAGGAGATCGTCTAGGTAACCTAGAATCGATATGCCTCTTTGGCGCAGTAGTGCCAACATTGGGGCCAACACCTTCGTGAAGACCCGAGGAGCCGTGGCGAGACCGAAAGGTAACGCCACAAACTGATAGTGGTTCTTTTCTACGGAAAAGCGTAGAAACCGCTGATGTCCTGCGAAAATGGGAATGTGAAGATAGGCGTCCTTGATGTCTATGGACGCTAGGACATCCCCTGGATGCAGGAAGGCTGCTACTGTGCGAATGGATTCCATCTTGAATTTCCTTATGTTGAGAAAGGAATTGAGTGCCCTTAAGTCCAGAATTGGACGCACTTTGCCCTCTTTCCTGGGTATTGTAAATAGGTTTGAATAAAACCCTTGAAAACGTTCTGTCCAAGGAACGTGGACTACCACTCCTTGTTGTAGTAAATCCGTGACTGCTCTCCGCAGATCTTCTAAACGATCCGGGGATAGTCGGATATTGGAAGGGAAGAATCGCGCCGGTGGGAGAGATCGAAACTCGATCTTGTACCCTGACCTTATGACTTCGCAAACCCACTTGTCCGGGATTCTGGAAAGCCATGGATCCGGGAACCGGCGAAGACGTCCCCCCACCCCCATTATGGGTGGGGGCGCACCTTCAGGCTTTGGACGATTTATCTTCAGGTCTGGAGGGGGCGGGCTTTTGCTTGCCCGACCAACGTCCCCTGAAGCCTCCTGAAGGAGCTTTGGAGGACTTAATTTTTTCACCCGCGGGACGAAAAAACTTTTTGTGAGCAGAGAAAGAAGGCCCTCGTCTTTGACGAGGTCCTTTACCTTTAACATTTTGCGGTAAAAAGGTGCTCTTTCCTCCCGTGAGATCCTTAATGAGCTCATCTAAGTTGGCTCCAAATAGACGCTCTCCTAAAAAGGGGATATTAGCCAATGCTTTTTTGGAACCTTGGTCGGCTAACCAACCTTTTAGCCACAGTGTACGCCTGAGAACCACTGCTGAAACTGATGCTCGCGCCAATAATGGAGTGGCGTCTAACGCCGCATCACACACAAACTGTAACCCCTGTATCATTTGTTCCAACAAATCTGATACCGCCTGAGGGACCTCTTCTAAGTCCCGGCGTAACCACTTGGTCCATTCAGTTACAGTCTGCGAAACCAGACCAATAGCAATTATTGGTCTGAAAGCTGATCCAATCAAGGAAAACATGGTGCGAGACATAGCTTCTATCTTGCGATCCACTGGATCTTTAAAAGACGGAGCGTCTTCTAAAGGAATAACCGTGGCTTTATTCAATCTAGCAATTGGTGAATCCACCACAGGTGGTTCTGTCCATTTCTTAATGAGGGTTTCCTCAAACGGATAACGCCTGTTAATGCGTTTAGAAATAGCAGAGGTGCGTTTTGGCAGACTCCATTCTTCTTTGATTGGATTGCCAAAACATTTGGGCAATGGAAAAACCTTCGCCACTTTGATGCGTTTTTTAGTCCCAAAGGGGATTTCAGTTTCAGCGATTTCCGACGGAATACCCTGTAATCTTAAGGTTTCTTGAACAGATACAATGAGTGCGTTTACCAACGCTTCCTCTCGGGCTATGGCTGATGCCGAAACATCCTCCTCACTGTCTGAAGAGACAGTACCCGAGACACCAATCCCAGATGAAGTACCTGCAACTGCAGAAATAGGCTCAGATTCTGAATCTGAAGTTTCAGATAATAAGGGGTTAGGCGGGGGTCGCTTTCTTGCGCCCTGTCCCTGACGAGCCACTTCCACCCGGGACACAAAAGTTTCCATAATAGCTGACAATGATTCAACCGTCAGTGGGGTGCTGGAGGATCCTGCAGACACCTCGAGGGGATCCGGTGGAGACACATGAGTGGCAGGGTCCATGTTAATTCAGGACACCTCTGCCAGAAAAAACAAAAAACTTTTTTTTTTTTTTAAATAAAAAATACCTCTTTTTTTTTTTTTTTATGTGTCTCCCCCTAGCGCAATAGCGCCCCTCAGAGTACCTGCTTCTCGATCCCCACAGAGAGAGAGAGGGACCCCCAAGGCTCACCACCCGATGCAGAGAAGTTTCCAACCAACTGCAGTCAGCGTCTGTCTTTTACAGACTGGAAAGAGCTGTGTTCGTTTTCCCGGGTAGAAGGACGTGGCTCCGCCCCCTGTGTACGCCGTCCGGCGTTCCCAGCTCTCCACGAGGTAGCTGGGCTCATCAAACATGGCCGCCCCCATACGGGAGACAATAGACTCCAAAAACATGGCAGCCGGCGTGACCTGAGGACATTCATGCACCCGGTCTACGGCAAAATGGCGGCGGACTGACGAAATCGTTTTTCCCAGCACATCCACCTGCATCTCTGCTAAGTGGCGGTTTATCGATCTGCAGGAGGTACACTACAATTAAGGTAGGATTATACCTCCTATGTCTGCTGTAATACTACAGTCTGCTGGGTAGAGTGTTAGCTCTCAAACCAAGTCCACTTCCCACCAAACACATACTGTATTTACAAGGGGGACTTTTAGTGTCAGATATATACTGACCATGTATGGAGGGGCCCATAATTCATACTGCCTCATAATGAGGAAAAAAGGGAACGTTTACTCACCATACCGAACCGACAGGCACCCTCTCTTCACAATACCCTCTCCACCGGGGTGGGGGGTTGTGGACCACTCCGGACGCCTCGACTCTCTGGTTCCTGGCGTCCAAGCGAGACTTTTAACTCGCAAGGTCAGTCCCTCCAATGGGACTCCGTCGCGGCCGACCCAGCGCGGAGCTCTGGTCTGCACGCGCTCGTAGGCAGAAACCGGGGTGACCACTGGTTCTCAACATCCAGCCCGTCGCCCGGCCCCGCATACTTACTTGAATGTGTCGCGGCCGACCAAGCGCAATGCAATGGTCTGCGCGCGCTCGTAGGCCGGCTGGGGTGACCACTAGTGTCGCCCAGTCCGGCGTATTTGCTTGAAGATCTCACAGGAAAAAAACACTGGAGAAAACTACCTAAAAAATATTTTTTCTAAAGAAAAAATCTTGCCAGGACCAAAAAGATCCCAGCAAGGAACTTAGGTCCTTACTCCTGACTAGACAGAAAAAAACTGATGCCTTGTAGCAGAGAGAGGGAGGATATACCCTCAGGGACTGCCCCCATAGGTGGAGCCAGAACGTTTTTTCTTTCTGCCTAGTCCTGCTCCTGCGGAGACAACATAACCCAGTTCTTGTGAATCAAGAAGACTACGTCTGTCAATTAACGACAGAGAAAAATATGTTACCAAAATTAGCGTGTGCTGTAAATTGCCTCCAGTAATGTACCGGTTTCTTCTTGCTGGAGGCTACAGTTTTGCTGAAGCCCAGAGCCTCTGAATAGCATTAAATCATAAAGTGGAACTAAACTATCGACTTAACGGTTTCAAAAAAGTCACATTCCTGGAATACCGTAATTACCAACTGTTGCATTTGCTTGTGTCCTCAACCAAACTGTCAAACCATCAAATATCTGGAGTCACAACTTATCACATGTGCAGCACCATGGCAGTTGCAGATCAAACTGAAGCAGCTTCCTTGGCTGTAAAGGATAGGAGGGTTTAATTCCGCTTTAAGGCCCCTTTCACATGCGGACCATTCAGATCCACCTGTCAGTTTTTCATCTGGATCTGAACGGATGCATCTCTGTGGGGCAGCGGATGTCAGCGGAGACATGTCCACTGACATGTGATCCGATCCTATTTTCCATCCGTCTGGCGGATCGGATGAGAACGGACAAGCGGTCCGTTCTCATCCGATTCCCCCATAGAGGACAGCCAGGACCTGACAGCTCTGTCTCCGCACACAGAGCGGAGACGGAGCTGCATCACACCAATGCGATCCGATTCATGCCCGAACTGATGCAAACTGATCTGGGGGGGGTGTCGTTAACTTTGTATTAACACCCCCAGCGATTCGCATATGGCAATGTGCCTGCGATTTGAATGCGATGCGGGAACCCGCAGTGGATTTGCAGGGTTCCTGTATCGCATATATGTGAACCGGCACCAAGGCTGCGTTTACACTATACGAATTTGCTACATAAGTGGCCATGTTGGCCAGATCCCAACATTCTTTGATTGAAAAATGACGTGACTGCATCCTCACAGATGTTCCGGTAATTTGACATGTGCTGGCGGTGGCTGTCAGAATCCAAAAACTGCAGCAGCAGATTCTTCCATGTATTACTGTATAGAATGCTATATGGGGAGCTCTGCTAGGTTATGCTCACAGCTTTATTTATATTTTACTTTAACAAGGACAATAACAAATAATAGAAAATGCATTTTTTATTTTATATATATTACAAACATACATAAGATATGCAGTATCCCACAATAGTGAGTACACCCCTCACATTTTTGTAAATATTTTATTATATCTTTTTAATGTGACAACACTGAAGAAATGACACTTTGCTACAATATAAAGTAGTGAAAGTACAGCTTATATAACAGTGTAAATTTGCTGTCCCCGCAAAATAACTCAACACAGCCATTAATGTCTAAACCACTGGCAACCAAAGTCAGTACACCCTTAAGTGAAAATGTCCACATTGGGCCCAATTAGCCATTTTCGCCACTCGGTGTCATGTGACTCATTAGTGTTACAAGTCTCAGGTGTGAATGGGGAGCAGGTGTAGTAAACTTGGTGTTCTCGTTCTCTCTCGCTATACTACTGGTCACTGAAAGTTCAACATGGCACCTCATGGCAAAGAACTCTCTGAGGATCTGAAATAAAGAATTGCAGGTCCCCACATAGATGTACACTTACCAGTCCGGATGGCGTGGGGAGCCTTCTCCAGCGACCAAACCGCTGCACTGATGATAGGGAGTGTCGCAGCCAGGACGCAGTGGAACTGCGGTGCGAAACCGCAATGGCGTCCAGTGAGGTAGCCACCTCACCGATAGCATCCCTGCAGCGAACAGGGATGGGTCGTTCAATATGCCAGGGAAACCAGAGCTGAATGCTCGATGGCAGGCTGGGAAGCCCCTGGCCCTGAACCCTGGGATCCAGGGTGGCCAGTCCGAGACCCAGCTCCGCATGATCATCTTCATCCGAAGAAGCTAACTAATGCTGAAAAATAACAGCTAAGTAAAAGAAAGAGAAAAAAACTCAAAATAAAATCAAAAAGAGAAAAGAGGCTGAGACTGAGAGCCCCAGCACAGAAACAGCCTTGCTACTCCTAAGCTAGGCATTAGAAACTGAGTTGGGAATGCAGGAAGCAGGAAGGTATTGACTGAGGGGACCACCCCCTAGGGGTGGGATATGTTAAAAGCTTTGATATTAACAAATTTTGTTGCCTAGCTACTCCTGCGGAGCAAAGGTCAATAACCCCATTAGTGATGAATATGAAGTGGCGGCGACTGTCGGAGGACGTAAGAGAAAAAGAATTGTTGCTCTACATAAAGATGGCCTAGGCTATAAGTAGAATGCCAAGACCATAAAACTGAGCTGCAGCACAGTGGCCAAGACCATACAGCGGTTTAACAGGACAGGTTCCACTCAGAACAGGCCTCGCCATGGTCGACCAAAGAAGTTGAATGCACATGTGCAGCATCATATCTAGAGGTTGTCTCTGGGAAATAGACGTATGAGTGCTGCCAGCATTAGTTGAAGGGTTGGGGGGTCAGCCTGTCAGTGCTCAGACCATACGCCGCATACTGCATCAAATTGGTCTGCATGGCTGTCATCCCAGAAGGAAGCCTCTTCAAAACATGATGAACAAGAAAGCCCGCAGTTTGCTGAAGACAAGCAGACTAAGGACATGGACTACTGAAACAATGTCCTGTGGTCTGATGAGACCAAGATAAACGTATTTGGTTCAGATGGTGTAAAGCGTGTGTGGTGGCAACTAGGTGAGGAGTACAAAGACAAGTGTGTCTTGTCTACAGTCAAGCATGGTGGTGGGAGTGCCATTGTCTGGGGCTGCATGAGTGCTGCCGGCACTGGGGAGCTACAGTTCATTGAGGGAACTATGAATGTCAACATGTACTGTGACATACTGAAGCAGAACATGATCCCCTCCGTTCAGAGACTGGGCCGCAGGGCAGTATTCCAACATTATAAATGCACTTCAAACACACCTCAACGATGACCAATGCCTTGCTAAAGAAGCTGAGGGTAAAGGTGATGGACTGGCCAAGCATGTCTCCAGACCTAAACCCTATTGAGCATCTGTGGGGCATCCTCAAACGGAAGGTGGAGGAGCGCAAGCTCTCTAACATCCACCAGCTCCGTGATGTCATCATGGAGGAGCGGTAGGGGACTCCAGTGGCAACCTGTGAAGCTCTGGTGATCTCCATGCCCAAGAGGGTTAAGGCAGTGCTGGAAAATAATGGTGCCACACAAAATATTTAGACTTTGGGCCCAATTTTGACATTTTCACTTAGGAGTGTACTCCCTTTTGTTGCCAGCGGTTTAGACATGAATGGTTGTGCGTTTTGACATTTACACTGTTATACAAGCTGTACACTCACTATACAGTGGTAATGTCTATTTAAATACCTGGGTTTAAGGCAGAACTCATTCATTGCTCGAACTCCCGTGATGAAGTTGTTCTTCATGTATTTTGTTCCATAATCTCTCTTTTTAAGGACCGCCTTAACTAAAACACACAAATATGTATAAAATTAAAATGTAAAAGTGTTTTTCAATTTCAAAATATAAAAAAGGAATTTGCAACATTTAACATTACAGATAAATTACTAAAAATAACACAGATGACAGGGCATTGGTACCGATGTTATTTAACCACTTGCCGACTGCCGCAAGTAGATTTACTGCGGCGGTCAGCCCCGGCCAGGCAGAGTGACTTTAATTAATGTCACTAGCCTGGGAGGGTCTGGGGAGCGAGCGCGCGCCCGCGGAGGCGCGCTCCCGCTCCCACGCGGTCACGGACCCCCCGCGCGCGTGACTGGCGGACTCGATGTCCGCCGGTCACTCGGCGATCGTCGGGGGAGAGGGAGAAAGTCAGGCGGCTTGTGTAAACAAGCCACCTGTCATTCTCCTCGGTGTAAAAACACTGATCACACGGATCGACTATGTAGATCCGTTGATCAGTGTCCTTACAGCTCAAGCCACAGCCAATCACAGTAGAAAGCACGCCCCTAGGGACACACACAGCCCCTCCCTCCCAAATAAAGTTAACCCCTTCACTACCAGTGTATTTTTACAGTAACAGTGCATATATATAGCACTGATTACTGTAGTAATGTCACTGGTAACCACAAAAGTGTCAAAAATGTCAGTCAAGGGTCCGATCTGTCCGCCGCAATGTCGCAAAAAAAAAAAGAAAATCGCAGATCGCCGCCATTACGCGTTAAAAAAAAAAAAAACAACAAAAATGACAAAAATCTTTCCCTTTGTTAGTAAACGCGATAACTTTTGCGCAAACCAATAAAAATACGCTTTTTGCGTAGGTAAACATAGGTAGGATAAAACAAATTGACCGAAAAAATGTGAAAAATATTGTTATTTTTGCAAAATTTACGCTCTTTTTTTGTTTATAGTGCAAAAAAGTAAAAAGCGCACAGGTGATCAAATACCACCAAAAGAAAGCTCTGTTTGTGGGAAGAAAAGGACATCAAATTCGTTTAGGTACAGCATCGCACGACCGCGCAATTGTCCGTTAAAGTCACGCAGTGCCGAATCGCAAAATACCCCCTGGTCGTTTAGCAGCCAAATCCTCCGGGGCTTAAGTGGTTAAGGGACTATCTTTTCTATTATTTTTCCACTGCTGTCAACAAAAGCACAGGTGTGGTTTATTAGAGCGGTCTAAATACTTCCTCACTTCTCCAATCATTTCCCCTCCACTAGTCAATTCAATATTACAAATATTTCTAACTGAGAACTTTCACACGAGCGGTGCGCCCGACAGAGTCCGTTCTGCTCAGCAAGGGATCGATCCCCGCTGATCAGGCGGATGACAGCTCTGTCTCCGCTCTGTGTGCAGAGACAGAGCTGTCAGATCCCCGCTCCCCTCTATGGGGACATCGGATGAGAACGGACCTCCTGTTCTCATCCGATCCTCAAGACGGATGGAAAATAGGGTCTCCATCCGTCCGGATTTCATGGACAGGATCGGAGATGTCTCTGCTGACATACGCCGCTCCATAGGGCTGCATGGAGCATTCGATCCGGTCCGCCTGAAAAACTGACAGGCCGATCGGATCGGAAAAGGCGTGTGAAAGGGGCCTTATGCTTGTAAAGCAAATGGAATTAAAATTCATGTCCAGTCATTATAGCCTACTGATAAATAAGACTAAAAGGAATGTATTAACTGAAATTATGAATGTAATATAAATGTAAGGCCTCATGCACACTGGACGTTTTTAATGTGGCTGTTTTCCTGCATCTAAACACCTCCGCTTGTTACCTATATGTCCATGCACACATAGGCTTTTAGAGGCGGGGGCAATTAAAGGCAAAAAAGACCCCCACTGCCAGCCCATCAAGGAGTACCAGCGTTTTACCAGGAAAAAAAAAACACTTAAAGCGGGTAAACGCACAATAAGCGCTTAAGCGTTAATGCATTTTAATGGCCATAATAAATTATTATTTTGGCCAAGGAAATTAACACCCAAGCACTTGATGCGTCTAAATGCGTTACGCGCGTTTGCAAGCGTCAAGCATTTTTTCTGTCAAAACGCTGCTGCCAGGAGGAAAGGTGTCTAGATAGCAAAACGTCTGTGTATGAGTGTATTAAATGTTTTAGTTCCCCTTTACCAAAAGGGATGCCAGTAGATAAAACCACACTGTGCAGCTTTCACTAAAATTGGGTAATGCCCCTGCTAGGCTATCCATTTACCCCCCCAAGCCTGGCTGAAAAACTTCCAGAAATGGCATTCCCCACCTTGCCTGGTTTCTAAGACACTCCCACCTGTTACTGCTCACTCCCACCACCATCACAGCAGCGAGCTCTCAAATCCCCGAACATATGTGGTTCACTATCTACTCCAGTGATGGCGAACCTTGGCACCCCAGATGTTTTGGAACTACATTTCCCATGATGCTCATGCACTCTGCAGTGTAGTTGAGCATCATGGGAAATGTAGTTCCAAAACATCTGGGGTGCCAAGGTTTGCCATCACTGATCTACTCTGTTGAAGCGTCGCTGAGCTTAGAGCTACTGCACAAGTGGAGGGAAAGCGCATGCAAGGGATTCTAAATCAGAATAACCTTGCTCCTGTTATAGTGGGGGTGAGCAGTAATGGCTGGGAGTGCCTTAGCAACATAGCAGGATAGGAGATGCCATCTCTGGGAGTTTTTTGGATAGGCTTCGGGAGGTATACAAATGGCCTACACCTATAGCATTCAAAAAACACACTCCAACAAATGATACTTCCAGTTGTATTTGCAGGCAAGATCAGAAGCTCGTTTATGTCCGTATGCAATGAAATATTGGGAACACAACTATATCAGATTTAATTAACACCATTTTAAAAATACGAGCATCCCAGTGTTCTTTATCAGGAATTCTAAGGGGAAATGCGGTGCAAGCAGAGTGCTTCCAGTTTTTCACTGAAGAGGAAGGAAGAACTGAAATACTGTATATTTCTAATAACTGAAATGACTAATACATTCCAACTAATTGGTAAACATCATCCACCTTACAGATAAGCAGAAAGTCACAAACCTTTGACTTGAATAGGATCAGGAGGTAACGTGCCCTTCTGTTCTGGTTTGCTGGGATCCTGCCCTGTAATCACAAAACATGTGAGCTCCTATAAATCATTCCTTTCAGCATATTCTTTCTATCTTGTTTTAAATTTTGATCAATATTCTATTAAGACAATGTCTCTTCTTAGATGTCAGTATTTCTTAAAGCCAGTTTGTCACTACTACAAATGGAAAATTCGTATTACAAACAGTTTGCTTTAGGGTAGCAGTCTATAAGGAACATTCTGATTTGCAGTGCTAGGTACATAAAGACCATGCCCTAGTTTGGGTTTTACAAAGAACAAGAGTAAGAAATCATGATGGGATATCATATGCACATGTGGGTTTTCAGTTATTTAGTAATAGAAAAAGCAGCAGAAGTTGTGAAACTCTGGTGAGCAGAGGCAGGTCTTTAATTAGGCAAATTAGGCGGTCGCCTAAGGCCTCAAGCCGCCTAATTTGCCTAACACATTACTCCAGTTTTGAGGGACAGCGGACCTTAAGGCTGCTGTGCTCATCATTTTGGCAGGAGAGTTTAATGTTAGAAAAATCAAAGTCCGCCACGACCGCCGACCCAAAAAAAGAAGAATAAAAAACCTCCGATCCACACAAAGGCTCCCGCTGCCTGACACCTCTTAAATAATAAATTGGATTGACATCACCAGGTGAACCCTCCCCCTTGTGACCTCATCAGCCGAGGACATGCTGGGTTGGCGATGTCACAAGGGGGCGGTGCCACCTGATGGATCTACACGGGGGGACATTTTTTTACATTTTTAAATAAAGGACTTGTCAAAAACGTGTGTTGTGTTTTTTTTTTTTTCCTTTTTACACTTTTGTTGAATGAGTATGGACGCTATGTACCCAATAATCACTTTTACACTTTTGTTGAATGAGTATGGACGCTATGTACCCAATAATCATTCACATAGGCAGCAGGCAGGATTATGGGCGTGAGTGGGGCCTCATGTCTAAGTTTGCCTAAGGCCTCACCAAAGTCTAGAGCCCCCTCTGCTGGTGAGTATAGTGCTGGTGGTACTGAGGTGGCCTGAGCTGGGAAATATGGTGAAGAAATTTCACCGCTGGAGTCCTTGAGAGATAAGAAAAGACAACACTGCCATGATATCACTCTATGAAACCTATTTAGTTAGCCGACAAATGGGATTCAGCTCCAAATTGTCTATTTTTCTTAGTTGAATTTTAAAGCCTAATGCATGGAGCTACAATTTCTCTATAGAAAGTAATCTAGCCCTTTTTCTACTCTATAGCCATCCATCTCAGCAAGTTTTATAACAGCTTTGACTTAACGTGTGGGTATAGGTCAGTTTGAGAACTACACCGTTAAAGGGTTTGTAAACTCTTACATATACCCAGTGAAGAGGAGACTGGCCTCAAGTGATACACAGAGATGAAACAGATACTCCTACATAAGTTGTACTTGTCTATCTGCAGTCTTCTCTTCATCCATTCAAAGTCCAGAACTTATACAACTTGTCTGAGTTGTCAGAAGAGAAGGGGGCAGAGAGCTGAAATTACACGGAGCTCAGTGAGGAGAGCTCTGAGAGCGGATTGAAAGGAAGAGACATACCCACTTCAATATCACACAGGAATATAGTTGAGGCTTTCAATCAGCTAGGAGGTCCCTCCCGTGTCACCTGGTTTCTCTTGGTGTCAGGAAAACTTATCAAAAGTGATTCATGCTGATAGCAGAGGAATGAAGCAGCAGACAGAACTGATACTTAGTGCTCTGGATTATCCTTCCCAAACAATAAGTTATAACATTAACATAACGGAACCCTGATTCCAGCTGCATGTCTACATGCCAAACCCTTCTACTTTGCCCAGTTCCATAGCGCCCAGGTCCTCTTCCACATACAGAAACATCACACAGACACCACCTGTTGAATTTCCTCCACTTAGTATTAGCTATAAATAAAATGCATAGGAAAGAGGTTGCCCTATGCATTCCACCTACCTAAAACTTTACCCAATTAAACCTTCTGTTCTACAGAATTCATCTCACTATAGTAATGTTGTGTATTAAGGGTTAGCTCACACCAGAATCGCACAGGATCCCGGATCCCCACTCCTGTGAGTTTCCCTGCAGAGCGATTTGTCAGCCCATTTATTTGAATGGGATGCAAATTGCACCGGAATATACAAAGCAGTGCATGCACTACTTTTGATACCAAATCCCATGGTACACTGGTACCCTGAGATATGGACCCTGCTAACGCACTGCCTTTGCAATGAGAGCACCAATTGTTTTTATTATACAGTATACAATACAGGTTCAAGGAATCCTTTCAGGTGGTCTGACTATTAGAAATATGGAAGAGGACCTGAGAGTTGTGAAACATTGGTGGTAATAGTGGAGTAGGTTTGATACATAGGCAAATGGAATGGGACCTACAGAAGGAAACCCAGAGGAGAAGGTACTGTGTTGAGGTTAACTAACTGTTGGAAAAGGAAAAAAGATATGTGGAAAAGCAGAATTTGATACTAAGAATTAGTACACTGGTCAGTTTTACACATTACTGCAGGGACTGGATGAATTTTGATCTGTGTTTGGGCAGGGAGGCTGTACAGATGTTGACATACCAATCGACTTCTGTACAGCCGCCCTGTTGAATTTTCCCCACTCAATCAGTGCCGCCGGCCATAGCCTGCAACGCTGATCAGTGTATTCTGACGGCTGGGAAGTCTTTGCTGTCAGAATACAATAGCTCAGAAGGGAGGATTCCCCCATCCACATTGAGTGTGTGGTTGATGGAATTGAATCCGTTTTTTTCATTCAACCTGCTGGTTGAACAAAAAACCTGACCCACCTATGGTCTGCTAAAAAGGAGGCACCAACATCTTAGTCTTCCATAAATACCTAGACAGCAAGTTTTATTGCTACATATAAAAGCGCATTAGATAGATAATTATAAAAACTATAAAAACCTACATTTATCATTAGTGATCATACACAATAAAAATAAAACTTCTTAGAAAATGCTAACGACTAATGGATTGCAAGAAAATGAATATCTGTTTGTTGTGCTAATGATGGCAGATGTTTTTGTCTTATAAATCTTATCCGTGGGAGATGAGGCTTGAAGTAATGCTGTTCAGATATTCAGGATTTGCAATAAGTGACTATTTTGTTACCAGAAACTACTTTTTCACGTGGGTTGAATATAGCTGCAGTCATTTTTAAAGCATATTATGAAACACTGGCATTACTTATGCTTAGAAACCTGCCATTAACAATAGAAAAAAAAAAAAAAAAGGTTAATGAACAGACAAAACAGGTACACGTGCCACAAGCAGTTAGGCTAAAATGAGCCTACATGTGTGCCTTACACCACTACAGCAAGGTCTTAGCTGCTTTATCAATGGATGAAATGGTGCCTGGCGGGTGATTGCACATAGTACAATGCTAGGACAAATTAAAAGAGGGAAGAGTTTCCAATCTTCGGCCAGACATACACGGAGCAAATTTCTTTCCTGAAACCACAGGTTGACAGGGGGAATCCCTCCCGCTGAGCCATTGGGTTCTCCCGGAGGGGGCAGGGGAAGCAGTCCCTGCAGGCAGAACACAGTGATTATTGCTATCGCCTATACCAGCACTACATACAATATACAAATCACATGTAAAACCTGGCAGGCTGGTAGGACCCAAGTTGATTGATCAACTTGGTCCATTAAGCCTGCCCATACATGGTTACAATTAGGGATGCACCGATCCGACTTTTTTGGACCCAATATCGATATCTGGCATTGTGAAATCGCCGATACCGATATAGGAACCGATCCGGAGCTACACACAAAGCAAGCTGCAGTACAGAGCAAAGCCACTGCTTCATGTGTACGGTTCCTCCATTCACAGGCGGAGTGCATCTGATATCACTCCGCCTGTGAGCCGGACCTATACAGGAAGTAGCGGCTCCCATCCCATACTATTACTGCACCTAGTAAGGGATGGCTGAGCCGTTACCAAGCAAAAACCGGATCGGCCAGTGGATCAGTCAATGTTACCGATCCCCCGATCCATCTAAAATGGCCATATCGGCGCCGATATCCGATCCGAATATCAGATCGGTGCATCCCTAGTTACAATCTCTGCCAGTTAATACTAGACTGGCCAAGATTCAAACCATCTGGGGAGACCAAGCTAAATCTATCCAGAGGCTGTCGGCTTCTAGCAGAGCCATCTTCAGTGATTACATGAGTAAAGAGCAGCACGCAATTCACTTGTTTTGGCTTGTGGCACTGAAAAGTTTAATTGAGCAGACTATTTCTCATTACTGGTCTGCAGTTTCAGTACAGATGTAGCCAGGCTAAATGTATGCAATGCTTACAATGGTTACAATGGTTAGAGCAAGTAAATACAGTTACCGTAATAAAGCATGCTACCACTCATTATATTAAAAATGCCATTGCATTTTAAAAGTACAGCTATCCTTTGCATACAGAGTCTTATGAAGTGGTAGTTACAGGGTGATAATTGACTATTCATGAGAATTGCAATGATTCAAGAAACAGAAGACAGAGTAATTTTAAATATTCGACTCAAAGATTTTGGTGATGAGTATAATGATGGTTCACATGAGAACGGGTTCACCCTGAGCACACGACAGATGTGAAAGGGTCTGGAGAAGCCATGGAGAACGTTATGCTGCCTGTAACATCGTTCAGCATGACCCATTTGGTGGTGGGTCAGTGATTGTCTGGGGAGGCATAATTATGGAGGGATGCACAGACCTCTACAGGCTAGACAATAGCACCCTGACTGCCATTAGGTATCGGGATGAAATCCTTGGATCCATTGTTAGACCCTACGCTGGTGCAGTGGGTCCTGGGTTCCTCCTGGTGCACAACAATGCCGGCCTCATGTAGTGAGAGTATGCAGCCAGTTCCTGGATGAAGGAATTGATACCATTGAACGGCCCCCACGCTCGCATGTTCTAAATCTAATAGAAAACCTCTGGGACATTATGTTTTAGTCCATCGGATGCTGCCAGGTTGCACCTCAGTCTGTTCAGAGGTCAGTGATGCCCTGGTCCAGATCTGGGAGGAAATACAGGACACCATCCATCGCCTTAATAGGAGCATGCCCGATGTTGTCAGGCATGCATACAAGCATGTAGGTGCCATAAAAACTATCGAGTAACATTATGAGTTGCTGCAATGAACTTTCAGCAAAATGGACTAGCCTGCTGCACCATTTTTTCAGGGTGTCTTTCAGCCCTCTGTAGGTTGATCATTTTCATTTCCATCAAAAGATGTGGTATCCTTTCGTTCCTAACACATTAACCAGTCCATATCAGTATAGATATCCAGCATGAGATTTTTCTCCATTGAGATCTGATGTATTTTCAAATTGTCTTTAATTTTTTTTTGAGCAGTGTAATAATCATCATTAACATCATAATAGATTGTAGCTGTAATCTGGTAAATAAAAAGCACTGTATACATACCAGTGGCGGCCGGCCGATAGGGGGCGCAGGGGCGCTGCCCCCCCCCCCCAAAAAGAAAAAAAAAAAGATTAAAAATAAAAAAAAAAATCTATTTTTTGCCCACTAGGGGCGCCCGCCTCATTGGTGGCTATGGGGGGGGTGGGGTTTTCCGCCCGGCAGAGGTGCAGATTGCGCTACAACACACCCCTTTTGTGATGTTTTGGATCATGATTGGTCCAGACTACAGCCTGGACCAATCATGATTCAGGACATCCATGCTGACCTCGTTGGGGGCGGTGCCGGTGCGTGCATCAGTCACTCACCGTCACCGCCCGGTCACCTTCCTGCCGCCGAAGAGGAGTCTCCAGAGAAGAAGCCGGCGCCGCTCACCTTCCCGCCGCAGAAGAGGAGAGGCCGAGAGGGAGAAGCACCGCTCACCTTCCCGCCGCCGAACGAAGAAGAGGAGAGGGAGAAGCCGCTCACCTTCCCGCAGAACGAAGAGGACGGAGTCGGAGGAGAAGCCGCCGTGACTCACAGGGCTCCAGCCTCCAGGTAAGTGCACTGCTCTCAGTCGGGCACGCACGCTAAACTCTGCATTGGGGACATGTACACTGTTCAATGCATTGAAGGGGGCACGCACGCTAAACTCTGCATTGGGGACATGTACACTGTTCAATGCATTGAAGGGGGCACGCACGCTAAACTCTGCATTGGGGACATGATTGTACACTGTTCAATGCATTGAAGGGGGCACGCACGCTAAACTCTGCATTGGGGACATGTACACTGTTCAATGCATTGAAGGGGGCACGCACGCTAAACTCTGCATTGGGGACATGATTGTACACTGTTCAATGCATTGAAGGGGGCACGCACGCTAAACTCTGCATTGGGGACATGTACACTGTTCAATGCATTGAAGGGGGCACGCACGCTAAACTCTGCATTGGGGGCATGGTACGCTGGTCACTGCATTGGGGGCATGTACGCTGGTCACTACATTGAAAGGGGCATGTACGCTGGTCACTACATTGAAAGGGGCATGTACGCTGGTCACTACATTGAAAGGGGCATGTACGCTGGTCACTACATTGAAAGGGGCATGTACGCTGGTCACTACATTGAAAGGGGTCATGTACGCTGGTCACTACATTGAAAGGGGTCATGTACGCTGGTCACTACATTGAAAGGGGTCATGTATACTGGTCACTACATTGAAAGGGGTCATGTATACTGGTCACTACATTGAAAGGGGTCATGTATACTGGTCACTACATTGAAAGGGGTCATGTATAATGGTCACTACATTGAAAGGGGTCATGTATACTGGTCACTACATTGAAAGGGGTCATGTATACTGGTCACTACATTGAAAGGGGTCATGTATACTGGTCACTACATTGAAAGGGGTCATGTATGCTGGTCACTACATTGAAAGGGGTCATGTATGCTGGTCACTACATTGAAAAGGGGCATTTATACTGGTCACTACATTGAAAAGGGGCATTTATACTGGTCACTACATTGAAAAGAGGCATTTATACTGGTCACTACATTGAAAGGGGCATGTATACTGGTCACTACATTGAAAGGGGTCATGTGTGCTGGTCACTACATTGAAAAACAGAATTTTTGTAAAATCTTACCTGTAAAATTCCTTTCTCTGAGTCCTCCGACAGTCGCCGCCTCTTCATATTCGTCACATATGGGGTATTAGACTTTGCTCCGAAGGAGTAGCTAGGCAACAGAATATGTTAACAATAAAGCTTTTAACATATCCCACCCTCAAGGGGTGGTCCCCTCAGTCAATACCCTCCTACTTCCTGCAACCATATCTCAGTTTTAGTGGAATAGCAGTAGAGTATACAATCAAACCCCAAAAGAGGGGCGGGGGCGGCGACTGTCGGAGGACTCAGAGAAAGGAATTTTACAGGTAAGATTTTACAAAAATTCCGTTTTCTCTTACGTCCTCCGACAGTCGCCGCCTCTTCATATTCGTCACATATGGGGACGTCCCAAAGCAGTGCAAACATGAGGGGTGGGAAACGCATCCGCGCCGAAAGGCAACGCAGTCTCCGCATCAAAGAAAGGAACCTTACCAAAGGAAGGAAACCAGCTGGGCAACAGCAAAAAACAAGTGCTCAACAGGAGCAACAACCCAGGAAAAGACAAAAAACCAGGGGATACAAAACTTATCCCAACAGCCAGGAGTCCCCAACAAGGGACCCTAGGGAACAGCCGCACTAAGAACCTTGCGGCCAAAGGAAGCATCCCCCGATGCCTGAACATCTACTTTGTAGAATTTTGTGAAAGTGTGCACGGTCGACCAAGTCGCCGCCTTACACACCTGGGCTACAGAAGCCCCATGACGACAGGCCCAAGACGTACTCAGAGATCTAGTAGAGTGCGCCTTCACAGGCACAGGGGGAACCTTCCCCTGCAAAGCATAGGCCTGTTCAATGGTCTGCCTAATCCATTTGGCGATGGTAGAGGCCGAAGCCGCCATGCCCTTCCGAGGACCCTCTGGAAGAACAAACAAGGAGTCCGTCTTTCGAAAAGACTCAGTCGATTTAAGGTAAACCCTTATCGCCCGAACAACATCCAGAGAATGCAATCTCACCTCCTTTGGATGTTTAGGCTTCGCGCACAACGAAGGCAAGACAATATCCTCATTAAGATGGAATTCCGAAACTCGTTTCGGAAGGAACAAAGGATTAGGTCGCAAGACCACCTTATCCAAATGAATAACCAGGTACGGAGACTTGCAGGACAAAGCCGCCATCTCCGACACTCTGCGAGCCGAAGTGATCGCCACCAAAAAGGCGACCTTTTTGGACAACATAGACAACGAGATCTCCCTGATCTGTTCAAAAGGAGCACGTTGTAACACAGATAGAACGAGATTCAAGTCCCAAGGGGGCAGAGGATCCCGCCTAGGGGGGACCAGATGCCGCACACCCTGAACAAAGGTGCCAACCAAGGAATTGGAAGCCACGGGACGTTGAAACAGAACGGCCAGTGCAGACACCTGACCCTTTATCGTAGCCAGCGCCAAACGCTGATCAACACCCGTTTGAAGGAAAGACAGCACACGGGAAACCGAGTACGTGCAGGGTGAAAACCCCCTGGACTCACACCAGGCAAAATAGGCCTTCCAAGTACGGTAATAAACCTTCCCTGAGGAAGACTTCCTCGCATTGATCAAAGTATGAACGACCTCTGGAGAGAGACCCCTCTCCTTCAGGACCTCGGTCTCAACAGCCAGGCCCTCAAAGCCAGCGACTGTAAAGCAGGATGGTATATCGGTCCTTGAGACAGTAGATCGTCTCGAAGAGGCAGACGCCACGGGGCGTCGACCGCCAGATTCACGAGGTCTGCGTACCAGGACCGGCGAGGCCAGTCCGGTGCCACAAGAATCACCGTGTTGCGTTCCGAGTGTAACCTGCGAAGGAACCTGGACAGCAACTGAATCGGTGGAAACGCGTACATCAGCCTGTACTGATGCCACGGGGCCACTAACGCGTCCGACGCGTCTGCCCGAGGGTCGCGCGTCCTTGCCACGAACCTCTTCACCTTGTAGTTGAGACGAGACGCGACGCGACGCGAACAGGTCCACATCTGGAAGACCCCACTTCGCGCACAACATCTGAAAGACAGCCGGGTGGAGAGACCATTCCCCCTGATCCAGGGTCTGGCGACTCAGATAGTCCGCCTGCCAGTTCTCCACCCCCGGAATGTGAACCGCCGTTATCGCCGGGACATGAGTCTCGGCCCAGGACAGAATGTCGGCCACTTCTCGAGCCGCTCGGGCACTCCTGGTGCCCCCTTGGTGGTTGATGTAGGCCACCGCCGTGGCATTGTCCGTCTGCACCCGAACCGGGCAGCCCTGCAGCCGGTCCGTCCAGCGATGAAGACAGAGACTTATCGCACGCAATTCCAGAATGTTGATCGGAAGGGAAGACTCCCCCTCCGACCAAGTCCCCTGGGCGGACAGAACGCCCAGAACTCCACCCCAGCCCGACAGGCTGGCATCCGTGGTGATTACCGTCCAAGAGATCAGACGAAACGACTTGCCCCCGGACACCAACGGGGACTGGAGCCACCACAGAAGGTTTCCTCTGGTGCGATGACTCAACGAGATTTGAAGATCCAGAGATTGAGGTCGCCCGTCCCACCTGGACAGGATCTCCGCTTGGAGACCCCGCGTGTGAAACTGGGCGAATGGAATCGCCTCGAAGGTCGAGACCATCAATCCCAGACATCTCATACACGTCCGCAGAGACGAGTGCGGAACGTCCCTGAGGGACCTGACTTCCTCCTGGAGAGTCCTGAGTTTGTCTTCCGGTAGGAAGACTTTCGCCTGCACCGAGTCCAGAATCATTCCCAGATAGGGAAGACGAACAGACGGACTCAGTGTCGACTTTGGAAAATTTATCGTCCAACCAAACTCCTGCAGAGTTTGCATCGTGACAGACAGGTCCTTCTCCAGACCCTGGCTGGTCGCAGACCGAACCAGAATGTCGTCCAGATAGCCCAGGACAGAAACGCCCTGGGCCCTCAATAATGCCAGAACCGGTGCAAGCACCTTGGTGAAGACCCGCGGAGCCGAGGCGAGACCAAAGGGCAACGCCACGAACTGGTAGTGATCCTCCGCAATGGCAAATCGAAGGCATCTCTGGTGACCCTCGAAAATGGGGATGTGAAGATACGCATCCTTCAAATCGATGGAGGCCATGAATTCCCCCGGAACCTGGGCAGCCACCACCGACCGCAGGGATTCCATGCGGAACTTGCGAACCCGCACAGAGCGGTTCAGAGCCTTCAAGTCCAGAATTGGACGAACCTTGCCCTCCTTTCTGGGCACGGTGAACAGATTGGAATAAAACCCCCGAAAACCGTCCCGATGAGGCACCGGAACCACCACTCCCTGAGCCCTCAGGTCCCGCACCGCCAGGTGCAGGTCCCGCAAACGCTCTGGAGACAGCTGAAGATTTGAGGGAAAAAATCTGCTCTCCGGCCGAGAGAGAAACTCGATCTTGTAACCAGATCGAACGATTTCCTGAACCCACCTGTCCCGCACACGGGCCAACCAGGGCTGAAGAAAACCGAGCAAGCGTCCCCCCACCCCAAAACTGGGTGAGGGCGCCCCTTCAGGCCGAACTGTTATGGGCTGCAGATCCGGATTGGCCGGACTTCTGTTTACCAGACCAGGGCTTCTTCTGAGAGCCTTGACCTTTGAACGGTTTGCCCTTGTAGTGCGGCCGAAAGGCACGAAAGGACCCCTGAGGGGGCCGAAAATTAGCATGCTTCTTCCCAGAAGCCCCCTTAGCCTTGGGGAAATGGGGCAAGAGAGTGCTCTTACCCCCGGTGATCCCCTTAATCAACACATCCAGGGACTCCCCAAAAAGGCGAGACCCATCATAAGGTAGATTGGCTAAGGTCTTGCGTGAAGATTGGTCCACCGACCAACATTTTAACCAAACCAGGCGGCGAGACAACACCGCCACGCTGTGCACACGTGCAGCCAACGGAACCAGATCCAGGTCCGCATCACACAGATACATGACACCCTGGTGGATTTGATCCACCATATCCAGGGTCGCCGGCGAGGCCGAGTCGGCCACTAGGACGCGCCTAAGCATCTGCGTCCAACTTGCGATCGCCTGGGCCGCCATGAGAGAAGCAAACAGAGCCTTAAGCATAGAACCCGTAACAGAATAAGTATGACAGGCAAGAGACTCCAGTCTCCTATCCGTGGCATCACGGAACACAGGGGAATCCTCTGCAGGAATCGCAGTGGCTTTGTTCAAAACCGCAATTGCGTGATCCACTGGGGGAGGCACACACCACCTTTCATCAGTGGAAGGCGAAAAAGGATAACGCAGCTTGAATCTACTTGGTACCGCAAAAGGTTTGCGCAGATTGCGCCATTGATCCTTAACAGCAAGCTGAAAATCATCATTGCAGGGAAAAACCTGCGGCGTCCTGCGTTTTCTCTGCGTCCCATAAGCCGCCAAGGCAGCGGGGGGACACACTTCGTCCTGCAAACGCAGCGTTTGCTTAATGGAAGCAATCAACTCATCCATGATTGCAAGCTCTTCAGGCGAGCCAGGGGGAGAATTATCAACCCCCTCAACTTCAGCCTCCACCTCAGACCCCACTAGATCAAGAGAGGAGCGGGACCCCGATAAGAAGGCCCCCGCCATAACAGCCCCATCACCTTCACCCTCAGAATCAGAGGAAAGAGCAACTCTGGGCCTTTTAGTAGATTGAGCAGCCACCAGCATCTGCACCTGAGCAGCAAGGCCAGCCACAATAGTGGCTAAATCCCCCCCTGGGGGGGAAACAGCGGTCCCCTGGCTTTCCACCAAAGCTGTAGGAAATTTGCCCTCCCGAGAATCCATTGCCCCTGTAATGCCAGACAACAAAGGGTTAACTGTCCCTTTTAAGCAAGCGCGGCAAGCGCAGCCCACCGCACCACACTCGAGCACAATAAGACCCCCACAGGGAATATGCAAACTGAACACAGGCAATGGATAGCAAGAAACAGAAGGATAAAACCTGGAGACCCTCGCCGCTGCCTCGATCGGTGTTCCTGGAAAGAGGAAGTGATGCTGCCAGGGCGCTCTATGTAAGCCTATGGAGGCTACAAGAAAATGGCCGCCATGCATGTAAAACATGCGGCCGGAGCGAGTGTAGGCAAAATGGCGTTGTTTGGCGCCGAAACCGCCGCTCCACAGTGCATTAAAACACACATTATATTCCAAAATCAGAATACATGTCAGATCGCCGCAGCGATCGCTGTATATGCCCAAACATGCCAAAAAAACATGCCCCACAGCACACAGCTTCTCACACTGACCAGTCTGACACACACAGTGTCATAGAGCTCCCCCCCCCCTTGCAGCCCACAGCATGCAGCCGAGAGATAGGGAGACAAGCAGTGTGAATAGAGGCAGGTTACACAGTCCCAGACTGACACCCCCCCAGACAGACAGGTCCCCACATAAATACACTTACCTCACATGGCGTGGGGGACCCGCACAGGCGAACAAACCGCTGCACATGAGGCAGGGAGAGTCGCATTCAAGACGCACACAATGGGGGTTAAGAAACCGCACAGCGTCCAGTGAGGTAGCCACCTCACCAATCATCCCTGCACCGAACAGGGATGGGTCGTTCACTGTGCCAGGAGCGTTACCTGGCTGAACGCTCGATGGCAGACTGGGAAGCCACTGACCCACGACCTGCGACCAGGGGGATCAGCCCGAGACCCAGTCCGCATGATCCTCTTCATCCGAAGAACTAACTAACGCTGACAAAATAACAGCTAAGTAAAGGTAGAGAGAAAAACTCAAACAAAATTTTAAAAAGAAGAAAGAGTCTGGGACAGAAAGTCCCAGCACAGAGAGAGCCAGCCACTCCTGACAAGCTAGACATAAAAAACTGAGATATGGTTGCAGGAAGTAGGAGGGTATTGACTGAGGGGACCACCCCTTGAGGGTGGGACATGTTAAAAGCTTTATTGTTAACATATTCTGTTGCCTAGCTACTCCTTCGGAGCAAAGTCTAATACCCCATATGTGACAAATATGAAGAGGCGGCGACTGTCGGAGGACGTAAGAGAAAGGGGCATTTATACTGGTCACTACATTGAAAGGGGCATTTATACTGGTCACTACATTGAAAGGGGCATGTATACTGGTCACTACATTGAAAGGGGCATTTATACTGGTCACTACATTGAAAGGGGCATTTATACTGGTCACTACATTGAAAGGGGCATTTATACTGGTCACTACATTGAAAGGGGGCATGTATACTGGTCATTACATTGAAAGGGGGCATGTATACTGGTCATTACATTGAAAGGGGCATGTATACTGGTCACTACATTGAAAGGCGGCATGTACGCTGGTCACTGCATTGAAAGGGGGCATGTACGCTGGTCACTGCATTGAAAGGGGGCATGTACGCTGGTCACTGCATTCAAAGGGGGCCTGTACTGTGGGGTTTGTGAAAGGGGGCCTGTACTGTGGGGTTTGTGCTAGGGGGCCTGTACTGTGGGGTTTGTGCTAGGGGGCCTGTACTGTGGGATTAGTGCTAGGGAGCCTGTACTGTGGGATTAGTGCTAGGGGGCCTGTACTGTGGGGTTTGTGCTAGGGGGCCTGTACTGTGGGGTTTGTGCTAGGGGGCCTGTACTGTGGGGTTTGTGCTAGGGGGCCTGTACTGTAGGGTTTGTGCTAGGGGGCCTGTACTGTGGGGTTTGTGCCACTCTCAGTCAGTGTATCCCATAATAGGGTGTCTCTCACAGTATATCCCATAATAGGGCCCCTGCTCCCTATTATAGGATATACTAGTAGACCCCTTAATATGTGATATACTGGGAGAATTTGTTCACGCAAGCAAAATACAGGGGACAAAATGGGTGGAGTCTATAAGGGGTGGGGCTTCTGAGAAATGGGAGGGGTCAAAATAGAAGGGTTGGCCCCCCCCCATCTTAAAACTTCACCAGCCGCCACTGATACATACAATACATAGGCTTTGGTAGACCGTAAACAGAAACAAACATTCACATATTTAAGGAACTTTCAGTGGATTTAAAAAATCTACACACTCCTGTTAAAATGTCAGGTTTCTGTGATGTTAAAAAAAAAAAAAAAAAAAAAGGGAGAAAGAAATAATTTCAGAACTTTTTCCAGCTTTAATATGACCTATAATCTTTACAACTCAGTTAAAAAACGAACTGAAATATTTTAGGTGGAGGGAAGTAAAAATAAAAATATGGTTGCCCATGTTTGCACACCCTTAAACTAATACTTTGTTGAAGTACCTTTTGATTTTATTACAGCACTCACTCTTTTTGGGTAGGAGTCTATCAGCATGGCACATCTTGACTTAGAAATATTTGCCCACTCTTATTTGCAAAAAATACTCCAAATCTGTCAGATTGCGAGGGCATCTCCTGTGCACAGCCCTCTTCAGATCACCCCACAGATTTTCAGTCGGATTCAGGTCTGGGCCATTCTAAAAAATGTAAACTTCTGGTGAAGCCATTCCTTTGTTTTGGGTCGTTGTTGTGCTGAAAGATGAATTTCCTATTCATGTTCAACTTTATAGCAGAAGCCTGAAGGTTTTGTGCCAATATTGACTGGTATTTGGAATAGTTCGTAATTCCCTCTACCTTGACTAAGGCCCCTGTTCCAGCTGAAGAAAAACAGCCCCAAATCATGATGTTGCCACCACCATGCTTCACTGTGGGTATGATGTTCTTTTGTTGATGTGCAGTGTTGTTTTTGTGCCAAACATCTCTTTTGGAATTATGGCCAAAAAGTTCAACCTTGGTTTCATCAGACCATAACACATTTCCCCACATGCTTTTGGGAGACTTCAGACATGCTTTTGCAAAATTTAGCCGGGCTCGGATGTTTTCCTTCATAAGAAAAGGCTTCCGTTTTGCCACTCGACCCCATAACCCAGACATATGAAAAACATGGCAGATTTTCGTCACATGTGCCACACAGCCAGTACTTGCCAGATATTTCTGCAGCTCCTTTAATGTTGCTGTAGGCATCTTGGCAGCCTCCCTGACCAGTTTTCTTCTCGGCTTTTCAACTTTGGAGGGACATCCAGTTCTTGGTAATGTCACTGTTGTGCTATATCTCGCCACTTGAAGATGACTGTCTTCACTGTGCTCCATGGTATATCTAATGCCTTGGAAATTCTTATGTAACCTTCTGCTGACTAATACCTTTTAACAATGAGATCCCTCTGATGCTTTGGAAGCTCTCTGCGGACCATGTCTTTTGCTGTAGGATGAGACTAAGAAAAGGTCAGGAAAGACCTACTAAAACAGCTGAACTTTATTTGGAGTTAATTCAGAGGCACATTAAATGATGGCAGGTGTGCACCGACTCCTATTTAACACGAGTTTGAATGGGATTGCCCTGGAATTCGGCAGGTAGGCTGTTCGAGACATCTTGAAGAACTTACCAGATCTTCTATGGATGTAGGCTGCCTCAAATCATTCTGTCTCTTCATGTAATCTCAGACAGACTTGATGATGTTGAGATCAGGGCTCAGAGGGGGCCACGCCATCACTTCCAACACTCATTCTTCATTCCTAATGACATTGGCTGTATGTTTGGGGTCATTGTCCTGCTGAAGAATACATTTGGGGCCAATCACACACCTCCCTGATGGCATGGCATGATGGATAAGCATCCTTGAGATGGTTCTACACCTTCATTTGAGTCAAGCTGTGTTTGATTATACTGATTGGACTTGATTAGGAAAGCCACACACCTGTCTATATAAGACCTTCCAGATCACAATGCATGTCAGAGCAAATGAGAATCATGAGGTCAAAGGAACTGCCTGAAGAGCTCAGAGACAGAATTGTGGCAAGGCACAGATCTGGCCAAGGTTACAAAAAGATTTCTGCTGCACTTAAGGTTCCTACGAGCACAGTGGCCTCCATAATCCTCAAATGGAAGACGTTTGGGACGACCAGAATCCTTCCTAGAGCTGGCCATCCGGCCAAACTGAGCTATCGGGGGGAGAAGAGCCTTGGTGAGAGAGGTAAAGAAGAACCCAAAGATCACTGTGGCTGAGCTCCAGAGATGCAGTCAGGAGATGGGAGAAAGTTGTAGAAAGTCAACCATCACTGCAGCCCTCCACCAGTCGGGGCTTTATGGCAGAGTGGCCCGACGGAAGCCTCTCCTCAGTGTAAGACACATGAAAGCACACATGGAGTTTGCTAAAAAACACCTGAAGGACTCCAAGATGGTGAGAAATAAGATTCTCTGGGCTGATGAGACCAAAATAGAACTTTTTGGCCTTAATTCTAAGCGGTATGTGTGGAGAAAACCAGGCACTGCTCATCACCTGTCCAATACAGTCCCAACAGTGAAGCATGGTGGTGGCAGCATCATTCTGTGGGGGTGTTTTTTAGCTGCAGGGACAGGACGACTGGTTGCAATCGAGGGAAAGATGAATGCGGCCAAGTACAAGGATATCCTGGACAAAAACCTTCTCCAGAGTGCTCTGGACCTCAGACTGGGCCGAAGGTTTACCTTCCAACAAGAGAATGACCCTGAGCACACAGCTAAAATAACGAAGGAGTGGCTTCACAACAACTCCGTGACTGTTCTTGAATGGCCCAGCCAGAGCCCTGACTTAAACCCAATTGAGCATCTCTGGAGAGACCTAAAAATGGCTGTCCACCAACGTTTACCATCCAACCTGACAGAACTGGAGAGGATCTGCAAGGAGGAATGGCAGAGGATCCCCAAATCCAGGTGTGAAAGACTTGTTGCATCTTTCCCAAAAAGACTCCTGGCTGTATTAGATCAAAAGGGGGCTTCTACTAAATACTGAGCAAAGGGTCTGAATACTTAGGACCATGTGATATTTCAGTTTTTCTTTTTTAATAAATCTGCAACAATGTCAACAATTCTGTGTTTTTCTGTCAGTATGGGGTGCTATGTGTACATTCATGAGGAAGAAGAATGAACCGAAATGATTTTAGCAAATGGCTGCAATATAACAAAGAGTGAAAAATTTAAGGGGGTCTGAATACTTTCCGTACCCACTGTGTATATGTATATATATATATATATATATATACATATATACACACATACATACATATACACACACATACATACATACACACACACACACCAGTCCCTGCCCTTAAGGGGTAACAATCTAAGTTCCCTAACATTCATACATGCACATACTAGGTGTGTATGTGTGTGTGTGTGTGTGTGTGTGTGTGTGTGTGTGTGTGTGTGTATGTATGTGTGTGTGTGTGTGTGTGTGTGTGTGTGTGTGTGTGTGTGTGTGTGTGTGTTTTATACATCAAAAACCAGTTCCATTGTTGTGTCAAATCTTGAACATTTATAAGGCTCTGTGTGAAACATTTTCATCTTCTTTTCATACAAAATGACATTTAGAACAGCTAAACTGCCAGAAAAAGTACTTAACTGTCTAAAGGAAAGCTTTGAAAACAAAGCCTTTATTCTCACAAAAGAGCAAAGTGCTTGATGTGGCATTTACAGTTATAAAAAAGGAAAATAAATTCTCTGGCTAGAAAATCAAGGAAGAGAAACAAAGAAACAGCCGACAGTAGCAGCTGCTTACACACTGACATTCAGGGTTACCTGCTATAACCATACAATGTCACCATAAGTAGCACTTGTAAATACCTTTACCAGTGTGTTTGACAGATGGTTAGTATTGGTAAAATTAGGAAGCAGGTCGGCTGTTTTTTATAGTTGTATACTTGATACTTTTGAGTTAAAATTTGTTTTATTTTCATAATTAAAAGCGGACTTCCTAACTGTTAAACACAGTTTGTCAAAGGAGCACAAAAAAACAAAACTAAAAACACGAGAAAAAAAAAAAAAAAACACCAAAACCTGCATTTATCAATTTCAAGGGAAACCCATCTAATTTTAGGACATGAAGCAGAACTTTAGGCATAAACTCCCTCCCTAACCTTTGCCCCTTAAACTAATTTCTTAGAAAAAAAATATTAGCTGGAACCCCCTTTACCTACCCGGTCCCAATTCGTCTATCTTCTTCATGCAAAGGAGGAGGGTCCTTCTTCAGGTATCCATGTCTCTGCCTGGGAGACGTGGACATTTCCTATTGGCTGTAGGCTGTGGGGCCTTCCCAGGGTCCAAAAGACTGCAGTGGCATTACGATATCACGAAGAGCCAACCAGTTGGCAAAGATAAAGAATGTAATGGTGGATCCACTGGTTATCTTTGTGTTGAGATGGGTTTAAACCTGTTCAGCATTGTGAAAAAGTGTCTAGCACTACCGCAGCCGTCTGCTCTTCTATTTCCTCTGCTGACTGTAAACCTGGAAGTGCTCTGCTCTGAGCATTTCCAGGTTCAGAGCTGTCAAAACCCTGGCTGAAAAGCTAGATTCACAATGCATCAAGCACTGATGTAATTCTGGGGGAGAAAATAGCAAACCTAGATGACTTATTCCCCTCCCCCCCCCCCTCCCGACTTTGAGAGGGTCAGCATTTCTTTTACTGCTAAAGGATAATGAAACAATTATAACAATAGTCTTGTAATTAATTAGTACATAGCATATATTTTCCTATTTCTGGCTGCATTAGGTGTATGCATTTTCTGTTCATTCACTGCTTTTCTTGCAAAGACCACATCCGTCACATCCTTTTCCATCAAGCTTTCATGCAAATCAAAAGGAGCCATTCCCAGTGTGCCGCCACCAGGGCCGGCCCTACCATGGGTCCCGCTGGGTCCATTGGACCCAGGCAGATCTTTGAGAGGGGCAGTAAATTGACGCCCAAGATTTTTTTTTACAGCAGTTTTGTGTGCGACAACTGCCCCTTGGGCTGCTCCCACTGCCCTGTAAAAAGGCAGTCCTGCTGCCCTCAACACATATACTCCTAGGTGACGGGCGCGAGGGTGCTCACACACAGTCTAACACCGGTTGTAAAACACCCGAGCACACATGAAGAGCTAAGGTGTGTGTGCTGCCAGGGTTCCCACAAGAGACAGAGTAAAGATCCCTCTCCCAGCAGGCGATGCTCGGTTGCAGCTTGCGAGGCTTGCATTTCTGTTGGGAGAAACTGGAGGAGGAGCTGCAGCCGGCCTCACACTTGGCCCGCCTTCTTCTGCTCTTTTGAATGCGTGAGGCTAGGCACTGAAGACTGTGGGAGCACTGGGAGAGAGCAACAGAGAGTTAATATAAGTTAGTTCTGCTCATCATTTTTTTTCTAGTAGTGGCTGCTGATCTGGTCAAATCTTGCATAACCTGTCATGCTCAAAATCACTATACAGCCCTACCTTGCCATTATACTGCCCTAGGCCTGTCCATATACTGCCCTATTCCAATAGGCATATCATCAATGAGTGCAACGTGTTCACTGCACACAAGTCCTGAGGAGTGGGGGGGCCCCACTGTGCTGACACACTGCATCCATGGATGCCCTAGGGCAGGGGTTTCAAACTCAACTTAATTGTGGGCCGTATCAGAATTATGATTGCCCTCAAAGGGCCGGTTGTATCTGTAAGACCATATAAATGTATCTACTTTTTATCATAATAAATAATTCCCTCTGCATTCAATTATTACTGGTTTTAGTAATAAGTGAAAAATTAAGCTTTGAAGGACAGATGCAGAATGGCAAGGAGCCCACACTAGCTGCAACGAGAAGAGCAAGATCTGTAGGAGGAGTTCTGTCCTCCTCTCTGCTGCCTTCTGCTTAGACAAGGTGAGGGTGGAGATGAGGGAGGTGCAGTAGCTGCAGAAAAGGTGTGAGGGCCACATGAATTGGCCTGGAGGGCTGCATTCGGCCCACGGGCCTTGTGATTGACACATGTTCCCTAGGGTGTCAAGATGGGGGTATGTCATATAATTTTGCATATAGACCATGCGCTGTTGCATGTAAATCTCACTTCCTGATGAATTTAATTTTAATTATCATTATATAAAATAATGAATGCTGGGGGGCCCTTTGGTGAGTGTAATCTTTTTTTTTTTTTGTTTGGGGGGGGGGGGGGCAGCATTTCATCCTTTGACCCAGGCACCAAAATTCCTTGGGCCAGCCCTGGCTGCCATAAATGCATTTAGGTCTATTTCTATCGTGGAGATTTTTTATTTATTTTTAAAACTTACAATATTGCCAGCAGAGTGTCGCGCTCACTTTCTCTACAGGTTTCTCCCCCAGGTACTGAGAGAACAGGCAGTGTTTTTTTTCTGCTATAGAAGAAAACCAGAGTGTCATAATGAAGCCCAACTTTGGGGCTCTCACTTCATACAAACTCAGTACAAGATAGAATTCTTGTTTTTGCCAAAAAAGTGTAAGGGGATTGGATTTCATTTAGTCTAATAAATTAGTACTAATCAACTTCAAACATCAAAAAGCCCTCAAAATGTAAAATCCTAAAATCAACATGTGAAGGGAAATATTTCAGTACCTTATATTGTTTTCTGCAGAAAGACAGGTAATCATTTACAAGATAATACTTTCTGTACATAAACCTATCTTTCACACAGATGACAACCAAGAACATAGGTCAGATCATGAATCTTGTAGTGAACAAACTTACTTCGACTTAGCAATTTAATAGTTTCAATAACAATGTGCATGGCAATTTCAGATGAAACCGGGGGCCAAAATGAGTGGTAGCCACATTTTTTTTTTAAACTAAGTGAGACACAACGCCCTGGGAAAAAATATGGTTTTATCTGTCTTACAAGATTCATTGAGAAGTTCAGTATACATTTAAAAATAAGAGGGGGGTCATGGCAGCATAGGCATTCCTTTGGCAAGTAAACCTGCCTTAAAGTGGTTGTAAACTCCATCATATAACCAGTGAAGTGACTGGCCTCCGGCAACACATGGAGATTAAACAAACCCTCCTACATAACCGTTTATCTGCAGTCTTCTCTTCTCTACATCCGCTCAAAGTACATAATTTATACAACTTGTCTGAGCTGTCAGAAAAAAAGGGGCGGAGAGCTGAAATTGCACACTGCAGAGCTCAGTGAGGAGAGCGCTGAGAGCAGATTGGAGGGAAGGAAGGGACACACCCCTATTCTCTCAGCACACAGGAACAGAGCTGAGCTCCCCCTCCTCTGTCACCTTTTTTCGCTCGGTGTCAGGAAAACTTGTCAGAAGTGACTTGTGAGTTTGTGATACGTGGGATCCGTGGTCAGTCTTTCCTTGTTTCTCTGCTTAACAGGAACTGAGGGACCAACAGGGACCCACCTAGAATGCTTTTGCATGGACTTTTTTCATCAGCCTAGTTATTCTTCGAGGGTTAGGATCCCCTTAACCCCCCAGCGCAACCTTCCCCCCTTTCAATTCCCCCCTTCTTTTTACTATATACAAATTGTTTTTTAAATTAATATAGGAAATATTTTTTTTTCCCCTCAGATGGCTAGCTTGAGAATTCTAGATTTTATTGCTGTATTTCTTTATATGTTCCCCTGCCAGCCTTTATGGAGACATGCTATGATTTTGTTATTTTAGATCCTGTGATCCTTCTTCGATTGGTTCTAATTGCTTGAGTTCTGATACCTCAGCTACGTCTGAGCTGCCTTATTACTTTGACAATGTTCTTATGTGCATTCTGTTTACCATTGTCTTTCGCTAAATATTGAAAAAAAAAAAAAAAAGGAGGAGGAGTAACTCATGCTGATAGCATGCTGATAGCAGAGGAATGAAGCAGCAGACAGAAATGACACTTAGTGCTCTGGATTGAGACAAGTACACACTATAGAGGGATATGCAATCACTTTAAGGTGCAAATATGCAAAGCATACTTGCACATTATTGCTAATGCCTGCATACCACCATGCAGATCTTGGTTCTACTTTAACCACTTGCTGCCCACGCTATAAGCAATATACGGCCTCATGACTAATCTCCGATTATCGGAGGACATCCCTTGATGTCCTCACTTGAGTATGCATCGGGAAGTCTCTGTGACCGCTGTGTACCTTGGACACAGCGAATTACAGATCAGGGTAAATGGCCAACCACAGCAGCCCTTTACCGCGTGATCTGTGTCCAAGCACAAGCGATCACAGATGTAAACAGAACAGGCATTTGCCTGGTAAAAGCTCTTCTTTCCTCATACAGAGACCGTGTGGGAGGGAAGGAGAGCCGCATCTGTGAAGGGGAGCAGTGGGTACATTTTGCAGTACACGGTGCCCTGATCATCAGTGCAGCCCCATCTGTGCCCATCAACATTTCATATGGGTACAGTGTTGCATGAATAAGTATTTGTCAAAGTGTGACAGAGCTGAAAGCTTAAAATTGTCCTGGACAGGAAGAGGGTGAAAGTGTCCAGTACTGAAGGGGTTAAAATTGTTACTAAACTCTGGAACGCTGCATTCACTAGATATTGTCTCCCTTAGTACACAGAAATGTAAAAGTAAACTGCTAAATACCTTTTCTCATCAGCAGTATATACCAGTCTTGTGACTTCTATTAGTGTCTGGTTAAAGCTTGTAGGAGGTGTTTTCATTCCACTCTGACTGTTCTATGAGGCAGCAGGACCCCTGACCCTCTGTCTGGACAGTGCTGATCGGCCCTGTGCTGATCACATGCACCCTCCCAAGAAAAAAAAAAAAAAAAAAAACTCTCTAGCAATAAGCACCAAACTGAGCATGTGCAGACTGCCACAAAGGCTCTGTTCTATCAGGAGATGGATTGGGGACAGTAGAAGTAGGGGAGGATCAGAGAAGACAGGATCAAACAGCCTTTTTTTTTTTTTTTTTTTTTTTTTTTTTTTTTACACAATGCGCAGGATTAACCCCTTAGGTTTCACAGTGAGTGTAACAAGCATGCTTTACTGCATATAAAGACTGATTTTACTGTTGTGGGTTTAGTAACCCTGTCACCTGCCCATTCAGGGAAAACAAAGTGCCCCCACAAACCATGCTCCCTCCCTACTCCCGGAGTCTACCCTGAAAGGATGGTATCACTGCTCAGCACACGCAACAGTGTACAGGCCTGGAGATTGGCCACTCAGGTCAAAAGACAGACTATGACCTGCCCATTCAGGGATAACAAAGTGCCCCTGTCAATCCATGCTACCTCCCTACAGCCGGAGTGTACCCCTGAGTAGATGGTATCACTGCTCTGCTCATAGTACTGGCCTGGAGATTGGCCGCTCAGGTCAAAAGACCGTCATATGGAGGAGGTCCTATTCTCCCCTGTACCTAGAATACCCACTCTATTTGAGCAAGAGTGGCTTATAAGGAATAAGTGGGTAATATGGAGGCACTGCTCTGAATGAGCAAAGTAAAACGGTTTCTTTAATTAATGTTACCTCTTGTCATTAACTCATTTGTGTGTATGATGTCCCAAACTTTACACTGTTTAATCCTCTGATGTTGGATCGCTAAAGAATGAACAATTTGCTTTGGTCAGTCACGCATTATGCAGCTGATGCAGTTTGTGTCCAATTTTCATTTCATCCATGAATTTGATTAAAAGAAAAAAAAAAAAAAAAAAAAAAAAAAAAAAAAGACATCCCCCGTCAGGGTCAAACCATGTATGTTCCTTCAGAGCTACTGACGTGTTTTGTTGTATGATTAGTTATGTTCATTTACCACATTGTCTGTACAATATTGCTCATTTGTTTTCCTATATTGAATACTCAATAAAAACACTGAAAGAGAAAAAAAAAAGACAGATTACCTGGTGTACCTGCTGTAGATTTATCTGTGGAACTTGTGGCACCGGGTTCTGTTGGTCTGTTGGTTTCCTTCTGATTGTCAGAAGTATAAAGTCGGATTTGTGCTTGTACTGGCAGCCGACTAGATGGCATTAAGCACAGGACTCCTCTGCTCTTTAGAGAGTTCTGCCACCCTGCAACAAGAATCAAAGCATGGGTATCAAGACCAAGGCATTCTACAGTACAGGTTTGTAATATTATATTTTAGAACCATCATATAAGAGCAAGGCAGCCGTCCAAATGATGCTTCCAAAATACAATGTTAATAGCAGAAAAAATGTAGAATTTATCCAAGTAAAAATAAATTGATGGTCATGTGAATTCAATAACAGAACTTCCTGATTAAAATTCATTTTCTGAGCAATGAAATGTCACGCATGACCTATTCTGAGCACTCAGGAAAACCATTGTACAGCAGTCAGTCAATTTTCAGTATCTACTTTCACATAACGCAAGTCTAAACCAGCAGTCTCCTGCTCAGAGCGGTAAGGCTGGTTCCTGGCTGGATCCTGGCTGCTGGGAGCTCTTATTCCAATAAAAGTGACACACAGGGAACTGCCAGCTATACCGGAGTTTGTCAATGGGAAATGTTGGTACCCCCAGGAGGTACTTCACACAGGCCAACGGAGTACATCCGCTTTAATGTTTGCTAACCACTTTAACATATAGCAAACAATACATATTTAAAACAAACTTCAGTAAACAGAAGGGAATTTGAAAAATGCTAACACACAACTACAAGGGTACAGGCAATACATAGTAACAAATCAAGAAATATTTTACAGAAGGTGACCCACATCAGGAAACCAGGCTTAGGCTCCATGTACACGGGACGCTAGAATAAACGTGCTGCAAAGCCAGTTCTGACGCCGGGAAAAAGCAGCTGTCAAACGTGCTTTCAGTAGCGTTTTTCATTTGCTGTATTGCACGTTTGGCCACGTTGCTTTTAGCAGCGTTTTTCTGCCGCCATTCAAAATCAATGGTTCCCTATGGGAGCCTATTGATTTGAATGGAAGTCGCACCGCAAGTCGGATCAGGATGATGCGACTTGCGCTGTGAGAATCTTAAGGGGGAACTCCACGCCAAAAAACGGGAAAAAAACGGCGTGGGGGACCCCCCAGGTTCCAAACAAGGCCCTTCGGGTCCGGCATGGAATTTGAGGGTAGCCCCACGCTGAAAAAACGGCATGGGGTCCCCCCCAAAATCCATACCAGACCCTTATCCGAGCATGCAGCCCGGTAGGGCAGGAAGGGGGAGGGGACGAGCGAGCGGCCCCACCCCCACCTGGACCATACCAGGCCACATGCCCTCAACATGGGGGGGGGGGGGTGTTGGTGCTTTGGGGCAGGGGGAGCTCTGCACCCCCCACCTCAAAGCACCTTTCCCCCCATGTTGATGAGGACAAGGGCCTCTTCCCCACAACCCTGGCCGGTGGTTGTGGGGGTCTGCGGGCAGGGGGCCCCCCAGATCCCGGACCCCCTCCCTATGTGAATGGGTATGGGGTACACTGTACCCCTACCCATTCACCCCATAAAAGGCAGTGTGTGTAAATAACGACAGGAGACGTTTTGGAAAGTTTATTAAAAATCTTCATCTGGTCTTCTCCCTTTCCGGTCTTCTGGTCTTTTGCTGTCCGCTCTTCTGCTCAGATGACATCATTTGTGACATAAGGGGGCGGGGCCTCCTGGTGACAAGAAGAAGAAGAAAGAAGACGACGACGACAAAAGAGCAGAAGAGCGGACAGCAAAAGAGCCGAAGACCAGAAGACCGGAGAGGGAGAAGACCAGATGAAGATTTTTAATAAACTTTCCAAAACACACAATTTACACACACTGCCTTTTATGGGGTGAATGGGTAGGGGTACAGTTTACCCCATACCCATTCACATAGGGAGGGGGTCCAGGATCTGGGGGGCCCCCTTGTTAAAGGGGGCTTCCAGATTCCGATGAGCCCCCTGCCCGCAGACCCCCACAACCACCGGCCAGGGTTGTGAGGATGAGGCCCTTGTCCTCATCAACATGGGGGGCAAGATGCTTTGAGGTGGGGGGTACAGAGCTCCCCCTGCCCCAAAGCACCAACACCCCCCCATGTTGAGGGCATGTGGCCTGGTATGGTCCAGGGGGGGTGGGGCCGCTCGCTCGTCCCCTCCCCCTTCCTGCCCTACCGGGCTGCATGCTCGGATAAGGGTCTGGTATGGATTTTGGGGGACCCCACGCGTTTTTTTTTTTTCGGTGTGGGGCTACCCTCAAATTCCATGCCGGACCCGAAGGGCCTGGTTTGGAACCTGGGGGGGACCCCCACGCCGTTTTTTTGGCGTGGAGTTCCCCCTTAAGATTTTTGAATGGAGGCAGAAAAAACATATAACGTGGCTGAACGTATGTTCATCACGTTCGGTCACGTTTGGTCATGTTCAGCCGCGTTTCTGCGTTTCAAACGCCGGGAAACACACTTTCAAACGCAAATAATTGCGTTCTAAAAAACGTCCCTGAACTCAACTGCCTGCAAATGACTGTAAACGACCCTGTGTACATGGGCAGATAAGATAAAATCTAGATGGGTTCAGGGGCTTCTAAAAAAAAACGCCCAACTGCTCCTAAACGGCCATTTACAACGTCCCGAGTACATGGAGCCTTAAAGCCCAGCTCCACCAGGAAGCCAAGGGTAAATAAAGCACAACCCCAGTTGTGAGATGAGGAGGAGATCCTGTCATTTATCCACCTCTCCCCCATTTACAGAACATGTTGCATTCTATAAAAGCAATACAAAGACTTTTATGAACAGAGGAGAGAACAGAAACGGGCAGGTGGCTGGAATCAAGAAATAAACAGAGGGCGCACCGGCCTAGTGCATTACCCTCAAAAAAATAAATAAATTAAAAAAAAGCTGTATTGAATAAATATTTAGTTATACTCACAAGCATATGCTTGACAAAGGCACATCAACTGAATATATCTGTAACCACCAGAGTATTACTTAACAGATGCAATGTCCTCAAATAAAATGGCTGACATGTTTTGAGGACGAGGCAAAGCCTCGAAACGCTTCAGCCAGTTTATTAGAGGACGTTGCATCCGTTATGCAATACTCTGGTGGTTACAGATATATTCAGTCGATGTGCCTTTGTCAAGCATATGCTTGTGAGTATAACTAAATAGTTATTCAATAAAGCCAATTTTATTGAGGATAATGCACTAGGTCGGTTCGCCCTCTGTTTATTTCTTGATTCCAGTGTCTCCAGACATCCCCAGTCTTGAGAGGGCAACAAGGTAGCAGGTATCCGGATTTTCCAAGACTAAGAGCCTAAAAGCTATACTTTTGGGGGGGGGGGGCACCTCTAAGTGCAGGAGAGTGGTGTGTTGTAGGGGCAGGTGGCTGTCTGGACTTCCTAAAGTTTAACTAAAAGGAAAAAACTTTTTGTTTAGTTTTCGGATAGAGTGGAGATGGATTAGAACACCTATTAGGTTTTTATTGCCGTCTGTGCACTTACTAGTAAGATTCACTCTATATATCCTGTTTACCATTATCATTGAAAGTTAACCAATTACTTACTGGGCACTTATACCAGGGCTTGACAAATTTGCTTAGATTCTAGGAGCCAGCTAAAAAAGGTAGGAGCCAGCTTTTTAAATCAGCTGCCCAGTGCCCAGAACTGCATGTCCGGGGCATCAGGCAATAAGAATTGCTCACACCTGGTGCCAAGTGAAAAAACACCAAAAATGAAAAAAAAAAAAAAGTGGCACAGATGAGGCTGTGCTGATGGGTACTAATGAGTTGGCACTGATAGGCTGCAGTGATGGGCACTGATAGGCACTGACAGGCGACCATTATAAGCACTGACAGGCTGCACTGATAAGCACTGATAGAAGGCAATTATGGGCACTGATGGGCACCGATAGACGGCACTGATAAGCAGCACTAATAAGCACTGACACGTGACACTCACAGGTAGAACTAATGGGCATGGCAGGTTGCACTGACAGACGGCACTCCCTGTCCACTCAGCGGCAGTAAGGAAAGGGCAACTTATCAAGCCCAGCTGTCAACCTGGGAAGATGATGTCAGACCTGGGCGGGCAGTGAGAGCAAGCCGCGCTCATCACAGCGCCGTCCACCAGAGGGCGCCGGTTCACACATAGGAGCGTGTATCCCGCTCTAGCAGGCTGCAAAGCCAGGGCCTTAACTATCGGCCAGCTCAACGCTAGTCCGCGCACCCGCGGGTGGGCCACAAGGTTTCCAACCACTGCTGCGGTGTAACCCAGGTGCCAGGATGCAATTTTCAGTCGCCATTGTGATTTGGCACCTGTGTTTTGTCGAACCCTGATTTATACCCTCTCCCTGCCCAGGCCAATTTTCAGTTTTTAGCGCTGTCACACTTTGAATGACAATTGCATGGTCATGCAACATTGTACCCATATGAAATTTTTTGCATTTTTATGCATTTAGAGCAAGCAGCTTTCTCAGCAGCACTCAGCAGGAGGGAGGAGCCTGGAGAGCCAGCCGGGGACCCAAGAAGAGCAGGATATGGGCTGCTCTGTGCAAAACCATTATACAGAGCAGGTAAGTGTAAAATGTTTGCTATTTTACTGTAAAAAATAAAAAATACAGAGCTCTAATATCACTTTAATTTGCAGGGATTTCCTCTCACTTCCTGGTTGACTATCCAATAGGAAGTGAAGAGAAATCTCCCCAATAGAAGACAGACGACAAAAAATAAACTGATACGGATTAAGACCCTCCATTACTCTACTCAAAAGGGCTGGATCACACCAATGCATTTTTTAGTGTGTTTTCAGATTTGCAGAAAAACACTACAATCCATTTAACATGGTTTCCTATGGGTCACATTCACATCTGTGCATTTTTGGAAAGGGCCAGGGACCAGCAGGTTGTGTTTTTGGTTCCATAGGCTTCAATGGATCAAAATGTGCACTGAAAAAAGCAAAATGCACCTAGAATATGCATCAACTGCAACCTGCACACCAGATGCAGTCCAGTGCATTTGTATTCGCAATCAAAAACACATTGGACAGTGTTTAATACGGATTCCAATGGCCCTAGTTCACACCAGTGCAGTGCATTCCAGTCAACAAACATAGAACATGTTGGATCTTTTTCTTTCTATATGGAATCTATATTAATAAAATGCATGTGTCCCTGCGTCCGTCCCTGTGTCCGCGCAAATGCGCTACTGTGCATGTGCCGCACAAACTCAGCCGTTGGGACGCAGGGAGACTTCGGGCGGCCGCGCTGGGTGGGCGTGTTACCCAGGGGCGGATCCCCGCCCACTTCACTTACTCCTCTCAGGCGTTCCGATCCAGCTGGGGAAGAAGTACTTCACCTTGATGGCGGATATACAGAGGTATGAGGCACAGCTCAGGGTGTCAGCAGTGAGGTAGGAGGCCCGGCTCCCCCCCCTCTCACACTCACCTGAACAGGCGGCTCAATCCGATCCGAGGAAGCCATCTTCACAGACCTCACCGATGGATCGCCGAGCGCACAAACATCAGCCAGGCCGGGAGCCGAGCGCTGGACTCTGACCCCGGCCAGGCCTGCGGATCACGTGACTCGAGCTGTCACACCGGCCAGGAGTAGTGTGTGACGTGACTGAGGGAGCTGACAGTGCACGAGCAGGCCGGAACGCGCACAGGAACAGAGGGAACAGCTTATCAATCTGCAGCCAATCACACGCTCAGTAGACATGGATTGTTAGTTGTAGATAGGAGACGGTCCAACCCATCTATCTGTCACATTGAGGGAAATTTTCCTTCACTTCCTGTCCAAGAGGTGCAACCGGAAGTCAGATGAAGTTTACCAAACAGAGCGCAGATTCCATGTTGGGCAGAAACGCACTACAGTCCATTTGCCATAATTTCCTGAGAGTCTCATTCACACCGCTGCGTTCTCTGGAAAGGGTCAGGGATGTTTTTGCTTGCATCAGGTTGCGATTTTGGTTCCGAAACGCAGCAGAAATGCATCAACAAGGCAGTGCTTGCTTTTTTATGCGCTTTTGCTGGTCTCTCCTGCATGACAACATATACCTCCCAAAAACACAAAACGCATGTCAGAAAAAACGCATCCAGTGCAACCTGCATAAGTGTGAACCAGACCCAAGACTACCAAGTTGTAGTTTTACCATCCCCCAACCACCCGTCTAAATTCTACACTACAGCCGGAGCGGGCTGGTCACATGGACTGCGGCACATTTAACGCAGCTTGCTGATTGGCAGGCAGCAACACCCGCAAAACCTCCCTGTTGGGGTCAGTGAGCCACGCTGGAAATGCGTGCGCTTGGCTCACAGTTGTGATGTATTTGTCCCATTGTAAATTGATTTTTTTTTTTAAAAACTAATTCGGGAGGTGGCTGGGCTGTGAAAGCCTGACAGTGGCTGCTTACCACTCTGAAAAGTGATCCACCACACACCACTATACAAGAGCCACCAAGCACTTTTCCCGCACATTGCATGCTGGACAACCTATCTATATTAATAAAAGCCATGTGTCTCTGTGTCCGCTTTCCCTGTGTCCGTGGAAATGCGCTACTGCGCATGTGCCCCAGGACAGCCGTTGGGACGCAGAGAGACTTCAGGCGGCTGGTGTAGAATTGCAGCGTGCTGTAGTGTAAAACCAAACTTCCTGCCCACCCTCATCCCAGACTATTGTACAGCCCAATCACCTTCTTTGTCCCCGCCCACCCCTATCGCAGCCTATTAAACAACATAATCACCTCCCTCTCCCCGCCCACCCATCTCACGGCTCATCGTGCAACCAAACCCGTCTACCTATCACAGCCCGCGCTACAACCGCCCCTGCCTCCCAGTCCCCGTCCCCTCTCGATCACAGCCACATCATTGGCCCGGGCTCGGGGAATGCTGGGAGCGTTGTTCCGCCATGGACGGTGATTGGGGCTCTCCCTGGCTCTGAGGTGACTGAACCCTGGAAACTCCTCTCCTACCGTACGGTGTGTGCCGGGTCACCGACTTCCCCAGGGTGAGTCCCAGGCTGCCCCTCTGTGTGAGGGGGAGGGGGGGGTAGACCCTCAGCCGGGGTGGGGGAGGGGGGTTGGTGGTGGATTTGGGGGTCTTTTCCTATTGGATGATCTACTGTTCTGTGTGTGTGAGGAGCTCCCCTCCTCTCCGATTTCCCACCCTCACATCTCCCCACACCAATCTCCAACCCGACATTTATCGTTCAATCCCCCCCCCTCCATACACTACAATCGCCTCCCTCCCCCATACACTACAATCGCCTCCCTCCCCCATACACTACAATCGCCTCCCTCCCCCATACACTACAATCGCCTCCCTCCCCCATACACTACAATCCCCTCCCTCCCCCCACACTACAATCCCCTCCCTCCCCCATACATAATGTTCTAGCGCCCGTTAATTTAACGGGCTTAATGTCTAGTGCTTTTAAAATGTGGTAAAATGCATCAAAAACACACCAGAACGTCAATCAATTGAGAAGAAGGGAAAAAAAAGGAAGGGAAAAGTGCACTGGAATGCATCAAAAATGCACATGCAAAAACGCATCCTGAACACAGAAATTGTGGTGTGAAGCAAACTTTAATGTACTGCAAAGCTAGAGCCAAGGACAGTACTCCTACACTGTAGTCCTACAGTGCTAAGAGGACCTGTCATGGCTGCAGGGAACATTCCTACAATAAAAAGTCATCAGCATTATGTGGGATACACTTCATTAGAGCTATGTGGTGTTACTGATCCTAAATCCCAGGGGGAAAAAAAAAAAAAATAATCACTTCTGCTCTAAAGAGGTTCAGGCAGACACATTATTCCCAGTGTCTGGTATAAAAGGTCAGATAATCTGCATACTGGCAGATTTCCCTGCATTGGAAGCCAAGACAAGCTTATAGGAAGTCTGTTTGCTTTCTATAGGTCTTACATGAAGGAATGCCGTATACCATGGCAGGTTCTCAGCAATATATTCAACACCTTCTCCGATACACCAGTTGCTAAAATTACACCGGTGGTGCTGTTTTTAAAAGGAACCATGAATTCATCAAAAGAGAGTACTATAGAATATAAAACTGTACCATAGAAATAATTCTACACACACAGAACATACACTTTCTAGTGTCACATGCAAGCATTAACTGAATGCACAAAGGTAATTCTAGAAAAGCCAGCACTCTGTATGTCATGTGACTGCACTATACTATAGGATGAACGAGGGACCAGAAACCTCTAAGCCACACAGACATTCAGAGAAAATGCCAGCCTCAGAGGAATCTTCTGTGCATGCCGTGCAATGTCCGATCAGAGAAAAACACAGTATTAGGAGGATTTCTTCTATTATGGCCTGTAACCCCTACAGAATATTGGGATTCATGGATTTTTATTTATTTATTGTCAGCTTTGACAGTACTGGAGAATACAAGTCAGTTTTTGCATGTAATTACCAATATGTAAACCTAGCATAAAAAGATAAATAAAAAATATACTAAAAAGTAAAATCTCCGAGTCCTTTTTACATCTACAATGCAAAAACATCCATATGTGGCGAGTTCTGTCCCTCTAAGACAAACCTATAGAAGTGTTACACTAATATCAGGTGCTGGGTTGCCATCCTCCTCCTCGGTATAAAAGGTTTAAGAGGTCAGGCAGAGAAATACGACAACTGCACCACCCCCAAAGCTCCTAAACCAGGGCAATCCCTGACAACAAAATATTCTGGTTGTCCCAATTACAAGATATCATCATCATCATTACTATAATAACAGTGTGCACAGCACTTTACAGAATAAAGGCAAGACAGTACAGTTATAATGCAATTCAATTTAAGAGGGTTAGGAGGGCTCTGCTCCTGAGAGCTTACAATCTAATATGGAAGGGCAGGTGATACAAAAGGTAGTAACTGAGGAGGGAGTTAATGGGGAATGTATTACCACAGATGTTAGGTGGAGGTGGGATAGGCTTCCCTGAAGAGATGAGTTTTTAGGGTGCGCAAGGTTTTTTACCTTCAAGTATTCTATGCATGAAGGTAAAAAACCTGTGTGCAGCAGCCCCGCCCTAATACTCACCCGAGCCCCCTCTCAATCCAGCAATGTCCACAAGAGCTTTGCCTCTCCGGGGACATGCACTCCTGATTGGCTATTGACTCCCACTGCTGTCAATCACAGCCAGTGAGCCAATCAGGAGACAGAGGGGGGGCGGGGCCAAGCTGCAGCTCCATGTGTGAATGGATACACAGAGCAGCAGCTCAGGTGACCCAAGTACAAGCTGCTTGCTGTGGGGGCACCCAACAGGAGGGTGGAGCCAGAAGGGCTGGTGTGGGATCTGAGAAAAGGAGAATCCAGGCCAGTCTGTGCAAAACCAAAACCACTGCACAGAGCAGGTAAGTATAAAATGTTTACTATTTTAATTATTATTATTATACAGGATTTATATAGCCCCAACAGTTTGCGCAGCGCTTAACAAAATGAAGGCAGACATTACAGTTACACTACAATTTGGAACAAAAGGAATCAGAGGGCCCTGCTCCTTAGAGCTTACAATCTAAAAAAATAAATAGATAAAACTTTACAAATCAAGCGGTCTGTTATTTAAATAAAAGCAGAAATGCTGTTTATTATTTTGGGATCATTCACAAGTGCTTTGATTTCAGAAGTGTTCTGTGTTGAGGAAGGGTTGGGGGTGGCGGTAAAAGCGCTGCACAACTGCAGGGTGTTCCCGCCCCACAACTGCTAGTGTGAACAAGCTCTTGAGCAGCAGTTATGGAAGGGTTCAGTGTTAAACGGATTTCATTGTGGGAGATTGCTAGTTTGCACACATGAAACAGGCGGACATTTCTAAAATCTGTTACACATGTAATGCTGAACAGGAGAAGGGAGATAGATTTACTACAAGGTACAGCCTAAGGCCCCCGTCACACTGCTCCGCTGCTACACAGTCTACCTGTGGTTTTTATGTGCTTTCCAATAGACTTCTATTAAATCAGCCATTTTTGGTGCATTTTTGAAAAAGCAAAATTCCCTGATCTAACAAAAGTCTATGGGAAAGCGCAGGTAACTCGCATGAAAAACATAGGAACACTGCACTGTGATTTCACTGCAGGGAAACCGTAGAATTTTTTTTACCTTAGTGCATTCTAAAAACGTTTTGTTTTTTTTTTAAAAAAAAAACACCTTTCGCAGGATGCTCCCCCCTTATACTTACCTGAGCCCCATCTCAATCCAGCAATGTGCACAAGAGCAGAGGCTCTCTCCCCTAATTGGTTCAGACACAGCAGCAGGAACCAATAGCAAATGGCTTGGTAAGGGGGCATTCAGCAGGGAGAAAAGGCCAGGAGCGCTGGCGGGGGAATCCTGGAAGAAGAGAATTGGGGTTGCTCTGTGTAAAACCATTGCAGGTAAGTAGAACATGTTTGTTATTTTAAAAAAAAATAAAAACAGAGCCTTTAGAATCACTTTAAGTTGAACTCCAGGAACTCAGCCACCATCAAAATGTGCAGACTTACTAGGAGTTAAAGTGATTGTAAAGTCTCTTTTTTTTTTTTAAATACAGTAATAAACATGTTATACTTACCTGCCCTGTACAGTTGGTTTTGTACAGAGCAGCCCTGATCCTCCTGTTCTCGGGTCCCTCTTCTGTGCTCCTGGTGCCTCCCTCCTACTGAGTGCCCCCACAGCAAGCAGCTTGCTATGGGGGCACCCGAGCCGAGCTGCAGCTCCGTGTGTCCATTCAGAAATGGAGCTGCGGCCTGGCCCCACCCCCTCTTTCCTGATTGGCTAACTGAATTTTCATTGCCAGCCGTGGGAGCCAACGGGGCCACCGCTGTGTCTCAGCCAATCAGGAGGGAGAGTCCCGTATGGCTGAGGGACTTGTGGACATCGCTGGACAGAGATGGGCTCAGGTAAGTATTAGGGGGTGCTGGGGAGGCTGCTTCACAAAGAAGAAACACAGCGCCTGGTTTGATCCAATATATAGGGGATGCCTGTGCTTGCACCTCAGCAGCTCCTTTAGGGACTCCTGGGGTAAGAGTCCTTTCAGTATAACAGGGAGGGAAGGGAGTGCTTCTGGTTGAGGCTATCTTGTAAAGTCAGAAATGAATTGTATTATAAATAACAATACCATAAAGGTGAGGATATCGTAAGTAAAGCTCCACTCCAGGAAGAATTCAAGTTGATCCAGTTTATTAAGGCAATAAAAACCTCAATAAAACAATGTTGGTGTTAAAAGGTCCCTGTAAAAGTGTCAGGCTGAGCCCATGTACTTGCCCCACTGTATTGATGTTTGTATTGCCTTAATAAACTGGATCAACTTGAATTCTTCCTGGAGTGGAGCTTTACTTATGATATCCTCATTTACAGTGGGTACGGAAAGTATTCCGACCCCCTTAAATTTTTCACTCTTTGTTATATTGCAGCCATTTGCTAAAATCATTTAAGTTCATTCTTCTTCCTCATGAATGTACACATAGCACCCCATACTGACAGAAAAACACAGAATTGTTGACATTGTTGCAGATTTATTAAAAAAGAAAAACTGAAATATCACATGGTCCTAAGTATTCAGACCCTTTGCTGTGACACTCATATATTTAACTCAGGTGCTTTCCATTTCTTCTGATCATCCTTGAGATGGTTCTACACCTTCATTTGAGTCCAGCTGTGTTTGATTATACTGATTGGACTTGATTAGGAAAGCCACACACCTGTCTATATAAGACCTTCCAGATCACAATGCATGTCAGAGCAAATGAGAATCATGAGGTCAAAGGAACTGCCTGAAGAGCTCAGAGACAGAATTGTGGCAAGGCACAGATCTGGCCAAGGTTACAAAAAGATTTCTGTTGCGCTTAAGGTTCCTAAGAGCACAGTGGCCTCCATAATCCTCAAATGGAAGACGTTTGGGACGACCAGAACCCTTCCTAGAGCTGGCCGTCCGGCCAAACTGAGCTATCGGGGGAGAAGAGCCTTGGTGAGAGAGGTAAAGAAGAACCCAAAGATCACTGTGGCTGAGCTCCAGAGATGCAGTCAGGAGATGGGAGAAAGTTGTAGAAAGTCAACCATCACTGCAGCCCTCCACCAGTCAGGGCTTTATGGCAGAGTGGCCCGACGGAAGCCTCTCCTCAGTGTAAGACACATGAAAGCCCGCATGGAGTTTGCTAAAAAACACCTGAAGGACTCCAAGATGGTGAGAAATAAGATTCTCTGGTCTGATGAGACCAAAATAGAACTTTTTGGCCTTAATTCTAAGCGGTATGTGTGGAGAAAACCAGGCACTGCTCATCACCTGTCCAATACAGTCCCAACAGTGAAGCATGGTGGTGGCAGCATCATGCTGTGGGGGTGTTTTTCAGCTGCAGGGACAGGACGACTGGTTGCAATCGAGGGAAAGATGAATGCGGCCAAGTACAGGGATATCCTGGACAAAAACCTTCTCCAGAGTGCTCTGGACCTCAGACTGGGCCGAAGGTTTACCTTCCAACAAGACAATGACCCTAAGCACACAGCTAAAATAACGAAGGAGTGGCTTCACAACAACTCCGTGACTGTTCTTGAATGGCCCAGCCAGAGCCCTGACTTAAACCCAATTGAGCACCTCTGGAGAGACCTAAAAATGGCTGTCCACCAACGTTTACCATCCAACCTGACAGAACTGGAGAGGATCTGCAAGGAGGAATGGCAGAGGATCCCCAAATCCAGGTGTGAAAGACTTGTTGCATCTTTCCCAAAAAGACTCCTGGCTGTATTAGATCAAAAGGGGGCTTCTACTAAATACTGAGCAAAGGGTCTGAATACTTAGGACTATGTGATATTTCAGTTTTTCTTTTTTAATAAATCTGCAACAATTCTGTGTTTTTCTGTCAGTATGGGGTGCTATGTGTACATTCACGAGGAAGAAGAATGAACCTAAATGATTTTAGCAAATGGCTGCAATATAACAAAGAGTGAAAAATTTAAGGGGGTCTGAATACTTTCCGTACCCACTGTATATGGTATTGTTATTTAGAATATACAGTAAAACCTTGGATTGCGAGCATAATTTGTTCCGGAAACATGCTTGTAATCCAAAACACTCTTATATCAAAGCGAATTTCCCTATAAGAAATAATGGAAACTCAGATGATTCGTTCCACAAGTCCTTCAGTTTATAGTCCATATACAAAGATTATAGCAATGTGATAGGTTGTGTATCCATAAAATGTCCATCCACAATATGCAGCCTTCCCAAGGGGATTAGAAGCAAAATCTAGCAGAGCTACAGAATATAAGAAAGATAAGAGGCGCATCTAAGTGCAGCAATATGGTTACATTTAATGAAGGTTCAACATTTAGCAACTCACATGGAATGCAGGCATCCGGGGTAAAGCTGTCCACATAGACCATCTTCTGAACCACCGGCTCTCACCTCTGTCAGTCTGCAATCGTGACCGGGAAGAATAGCCTGCAGTAGAGTGATCTGAAAGTGAGGCTTGGAATCACTCGTGGAGTGCAGTGTGGAAGGGATGATGAAGATGGCTGTGCAGAGGATGGTCTATGTGGACAGCTTTACCCCAGATGCCTGCATACTTAGATGTGCCTGTTTTATTCATGAACCATGCGAGTTGCTAAATATTGAACCTTCATTAAATGTAACCATATTGCTACACTTAGAGGCTCCTCTCTTCTTTTTTATACATGACGCTACTTGTATATCAAGTCAAAATTTATTAAAAAAAATTAGCTTGTCTTGCAAAGCGCTCTCAAACCAAGTTACTCTCAAACCAAGGTTTTACTGTAATTAATTTGTGACTTTACAAGACAGCCTCAACCAGAGGCGCTCCCTTCCTTCCCTGTGGTTATGCTTCACAAAGAAGGCCTTTTATCCTAATGCATAGAACGCATTAAGATAAAAAAAAACTCCTGTCTTTACAATTCCTTTAAAGTGGTTGTAAACCCACTTTAACCACTTAAGCCCCGGAAGATTTTACCCCCTTCCTGACCAGGGCCTATTTTGCGATTCGGCACTGCGTGACTTTAACGGACAATTGCGCAGTCGTGCGACGCTGTGCCCAAACAAATTTGACGTCCTTTTTTTTCCACAAACAGAGCTTTCTTTTGGTGGTATTTGATCACCTGTGCGGTTTTTTGATCATGCGCTATAAACAAAAAAAGAGCGTCAATTTTGCAAAAATAACAATATTTTTCACATTTTTTTTATATGAAATTCCCCCCCAAAAAAAATGTAGAAATCAAAATTTTTTAACATTTTCGGCCAATTTGTTTTATGCTACATATGTTTGGTAAAAATCGCAAAAAGCGTATTTTGATTGGTTTGCGCAAAACTTATCACGTTTACTAACAAAGGGAAAGATTTTTGTCATTTTTTTTTTAACGCGTAATGGCGGTGATCTGCGATTTTCTTTTGCGGTACTGCGACATTGCAGCGGACAGATCGGACCCTTGACTGACATTTTTGACACTTTTGGGGTTACCAGTGACATTTCTACAGTAATCAGTGCTATACATATGCACTGTTACTGTAAAAATACACTGGTAGTGAAGGGGTTAACTTTTTTTTGAGAGGGAGGGGGCTGTGTGTGTCCCTAGGGGCGTGATTCTTACTGTGATTGGCTGTGGCTTGAGATGTATGAACAGTGATCAACGGTCCTACATAGTAGAACCATATGATCACCATTCATACACCGGGGAGAATGACAGGCGGCTTGTTTACACTAGCCGCCTGCCTTTCTCCCTCTCCACCGACGATCGCGAGTGATCGGCGGACGATCGGGTCCGCCGGTCACACACGCGGGGGGGGGTCCGTGACCACTCGGGAGCGGGGGGCACGCGCTCGCTCCCTAGACCCTCACAGGCTAGCGACGTAGTACTACGTCGCTCTGCCTGCAAGGGGCTGACCGCCGCAGTAAATAATCGTGCGGCGGTCGGCAAGTGGTTAAAGACTTTAACCTATAGGTATGCCTACATTAAGGCTTACCTATAGGTGCTATAAAATATCTCCTAAACATGCACCGCTTAGGAGATATTTACAATGCATGCAGCCGATGATGTCATCGGCGCATACGCTCTAAAGAAACGGCCACCCGTGCCATTCCTTAAGAGCCCTGTGCTGTGAACGGCGGCTCCCGTGCGCATGCGCGGGAGTGATGTAATCGCGCCTCCGGCCAATCAGATGGCCGGAGGACGCGATCCAGGAAGCAGGACGGCCGAACATGTCAGCCGTCCTGTTGGCACTGCAGGGGCTTTGTTTTTAGGTAAGTACTTCATAATGAGCTAGTATGCGATGCATACTAGCTCATTATGCCTTTGTCTTTACAGGTTTTTTTTCACATTTGTTTTCAGAGGGTTTACGTCCTCTTTAAGTCCAAGGAAATGCATGCCACCTCTTGGATTGCCTATGTTATTTACAGCTATAGCTACACTCCAGACCTCGGACAGGAGAGACACTGTCTTCTCACACATAGCAGTTCTGCCTATTTCTTCCCTCCACTCCACTGTTCATTCACAGAAGGCTTTGTATGTGGTGAATAGGTTCACATAATACAGAGCGATCTAGGATTGGGGAGGAAGCAGAGGAGAGTGGCAAACACAATGGCTGCATGCAAGTCACCAGAAAGTGACCTGAGACCAGAAAGTCCAGCTTCCTAGAGCAGGAAGTATAGCAATAGCTGTACTCACGATGTTCAGTAAAAATATCAATTGTAAAATAAAGAGAAGTCCATGGGGTGGCACGCACCTTGTTGGACTTAACCCTTGACAATCCATACCTTTTTACAATTCCTGGAGTTCAGCTTGACATGCAGTGCAAGAAAGGCAAATTCTGTGCAGAAAGTTTTTTTTTTGTTTTTTTCTACAAAGTTGTTAATTTATAGGATATTTCTAACACACAGCATTGACATACTGACAAATAAACCCCAAAATACATTCTGCCACTCGTCCTGAGTATGGCAATACCACATGTGAGACTTCACAGCCTGGCCACACAGAGGCCCAACATCCAAGAAGCACCTTCAATCGTTCTAGGGGGCATAAAATTACACATCTAATTTCCTGATTACCTATCAGATTTTGGTGTGACAGGTAGACCAGCTAATCAGGCCACTGATGATGGCAGCATTGGTGTGACAGGTAGACCAGCTAATCAGGCCACTGACGATGGCAACACTGGTGTGACAGGTAGACCAGCTAATCAGTCCACTGATGATGGCAGCATTGGTGCGACAGGTAGACCAGCTAATCAGGCCACTGACGATGGCAGCATTGGTGTGACAGGTAGACCAGCTAATCAGGCCACTGATGATGGCAGCATTGGTGTGACAGGTAGACCAGCTAATCAGGCCACTGACGATGGCAGCATTGGTGTGACAGGTAGACCAGCTAATAAGGCCACTGACGATGGCAGCATTGGTGTGACAGGTAGACCAGCTAATAAGGCCACTGACGATGGCAGCATTGGTGTGACAGGTAGACCAGCTAATCGGGCCACTGATGATGGCAGCACTGGTGTGACAGGTACACTTGCTGCAATCAGGGCACTGGCAGGTGGTTCTGTGTGTGTAACAGTGGGATTTCACAGTAAATCACAGTGGAATTGCTAAACTCACAGATCCTGGTACAGACCTCTCTCCTTCCTCTCACATGTGGTCTGTATGGGAGGATGGAAAACCGGTAACAGCAAATTACAAGCTATGGTTTATATTTTATGATCCACTGCAATTGGACAGAGTAATCACATAGTAAAAGGCCGCTCTGATTGGCCCTTTACCCTGATCTGTGATGAGCCAAGGCACACAACCAACACAGGTTGCGCTACTGAGCGTCCCTGGGGGTGCGCACAAATGGCAGGAGAGGGGAGAGGTCATAGGACATGCACCTGGAATAAGAAAGCACCCGCCTGGCTGTATTATTACAATAGGCCAGGCACAAAGAAAAAGTGACACTAAACTTTTTTCAAGTATGTTTTCTACTGCTCTCAGCTTCCAAATTCAATTTTATTTTTGCAGTTGTGATCCAACTTCCTGATAGAGGGTGGCTACGTTTGTTCTCCATGGTCCTACTGTATGGAGGACTCTGGCTACTGTCTCTTGCTTGCTCCAGGAACGGTCGATGGAGTACTGAGTATGGGATGTTTAGTGTGCATAGAGCAGTGCAAATTACTGCAATTAAAGTGATATTAAAGTCTCCGTTATTTAAAAAATAAAAACATGTTAGACTTACCTGCTCTGTGTAATGGTTTTGCACAGAGCAGCCCAGTTCCTCCTCTTCTCAGGTCCTTGGCTGGAGCTTCTGGAGCCTCCCTCCTGTTGAGTGCCCCCACAGCAAGAAGCTTGCTATGGGGGCACCCACGCCACTGCTCTGTGTGTCCATTTAGACATGGAGCCACTGCCTTAGCCCCACCCCCCCCCTCTCCTCATTGGCTCATTGACTTTGACAGCAGTGGGAGCCAATGGCATCCGCTGCGGTCTCAGCTAATGAGGGAGAGTCATGGACAGCCGAGCCTCTTGTGCAACATCGCTGGATTGAGATGGGCTCAGGTAAGTATTAGGGGGCTGAGGGGGGGCTGCTGCACACAAAGTTTAAGATCGATGAATAGAATGCATTAAGATGAAAACCTCCTGCCTTTAGAACCACGTTAAAATGCACTGCTCATTTCAAACAGGAAATAAAAAGGAAAGGTCAAGGGGTTCACAGAGAACGTTACAAAGAGGCAAAAAAAAAAAAACACATTAAGAAAAAAAATGTTATAAATAAAATTGGGAAATAACTAAGAAGTAAATAAGTTGTTTTGGGGTGTCGTTAGTTAGGAAGGGGCAAATTCTGTAGGATGTTGCAGAGGTTAAGGCAGCAAGATTTAGCCAGTGATTGGATGTGGGGGCTGAAGGAGAGGTCAGAGTCTAGGATTACACCCAGCACCCTGGCATGTGTGGATGGACCAATGGTTGTGCTGTTGGTCTCCATGGTAAAGTCATGGAGCGGGGATCGGGGGAGGAGGAAATATTACAAGCTCAGTCGTCTGAAGCCCCGTACACAAGCAACGTTTGTCGGCCGACCGATTGTCCGACTTTTGTCCAAGTTGTGTTTGGTTGGTTGGAATGCGCCTAGACTGCACAAAAATTTTCTCGGCCAACAAAATTCTACTTCAGAAGTGATGTCATGTGTTGGTTTCTTTTCTTTGTGTTTTTTCTTCACTGAGCATGCCCAGTCTTGCTCATCGGATTTTTCCCCGTCGAAATCTGTACTGACTGCACGAAAATCGGCCGTGTGTTGACGGCCAACAAAAATTTTATAGTCTGCACACCAGATTTTTTTCAGCCGAAAAGTCGGAGTTGGTTGTCGGAAGCATCATACTAACAAGCCGAAAATCGGCAGATTGGACGTTGGCCGAAAATTCACAGCCAATTATCGACGCGTGTGTACGGGGCTTTAGAAAGAATGAGTTTGAGGAAGTGGTGTGACATCCATACTGATATGTTGCTCAGTAAGTTTGTTATGCGCGAGGAGATTGAGGCGGTGAGTTGAGGAGTTGAGAGATAGATCTGGGTGTCGTCAGCACAAAGGTGGTAACGGAAACCATGGGACGTTATCAATTGGCCCAGGGAAGAGGTATATAGAGAGAGAGAGAATAGGAGGGGCCCTGGGGCAGAGCCTTGGAGTACCCCAACAGAAAGAGGAAGAAGACATGTTGTTGTATGCGACACTGAAAGTGTGCTGAGATAGGTAGGAGGAGAACCAGGGAAGAGCAGAGTCGTGGAGGCCAAGGGAGTCGAGTTTGAGGAGGAGTGGGTGGTCAACTGTGTGGAAGGCAGCAGAAAAGTCTAAGAGTATGAGTATGGAGTACTGGCTATTGGTGAGTTTTAGTAGGCAGTTTCTGTGAAAATGTTGTGGACAGAAGCTGGACTGTAGGGCATCCAGAAGGTTGTTGTCAGTAAGGCATTAGTCATGCACTCCACAAATCTGGCCTTTGTAGATGAGTGGCTACAAGAAAGCCATTGTTGAAACAAAGCCATAAGAAGTCCAGTTTGTAGGTTTGTGAGAAGCCATGTGGGGGACACAGCAAACATGTGGAAGACGTTGCTCTGGTCAGATGAGACCAAAATTGAACTTTTGGCCTAAAAGCAAAACATAACATGTGGTGGAAAACTTACGCTGCACATCACCCTGAACACACCGTCCCCACTGTGAAACATGGTGGTGGCAGCATCATGTTGTGGGGATGCTTTTCTTCAGCAGGGACAGGGAAGCTGGTCAGAGTTAATGGGAAGATGGATGGAGCCAAATACAGGGCAATTGCAGAAGAAAACCTGTTGGAGTCTGCAAAAGACCTGAGACTGGGGCAGAGGTTCACCTTCCAGCAGGACAACGACCCTAAACATACAGCCAGAGCTACAATGGAATGGCTTAGATCAAAGCAACTTCATGTGTTAGAATAGCCAAGTCAAGGTCCAGACCTAGATCCAATTGAAAATCTGTGGCAAGACTTGAAAATTGCTGTTCACAGGCGCTCTCCCTTCCAAACGGACAGAGCTTGAGCTGTTTTGCAAAGAAGAATGGGCAGAAAATTCACTCTCCAGATGTGCAAAGCTGGTAGAGGCATCCCCAAAAAGACTTGCAGCTGTAATTGCAGTGAAAGGTGGTTCTACAAAGTATTGACTCAGGGAGGCTGAATACAAATGTACGCCACACTTTTCTGATATTTGTAAAAAAAAACTGAAAACCATTTATCATTTTCCTTCCACTTCACAATTATGTGCCACTTTATGTTAGTCTATCACATAAAATCCCAATAAAATACAATTACGTTTTTGGTTGCAACATGACAAAATGTGGAAAATTTCAATAGGTAAGAATACTTTTTCAAGGCATTGTATGCTTTGAAGCAGAACTAAAAGCGGAACTAAACCCATCAAATTTTTTAAAAAGCAGTTACATGCCGAGAATGCTAACTGTCACATTTGATTGTCTCTCAACCAAACCGTCAAACCATCAGATGGCTGGTGTCATAAATAATCACATGTGCAGCACCATGGCAGTTACAGATCAAACAGAAGCTAAGATGGCAGCTTCCTTGGCTATAAAGGTTAGGAGGGTTCCCAAACCCACTAATGCCCTGTACACACTATCAGATTATCTGAAGACTTTAGTCTGCAGACTTACCAAAACCATATAATATGAGGTCAAACCTAAACACTTTCAATTTGTATGCAATCCGGCAGGCCCTTGCACTACATAGAAAAGGTAAATCTGAAGAAAAAAGTCTTCAGATAATCTGATAGTGTGTACAGGGCATTAGGCCTAGTTCACACCATGTGCAGTGGTGTCCGTTTTTCTGTATGTGTTCTTCAAGGGCACAGAGAAAAGAATTGTTCTCCATGCGCCCAGTTCACCTCACACCTCTAGTATCACAGGAGGATTTTTTCTGCGCAGGAATCTGCAACATGTATGTAGTTTTCTGCAAAACAACATAATGGTGTGAATAGGGCACATAACTGACACGTATGAATACTATTGACAACGTGCAGAAAAATAAAAACTTAGGAAACAGCGCATGAAAACCGAGGAAAACTCGCGTCTCTGAAAGTGAAATCTGCAGTTTTTCCACTCGTTTTTATGCATGTACGGGGTGATGAGCTCTGAATACCAAGTTTTAACATATATACGCACACCCACGTATACACACACCCATCCACGTGTACACACACATCGACATGTACACACACCCACCCACCCATCCACGTACACACACACACACCCATCCACGTGTACACACACCAATCCACGTACACACACCCATCCACGTGTACACACACACACACCCATCCACGTGTACACACACACACCCCCATCCACGTGTACACACACACACACCCCCATCCACGTGTACACACACACCAATCCACGTACACACACCCATCCACGTGTACACACACACCAATCCACGTACACACACCCATCCACGTGTACACACACCTATCCACGTGTACACACACCTATCCACGTGTACACACACACACACACCCATCCACGTGTACACACACACACACACACACACACCCATCCACGTGTACACACACACACCCATCCACGTGTACACACACACACACATCCACGTGTACACACACACACACCCATCCACGTGTACACACACACACACCCATCCACGTGTACACACACACCCATCCACGTGTACACACACACCCATCCACGTGTACACACACACCCATCCACGTGTACACACACACACACCCATCCACGTGTAAACACACACACACCCATCCACGTGTAAACACACACACACCCCCATCCACGTGTACACACACACACACCCCCATCCACGTGTATACACACACACACCCCCATCCACGTGTATACACACACACACATCCACGTGTATACACACACACACATCCACGTGTATACACACACACACATCCACGTGTATACACACACCCATCCACGTGTACACACACACCCATCCACGTGTACACACACACACACACACATCCATCCACGTGTATACACACACACACACCCCCATCCACGTGTACACACACACACCCATCCACGTGTACACACACACACACACCCATCCACGTGTACACACACACACACACCCATCCACGTGTACATACACACACACATCCATCCACGTGTATACACACACACACACCCCCATCCACGTGTACACACACACCCATCCACGTGTACACACACACACCCATCCACGTGTACACACACACACCCATCCACGTGTACACACACACACACACCCATCCACGTGTACATACACACACACACCCATCCACGTGTATACATACACACACACACACACACACACACACACACACACACACACACACCCCCCACGTGTGTATACACACACACACACACACACACACTCACCCACATACACACACCCATCCACGTGTACACACACACATCCATCCATCCACGTGTTTACACACACACGCACTCATACATCCACATGTACACACACACACACGCACCCATCCATCCATGTGTATACACACACACACACACACACACACACACACTCATCCACCATCTAGAGCGGACAATACCCAGTACAATCTGATTGTACAAAACTCTTTAGATCTACCAATAGGTATGAAGTAGAAGGGTCTGCCTGATTGGATAGATGAGGAATGTAGGGATATTACAGAGTTTTGGTGGATCTACATTTGACTGTACAGACAGAGCTTTAAGGTCATCATACAGGTTACCATCTGACCAGTAATACTTTCTTTATAGGATTAAACTATAACTAAAGGCAAACCTTTTTTCTCACATTCTTGGACAGAGTGCAGAGGGATGATGACACCGGTCAGTGTTTATTGTTGTCTGTTCCCCGGGTAGGGAGATTCACCCTCTTCATTCATCCTGTTTACTCTTATCACCAAAAATGAAAGGGAAATAAAGACCCAACATTTGGGATGTCCCCAGAACAGGAATAGAGGGGAAATCTTTTTTCATTTGTTTAGCAAAATAAAAACCCCAGTGGTGATTAAATACCACCGAACAAAAGTTCTGTCTGTCTTATCTGTGATAAAACTTTAGTGTGAGTACAGTGTTGCCTGACTGAGTAATTGTCATTCAAAGTGTGACAGCACTAAATGCTGAAAACTGGCCTGGGCAGGAAGGGGGTGAAGATTCCCAGCACTGAAGTGGTTAAATAAAACATAAAGTGGGATATCTATGAAGCAGTCTTGTGGATCTGTAGGTTGGAATGAAGTTAGTGATGTCAGCAGCCTGGGGGTAATGACAGACATTGTATGGCCTCTCCCTCCTTCACCCATCACCTACTCACCATGGCAGGCCGTCCCAGGGCTCGCTCTGACCGCATGAAGCCGGAGGTAGAGCCTGCAGAGTGAGGACCAGCCCCGGCTCTGGGCAGACACCCCCGCCATCTATCCGCTGATCTCTCCCGGCGGATAAGTCTGCTCATACAGAAGTCTGTGTACCTGTCAGCAGCCCCGCTCACTAGAGAACACACACGCTTCACAGCTTTGTCTCCAGTGCGGCAGCCATCTTCCCGGAGAACGGCCACGGCTTTCCAGGCCATCGGTCTTCATAAAAATGGCTCCACCGTGTACAGTATAATGGAAGAGCCGTACGGATGCTACTACTGTACGGAGTGTTATCCTATCTCTTGTAGACGGGGGCGTCAGTGTTTGTGGACGTACTGCACATGTGACATTCCGCAGGACTTGTCCACCAATCAGAGAGTCAGGAAGTTCTTCAGCAGTCAGACATGGTTTTCCCAGCTTCATTTCACCAAGCTTTATTAACAAAGCCAGCAGAAGCATAGAGGAGAATCTGAATACTGTATAGATGTATTGTCTGTCTGTATAGATGTACTTGATAGTACATGTCATTATTAGAGTTTTGTAGTGTAATGCAGAAAGATAAGAATTTAACCACTTAAGGACCAGAAGGTTTTCCCCCCTTAATGACCAGGCCATTTTTTGTGATTTGGCACTGCGTTATTTTAATGGACAATTGCGCAGTCATGCGACGCAGTACCCAAATAAAATTGATGCCGTTTTATCCCCACAAATAGAGCTTTCTTTTGGTGGTATTTGATCACCTGTGCGATTTTTATTTTTTGCGCTATAAACAAAAAAAGAGCGACAATTCTGATATATTTTTACTTTATGCTATATAACATTTCCAAAAAAAAAAATCTAATTTCTTCATCATTTTAGGCCAATTTGGGACTGCAACATTGCGGTGGACAGATCAGACCCCGAACTGACATTTTTTACATCTTGGTGGGGACCAGTGGCATTGCTACAGTAATCAGTGTTAAAAATATGCACTGTTACTGTAATAATGACACTGGCAAGGAAGGGGTTAACCCAGGGATGATTAAATGGTTAAATGTGAGCTTAGCGGGTGTTTTCTAACTGTGTGGTTGATGGGCTTGTGACATCAACACAGAGACCTGTGTCCCTAAACAGGAGAAACACAGGAGCTCTGTGTTGATATCAGAGAGAACAACTGTTCTCTCTTCACTCCGTCGGCCTCGCAGATCAGCTTACCCTCTCGTGAACTGCCGTTCGCACCCCCCATGCTCGCTCCCGAGGAGCGACGTACAGCGATTCACGCAGTTGAGCCAGCTTGCCGCAGTATATCTGTGGTCGGGAAGTGGTAAAAGCTTCAATTCTGGAAACCTTTAACCACTTTAAAGCGGAGTTCCGGGCACAGAAACCATTTTTCAATAAACATACCCCCGGGACAGTCAGGGCTAGCACATTCCACAATGGCTAGCCTCTGATCTGTCCCGGTTCGCACTTACCTGCAAGAAGAAATACTTACTTATAAAATTTCTTCCACAGAGTTGCCATCTCTCTTGTGGGCAGCTGAAGCCGGCGCGATCCTCTTCCGCGTCTTCTTCCGCATCTTCTTCTCCCAGAATGCGCCTGCACCGGCCCCTCTCGTCACTTCAGGTGCGGCGCCGCATTCCTCCACAGCTTCTGGGCATGCCCAGAAGCTGTTTAGCAGGGAATGCGGCGTCGCCCCGGAAGTGACGAGCGGGGCCGGTGCCGTTGCATTGATTCCTGGGAGCGATGACGTTCAGCTCCCAGGAATCATTGCAAGCCCGGAAGTGACGGCGGAGCCGCGGCGCAGAGGGAGGAAGTGAAGAAGAGGTGAGTATATCAGACATCTCAAGTCTCCCGCAAGTCGCGGGAGACTCCCGCTTTCCGCCCTGAGCTCACGGACACCCGCAAGCTCAGGGCAATATCCCGGCTGTGTGTGTGAGTCACAGTGAGTCAGATGAGATGACTCATGGATGCAGGCAGAGAGTGTGTCAGCTGTCAGCAAGCTGAGCCTGCACAGAGAAATCATGTCGGAGCCGAAGTAGAGCCGGCTCACAGGCTGAGTGATATGAGTCATGCACTCCGCCTGTGGGAGGAGCTGCAGAGAGCAAGAAGCGGCTTTGCTCTCTACTACAGCCACATCGTCTACTCCAGGAGGCATTTTGGCGCGCGGGACCAATCATCGTGACACCCCACTCTGTGACAGACACAGTGACCTAACCTGAGAGAAGCACCAGAGAGCCAGCACCTGAGACCAGTACCAGCACCAGTGACCAGGCCAGTACCAGCACCAGTGACCAGCACCAGTGACCAGTACCAGCACCAGTGACCAGGCCAGTACCAGCACCAGTGACCAGGCCAGTACCAGGACCAATTGAAAATGAAAAGTGCAGCACTAAAACAATAAGACAATAAAAACATCAATGGATAAATGAAGAGTCTATGAATGGCACACAGTAGTCTTGTAAAAAAGAGGAGAAAACAGTCCAATAAGAAATCCCAATGAAAGTGCTCAGTGCTGATCAGTAAACAGGACACAAGTGCTTGTTCAGTGCAATCCTTCACCAGAGGTGCTAGCCTCTCACCTGTAGGCTGTGAAAAGACAGCCTTAAAAGTACACTCCTAGCAATTTGAAAATCATGACCAGGACAGCAATCACAGAGGGCATCTCTCCTTTTTGTTAAGGTGTTCACAACGATCCCCATGTAATAGAAAGGGGGCAGACCATAGTGCAATATGTTTCAAACACCACAATTTATTGATAAAACAAATGGACAGCCTCTTACTTCAAGGTAATGCAAAAACGAGCAGTACAGCAATCCAGCTGGTCTCCAGACAGAGCGGAACGCTTGCTGACAGGGGCTACGAGTGACGTCACGATCTCCTCTCCCTTGCGCACGCGTATCGTCCGTGGGCGGGACTTCCTCAGCGTATGGGCGGAGGGGCGGACGTCACTCTTTTTATATGCATCACTCCGCTCAATTCAGCGTCGCTGCTGGCATAGCAACGTCGGAGGAAAACCGGAAGTGCCCCAGGGCCCGCCCCACACAGGAAGCAGTACATTGACCCAGGAACATAAACAGAGTCCTCCATATACACTGAGACAGCAACAAGGGCTAATAACGCCCATTACTGTTCAAGAGCGGGGGGATATAGAATATCAGAACTAACATAAATATGGCAAAACATATATTAATAAAAATTACAGAAAAAAACATATATTTGGGAACTAATGCCCCTAAATGTATAAATACATGAGGGGATCATGATAAATCACTCGCAGCCCCTGTATACAAAAGAAAGCAATACAGAAAAAAGAAAAACAAAAAAAAAAAAAACGACAATATATAATAAAAAACATATGATAAAAACATCAAATGTAAATCCATAAATACAATAGCGTTCAAAGGTCAAAAAAACATACATAAAATGGGTATATAATAGAGTCCATATCATAAAAGCCCATATGTATAAGGGACCTAAAATTCATATGTTGATAAAAAGTATTGATAAAAAACTTGAGGGTAAAAACGAAGTAAAACTACCGATCTGAGATAAAACAGTTGAGGTCGAAGTCCACATTTAGACCTCTGGGGACCCCAACTTTTGTCTCAAAGATCCAGTAAGATTCACGCTTACTTATTTGCCTAATAAAATTACCCCCCCTCCAATGTTTCTTGACCTTTTCGATCCCCCAAAATTTCAAGTCCTTGGGATCTTTGTTGTGAAATTGTTTGAAGTGTTGGACAACATGATGGGCTTTCTTGCCCTTTCTTATACTACTCATATGTTCTCCAACACGGACTTGTAGCGCCCTAGTGGTCCTGCCCACATACTGGAGCCCACACTTGCACTCCAGCATGTAGACCACCCCTGTGGACGCACATGTGATCAGGTCCTTGATTTTATAGGATTCACCCGTGGTGTGGGCTACAAATTCCTTTTTCTTCTTAGTATTAAACTTAGAAGTTTTACAGGCCACACACCTTCCACATGCATGAAAACCCGAAAGAAATGAAAAAAGCTTATTTTCACCCGGGTTGGGGGGATCAATTACCCCTGGTGCCAGGAAATTTCTCATTGTGGGGGCTTTTTTATAAATAAACGCTGGTTTATTGGGTAAGGTAGGGCCTAGGATCTTGTCCTGCTGGAGTATTGGCCAATGTTTGGTGATGATTTTCTCCACTTTCTTAAATTGTGCATTATATTCCATGACAATCTTATATCCACCGTTGTCATATGGTGCTACCTGTGTCTTATCTGCCAATAAACTGGACCTCTCTTTATTTTTTACTTCAAGGATGTCACTCTCAAGTTTTGTAGTGTCATAACCCTTTTCGACAAACCGATCTTTTAATATATGTGCCTGTGTTTCATACTCTTCAACTAGTGTGCAGTTCCTTCTTAAACGAATAAACTGCCCTTTAGGTATGTTACATAACCAGTTCCTGTGATGGCAGCTGTCTAACGGAATGTACTAGTTACGGTCAGTTACCTTAAAGTGCGTGTGCGTTTTGAAGTGATCATTGTCCTTGGAAATGTCAAGGTCAAGAAAGACAATATCACTGTCACTCACGGTCCATGTGAGGACTATATTTTTATCATTGTTGTTCATTTTATCCATGAATCTATCTAAAGAGTCTCTTGTACCATCCCAAATGAGCAGCACGTCATCGATATAGCGTTTGTAGCAAAGTAACTCGGGAGGGCGCTCTTTAAAGATGACTTCTTCCTCCCAGTGGGCCATAAAAAGATTGGCCACACTGGGAGCAAAACGAGCGCCCATTGCTACGCCTCTTGTTTGTAAGTAGTATTGTCTGTCGAACCAAAAGTAGTTCTTAGACAAACAAAAAAACAAACTACTCAAAATGAAGCTGCGTACTCTCACTCGTAGCCCCTGTCAGCAAGCGTTCCGCTCTGTCTGGAGACCAGCTGGATTGCTGTACTGCTCGTTTTTGCATTACCTTGAAGTAAGAGGCTGTCCATTTGTTTTATCAATAAATTGTGGTGTTTGAAACATATTGCACTATGGTCTGCCCCCTTTCTATTACATGGGGATCGTTGTGAACACCTTAACAAAAAGGAGAGATGCCCTCTGTGATTGCTGTCCGGGTCAGGATTTTCACATTGCTAGGAGTGTACTTTTAAGGCTGTCTTTTCACAGCCTACAGGTGAGAGGCTAGCACCTCTGGTGAAGGATTGCACTGAACAAGCACTTGTGTCCTGTTTACTGATCAGCAATAAGCACTTTCATTGGGATTTCTTATTGGACTGTTTTCTCCTCTTTTTTACAAGACTACTGTGTGCCATTCATAGACTCTTCATTTATCCATTGATGTTTTTATTGTCTTATTGTTTTAGCGCTGCACTTTTCATTATCAGTTTTACATTGGGTTTTACATATTTTTTACCTTGGTGTCAGCTGCTTTTATCTATTTCCATCCATTTATTTATTCATGCTTGCGCTGATATTCTTGTTTTTTCAGTACCAGGACCAGTACCAGCACCAGTGACCAGGCCAGTACCAGCACCAGTGACCAGGCCAGTACCAGCACCAGTGACCAGGCCAGTACCAGCACCAGTGAAGAGGCCAGTACCAGCACCAGTGACCAGCACCAGTGACCAGTACCAGCACCAGTGACCAGGCCAGTACCAGCACCAGTGAAGAGGTGTGGGGGGGGGGCTCACCTCCCTGAAATGACTTTGCCACCTCCCTGAAATGAGTTTTTGCAGGTTGGGATGTCTGGTATATTCGATCTACAATTACAAGGTGAGTACAAAAAAAAAAAAAAAAACCTAACTATCCAATTCTGTTTCAGGTGAAGGTGAACAAGCGGATGGGCACAAAAAAAAAAAAGATAGATTTTGTGCCCGGAACTCCGCTTTAAGACCATAAGGATTTGCCACCTTAATGACCAAGCCCTATTTTGCGATTCGGCACTGCATTACTTTAACGGGCAATTGCATGGTCGTGCAATTCTGTACCCAAACAAAATTTATGTCCTTTTTCCCCACAAATAGAGCTTTCTTTTGGTGGTATTTGATCACCTGTGTAATTTTTATTTTTTGCGCTATATTTTTTGCAAAAAAAGAGCGACAATTTTGAAGAAAAAAAAAAAACAATATTCTGTTATATGACATTCTCAAAAAAAAATTTAAATATCAACATTTTTTTAACATTTTAGGCCAATTTGTTTTCTTCTACATATTTTTGGTATTTTGATTGGTTTGCGCAAAAGTCATCGCGTCTTCTAACTACGGGAAAAATTTATGTCATTTTTAATGTTTGGTTTATATTTTATTAGTAATTGCGGCGATCAGCGATTTTTTTGTGGGACTGCGACATTGCAGCGGACAGATCGGACCCCTAACTGACATTTTTTACACTTTTGGGGGGATCAGTGACATTATTACAGTAATCAGTGCTACAAATATGCACTGTTACTGTAATAATAACACTGGCAGGGAAGGGGTTAACAGTAGAGGTGATCAAGGGGTTAAATGTATGCTTACTGACGTGTGTGGGGGTGGGGGGGGGGATTCTGTGACAGAGACAGAGATCGCATGTTCAGGTATGCTGAATCCTGTGATCTCTCCCTGTCTGGCACTGAGAAGAGCTGCCTACTTTGTTTACATAAGCAGACGGGTCTTCTCACCGTTTCCACGACTAAACACAGCGGGAGCGGGGCTCCGGCGGCAAATCACATGAACTCCAGTGACGTAGGTCTACATCGCTGGACCCAGGAGAGCTGCACTGCCGCAGTAGGATTACTGTGAGCAGTCGGCAAGTGGTTAAAGTGAAACAATAAAAATAAAAAATTCCTTTAATTATATTGCCTAAGGGTTGCCCCCTTGGTCTGCCTGTAAAGTGGCACATTTTTTCAGTTTATAGAACCTGCTGCAGCAAAGCTGACATTTATAAAGAAAAATAAAATAAAATTGTATTTGACGGCAATACAGTACCATTACTGGAAATACAAAAATGTAAAAAAAAAACGGCATTGGGGCTAATCCCTAAAATCCATGCCAGACCCTTATACAAACATGCAACCAGGCCCCCCCTCCTAAATCATACCAGACCTCATGCCCTTAGACCAATGGGGGGTGCTTTGTCCCCATGTTGATAGGGACAAGGTCCCCTTCGCTACAACCCTGGGTTGTGGGGGTTTTCGGGCAGGGGGCTTTTCGGAATCTGGATCCGATCCCAGCACCCCCCCTTCCCCCATGTTAATGAGTAACCCCTACTCATTCACCAAAAATGTCAAAAAGAAATAAAAATACATACAGTCTTTGACAATTCCCTGACTAAAAAAAATAAAAATAAAAACAATGTCCCCTCATGTAGATCCATTGTCAATCATGAGGTCCGCCGCCATTGCCATATCCGTATGTAGCAAGGTTTCCAGGCCTGTGGCCTGATGTGGGTCTGCCATTAGTACCGGAATCCTCTCCAGCCCATGTGAGCTGAGTCCCCAGGTGTGACAATTGAAACAGTGACAACTCCGGCATCTTTGTTTGTGGTTTTTATTATAAATTAGGGGATGGGAGAAGGGAATGAGTGGGATACTCCTCTCGGCTTGAACTAATTACAATTGGCACTTTGATCCTGGAAAAATGCCGTTGGCGTTTCCTTGATGCTAGCCAGCGCCAACCAACGCTCACTGACTCTGAGAACACTTTGTAAAACAGAGGAAGTGTTGAATCCCCAACCTATAGTCCAGTAAATCCAAGACTGAGAACTGTAGAACTCCTGACACTGCTTTACTGTGTAAGTCTTTCAATACTTTTCCCCCGTCTGGCACAGCTTGAGGTAGTATTTTGTAGAACTCCAAATAACTATCACTGTAACTGGCACACACAATACAATTCAGGGCCCAGACTGCAGGATTCCTTTGCTCCTTGAACTCTTCAGGGTCCACTGACTATGTACCCCCTTTACACTTCAGGGTCCTCAACCTAGGTACCCCCTTTTACAGCTAGCTGATCTTGGATCCCCAAACCTCTTCCGGAGTGGTCCCCTCTGACTCTAGGCAGACCCCCAGGGACAATCCGCAGTACTCACGACCTGTGTAGGCTTTCCTGGGACTCGACCCCTCTCTCTCTCCGCAGGCTCTCGGCATACCGGATCCCCCTCAGCTTAACTCAGCACTCTCTGGACTCTCAGGTGACACCCCGAGGCCGAGGCATCCACCTTCCTCAGACAGGAGGAGAGACAGCCGCAGTCTCCTTCCTGGGACTCTGCTCCCGCCAAAGACAACGTGTCATGCACTTCCCCCAAACTTATACCCACTCCCAGAATCCTTTGCAGCATAATCTGCCTTCTGGGCTAGTTACAAGCTTGGATGTGTCCCCTGATTGGGTTTCCTTTACTGCCCAATGAGAAGCCTCTCGCAGAGCCAGTGAGGAGACTCCCCTCTCAGTAAACACACGGCAGCCATGACAACCTACCTGCACAAAAGAAAACATGGCTCTGCTGTTAGGTAGACAAAGCCCACTATATTTTGCCTAGCACATACCTGTAGGGTGCTACACGTAAAAAAAAACAAAAATCCGTCCCCGACGAAGGCTAGCCACCGACTACCTGCTCCGCCGTTTGACAGTTCTTTTAGGTAAGGGGTGGGGCCACTTGACGACATCAACTGGTATGAACCTCCAACCAGTGCATGCTTGGTCAGTGACGTCACAATGGGGGGTGCCACCAGGTGACGTTGCCAGGTGACCCTGCCCCTTACCTGTATAAGAACTGTTAAATGGCAGAGCAGGTAGATGGCAATTAGCCTTTGTCGCGGGCAGAGCGTTTTTTTTTTCCAGGGTCCGGCGATGGTGGCGGGCATCATGTTTGACGATGAATCTACATTGGGGGACATTGTTTTTTTTTATTTTTAATAAGGAAAAACTGTGTGTGTTTTATTTCTTTTTGACACTTTTTTTTTTTTTTGGTGAATGAGTAGGAGTAAAATGTGCCTCTTGGCATGGAGAGATTAAAGTGGTCCCTTAAAAAGTGGGAGGCACATATACAAACTGTTGTAATTCCTACACCATGCACCTGATTTGGATGTAAATACCCTCACATTAAAGCTGAAAGTCTGCAGTTAAAGCACATCTTGTTTGTTTCATTTCAAATCCATTGTGGTGGTGTATAGAGCCAAAAGATTAGAATTGTGTCGATTGTCCCAATATTTATGGACCTGACTGTAAGTATGCAGGCATCCGGGGTAAAGCTGTCCACATAGACCATCCTCCACACCGCCATCAATGTCATCCCTTCCATGCTGCACTCCACGAGCACTTCAAGCCGCACTTTCAGATCGCTCTACTGTAGGGAAGACTTCCTGGCCACAAATACAGACTGATGGCAGTGAGAGTCGCCATTAAGGAGGACAGTCTATGTGGACAGCTTTACTCCGGATGCCTGCATTCTTAGATGTGCCTGTTTTAATCATCAACCATGTGAGTTACTAAATGTTGAACCTTCATTAAATTTAATGTTTTTTTTGTTTTTTTTATCTTCAGATTTGTATTGAATTTTAAGCAGCATTACAATATGCAGGAGAAACAAAAAAAGAATAACAAGGTTACAGTATTGTACAGGCAAAGACATAGACTTATACAGTCACCAAGTTAATATTAGTTTTCAAAGTTAACTAGTAGTTGTAGCCTTTTGTTAGAAGAGAAGAGAGGGCATTTAGAGACTCAAACAGAAGTTGTCTGGGGTATAAGGACAAGTATTAAATGTAATCTTATTGCTACACTTAGATGCGCCTCTTTTATACTCTGTAGCTCCTGTTGGATTTTGCTTCTAATCCCCTTGTGGAGGCTGCCATTGGTGGATGGACATTTTATGGTTACACATTGCTAAAATATTTTTATATGGACTATAAACTGAAGGAATTATTAATAAATGGTTGCGGAATGAATCATCTGAGTTTCCATTATTTCTTATAGGAAAATTTGCTTTGATATAAGAGTGCTTTGGATTACAAGCATGTTTCGGAACGAATTATGCTCGCAATCCAAGCTTTTACTGTATACATTTCTGGAAAGGGGGACCTTGCTGATGTGTTACACACATAGCTGCCTGGTTGGACTGACATCTACTGGGTTTACTAAATTGTACAATAATGGGTCTATTTATCATTGTTTTCACTCAGAATTCACATAAGATTCAATAGCAAAACATGTGTGGATCTTGGGTGAAAACATTGATAAACAGATCTCTAAAAGGCCCAGTTACAAAACAGTAGTGTGGCCTTGCTGCAGCCTAATCTAATGTATGGCCATAAACTATCTCTGTACATTTTGCACAGTAAAACGAATGGAGGAAATCTTGTTTTCACTGTACAGAGATAGTTTCTGGCCAAACTTTAGCTGAAAAATGAAGCTAATGGAGCGAATGCCAAATTTCCTGGCAACCCTTGAACCCCGCTGCAGACAGTGGCCATGATGCCCTGTCATGTAGCAGTCCGTACACTGTACACCACGATAGGCCTGGAGTAAATATCCAGTATAATGCTTGCAATGGCAAGAGCTCATTGGTCAGAGTGACTACGTGACAGGCTGTCACTGACAGCCCTGTCCAATGAGAAGTGTTTCTTTCCTCTGGGACACACTGGAAGATAAAGCTTTAGATGCACTTTTCATTGGACAGCACGGTATTTGTAAATCCAGAAATATTTGAAAAGAATCTTCAAGTCAAAATGTATGTATAGCCAAAACGTTTGGATAGTGTAGGGGAGGATTAGAGCCTCTGTCAGTTTTTTTATTTCCATCTGGGTCCCCTTTGGCAAAGTTCATCCTAAATTCACCTTAAAATGGTGGAAGTCACCTTTTATTGCTCTCACTGGTCTCCCTGTTGGATGTACACGTTTTCCATGATTTCCCTCATTCATCAGAGAGTGACTTCACCCCTTTTCCAGCACAGTTGACAGATGATTTGTTTTTTTCAAAGCAGCCTAGTTAAAAGTAAATGTCAACATCTACAAATGAATATGACACAACACAACATCTTTAGTGATTCATACTAGGTAGAAATCACTAGTTTTGTTCTTATATTGTAAAGGTGACAAGGTACAATTTCACTTCTTCTGTATTCTGGATGTAGTTTTCTTTCCCTATGTATGGAAGAACTTTTATTTTTCTTTATGAAGGGTGTACACAATATTTTTCACTATAGTGGTCCTTTAAAGTGTAAGAGTGCACCACCTTGTGGTTTTCCTCCTAACTACAATGAATTGGTAGAAGAACAAAAGCTATTACTTACTGTACATCACAATTTAAACATTTATAAAGGAGTTTTTTTATGTTATATTTTTTATTTGTTTAAAAACAAAATAAACAAACAAAAAAATAATGTTTTCCCTATACAGAGATAGTTCATGGCCAAACTTTAACCTAAAGGGCCGGTTCACATTTCTGCGAGTGCGCCGATCGCATGTAATTCGGAGCGCACTGCTCCTTCATTACATGCGATCAGAGGTGCGGATGCGAATTCAGCCATACACTTTGTATGGCTGAATTCGCACTGTATCCGCACCAAACGTGCACATGACCCTTTTTTCCAGCCGCATCAGGATCGGATCGCACAGTGGTTCACACTTGTGCGATCCGATCCTGTGCGAAACTGTCAGATCGCACTGCAATATGCGATCAAACTGGGGGTGTCGTTAACATTTAATTGACACCCCCTGCGTATCGCATATGGCAGTGTGAACTGCCAGGGGTGTGTTTGCGATGCGGGAACAGGCTGCGAATTTGCAGCCTTCCCGCATCGCACAAGTGTGAACCGGGACAAAAAGATAAGTTCAGTTTTTGTTCTCTCCCCTTTTTTGTTAATTACTTCTGCATAGTTGTAACTGTCCAATATTTCATAATATTATATACGCTGATACACTCTTGGATGGGCATAAGGACATAATTCTGGATGTGCCAATTCAGTACACGTTAGATCCCGATGAGGGTTACACTCTGTTTGGCCTACGGGCAAAATCTATTAGATGTGCAATCTACCCTGTTGATATGTTGAACTGAACATTGATTGGACAACTGCCATGTATTTCTTACTCATATAACATATTTTGTTTTGTACAGACTTTGTATAAATAAATAAAGATTATATAAAAAAAAAAAAAAAAGATAAGTTCATTTTTTCATGAAAATGAAACTGTGGACTAACTCCAAATATTTCAAAATTTTTATTGGTTTTAAAACAATATACAGGGGGATTCATAAAGAAGTATAAAGTTTCCAGATGCTGTAAAACAGTAACAGTTGAAGACACAGACCACTACTGTGAACTGTTAGGTAGATATACTCATGAAGTTTGTGACCCCCTACTGAGGGAAGTGACAAAGGCGATAACGCGTAGGCACGTGTATCACATGACTAGTCAGTCAAAATGGCATCATCTGCTGTAGAAAAGGCGTTTTGTGTTCTTGAATTGAGCAAAAGGGAATATGTAACTGTGGTGCAACAGCATTTACAATCACGATTCAGAAAATAACCTCCAACCAGAAAATCTATCTACGATTGGCATAAAAAATGTGAAACTTCAGGCTGTTTGTGCAAACTTAAAAGTCCCAGACGACCGCATGTACCTGAAAAAGTCATCGATAGTGTTTGCACTGCCATTCAACGAAGCCCAGGAAAATCAAAGCAGAGGGTGGGTCGTCAAGTGCAGATTTCACCGCCCACTGTCTAGAGAATTTGAGAAAGAAGCTGAAAATGATTCCATACAAAGTGCAGATGTTGCAAAATCTCATGGACCTTGGCAAGACAAAGCACATTGAATTCTGTGCCAAAATGCAGCACCGTTTTGAAAATGACGATTTTGTCGATCGCTTCGTTTTCACAGATGAAGCTACATTTCACGTTAGTGGTCAGGTAAACAAGCAAAATGTTTACTTTTGGGGAATGGAGAATCCCAGATTTACAGTGCAGCATGTGCGAGATTCCCCTAAGGTAAATTTGTTCTATGCTGTGTCCAAAAAGAAAGTGTACGGCCCTTCTTTTTTCATTAGAATACTGTCACAGGAGGCTCTTTTTTGAATATGTTAAGTCTTTGGTTGATACCACAGTTGCAGGACGACAGTGACAACTTTATTCTCCAATTGGATGGTGCATCACCACACTGGTCAGGCAACGTGCGAGATTACCTTGATGAACATCTTCCTTACCTCGTACTATTACATGCCACTGACCCAATGGCCATCCAGAAGTCCTGACTTAACACCTTGTGACTTTTTCCTGTGGAGGGTACATAAAGGACAAGGTATTCACTCCTCCCCTTCCTGTTGATCTAGCGGAGCTAAAACAGGGTATCACAGCCACTATCACAGCACTTGATTCAGATATCTTAACTCGCGTTTGGGCAGAAATGGATTACTGGCTTGATAAGTGTCGTGTGACTAATGCCACGCACACCGATCGTCCGAATTTTGTCCAGAGTGGTGTTTTGTTGGTTGGAATGTGCCTAGACTGCACACAAATTTTCTCGGCCAACAAAAATCTACTTCAGAAGTGATGTCATGTGCTGGTTTACTTTCCGTGTGTTTTTTCTTCTCTGAGCATGCCCAGTCTTGCTCATCAGATTTTTGTCTGCCGAAATCTGTACTGACTGACGGAAAATCGGCCGTTGTGTTGACGGCCAACAAAAATTTTATAGCCTGCACACCAGATTTTTTTGGCCGAAAAGTCGGAGCCGGTTGTCGGAAGCATCATACTAACAAGCCGAAAATCGGCCGATCGGACGTTGGCCGAAAATTCCAGGCCAATAATCGATGCGTGTGTACGAGGCATAAGGGCGCGCACATAAAACATCTGTGACTGTCTATAAAAGAAACTTGAATCATTCCCCTACAATTCTTTTACAGGTAACATAAAATATCTTACATTGGTCTTGTTTTAATGTTCAATAGTTTTTATTAAAGATTTTACAAAATAACATATAAAAGTAAGAAGTTGAAACAGCCAAAAAGCCAAATAAAAAAATGTTACGGCAACATTGTACAAACATGTCAATGACGTTCTAGACTACGGCCCTCCAGCTGTTGCAGAACTACACATCCCATGAGGCATTGTAAAACTCTGACATTCACAGACATGACTAGGCATGATGGGAATTGTAGTTCCTGAACAACTGGAGGGCCGTAGTTTGAAGACCCCTGTTCTAGAGTGTCCCATACATATGCACTATATAACATCTTGTGTCAAATAAATTGTTTCAAAGTAGCGATCACCAGCAGCCTTTACATAACAGAACAGCATGGGAGAATATGAACTGTAAAGAAACCGTCCAAGGCAGTTCGGGTTGTCCCAATCAATCAAAGAGCAAAGCTAATAGGATAGAAAAGAAAGAGGAAAGGAAAAGAAAGGGAAAATGGAAGGAAAAAGAGAAAAAAAGAAAAGAGGAGAAAAGTAAGAGCCCAATACCCCCCACCACCCCCGGTCTGAGCCCCAATGCAAACATAGCATGCCTCTCCGCGTTCAAGGAGCCTGTAGATAAGCCACCCACGGGTTCCACACCTTCTCAAACTTTATCTGAGAGGCTCTACGAATACTAGTCAATTTTTCATTAACCATGATACATTGTTCTTGTTTTATAGTGTGTCGAAACTGTATATTTCTTTATGGATCACACTGTATACATAAAAAAGTCCAAAATATTGTCCCGGATGCAATACAAGCCAAAAGACGTAGGCGCACCCCTCCCCCAAATTATTATAAATCACATTACCAAAATAACATCATCTAAATGTGAAGGCATACAAATTGAGACTCAGCTCAGACATGGGTGATGAGAGCTTACAAAATGTCTTAGCCTAGTTTAGGACATGGAATTGTAACCAACAATCTATCAGCTTAGCATTGATCATATGGTGATAGGGGTGGCAATCCCCTCTTAAGGTAAGGTGAGGTAAGTATACCATGGGTTTAGCAAGGGTAAATGTAAATCAAGAGGCTAACAAGTGTCAGGGAAAGAGAGGCAGAGAAAAGCTTAGGTAGAGGGACTGAAAAGAGGAGGATGGGGAAGGTGCTGAGGGGGGTCAAGTGATAGAAAAAGAAAGGTGAAAAGGAAGTAGGAAGGTCACATGGTGGTCTAGGTTGCAATCCCAGGTCCTAGGGAGAACCAGGAATGGTTATAGCACTGTGACAGTGTCTGGGTCCACAGAGGTGAGTTAATAAGAAACCCAAGGCGATCAACTTTTAAGAAATTTGTAATGACTGTTTGTTAAAATGATTGATAAAGTGAGGGTGTTAGCTCAGCAGCGGGTGTGCGTGACCCTCTGGATGAGTTCACTACACGAAATTAGGTACAGCAGACAGCATTGCAGGTGAAGAAAGACAAAGGTGTGCTTTATTTATATTATATACAAGGAAAAAATTGCAGCAAAACAAAAAGAAGCATGAAAATAAACCTTTGCCAACTTACTACACACACAGGTTCCCTGGCTATCAACTAGGTGCAGCCTTGTGCTGCCCCCAGCACCTATCTCCCTGTTTAAGAGGATTGTCACACAGGCTGTCTCACCGCATAGGCAGGTATCGAGCTCCCCAGTCTACACAGGCACAAAACTGGTTCCAGGATGGAGCAACTCTCTAAGTAGGCTGGGAATTTTTGTAGAGGCCCCTAATGAGCTAACTTACTTCAGCTGGACTCAATACCTCTACCACTGAAGGACTCTCAGCACTTCCCCCTAGTAGTGGAACAAATCCGCATAGAGTCTAAATCAGGACACACATACCTGCCATCCTGGATGCATCCGGGAGATTTTACCTGCCTACTGTCACAACAGCTTTTCATTGATCATGAAACCATGTAAGCAAGTTTTGACCTCATGGAAGGGAAGGATTGTATTTCCAAGCAGATTCTTTAGTTTTTTGTGTTCCAGGAATATAAACTTGTTCAATTTGTGCTAGTGTATAAATAAGCCTGTAAAGGGGCTTTTAATCGACCGACTGCTGGCGCCAAATGATTAAAGCTCCCACCCTGCTTCTTTTGGATAAGATAGAAGAGAGAAATGCGGGACTTTAAATGAAGCACATGATCATACATACCATGTGCCTCCATCCCTATCGAAATAAGCCCCCCTTTACCCCCTTTTTCTTTCTCAGTATTCTTCATTGGCTTCTCTTTCTCTTCCCTTCACCTCATAATTTTGTGCACACTTTTGGGTTCCACCTTTTCACTGGTTTTTGCCTCACCATCGTGCACAATCCACTTTCCGTTTTTTTTCTGGTTTGGGGCACTTGTATACCCTTTATCCACATTCCTTCTACATTCAGTATTTGACCCATTATTCCTAGATATTATGTTATCACGCAAGCAGCACTATGCATTTTATTAAAATATACATTATTTCCATATTTGTTGATAGGAATCTTTCTACGCTGCTGCACATATCATTGTCTACTAAAAAAACTTCAAGCCCATCTACTCCTGGGTGTGCTGTGGGCTTGCCCTGATCGCCCAGTTTACGCTCCCTCAGCTCCCGGGATGGACACTTATGGCCATATCCAACTTCCAACGCCACATTTTTGAAATTCGAGTTGTATAAGTTGTTTGGGGATGTGGTTGTTTCCTCCTTCCCTTCCCCTCCCCCTCCCCCTATGAAATGTATTAGATCATATCGGCATCTTTCTATATATATATATATATATATTTTTTTTTTTTTTTTTTTTTTGCAGATACGCATCACACGCCTGCTCCCGAGGAAGTGGAAAATTGGTCCACGAAATTGGCTCCCGAAACGCGCTGAGCCTGTTTGATGAAGTTATCATACTACTAAGCATTTTAAAAATCTAACTATCCTATGGAATTGGGCAATGTTGGTTTTTACATAACCTGTACTTGGGGACTACATATCAGCTCATATATTTTTTGTCTTTTCTTAGCTTGTAACATGTCATGTTCTCACATGTATTTCCATGCAATAATAAATGTGGTACTGTGTATAATTTTTACCAGCTGTGTCATACGCCTCATTTAAAGTCCCAACCCTCTCCTATTTAAACTTCTTGGATAAGACAACAACTCACTGCTGGTATTTAAAGCCTTCGCCATCTTGTGCCCATCTACTTGCCAGAGGCCTACCCACGACATTCCCCGGCCATTAGCCTTTATATTCTTAAGAAAGGAATGTCCACGCAAAAGTTATAGCTTCTGCACTGTTGCAGATAGTGGTGACATGTAACATCACATTGACATACTGGCAGAGCTCCGGCTCATAAGTAATAAGCCATCTTCTTTTTATTCCCTTTTTATTCCCCTCTCATCTCTTCTTGGGAGCACCACAGTGTTGGGACCCATCTCCCTATATATTCGATTCTGTAGCATTCTGCTCTATTCAAACCAATATTCACAATGTGAAGCATCCTGTTCTACTAGCCAAGATTACCAAGGTGCTTTCTGTGGTATACCATTCCCTCCTTCCAAATACCACTCCATAGCTCTACCTACCTGACTTGCCCATTGAGCTTTACTTTGCCTTCATGTTGTTCCAGAGACAGGGCTGCTGCAGCAGCACCTCTGAATTCTGTACACTTCTCTCAGGTGTCACTAGAAGTCCTAGGGGCATTAGTACTCACATCAGATAACACTAGCCAGGCCTAAAAGGCCCTTTGTACCCTGCTTGTAACCTGCTTCATCATTGATGTCACTATAGGGGTGCAGGGGTTGCAGACCGCACCCAGGTGACACCCGCCAGAGGGGTGACACCATCAAGTAGAAAGTAATATCGCACAATGATGGTGTCACCCCCATACGTGACAGTGCACATATCAGCGTGCCAGCACCAACTGCATCATTTACAGGGGCCAGTTTGGGGTGCGCACTGTGACTGTGCTCTGCTGGCCCGAAACTAGCCTGTTCAGTGCCCTGCAGGGCACTGTAGCAGGCTAGACAAGAGAGAGCCAGATGCGTTAGCCTGCCCAGTGTCATATGGGAAAAAAAAATATTGGGGGTGTGACACCTTGTTTTACCACACTAGGTGACACCAACATTAGTGACGCCACTGCTCCCAGTCCAGTTAGACCATGTCCCCAATTCACTTGGACCATGTTTCATGAAAAAAAAAAAAATGCAACTACAGCTGGCTTTTCTGGGTATTGAACTATCTCCCCCGGGGGCTTTTGCCCTGTGCAGGGCTTATTCAGTAACTGACTACAGCTGCATGACTGTGGGGTAATTGGCTCCCATGTCTCATCTTTCTCATCCTCCCCTCCTGGAGTTTATATGGACAATGGGTCCACTAATTACATCACTACAGCAAGGCTTTGTCTAAAGGGGGACCTAACATCCACTTACATAACTCCCTATTACCACGCTATTTTGGGACAGAGCCACCTAGTGGCAGACTAGCCAACTGCACCTGCTTACATGCCGTCTATCTGATCAAGCAGGAGAGCAATCTGTGGAACACACCATATCCTCACATGGGATAGGGTATGTGTGAGTTGAAAAACTTTAGACCAGAATTTGGTGACAAAGGGGCAGGTCCACCAGACTTAAAGCAGGTTTTAATGAAATATTTCTTTAGAATGTCATGACTGCCTCTCCTGTTAGCTGTATCAAGGACAAGAATTTTGCTCTGAGGTCTAAATAAATAGCTACTTGTGCACTCCCTAAAATAGGGTGACCAGACGTTCCCGGATTCCGGGGACAGTCCCCGGATTGAGGACACTGTCCCTGGACCAAGTCTGTCCCCGGTTTTGTCCCCAGATTGGATTTTCAAAGACAGCTAGTGCAGAACTAAAAAAATAAAAATTCTGAATTATAATGTGCTCCGCTGCACCTACTAGCTTAGGGGGGGTGTATTTTTTCCATTATTTGTGCCTCTTTCTGATGATCATGTGCTGGTCGGAGCAGAGGGACTATTTCTGTAATTTTGGGCTCATGACTATCCCGCTCCCACTCGCATGATCTTTTGCCTTGCCTCAAGTCCCGGCCAGCCGCCTGCCTGCTAATCTCCTTACCTTCCCTGGCGGAGTGATCTTCCTCCCCTCCCCACCAAGTAATAGCCGGGGAGAGAGGCAGCTGAGCTCAGCTGACAGTGTCCAGCAGCAGTAACAGAGGAGAAGCAGATCCAATCGTGGGGCTGCCAGTGCCTTCAAGGCTTCAACATCCGTGTGCTTTAGGGGTGTCTGTGAATTGACTACATTGCAATGTGTCTGACTCTCTGGCATCATGGATAATATCATAACTCACAGGCAGGGGGCATTCTATCATGGCTCTGGCTGGCAGTGCTGAGTTTGTTAACCACTTGCCGACTAGCCGCTGCAGTTATACAGCGGCAGGTTGGCAGATTCCCGTGAATCACTGTACTTGTACGGCGGTACGGGGGAGCATTCCTGGTGGGCGGGGCCACTCGCCAGCAGAAATGCTTATCCAGCCAGAGCATCTGTGGTGCATCCTCAAATGGAAGGTGGAGGAGCGCAAGGTCTCTAACATCCACCAGCTCCGTGATGTCGTCATGGAGGAGTGGAAGAGGACTCCAGTGGCAACCTGTGAAGCTCTGGTGAACTCCATGCCCAAGAGGGTTAATGCAGTGCTGGAAAATAATGGTTACAACACAAAATGTTGACACTTTTGGGCCAAATTTGGACATTGTCACTTAGGGATGTACTCACTTTTGTTGCAAGTGGTTTAGACATTAATGGCTGTGTGTTGAGTTATTTTGAGGGGACAGCAAATTGACACTGTTATACAAGCTGTACACTCACTACTTTACATTGTAGCAAAGTGTCATTTCTTCAGTGTTGTCACATGAAAAGATATAATAAAATATTTACAAAAATGTGAGGGGTGTACTCACTTTTGTGAGATACTGTAAAGTGTCAACTATTCCCATTAAAATTATTGAACAGAACCCATCAAAAGATCAGTGCTAATTTGTGTGCAGTAAAGGAATTTAAACCATGTTCTTCTGAAAGTGAAGTGCTGAAAAGGAAAAAAAAAAATTAAGAAAACCATAGCAGCATAAAACTAGTGTATGTGCAATATTTTTCTGTGGTGTCATACCTGTGTGTGTTGTAATCTCCGGTGACAGATTTGTACTGCTTCCACATCAGATATACTTTGACATTGTTGCAGATCATCCTCAGGACCTTCCTCAGTGTTATCTTAAACTGTGTCATCTAGAAAAACAACATCATCCTTTGCTGGTGTCCCAGTTGCAGTGACTGAGTATGCTTTTTTATTTCTTTTTGTGAAAATTTATATAGAAATCGTGGAGGAATATCAATGACCAGTTAGAAAATTAACATAATGCTTCTAAGTAAAAAGGATACATGTTGCCATTCAACAGGAATCAAGTCAAGCAGTAATGCAATGTGAACATCATTAGCAAAGTATAAATCATTATGAACAGAACAAAAGCAGGTTTATGTTAGTGATCGACCAATATCGTTTTTTCGTTGCCGATACCGATACCAATATTTTGGCCATCGCATATCGGTATCAGCCGATATTGGCCGATATTTTTGAACATTCAAAATTTTGCAAACTAAACCCAAATTTCGACACAAATCTGATACTGAACATATCAAACTTTATTTATTAACAATTTTAACATTAAGGGCTCATTCTTCACACCTTAACTGCATGAGAACTGATAGGAAAACTTCAATTGCAGGGACATTTAGTTTCACATCATTCTGATTGTGCATTAATGCATAATAAACTGCAGCAGTAGTACACTCAATCACTGCAATAATTTTAAATCACTACTGCAGTGCAGTCAATACAAAACTGCTAGAAAAAAAAGCTAGGCAACACAACAGCTACACAGTGGATTGGTCTGGAGTCAGTGGACTGCCTCTGCAGTATGGCACTCACTGCAACTACTGCAGTCAGTGCTAAACTGCTAGAAAAATAGCTAGGCATCACAACAGCTACACAGTGGATTGTACTGGAGTCAGTGGACTACCTCTGCAGTATGGCACTCACTGCAACTACTGCAATCAGTGCAAAACTGCTAGAAAAAAAGCTAGGCAACAAAACAACTACACAGTGGATTGGTCTGGAGTCAGTGGACTACCTCTGCAGTATGGCACTCACTGCAACTACTGCAGTCAGTGCTAAACTGCTAGAAAAAAGCTAGGCAACAGCTACACAGTGGATTGGAGTCAATGGATTACCTCTGCAGCATGGCACTTACTGCAACTACTGCAGTCAGTGCAAAACTGATAGAAAAAAAGCTAGGCAACACAACAGCTACACAGTGGATTGGACTGGAGTCAGTGGACTACCTCTGCAGTATGGCACTCACTGCAACTACTGCAGTCAGTGCTAAACTGCTAGAAAAAAGATAGGTAACAGCTACACAGTGGATTGGAGTCAGTGGACTACCTCTGCAGTAGTGCACTCACTGCAACTACTACAGTCAGTGCAAAACTGCTAGAAAAAAGCTAGGCAACAGCTTGACAGTGGATTGGATTGAAGTCATTGGGCTACCTCTGCAGTAGGGCACTCACTGCAACTACTGCAGTCAGTGCAAAACTGCTATAAAACAGCTAGACAACAGCAAGACAGTGGATTGGAGTTGGACTGGAGTCAGTGGACTACTGCTGCAGTAGTGCACTCACTGCAATGATTTACTGCAGTCAATGCAAAACTGCTAGAAAAAAAGCTAGGCAACAGCTACACAGTGGATTTGACACTACTCTTTTCAATACTCTCAGTTAAGTAGAACAATATTATACTGCAGAAAGCAGAACATTTCAGCATGTCCATGGTCACCTGTTAAAGGGCTTCTGTTTTGTTTATATAATGCTGCCACTTCATGAACATGCTCAGGAGGAGAGGAGGACAGAGGAGCAGAGAGAGAGAGAGGTATCTTCTAGCATGGGAAGCAAGTCTTTTGTAGCATGCCTCATCTTCTTTCCACAACTGAAGAGGATCACTTCTTCTGTCAGTTTCTGGTACCTTCAAATAGAGATGAAGTTCATCATTCCGGCTAATTATTGCAGATTCAGAAGAAATTGAATCCTCCGCATGAGGCTCCAATAAAACACTGAAAATGTCCTGATCAATTCGACCACGATGAAGAGGATTCTCTTCTATTAGTTGACGCATTTTTGGACATTTTTCTGTTTTTGCAGCATGCTGCTCTCTCATATTATCTAAATAGTGATCTGGACTTGTCTTTTTGGCAGGAACCTCCTGCACCTCCTGTTGAATATCTTATGTCAGCCATTGTTTTGCCTTTGCCAATACATCATCAGAAGAGAAAGCATTGTTCTTGTATTGAGGATTCAAAAGACTTGCAAGCACAACATTTTTAATCTGTTCATGCTTCTCAAAACATATATTAATCAAAGCTCTTTGGCTTGACAGACCATCATTTGAAAGTTGTGGCTTGTTGTGTGCCATGACACTGAGGTATGACATATCATCAAGCCTCATTCCTTTCAGCAGGTTTGTTCCACTGTCTCGAAGTAGCACAAGCATCACTCTGTCTTTGTTGATTCCCTAGTCTTCAAGCATGCCTAGAAACATTTCTCTACTGTACTCAGTGTGGGATCCTTGCATCACTTTTGTATCCAACACCAATTGCCTTTTTGTCCATTGTCAATGAAGTGGCATGTAAGAATCATTAGTGACTAGCCTGACTCTGTTTGTCCTGACCAGCAGTCAGTCGTGAATGAGAGTGAGTTGCCAGCATTCTCTGGTTGCAGCATAGCCTTTACCTTGTCAACAACCTTTTTTTGAATCTTTCCCAGCATTTCTGTTCGATAATACTTCTCACTTTTCAGTGTGTAGCTTGGCTCAAATATGGACATCAACCGCTTAAATCCTGAGTCAGACACCATTGTAAATGGCTGGTTATCAGTGACAATCATCTCTGTGATTACTCTGTGCAGCAGTTGGGATCTTCCATCTGAATCTAGACAGTGACATCTGTTTTTGTTCTGAAACACATCTGTTATGGTTGCCTGGGATAGTGGAGGAGGTATTTCAAAATCACATTGATATTCATTTTGTTTTTTCTGTGCTGCATGATACAATTCAACATGATGAACTCTTAGATGGGCCCAAAGATTTGACGTATTTTTGTTTTTTGCAGTTGCTGATCCCATGCTTATGTTGTTTGTACATGTGTTGCACACTGCTGCTTTTCCTGGAGAAGGTTGAGAGGAGAAATAGTCCGAGACCACACTTTTACTTTTTCTCTCCTCATCCATCTCCATTTCAATTTGAAAGACACAAAAAAGATTTAAAAAAATGGCTTGCTGAAGTTGCTGGCAATACTGGCACCCTGTTGTGGGTTGGTGGCTGACACCTGGCAGTGTGGGTTGCTTGCTGGCACCCTGTTGTCGGTTGGTGGCTGATGCCTGGCAGTGTGGGTGGCTTGCATGCTGTCACCCTGTTGTGGTTCGTTGGCTGACGCCTGGCAGTGTGGGTGGCTTGCTTGCTGGCACCCTGTTGTGGGTTGGTGGCTGGCGCCTGGCAGTGTGGGTGGCTTGCTGAGTTGCTGGCACCCTTGTGGGTCGGTGGCTGACGCCTGGCAGTTTGGGTGGCTGGCACCCTGTTGTGTGTTGGTGTCTGATACCTGGCAGTGTGGTTTGCTTGCTGGTACCCTGTTGTGGGTTGGTGGCTGAAGCCTGGCAGTGTGGGTTGCACTGTGCTGGGTGGCTGGCTTGATGTCACCCTGTTATGGGTGGCTGGCTTGCAAGAACACTGTGGTGGGTGGCTGGCTTGGTGTCACCCTGTTGTGGGTGGCTGGCTTGCTTGAACACTGTGGTGGGTGCCTGGCTTGGTGTCACCCTGTTGTGGGTGGCTGACTGGCTTGGTGTCACCTTGTTGTGGGTGGCTGGCTGGCTTGAAGAAACACTGTGGTGGGTGGCTGGCTTGCTGGAACACTGTGGTGGGTGGGTGGCTTGGGGTCACCCTGTTGTGTGGGTGGCTGGCTTGGTGTCACTCACTCACTCACCCTGGCCTATTGGGGGTGGCTGGCTTGCTGGAACACTGTGTGGTCACTGGTCACTGTGGCGGGTGACTGGCTTGTGGCTGGATGCTGGCCGGCTGGCACCCTGTTCTGTTGTCGGTCTGATTGCTGGCGGCTGGCACCCTGTGGTGAGTGGCTGAGGCCAGGGCCTGTGAGTGGATGGCTGGCACCGTGATCGGACCGGACTGTAGCTGGCTGCACACGTGGCTGCCCAGAGCGTGGGAGGCGGTCTTGAAGGCAGAGAACGTGTGCAGCACGCATTGAAGTTACATCATGTATGGGCCACGCAGGCGTGGGAGTCGGTGTGAGAAGGCAGAACGTGTGCAACATGCGCAATGACGTCACAAAAATATCGGCAAAATCGGTAAATCCAAAGGCCGATTCCGATATATCGGGGAAAGTGCATATCGGCCCTTGATATCTGTGTTGCCGATAGTCGGTCGGTCTCTAGTTTATGTGTAAACCTGCATGCATAAGTCCCGTGAAGAGGATCTTCACCCACCACTTGCTTTTTTATCTTTTGCCCCTGCATTTTTGGAGGTGGGTGCTGCTCATTTCAGATACTCACCTATCCAGCGGATCAAACATTGTCCCTCAGAGTTCCTCTCTTGCCCTGCCACTGCTTGATCTTGCGCTACTATGTCACCTTTGATGTCATTCAAAGGCCCACTGGTTCTTCCGGGTTCAGCAGAATGGCCTCCAGATGACGAGACACTAGGCCCACCCCCTCCTCCTCCTCTGTGAATTACACAGTAAGGCCTCCTGGGATATGTGACGTACAGTCACGGGCTCTGGGCTTCAGCAAAATGGCAGCCTATTTATAAAATAATAACAGGCAATTTACAGCACAAATGTTGGTAGCAATAATATGACCATAGCTGTAGCTAGGTAGAACTTGTCAGGGCTTGCCCCAGCATTCTGACTGATCACTGCATACAAGAGTCAGATTGGTTCCTGCGAGAGGTGCTGTGTGATCATTGGCTTACCTGATAACAAGCGACTGGATACAAGAGCTCAGACCCGGAAGCCCTTTGCCTCCATGTGGTTCCTGCTGAGGGTGTTCGAAGATGGCGCATCAAATATTGCCATGAAAACCTGATGCCAAGCTGACTTAAGAGCCAGTGATCCTTAATAGGACTGCCAGATCGAAGCCCAGGATATTCTGCGGCTGGTATGGGCAAAGTGCTGGAGACGCTCCTCCAACTTTGCGTCCTGGGATTGCTGTTCATGCTGTAACACTTTACATTGTATGCAGCTGGAGGACTCTGAGGAACCAATGGATCTTGAGACTGACGTCCTACCTCTGCCCTTCACCTCAGCTGCTGCTGCCAGAGCATCCCGCCTCGCCAAGCGTGATCCTTCCAGTTTGGTGCTGCATGCCGTTTGCAGTTCCCCGTGTCCCTCACCAGTCCGGCTTGAGGGACCACCTTGGATTCCCCTTTCAGGACTGGGGTTAAGTCCATGCCATGAGAATCCATCATGGGAGCAACCCCTAAAAAGTGCCTCCTTATGCCTGCATCACCAGATTGGGACGCAGACACCCCGAGTTGTTATGTGCTTATGTTTCTAATTGATCTGTGGTTCATGTTTACTTTTAATGACTCACCAAAGGGGGGGGGGGAAGTGTAAGCAGCCATTAAGTGTATTTCTGCTGTTGTATTATTTGCATAGTATAGCTATGTAGACAGTCCAGGATGGGAAGGGGTTAACTTTGACTAGTAGACATGTGCAATTTGTTTAGTTCTGAATCCAAATTTTGGATACATCCAAATCTCTGAATGAAATACAATTTACATTTTCAACAAATTTTCCAATTCCAAAAACTTGTGTACGGTCTTTATTTCACAATTTTATGGTGAATGGGTAGGGGTAAACTCATTCACATGGGGGGGGGGAGGGTAAAGGGGGCTTCCAGATGATGATAAGCACCCTGCCCGCAGACCCCCACAACCACAGCCCAGGGTTGTGGGGAAGAGGCCCTTGTCCACATCAACATGAGGACAAGGTGCTTTGGGATGGGGGGCAGAGCCCATTGAGGGCATGTGGCCTGGTATGGTTCAGGAGGGGGGGGGCGCTCAGACGTCCCCCCTTTTCCTGGCCTGCCAGGCTGCATGCTTGGATAAGGGTCTGGTATGGACTTGGGGGGGGGGGACACCATTTTTTTTTTCTGGAATTTTCAATTGCTGGCATTGTTTTGTTTACATCACAGCTGTAAGTGGGGAAACCCGCTGACAGCTGATGTGTCATCGGTTGTTAAGGATGCGGGGGCTGGCTTCCCGACCCACTGCCTAACAACCAGCTATTCTTCACACAGAATTCAAAATGGTTAGTCATTTTTCGACCGATCCATATTGTAATCATTCTGAAAATTTGTAATTTGTTAGAAAATGAATAAACAAAATAAAATTTAACAAAAATGAAACAAAACTAAACGGATTCTGAAATGAATCAACAAAACGAAATTAGTAACATATCACATCAATCCGAAACTAAACAGATTTTTCCGTTCTGCGCATGTCTAGTGCCTAGACTCTTTCCCAGGTTTTCTTGCCCATGTTGTAAGCCACCTAACCAAGGACTGGTGAAAGTGAATAGATGCCTGTCATGAAACGTGGTATCTGGCATGGCAACAGGTCCTCTGGTAGTGAGGGGATCGGTGTACTGACTCCCCCCCAGCAGTTGGGCCACCAAAGTTTCAGGACCGAACTCCAGAGTCCCCCCTCTGTTGAGGGCCCACAGAGACCCCACAGCCTAGCCGCATGGTACGGGAAAGAGAAGTTAACTAAGAGCATGCATGAGGTCCGCACTTTGTGCATGGCAGGACCCCATTCTGTCACTGAGAGTGAGCTGACAGAGGTACGCTGAACGGGTGGAAAGGGAAAGGGCTTAGCAGTGTTCCTCCTAAATGCAATATACAAAAAGGAAGGTGTGCACTGACACAGGACAGAGGGACTCAACATCTGCATACAGTGTACAGCTCGTTTCTAAGTCGGGGTACCGCCATAATGTTTGACTTCCCATGAACCTTGCCATGCCTGGTTCTGGGCATTGGCGATCATGCACACACGCAAAAGGTACCCCTACGTGCAGAGTGAGGAGGCCCCCGCTGCCTCAGCAAAGCCTGTGAGACTAGGAAGTGAAGAGAGAGAGAGACGCTGCAGACTGGTACAGCACTGGATCACATGAGGGCTCAGGTAAGTAGTCAGGGGTGAGAGGGGATACTACTACCTAAACATTTTTTTACCTTAAAGCACTGAATGCATTAGGGTAAAAAATGTTTAGGATGCAAAAAGCAGTTTCTAAATAATGTTATGTGTGGCTTTTGTAGTGATGTGCTTCAACTTTTTTCCAGTCAGAACTGTTAATGTCCCTATAAATGCCTGTGCTTTATCCATGCTAACAGAATGTAGGCAGATAAAATATACAAAAAATAATGCAGTTCTCTGTTCATTAATATATCCACATTTTTTTTTTTTTTTTTTATTGAAAGCATTGTAAGTACCTGAATTTAGTTTTAGCACACTGTACAGAAGAGTGGGAGAGAAAGAAGCAGCAGCAAGGAGCCAATCAATGCATGTGCTGAAAAAGAGTGGCAGAGACATAAGCTTATCACTATGCTGCTTCCTTTCACTGTCCAGTCATTGGATGGCAGTGGGTCCATGACAGCCTGGGGTCAGAGGAAAGGCAATTAATTATGCTGACAATCATTCAGTCTAGAAAACTGAAGATGTCTATTGATGGAAAAGAAGCAATGCAAGGGGCCATTCCAGATTCGAGGTAAGTAATTGTAGCACCCTCACTGTTGCTACAGTAGGTAAATTTAGTATGACTCCCCTGTAGGCTGAGGAGCATGTGTTAATTTTGTTTAGGGGGCTTCAAAAGCTTTACTCTGTTACATCCCCCTGTCTTCTGGAAATGTCTGGATGATTCCAGAACCTAGTGGGTGGAAGGGCAGAGGCTGCAGCCCGAATATTTAGGGAGTTTCCACTAATCCCTTGAGGGGCAGACCCAGTAGGTGGGGGGACAACCCATAAATAATTCAGAAGCCTGGCAGTCTGGGTCCAGCTGTTTGGAGAAGAGCAAGAAAAAGAAAGAGAGACAGAAGGAGAGGAGGCCTAAGTACATTACCCTGTCTCAGTTACCTTTGTTTTTGGAACTATGTTGCTTTGCTATTGCTGCATTATCACGCCTACTGTTGCAGCTCAGTTCTGCAGTTTGGATTAGAGTAGCCAGCCAGAAACATTGGCAGATCCTCATTTGCTGTTTGGAGTTTACAGTTCTTCCAGTTCTGGATATTCGATGTGCCCCAATCCCTAGCCAAGTTCATCCTTCTCAAAATAAACAAACTAAACTAAAACCCCTACACTGTTTTCTTGAGCCATTTGGATAGTGTGGAAAACTCCTGTTGCCTGTAGGGCCTTGACTGTGGGGATGGTGTTCTTAGGGTCATGGACAGCATTTTTAATCCTCCAAATATGGCGAGTCCCCTTCCTCAAGAAGCACACGTACAGTCATGCCAAATAACATCTAAGATGAGACCAAAATTGAGGTCTTTGGCATTATCTCGACTCGACGTGTTTGGAGTAAGAAAAATGCTGACTATGAACCTAAGAACACCATCCCTACAGTCAAGCATAGAGGAGGAAACATTATGCTTAGGGGCTGTTTCTCTGCTAAAGGTACAGACCGACTCTGCCACATTGAGGGCCCAATGGATGGGGTCATGCCATGTAAAATATTGGATGAAAATCTTCTTCCTTCAGCCAGAACACTGAAGATGGGTCATGGAGGGGTCTTCCAGCATGACAATGACCCAAAACATACCACGAAGGCAACAATTGAGTAGCTCAAGAAGAAGCACGTTAATGTCATGGAGTGGCCTAGCCAGTCTCCAGACCTTAATCCTATTGAAAATGTAAGCGACAGCCAGGAAACCTTACAGATTTATTGAAAATCTGTAAAGAAGAGTGGACCAAAATCCCTCCCGAGATGTGTGCAAACCTGGTCACTAACTACAAGAAACGTCTTACCTCTGTGCTTGCCAACAAGGGTTTCTCCACCAAGTACTAAGTCATGTTTTGCTTGGGGATCAAATACTTATACTCACTAAACTGCAACCTAATTTATAACATTTGTATCATGTTTTTTTTTCTTCTGGATTTATGATTAATAATTTGTTTCTATCATTTAAAAAAAAACCTATGATAATAATTTTAGACCCTTCATTTTTTTGTAAGTGGGCAAACTTCCAAAATCTGCAGGTATCAAATACTTATTTCCCGTCACTGTATAAGCAAAAGCTACTTTTTATCATTTAATGGGCAATTATTATTTATTTTTTTAACTGGAGTTTTTCTTTAAGTGACAAAGTCCATTTAAAGCGGAACTTCACCATCCTCATCATGCATTGCACAGCACCATTGGGGGGGGGGGGGTCTGGCTGTCTTTTTGTGTCTTTTGCACCTGTCCCCCCTCATGATGCTGTGCATGCGCGTCACCATGGTGCTGCTGCACAACCCGGAAGAAATATCACACACCCCCTGGTGATGTCAGAAGAAAATGGCGGCACAGGATCAGGGGTGCTGCAGTTAAACAGCGGATCTTTAGGGAACATCACTAAGTCACTAGAAGTGAGTATGATTTTTGTGCACAACCCAGCTATACAGGTAAGAGCGTACCAGGGAAAAAAGACGGAGAAGAGGAGTGAAGTTCCTTTTTGAAGTTAATTGTTAATTTGGTTGTTTGATGCCTCAAATTTAATTTTAATTATTGAAATAAATGGAGTAAAGGGTGATTTTTTTGTATGGAATTCTATTTTTCCATTTCCATACAATGTAATATAAAGTGTAGTCTAATCCCCGATTGAGGCTGGGTTCACATACAGTATCTCACAAAAGTGAATACACCCCTCACATTTTTGTAAATATTTTATTATATCTTTTCATGTGACAACACTGAAGAATTGCTACAATGTAAACTAGTGAGTGTACAGCTTGTATACTGTAACAGTGTAAATTTGCTGTCCTTTCAAAATACCTCAACACACAGCCATTAAAGTTTAAAGCGCTGGCAACAAAAGTTAGTACACCCCTAAGTGAAAATGTCCAAATTTGGCCCAATTAGCTATTTTTCCTCCCTGTGGTCATGTGAGTCGTTAGTCTTACAATGTCTCAGGTGTGAATGGAGAGCAGGTGTGTCAAATTTGGTGTTATCACTCTCACTCTCTCATACTGGTCACTGGAAGTTCAACATGGCACCTCATGGCAAAGGACTCTCTGAGGATCTGAAAAAAATAATTGTTGCTCTAGATAAAGATGGCTTATGCTATAAGAAGATTGCCAAGACCCTGAAACTGAGCTGCAGCATGGTGGCCAAGACCATGCAGTGGTTTAACAGAACAGGTTCCACTCAGAACAGGCCTCGGCATGGTTGACCAACCAAGTTGAGTACACGTGCTCAGCATCATATCCAGAGGTTGTCTTTGAGAAATAGACGTATGAGTGTTGCTGCAGAGGTTGAAGGGGTGGGGGGTCAGCCTGTCAGTGCTCAGACCATATGCCGCAAACTGCATCAAATTGGTCTGCATGGCTATTGTCTCAGAAGGAAGCCTCTTCTAAAGATGATGCAGAAGAAAGCCCACAAACAGTTTTCTGAAGACAAGCAGACTAAGGACATGGATTACTGGAACCATGTCCTGTGGTCTGATGAGACCAAGATAAACATTTTTGGTTCAGATGGTGTCAAGCATGTGTGGCGGCAACGAGATGAGGAGTACAAAGACAAGTGTGTCTTGCCTACAGTCAAGCATGGTGGTGGGGTGTCATGGTCTGGGGCTCCATGAGTGCTGCCGGCACTTGGGAGGTACAGTTCATTGAGGGAACCATGAATGCAAACATGTACTGTGACATACTGAAGCAGAGCATGATCCTCTCCCTTCAGGAACTGCGCCACAGGGCAGTATTCCAACATGATAATGACCCCAAACACACCTCCAAGATGACCACTGCCTTGCTAAAGAAGCTGAGGGTAAAGGTGATGGACTGGCCAAGCATGTCTCCAGACCTAAACCCTATTGAGCATCTGTGGGGCATCTTCAAATGGTAGGTGGAGGAGCGCAAGGTCTCTAACATCCACTGGCTCTGTGATGTCGTCATGGAGGAGTGGAAGAGGACTCCAGTGGCAACCTGGAAACTCTGGTGAACTCCATGCCCAAGAGGGTTAGGGCAGTGCTGGAAAAGAATGGTTGCCACACAAAGTATTGACACTTTGGGACAAATTTGGACATATTGACTTAGGGGTGTACTCACTTTTGTTGCCTGCGGTTTAGACATTAATGGCTGTGTGTTGAGTTATTTTGAGGGAAAAGCAAATTTACACTGTTATACAAGTTGTACACTCACTACTTTACATTGTAGCAAAGTGTCATTTCTTCAGCGTTGTACACCAAAAACGTGATGGGTGTACTCACTTTTGTGAGATACTGTATGTGCGGCCCTGTGCCTGGGGTCTGGAGCATGTCTGTTCACTGGTTCAAGTGTGATTCAGGTAAAAAATGTTGCTTATATTTGCACCTGAATCGGACCCAAACATGCACAGGACCCTTTATCAATTCACTCCGCGGTGACCCCGGACCTGTGTGAACCATCTCCATTGAGAGCCAGTCACACTCGCCTGTCATGTGAATTGGGTGCGAGGAAACCAGCATCCAATTTGCATATATGTGAACCCAGTCTTACATCCCGCTGTTTGAGATTTTACACCATTTAACCACTTGCCGACTGCCTAACGACGATTTACGCCGGCAGTCAGCCCCTCACAGGCAAAGCGACGTAGGTCTACACCGCTAGCCTGTGAGGCTCTGGGGAGCGAGCGAGCGCGCGCCCGCTCGCTCACGGACCCCTCCGCGCGTGTGTAAACAAAGCCGCTTGTCATTTTTCCCTGTGTAAGACTGGAGATCACACGGTTCTACCATGTAGGACCGTTGATCTCTGTTCTTACACCAGTAGCCACATCCAATCACAGTAAGAATCACGCCCCTAGGGACACACTTAACCCCTTCCTCTCAAATAAAGTTAACTCCTTCCCTGCCAGTGTCATTTTTACAGTAACAGTGCATATGTATAGCACTGATTACTGTAGTAATGTCACTGGTAACCCCAAAAGTGTAAAAAATGTCAGTCAAGGGTCCGATCTGTCCGCCTCAATGTCGCAGTCCCGCAAAAAAAAAAACGCAGATCGCCGCCATTACTTGTTAAAAAAAAAAACAACAAAAATGACAAAAATCTTTCCCTTAATTAGTAAACGCAATAACTTTTGCGCAAACCAATCAAAATACCCTTTTTGCGATTTTTTTTACCAAACATAGGTAGCATAAAACAAATTGGCCTAAAATTTTTAAAAATTTAGATTTTTACATTTTGGGGGGGGGGGGGGATTTCATATAAAAAAATGTGAAAAATACTGTTTTCCTGACAGAACTCCATGGCAGCACACGTATGGGTAGGCTCCGCCTCCCCTCCTACCCTATAGGACCCCACTCCCATAAATTTTTGCTCCAAGCCAGGAGCCGTGTTCCTTTTTTTTTTTTTTTTTCACAATAATAAACTTTATTTAGAAAAATACAAGGGGCATACATAGTGCAATACAATGAATAAAGTGCTACATGCACTCAACATAAGATAAAAATAAAATCTCTGTCAGTAACAAATGTTATGGAGCATTACATCATCGCGAATACAAAGTATGAATTCTTATAAATATTGTTGAAGAAGATATTTGGCACAATCTCATTTGCTCCTTAACTTAGGTTTACTTATATATAAGTTTTGCTTCTCATAGTTACTGTTTTCCAAAGGTACATCATAGATGGGCCTAAAGCAGAGGTCCATCAAAAATATATAGAAGTATTGGAAAGTATAAAAAAGACTAGAAAGAAGGGAAGAGAAGGAGGGGGAGGAAAAGGGGGGATGGGGGAAAAGCTCTGATGTTTTGACAGCATATGACTTTCAATTTCAACCTTACATTCAGCTTTTCTTGAGATCTAAGTATTCCTGTGATACTGTAAAAGTTCTCCAGGGGTACCATTGTTTATGAAACAAATCATTCCTTTCATTTTTAATGGCAAGTGTTTCTTCCATTTCGTGAATATGTCCTACTTTAACAAGCCAGTCATTAAGTGTGGGTACATTTTTCGAGTTCCATGATAATGGAATTAAGGATTTAGCTGCATTTAGGAGGTGTCGTGTCAGCGACTTTTTATATTTTTTGTATGGGTATGAATTTATGTGTAAGAGGCAGCAAGCTGCATCTAGTGTCAACTTTGTCTCGGTGATATGTTTCACCCATTTCTGAATTTCTTTCCAGAATTTCTGTAGTGCTATACAGTCCCACCATAAATGAAGAAAGGTGCCAGGTTCTAGGCCACATCTCCAACAAATTTCTGAAGTATGTTTGGACCATTGATGTAATTTAATTGGAGTGTGGTACCACTGCGTCCTAATCTTGTAGGATGTCTCTTGTAGCTTAGTGCTCAGTGAGCATTTATGGGAAAAATAACATGCTTTCTCCCATTGGGCCGAGGTAAAGGAGCATCCCAAATCTTTTTCCCATATCGCTTTACATGGGTCCCTGAAATCAGGAGGCGTAGCAATTAGTCTTTTATAGGATTGAGATGTTGCTCCCTCAACTCGTTCCCCCTGGATGCAAAGCTCTTCAAAATCAGTCAGTGGTCTGGATGCTGCATCGTTGAGCTTCTTACGCGTGATATAATCACGTAGTTGCAAATATGTCCAGAAATTTAAGGGCATACTTGCAGAACATTCTTGTTTTAATTCGTGGAAAGATTTAAGTGTTGTATCACGGAGACAATGTTTAATCCTGATAGGTCCTGACCCATTTTCTTGTTGCGTGGTCAGGGATTGATTTTTAATACCAGGTTGGAAGTCAGGGTTGTTTAATAAGGGCATGATTGGGCTTGGACTTGGTGATATATTATGTTTAGTCGCAATTTTCTGAAATTTTTTTAAAGTGTTAGCTATTAGGGGATGTGACTTAATTTCCAACGGCATATTGCCGAAGCTTGTCCAGAGGAGATGATGTGGTGGAGTAGTGCTCCATCCCAATTCCATACCCACCCAGTCCTTGCTCCCAGCATGGCAATGCCAGTCCAGAACTCTTGTCAGATGTGTGGCTTGATAGTATCTGTGGAAATCCGGGAGGCCAATCCCTCCGGATAATTTTGATAGGTGTAGGAATTTGAGTCTAATCCGTGGCTTTTTGTTAGCCCAGACAAATGTTCTTTGAAGGTTAGCTAGTTTGCGGAAATAAAAGGCTGGAATCTGGACCGGGAGGGCGTGGAAAACGTAGAGGAGCCTAGGCAGTACCGTCATTTTAATTATTGAGGCTCTACCAAACCATGAGAAGGTCTTAATGTTCCATCTCTTAAGGTCGTTACCAATTTGTTTTATGAGGGGGTTAAGATTTTCTTCAACCAGGTTTTCTAGATTGGGGGTTAGTTTGACGCCCAGATATTTTAGAGCATGCGACTCCCATCTATAGGGGCAATTGTCTCTTGTGAGTTTTAGTGAATCAGGAGAAAGGGTCAAGTTTAGTGCCTCGGATTTACTATGATTGATTTTGAAATTGGACAGAAATCTGTAGAGTTTGAATTGATTGTTCAGGTTAGGAATGGATATATGTGGTTGGGAGATGAAAAATAAGAGGTCATCAGCATAGGCTGATAATTTAAACTCTCTTGTTCCCCTATGGAAACCATGAATGTCTGGTGTCATATTAATGGTTCTAATAAGTGGTTCTAATGTAATTATAAACAGGAGGGGTGAAAGTGGGCAGCCCTGTCTAGTGCCATTTTGTAGTGAAAACGGGGTAGATAGCACATTATTAACCTTTACCCTGGCAGTAGGTTTGGAGTATAGCATTTGGATCCACTGCAGCATATTGGTTCCCAATCCAATATGTCTACAGGTATGCAATAAAAAGTCCCACGCCACCCTATCAAATGCTTTTTCTGCATCTGTTGAGAGCAAAAGTCCTTCAACTGAGGAGCCCTTAATGCTGTGGATCAAGTTTAGTGCTTTGGTTATACTGTCTTTTGCCTCCCTACCTTGCATGAATCCCACTTGTTCAGGGCCTATGATGTGATGAAGAAGTGGACCCAATATTTTTGCCAGTATTTTAGTTAGGATTTTTAAATCAATGTTTAGCAAAGATATGGGTCTATAGCTTGCACATTGTGCAGGGTCCTTATATGGTTTTGGAATTACTGATATATGGGCTCTGAGAAAGTCATTAGATGGTGTCTGGTTTCGGAGAATGGAATTTAATGCGTTGGTAAGGTACGGGGCAAGTGTGTCGGCATAAAGTTTGAAATATTGGGAACTAAACCCATCTGGACCAGGACTTTTACCGGTTTTTAAGTCTTTGATGGCAGCTAGGGTTTCATTTAGGGAGATTTCACACTCTAAGTCTGTTATTGCAGATTCCGGCAATGAAGGTAAGCCGCTTTTATCAAGGTAATCTATTATTAATTGTTCCCGGGTATCTTCCAATCCCTCTGGTTTATTTTGCGGTGGTATGTGGTAAAGCTTGGAGTAGAAGTGACCAAAGCTGTCGGCCATTTTGTGTGGATCCCGTAATAGTTCGCCCTGCTGTCCTTTAATGTAATGTATGTTGTTGTCAAATTGTGCTTCATTTAAAGCTTTCGCTAGTAATTTGCCTCCTTTGTCCCCGTGTTCATAATAAATAGATCTCTTAAGAAATAAGGATCTCTTTATTTTGGCTTGCAGTATGTCATTGAGATATTTTCTCTGTTGAAGGAGTTCCTGTTCAACCTCTTTAGATATACTAAATTTGTGTTTAGTTTCCAGAGATGAAATTTTATTTACCAGATCGGTAATCAATTTTTCTCTTTCTCTCTTCTGACAAGCACCATGTCTAATTAATTCACCTCTAATGACGCTTTTGTGTGCCTCCCATAGAAGCAAAGGAGAAACGTCCTCTGAGGAGTTGTCTTTAAAATAGTTATTCAGAGATTCCTGAATTTTGGTTGAAATGTCTTTTTTAACCAGTAAGGAGGAGTTTAGTCTCCAGGTAAACTCTCCCTTGTGATATGAATCCATGTGCAAAGCTATAGACACTGGTGCATGATCAGAAAAATAAATTATTCCTATTTCAGCTTTATTTAATTTTGGTATATCTCTTTGGGAGATAAAGATATGATCTATGCGTGTGTAACGATTGTGCGGTGTCGAGTAGAAGGTGTAGTCCTTCATAGAGGGATTAAGCAATCTCCATGCGTCAACTAATGTTAGGGATTTAAGTTGCTCCTTGATTCTCTTTAGAACCCTGTATGGGATGCATGTTGTCCCAGAGGAAGTGTCTTGTAGTGGATCTAAGGGGACATTGAAATCTCCTCCCAGTATTACACAACCCTGCGCAAACTTCTTCAATTCCTCTGTTATTAAAGTACAGAATGATATGTGCGATTTGTTAGGAAAGTAAACGTTCGCTAACGTTATGGGATTTCCGTTTAGTGTGCCCTTCAGAAAGAGATATCTTCCATCAGGGTCCACCAGTTGCTCAGACAGGCTGAATTTACAGCTTTTATGGAACAGTGTTGTAACCCCTTTAGTCTTAGCGTGGGGATTTGTGGCGTGGTATGCTACAGGAAAAAATTTGTTCTTCAATATAGGGACATGCGAACTTTTAAAATGCGTTTCCTGCAGAAATATTATTTGAGCCTTAGTTTTTTTAAGGTCATATAAGAGTCGATTTCTCTTTTCCGGAAGATTAAGTCCGTTCACATTATGTGAAATAAGAAATGGTGACTTGCCCATATGTGAGTATGCCATCTTTTTTATCTGTCAGTAAAGTGTTTACTGTGGGAGGGTTAAGGATGAGGAAAGGAGGGGAAAATATCCTTTTTTGTCCTCCTTCCGCAAGAGAAGTCTTACCTAATAGGATGCGTTTTCTTACATACCTGGTGGCGTGTGGCTTTCCTTGATGGTGCCTTTTCTACCTTAGTCCAGCAATCTCAGTACTACTGGGTGGACCCGGGCAATTTGAAATGATGCCGGAAGATGCCATAAATCCTGAATGAGAGGTGGGCTGCATCGCTTGGCCAAACGTCCTTGCTACTAGCGGGAGGCCCTTATGCCCTGACGCACACGCTAGTCTCCGGTTGAGGATCATTCCAGGTCCTTCTGTCGGTATTGGTGGTAATGTATTGCTTACTTTATATTTTATATCGTTTTGCTTCCTGGTTAGTATGGCGGCTGGAGCGCTCCTGCGTTCCAGGCCGTCGCTCTCGGCTCCTCCCCCCGCCTCCTGATTCCCAGTTGGGTGTTCATTGTGAGGCTTGGTTCCTAAGTGGTCTGCGCATGAACACACGCCACTTCCAGTCCTCCATGACGCGGTGGCGTTGGGGGGGGCGTGGCTTTACGGCTCCCGGGAAATTTAAACAGCTGATGGAGCTGTCATTCTTGGGATGTCTGTGGGCTTTTGCGGCGGCCTCCCCACGCTGTGTCTCTGCCTGTGTTTGGTAAGTCCTGTGCTGGGTCAGTCCTGCTTGAATGGGGGAGGGGAAAGGCGGCTATGGGAAGGTAAGATTGAGTTCTTACATCCTTCCTATTGCAGGTTATCTCGCTGTGATTTGCAATGGATGCCTCACCGCCCCCCGGTGGCCAGTCCCTGCGCAACAGGTGAGCTTTAGCTTTTAACTCTCGCTTGTCTGCCAGCTGGCTTACTGTAGCCTGAGCTTTTCTTTCCTTTGTTTTCAGCCCTTTTAGGTCTGACCAACGTCCTGCATCGGGATCAAAGGATAGATCACCTTCAGGCCATCACCATGCATCATCCAAATCCAGGCACCATAGATCCAGGTCTAGGTCTAGGCGCCATGATGATTGTCCAAGCCGGTCTTCCCGCCATGCTGACCGCCCCGCACACAAATCTTGCTGGGGTTGTAGGGCTGTAGTCCCTGAGGATAGATCCTTGTGTGATGCCTGCTATTCTCGGGCAATCAAGGAAAAACAAGTCCCAGATCCACCAGTGGAAACCCTGGTCAGGCGGATCGTGCAAGAATCCTTAAGGGATTGGGATCCCAACCGGCTGTCTGGTCATACAGCTGATACTCCAGTTCTCCCTCAGAGGGAAGACGTAGAGCCAGGCACTTCCCAGCCGAGTCGCTTCTCGGATTCCTCTGAAAGTGAGGATGACCTAGAAGACCAAAGTTCAGGCTTTGATTTTGCCATGATTTCTCCGCTAGTGAGAGCGGTAAAAGAGGCGTTAAAATGGGAAGAGCCAGCAGATTCCCCGGCAAAACAGAAAAAATACTTTAAACACCTCAAGAAAGAACGGGATCATTTCCCTTTTCTGAGTGAGCTGGGGGAAATCATTACAGACGAATGGCATGGAGTTGAAAGAAAGAATTCCTTATCGTCCAAATTTTCCAGGTTATATCCTTTTAAGACCGACAAAGTGAAGCATCTTGATTCTGCACCTACAATAGACGCAGCCTTGATGAGGCTAGTCAAACATGTTACCCTACCTTTGGAAGATTCCATCTCATTTAAAGATGGTCTGGATAGACGAATTGATACGGATCTCAAAAAGATCTATCTGTTAGCTGGTATGACCTGCAAGCCAGCCCTAGCCCTAGCAGCCACATCCAAAGCTATGGAGGCTTGGGTAGATAACGTGGAGACCACACTGCAAAGTGTCTCAGAGGAAGCAGCCAGAAGCTCGGCTGTGTATGAACTAAAGTTGGCAACGGCCTTTTTGGGAGAGGCTTCCATTGATATCATTCGCCTGGTGGCGCGGGTCATGCTCTCTTCTGTCACGGCCAAACGTGCTTTATGGTTACGTCCCTGGCTGGCCGATCCTGCTTCCAAACAAGCCTGGTGCAGGATTCCGTTTGAGGGTGCGTCCCTTTTTGGCAACAAACTGGACAGTGCCATTACCCGTGCCACTGGTGGTAAATCAGGTTTCCTCCCTCAAGATCGCCGTTTGCTTGACCGCAGAAGATTTCAGCACAAACCAAGTTCGGATCGATCCAGAGAAGCTCGCTCTTACAGGCCTGGACGTGAGTTCAGAAAGAATTGGAAAAGATCTCAACCTACAGGTCAGAAGTTCAACAAGGGAACACCTTCAAGTGGTCGGGAGACCACAAAGTCTTTTTGATATCAGGCCTGCTCAAGCGTTGCGAGTAGGCGCTCGTCTACGTCAGTTTGCGCACGCTTGGGCAGCCTCGATTACAGACCAGTGGACCGTCAAGACCGTGTCTCATGGTCACGTTTGGTCTTTCGAAGAAACTCCAATTCTGCGGTTCATCCCTACGGCTCTACCTCGCGTGGAAGAAAAGAAGTAAATTCTTCTGTCATACGTAGATTCCCTGATCTCTCAAGGTGCTGTCATCCCAGTTCCGGCCGAAGAAAGGTTTCAAGGCCTTTATTCACCTCTATTCATGGTGCTAAAGAAAAAAAGTTCTTGGAGGCCGGTCATAGACCTGACTCATCTGAACTCTTTCATAAAGAAAGAGAGGTTCAGGATGGAGACACTCTTCACTATCCGCCAAGTGGTGTAACCAGAAGATTGGATGATCTCCATAGATCTAAAAGATGCCTATTTCCATGTCCCAGTGGCAGCAGAACTACAAAAATTTCTTCGCTTTGCCGTGGGTCAAGTGCATCTCCAGTTTACCTGTCTCCCTTTCGGGCTTACCACCTCACCTCGAGTCTTTTCAAAGATCTTACTGGCTATTGTAGCTCTGATCAGATCGAAAGGGATCCGACTGTTTCACTACTTAGACGATCTGCTTCTTCTTTCTCAAGACCAAGCACAGATTCTGCAACACAGATCTCAGGTAATCTCCACCCTTCAAGAATTCGGGTGGCTCTTGAATCTGGAGAAAAGCCATCTGGATCCGACAAAATCCTTGATCTTCCTGGGGGCACTCTTCAACACCTCCAGAGGCACCATCTCTCTTCCAGTGGAGAAGATTCCGGTGATCCGCAGCAGAATACAACCGGCAATGTCAACCCCTTATCTTCGGGCATCACAGTGTCTGAAAATAATAGGGACCATGGTCTCCACGGCCCCCATGGTCAAGTGGGCACAGTGGAGGATGAGGCCCTTTCAAATCGGTTTCCTCCGCCAATGGAGCTCCGGGAATCCAGACACTCCTGTACGGATAACATCCTCTATGAGGGCGAGTCTGTCTTGGTGGCTACAACGGGAAAATCTCCTGAATTGTCATTCGATCGTTCCCGTTCCTTAGATCGTTGTGACATCGGATGCCAGCCAGACGGGCTGGGGTGCGCACTGCCTGTCAGAGGTGGCCCAGGGCAGGTGGGACTTTCCCACCCTCGGGTTGGTCTCAAATGTCCTGGAGCTTAGGGCAGCTTTTCGTGCCATCATGGCTTTCCGTCACTTGGTGAAAGGGTCCTCGGTCCTCCTACGGCTAGACAATACGACGGCAGTCGCATATATCAAGAGGCAAGGGGGCACCCGCAGTTCCTCCCTTCTGGAAGAAGTGAAACTGATCATGGCCCAACGGAATCTTTCCAATCTATCAGCTGCTTATCTTCCAGGAGTCCAGAACGTTCAGGCAGATTTTCTGTCAAGAACCAATCTAGACAACAACGAATGGTCTCTTCATCCAGAAACCTTCAAGTGGGTCATCTCTCTGGGGATTCTTCCAGAGGTAGACCTGTTTGCCTCTCCAAACAATGCCAAACTGACGAAATTATACTCGAGATGGCGTTACCCCCAAGCCTACGGGGTAGATGCTCTGACGGACCACTGGAAGTTCCACAAAGCATATGCTTTTCCCCCGGTCCCAGTGATATTCAAGTTCCTGCAGAGACTCAGGAGAGAGAGGGTAGAAGTCATAGCAATTCTTCCGTTTTGGCCAAGGAGGCCCTGGTTTCCTCTGCTGCTCCAACTGAGCTTTCGGGATCCTGTTCCCCTGCCATTCAGGCCGGACCTTCTATCTCAGGGTCCAGTGCTGCATCCATGCCCAGCGCAGTTACATCTCATGGCATGGTCCTTGAGAGGGAAAGACTAAAAGCTCTTGGCTGTCCAAGTGCGGCAATGTCCACAATGATGAGTGCCAGGAGACCGGGCACCAACAAAGTCTACGAGAGGATCTGGTCTAAGTTTGAGGATTACATGTCTAATGAGTCCGATTCCATCACTAATCCTAAGATCCATCACATTCTGGGGTTCCTCCAGACAGGCTTAGACCTATCTCTGGCTGTTGGCTCTCTCAGAGTACAGATCTCAGCAATCTCTGCCTTCACAGGGACCTCATGGGCAAAACATCCTCTGGTCCGGCAGTTTTTCAGAGGTGCGTCAAGAATGAGACCTCCCAGGAAACCCAGGTTCCCCAAATGGGACCTTCCACTAGTCCTTGAGTTTCTCTCAGCAACAGTTTTGGAACATGGAGATTCCTTCTTCCTTAAGAATCTGTCTATGAAGACGGCCTTTTTAGTAGCCATCATATCGGCTAAACGTGTCTCTGAAATTAGTGACCTGGGTTGCAAAGAACCTTTTCTGACATTTTTTCCTGATCGGGTCGTCCTGGTCCCTATGCTAGGGTCCAATCCGAAGGTAAATTCAGTTTTTCATGTCAACCAAGAGATTGTTTTACCTACATTCAAGTCTCAAGATGACCAGAGTACCCATCCGTTGGATGTGGGCGAAGTCCTTCAAACATACTTGAAGTTCACAGCTTCCTTTCGCAAGTCAGACTATCTATTTGTTCTCTTTTATGGAAAGAACAGAGGCAAGAGGGCTTCTTCCAGAACAATTTCTAGCTGGATAGTTCAGGCCATCCAGTGGGCATATAGAGCCAAGGGACTGGCTCCTCCGGAAGTGGTGACGGCTCATTCCACCAGAGGGATTTCTACGTCTTGGGCGGCTTCCCTTCATGTTGCACCAGATGTCATTTGCAGAGCGGCCTCATGGTCCTCAATTAACACTTTCATGTCACACTATTGTGTTGAACCTGCTTTTTTATCCTCAGTTGATTTTGGTTTAAAAATTTTGTCTGTTGACGGTGCAAATTAAACCTATTTCTTATTGACCAGCAGTTGCCCACCCGGGTGTATATGGCTAGTTATTTCCCATACGTGTGCTGCCATGGAGTCTGTCAGGAAAACGGAAAATTTATATCAATACTTACCGTAATTTTCCTTTCCTGATAGAACTCCATGGCAGCAGGAGTTCCCTCCCATCTGCTGGAGTAGTCTATATATGGAACACGGCTCCTGGCTTGGAGCAGGGGTCCTATAGGGTAGGAGAGGAGGCGGAGCCTACCCATACGTGTGCTGCCATGGAGTTCTATCAGGAAAGGAAAATTACGGTAAGTATTGATATAAATTTTCCGTTATTTTTGCAAAATTGAGGCTCTTTTTTTGTTTATAGCGCATGATCAAAAAATCGCACAGGTGATCAAATACCACCAAAAGAAAGCTCTGTTTGTGGGAAAAAAAGGATGTCAAATTCGTTTAGGTACAGCGTCGCACGACCGCGCAATTGTCCGTTAAAGTCGCGCAGTGCCGAATCGCAAAATAGGCCCTGGTCAGGAAGGGGGTAAAATCTTCCGGGGTTTAAGTGGTTAAAGTTCAGCCCCGGTTACTTCCTTTCCCTTGCCTTTTTATACATTTCTGCAATGTAAATACATTTTTATGACCCCTCTGAAAAAAGTAAGTAAGGGGTTCTACTTCATATAATCATTAGTATTAATTTTTTACTACAATAAATAAATACATCAGCAAACAAACCTTAACCGCTTGCCGACTGCGCACAGTATATTTACTGCGGCAGTCGGCCCCGGCCAGGCAGAGTGACGTAGGTCTACGTCGCTCGCCTGTCACTCCTTCCAGAGCCAATAGCGGGCGGGCGCGCGCCCGCCGAGGCGCGCGCCCGCCTCGGCTCGTTCACGGAGGAGTGCGGGAGTGTGACTGGCGGACCCGATGTCCGCCGGTCACACTACGATCGCCGCTACAGCGGGAGAAAGACAGAGCGGCTTGTGTAAACAAGCCACCTGTCAGTTCTCCCTGTGTAAAAGTGAAGATCAAACAGTTCTACTATGTAGAACTGTTGATCTTTGTTTTTACACTAGTAGCCATGTCCCTACACAGTTAGAATCACGCCCCTAGGACACACTTAACCCCTCCCTGTCCAATACTGTTAACCCCTTCCCTGCCAGTGTCATTTTTGCAGTAACAGTGCATATATATAGCACTGATTACTGCAGTAATGTCACTGGTACCCCCAAAAGTGTCAAAAATGTCAGTCAAGGGTCCGATCTGTCCGCCGCAATGTCGCAGTACCGCAAAAAAAATCGCAGATCGCCGCCATTACTCGTTAAAAAAAAAAACACCAAAAATGACAAAAATCTTTCCCTTTGTTAGTAAACGCGATAACTTTTGCGCAAACCAATCAAAATACGCTTTTTGCGATTTTTTTTACCAAACATAGGTAGCGTAAAACAAATTGGCCGAAAATTTTAAAAAATTTTGATTTTTACATTTTTTTTTGGGGGAATTTCATATAAAAAAAAGTGAAAAATATTGTTGTTTTTGCAAAAATTACGCTCTTTTTTTGTTTATAGCGCGTGATCAAAAAATCGCACAGGTGATCAAATACCACCAAAAGAAAGCTCTGTTTGTGGGAAAAAAAGGACGTGAAATTCGTTTAGGTACAGCGTCGCACGACCGCGCGATTGTCCGTTAAAGTCACGCAGTAAAAAATCGCAAAATAACCCCTGGTCTTTTAGCAGGAAAATCCTCCGGTGGTAAAGTGGTTAATATAGTTGTCCGAAATCTACTCAGAAATCACATTAAGCAGTTTCATTTTCTCTACATCAATAAAGCTTGCATGCGACTGCCCAGCAGAGAACACAGCAATTCAATTTGTCTTGAAATATTATTTACCATAGCAAACAAATGCTGAGAAAAAGGGCAACACCAAATTGCAAGTAAGCTGTTGTTTACCTCAGTCACGCTGTAAAGCCCCTGATAGTTCCAATTTTACACTGTGAAATGTATCATTTCTGCTGATTTAAGCACATTGCTTCACAAATATGGATCCCTGAACTTTCATTGCTTGCTAGAGGTATGGATAATTTACAGCTCTGATCCAATTTTCCAATCATTGGGGAGCAGTAAATCGCTGCATAGAAGAAAAGTCGAATGAGGTCCTTTTTCTTTAGTGTCAGCAGCCTGTGATTATTATGTTTATTAGATTTCACTGAATGGGCCTCACATTTTCTCAAATATGCAGGAGCGTTATATTTCCCCTGGAGTCCGGCATTAGCATTTCTGTTCTTCACTTCTTCAATAGCGAAAAAAAAAATCTGTTTCAGTTTATAAGAGTGCAGGCACTTGACCGTTTATGGACAACCTGAGGCTGGCCGGCTATTCAGAACAGCAGTAGTCCCAGCATGCTTTGCAAATTAATGACTGCCAAGACATGCTGGGTCTTTTTTTTATTTTTTTATTGAAGCAGAACATCGACACCTACCAGGAACTGCCATTTCCAGAAGCTTCCCCATTCATTACCAGGCATATCGATCTAAGAGGATGTGCTAGAGGCAACCAATAATATTGTAGATATATTATAATCAAATTGTCTGTAGGAGATCTACTATGAACAACAAGAATAATTCTTTCTTTAGGTACTTGATTGCATGGACTATTGTTTCCTACATTCAAGTTTGAATTTCTAGGACAGTTTTGGTTGCATCCTGAGGCCTTATACTTGCAGCCATCAAATGGATTATTTAGTGGATTTTCCAGAAGCACACTTACGAATTCCAGTCCTAGTAGGGTGTATCAGATTTATAAATGCATGCACAAGCACTTAGCCAATCTTTGCTTTCACTTTGTGATGCCTTCCCTGAACTTAAAGCAATATTTTCAGTCAAGACAAAAACTGACGCACGGGCCTATTCCATTTCATTGCCCATGGGCAGTCTGCAGCATTTTCCTTGACGGTCCTGATCCTGCTAGTCCTGAACACTATCCCAAGTTCAAGTCACTACCTTAGCTCCTTCTGGTGCACCCCCCTCCTTAGCCACTATCATACCTCCCAATTTTTTGAGATGAGAACAAGGGACACCTATTAACCAAAATATGTAGGCATAGGAGACACCCCCTTGCCACACCCCCTTCAAGGAGAATTATACAAAAAATAATGATTATATACACCTACAAGTGTTTTCTTTTAACCACTACTACCTTTATGTTGGCTTTTAAAATTGACAAATGCAGAAATTGGATAAAAGTTTTAACGCCAGGAAACACTTTTTGAAAGATAAAAAGTGCATTTTATGTACAACTATATAGATTCAACCAAAATGAGGGACAAATGAAGAGGAAGGAGGGACAGATGGACTTTGTTCCAAATCAGGGACAGTTGGAAGCTATGTCTGATTTTATTGGTAGGCTATCTGCCCTGGTATAGGACTTAGAGCTCAGGGGATAAAAGCAGGCTCCCTCTGCCTCTTCTCCAGACTTCTCTTTGATTCCTCTCTTAAAGATTCTATGCTCCCTGAAGAGGAAGATCGTTCCTCTTTTGGCTCAGAGGTCTCTGAGCAGGAGGATACCCAATCAGATGATATATACACAAGCCTATTGATACTATTTCTATCCTTAAACAGTATGCACATGTCCTGCCTATAAGAACCAATGGTCACCAGCCTATGGTCCTTAAAAATGTCTTAGCTGGCCACAGGGCCGTCTTTAACACAGGGCAAAAGGGGCAGCTGCCCTGGGCCCAGCCATTGTTGTGGGTCCCAAAGAAGCGGCCCCTTGAACCCGCACTGCCCACAAATAGTTGATAAGTGCACTTGGTAGGGCTCAAGAAAATATTTGCCCAGGGTCCAATCAATACTAAAGATGGCCCTGGTAGGGCCGTCTTTAACACAGGGCAAAAGGGGCAGCTGCCCTGGGCCCAGCCATTGTTGTGGGTCCCAAAGCAGCAGCCCCTGGAGTCCGTACTGCCCACAAATAGTTGATAAGTGCTCTTGGTAGGGCCCAAGAAAATATTTGCCCAGGGTCCAATCAATACTAAAGACAGCCCTGGCTGGTCAATAAGTTCTCTGTAAATTTGCTTCTGGACCCTGTCTTGTATGGTGACTGGCCTCATGCTGAAAAATCTTTGTCCCTCTCAAGCACTGTGCTCAGCAATACCCTGCTCAGGACTATGGGGCCAGCTTATGTGAACCACAAAAGTGACGCAGCTTAAAGAGAAGCAAAGCTCATTCTAGCGAAGCCCTTGCAGTCCATAGTGTACATTCCTTGGTAAAGAAAATTGTCAAGATTTCTCAGACTTTCTTTGTTGTCAGCATCTTTCCGAGAAATGGTCTCTTTACCCAGTATTAGAAGACTTCAGTATACAAAATTACTTCTTTTTTAAAGGGAAAACTTGCAGCAACCCCCCCAAAGAAAAAAAAAAACAGAAACATAAAATAACCTAAAACAGAAGCCCTATCAACAAAATTTTAAAAAACAATATACCTCCAAAATAAAATAAAAAATAAAAAACAACATAGGACCACCTGAAACAAAAGCCTGTTTTCAAAGGGAAGCCTTGCAGTGAAGATGAAAAAAAAAGTTTGTTTTGGATGGGACAGCGGCCCACAAAAACCACTGTTCTCAAATCAAACACAAAAAAAATGACCGTGCAAAAAAAAAAAAAATTAACAAAAAATTAAGACAGCAAAGAGAATAATTGGCAAAAGAAATAGCAATCAAAATCAAAGGAGAAGAGAGTGAGCGCTGGCCACACAGGAGTGTAATTTAAGCTCCAAGGGAATGTGATATGCTTGTGCTCCTACCAGAGAGACTGAGATATGTAATGTCAGGCTTGTAGAGATTACCAGACATGGGAGTAATGCCCCGGACACACGTTCCGTTAATCGTACAACTCGCTTTCGACCTGATCTCACGATAATCTGATCGTTAGTACACAGCTTTCGACAGCCGATCATGACAGTTGGTCCAACAAAATCCGAAGGAACAAACAGGAAAACTTCTGTCGTACCACATCTTCTCGAACGATAATCGTTTCGTCAGTACAGTATGCGTACGCTAAAAATCGATCGACAAATACCACGCATGATCGGAAACAGCAAAATAATCCGCAGGGGTCAGACGTATATACATCACTTCCGATACGTAGCTACGAAAAATACACTTGGTCAGTGAATCGTATGAAGAAAATCTGATGGTTTGTACGCAGAGTTGGTTTCGATTCTAGTAACATGCAACAATTTACGAAACATTAGTCGTACGATTATCGTACGAATATCGGAACGTGTGTACGGGGCATTAGTCACACTTGTGCAAGTGACAAACAAGTCTCAAGTCTTAACCTCCAAGTCTCAAGCAAGTCCCAAGTTACTGTGGCGAAAAGCAAGCAAGTCAAGTGGAGTCCCTGCTAGAAGTCAAGCAAGTCAAGTCAAGTCATTTATTTTGGTCAAGTCACAAATCAAGTCAAAATACTGATCTACCCCAATTTTCACCTTTAAATCAGTTAAAAGTCAGTGCTCAGGAAAGGTTTTGTTTTATTTTTAACATTAACAAAACTGCTTAGTGCTTTTTTCTTGTCATAGTAAAGAAACACTTTGAATGCCCAAACAGCTGAAAATCCTTTGTCCAGTCATGTTTCAACACCACAGTCACTAAAAACATGTTAAGTATTTCCATTGTTAAACAGCCAGTGTCCTAAAAATCACAACACACAGGAGTTTTAAGTGACTGTGGTGTCAGAAACATAACAGGCACATTAATTTTGCTTTAACACATCTTGAGAAAATGCAAATATTTAATAACTTAAAAAAGTAAAGTCATTTCGAGTCATATGTCTCAAGTCAAAGTCAAGTCTCAAGTCATGAATACCAAGTCAAAGTCAAGTTGAGTCTTTTATTAATTTTAGTCAAGCAAGTCTCAAGTCCTCAAACTGGTGACTTAAGTCTGACTTAAGTCAAGTCATGTGACTCAAGTCCCCCACCTCTGGAGATTACTGCTATTATCCCTATTATCCCCGCCCCCCCATATCAGGTTTCCTACTACAGGCTGCTGGAGTCCGAGGGTCACACAACAAGTACCAAAGGGCCAGATGTGATGTGGCCATTAGGCTGTGAGTTATGCACCAAGGATATTGTTAGGAATACTAACCCAAAACCAAGCCAGAAAATGCAATACATGTGAGTGTTTATCATACCATAAGGTTTCAAACAACCTTTCAGACCTCCCCATAGGACCTTAATCTGGGCTTTCCTGATTGGTTTACTGCCTTTGGACTCCCAATATGGTCAGCACATAATTATGAAGTTCCTGGAATTTGTACCTTTAAAGCCGTGTGTTGCAGTAACACTATGTAAAACGCTTGCTTCACCACACATATACATAATCACGGTAAAGCACAGCACCCTTATTGGTGCATTGCAATGCCATTCATTTAGAATGGCATCCCAATGCACAAGTACAGTAGATGCCCATGGGCCTGCACTGCAACATATTACAGAATACATGTCATGCATTGAGGTACACTACATTAAAAAAGGGTGAAAGTTCACTTTTTCTATTACTGCTGTTAGGTGGCAGCCTATGGGACAGTAGTCAGGATCTTCTATAAGAACTAGACCCTATAATAAAAATGTTAACAACATGCTACTTATTTATAAAAAGAAGACAAAGACTTCAGACTTGGCTTTAAAATTGGCCGCGGCCGTTTATTACTGGTTAAGCAATAAATAATCAATAAAATTTTATTAAAACTCCAGACAACCCAGCCATAAAGCTCAGGCTGCATTAATAAATAAAGCAATTTCTTCTTCAAAACAAAATTCCCATATTCAATAACATACTTGTCCACCCTTGCATAGTTGCAAGAGCGACCCTCCACATAATAAACAGCCGCGACATAAGGGGAGGGGGGGTTGGGAAACTTCAATCTTGAGTGCTGTGAGGTGAATGAGCCCCTCAGGTAATGCTAGCTTCTTATATAGCCTACTAGGATATTCTAGAAAATTCCTGAGGTGCCTTCCCACTTTCCTCCTAATTGACCTATCAACTAACAGCTGCCTAAACTCCACCCTTAATTATAATATCTCCAGGCAGGTTACCTGAGGTAACTTCTACCTGCTATCTTCCCGCCTAAACCTGACTGGAATTATTATGCCCTGCCACTTATCCCATGAGAAAAAGGGGGGCATATAAAATGCCCCTTTTTCTTTCATGGGACAGTAGTCAGGATCTTCTATAAGAACTAGACCCTATAATAAAAATGTTAACAACATGCTACTTATTTATAAAAAGAAGACAAAGACTTCAGACTTGGCTTTAAAATTGGCCGCGGCCATTTATTACTGGTTAAGCAATAAATAATCAATACAATTTTATTAAAACTCCAGACAACCCAGCCATAAAGCTCAGGCTGCATTAATAAATAAAGCAATTTCTTCTTCAAAACAAAATTCCCAACCGACAGAAGAGGGAAGCACTAACCTCTTCTGTCACCACCCACCACCGCGGCCATTTCAATACATGAGCCCAAGTCATTGTTAAATATGTCCAATCCTATATTGGACAAATGCACACCATCACACCGATACAAACCATCTGAACCATTCTCCAACTCTGTATGCCTATAAGTCAGAACCCCAATTCTGCCCAATAACTTAACCAAAGCCCTATCTATCCTTTTCCTCATCTTTTCCAAGAAGCGCAGAGAAGGCGAAGAAAACCACCTCAACCTCTGCACTATCTCCGAGAAGACCACTACAGTATGAGAGGATGACAAGCTAAACTGAAAAAGATCATTCCTGATTTGGAAAACCAAATCTAGGGTCTTAACTTGTCCTAAGTCGTTCCCTCCCAGATGTACAAACAATATATCTGGAGAGGGAAGAAACTGGGAAAGCCTAGCAATTTCAAACAGAAAATCTTCCCAAATCATTCCTCTCCTACCGCACCAGTAAACCCGATATTCTTGAGGATCCAGGCCCAAATTCTCGGTGTATACCCGCAGCTTCGCCCTTTGTTGCGCCCAAAAAATAAAAGAATGGCCGACAAGCCAAACCACTCTTTGTCCACCTAGGAAAAATCAGAAAACAAACAAATTAGGGGCGAACATACAGTTTGTAGCAGTCTGACTTCCACCTCCCCATTTTTTGAATCACTGTTTTATCTAAGTTTGCTCTTGCGGCTTCCGTCGCCGCCCCAATCCTAAAAGAATGGGAAGTGAATCTATTACCTTGCAAACCCAGCTCACTAATGCAAAGCTTAAAAACCCGCTCAAACTGGTATTTTGTTAAATTTAAACCAGATGCATGAACAAAAAAGGAACTCCAATCCCCTGGGGGCCTTCTACTGATGTAATTTAACAAAGACTTAACTGGACAGTATGAACAATCCCGAACTTTATATATCCTAATCCAAACCCCCTTACCCAACTGATCAGTTTTGGAAAACCCAAGAAAAATCCTCGCCTCCCCTGGAGAGATTTGTACTCCATCTTGCTGAATACCAACTAATTCAGAAATCCGTAAGGCTGCAAAAAAAGCTAAAGAAAATGCCGTCTTAAAAAGTAGTGCCTCAAAACTGGAGAAGCAAACCTTATCCGTCACTTCGCATAAATTGCCCAAAATATGCGGTGTAAGGGGCAAACGTCCATCCTTCTTAAAAGTATTTTTTCTATATCCCTTCACCGCCTGTTTAATAGAAAAAAATGAAGCACAGGGAGGTAAATTATTCAACTTGAAAAAGAAAGATATGCCAGCCAATATTTTCTGAATGTGACCAAAAGAATATTGTTTCCGCATCAAATCGTCTAAAAATAATAAAATCAGGCCTTCGGAAAAAGCATTCTGCTCTTTTCCAATCTTATTCAAAAAAGCCAACCACATCGCCCAGGCTGATCGATATCCCGCCCACGTGGATGGTGCCACTGAATTTTTGATCTGAGCAGAGATAAAACTTAAATCAGAGTCCATAAACTGTGCGGGCAGGGAACCCCCTCTCGGTCTGCTCCCGGAAGCAATTGAAAAAACTTCTGCATCTGTAAACGAGATAATGAATCCGCCACATCATTGTCCTTTCCTGCCACATGTGTCGCCTTTAACCACACATTTAAAGATTAACATTTAAAAACCAAATGACGCAAAAGGACAATGACGGGCGGAGACTTAGATGACAGACAATTCAGAGCATACATCACACCCTTATTATCGGTTCTCACCATTAGTCGTTTGTTCCTAAACTCCTCCCCCCAAACTTCAAGAGCTACCAAGATGGGGAAAAGTTCCAGCATGACAATGTTTTTGACCAGACCCTTGTCTATCCAATTAGGGGGCCAGACCCCCGCACACCAATGCGTGCGCCAGACCGCTGCAAATCCAGCCGATCCAGCTGCATCAGTAAATAATAGAAAGTCTTTATCTAAAACAAAATCTTCCTGGAAAAAAGTCCTGCCATTGAAATGGACTAAAAATTGTGCCCAGACTACTAAGTCCTCCTTAAGTTCAGAAGTCACTCTTAAATGGGAAAAAGGTGATTTAAGGCCTGCAATGGCTCTATAAAGGCGTCTGGAAAATGCCTTGCCGATAGGCATCACTCTAGAAGCAAATACCAGCATACCCAATAAGGACTGAATCTCCCGCAGGCAAACTTTTTTCTTTCTCACTATTGCCATAATCAAGGATCGCAACCGAAAAACCTTAGCTGGTGGTAAACGAAATTCCATAGCACATGTGTCTATTGTTATCCCCAAAAATTACACCGAAGTGGAGGGGCCCACAGTTTTTTCTACGGCTAATGGTACGCCAAAATCCTCGCAGATCCTAACAAAATTATCCAAAAATTGCCTGCAGTATTCCGTCCCTTGTCTTCCCATAAATAAAAAATCGTCAAGGTAGTGTATCATATTCTCCGAACCGGAAACATAACAAACTACCCACTGCAAAAAAGAAGCAAAAGCCTCAAAGTATCTGCAAGAGATGGAGCAACCCATCGGCAGGCAGCGATCAAAGAAAAATTCACCATTTAAACAAAAACCCAGGGAAGGAAAGCAGGAAGGATGAATAGGTAACAAGCAGAACGCTGACTGTATGTCCGCTTTGGCCAAAAGGGCACCGTTTCCTAGCTTCCTCAAAATTACTATAGCGTCCTCAAATGATGCATAATGTACTGAAGAAATTTCTTCAGAAATTTGATCATTTAAAGATCCTCCTTTCGGGTAAGACAAATGGTGAATTAAACGAAAGGCTCCTGGTTCTTTTTTGGGCACAATTCCCAGAGGCGAGATTCTGAAATCTGCAAAAGGAGGGGCACTGAAAGGACCGGACATCCTATCTTCACTAATCTCCTTAGCTAATTTAGCTACCACAGTATCCAAATGCTTGTCAACTGATTTTAAATTTGCAAAAATTGAGCACCCAGGACCTGTAAATAAAGGTAAAAGGAAACCATCTTTAAAACCCTCAAACAGCATTTGAGCTGTCTCCCTGTCTGGGAAAATTTTGAGGAACGGTTGCATGCTTTCCAATTTCACAGGGGACCGAGCCTTTTGGAACCACTGCCTGCTGTTGGTTGGAGCTAGCCATCCTTTTAAAACATTTGACCACTGAATGTGATCCTGCGCAAAAAGCACATTCATGCTTGTATCGGCAAGCAGTGGCCCATTTGCACTGTCCCTCATTGAAATTGAAGCACACACCTTTGCGAAAGGAGGTGCTGTTACTATTGGAAACCGGCTGTTTTGCAAAGGAAGGCTTCTGTGGGAGAAATAAATTAAGCCAAAGGCCAATATCTTTTACACCCCACCTCAAGCTCTTATGAATAGACAGCTTCTGCCTAAAGGCTTCATCATAAGTAAACCATGCACTACTGTTAAAATTTTTGTAAGCCTCCAGAATTATTTCAACATGTTGAAATAAACCAGAGCTTTGTTCTGGAGACCTCTCACACAAAACTGATGCATATATGCAAAAGGATTGAAGCCAGTTGTTAAAGGATTTTGATACTGGTCTCCTCCTATCTTCTTCCTTATCATCCTTCTTATCAGCCTTAAAGATAAACTCCTTGGAAGAAGGAAGAAGAGACAGTAAATCCATGAATTCACCTTTCCATATTTTCTCCTTGATTGCTAATGGTAAATGATATCCCAACAGAGACATTTCGCAGGGAAGTGCTTCCTTCAGGCGAGTTTCCGGGATATTTTGGGATCTAGCTACAGCAATAGAAGATGCTATACCAGTTTCAGAAGAAAAAACTGAGTATCCTTTTTCTGCCTCACTGCTGTTACTATTTACGCCACTAGATGGCGCCCAAGCGTCACTAATTGCAGGACCTTGTCTAGCCTGTAACTCACCAACATCCCTAGTCAGCTTAGCTAACAGTTCCATGATACCTGACAGGACAGGCAGAGCAGCAGACTCACCCTGTCCTGAAATCTGTGGTACTTCTCCGCCCGGCGCTGTCCCGATGACCGGAATGGAGGGACCTCCCATTCGGTTCTCCACCTCACGATCCTCTTCTTCCGCTGCTCCTCCTCTGACTGGCCGCTGCGCCGACGCTGAGGCACTCTCCCGCCGTCCTACGGATCTTCTACCGCTGCTGGGGCCCGGTCTCTCCGCGTCCACTGCCCGCTGCTCCTCACGTCCATGAACTCGGCCTCGCCCGGCCCCGACAGCCGAATATGACCTCACCGGCGATGGAGAATGACGCCGCCTCGGGGTCCGCTTCCTCTTCCCTTTTCCTCCGGAGGTGACGTCCACAATTACAGTAGATTCTTCTACCACCGGAGCGACATCTTCTGGCGGTAATTGAGGTGACAGAGTGTTCAAAGCTGCGGTCTGGGAAACTCCTGCGCCCGGGTCCAATAAAGGTACAGGCCATTCCCGAGGCAAATTCAGACATCTCCTCACCCACTCCTCTCCACCTTCCTCTCCAGCCCTTTCAATTAATTGGCGGAGCAAACTCATCCTCAGAGCAGGGACACTGAAACTTCAATCTTGAGTGCTGTGAGGTGAATGAGCCCCTCAGGTAATGCTAGCTTCTTATATAGCCTACTAGGATATTCTAGAAAATTCCTGAGGTGCCTTCCCACTTTCCTCCTAATTGACCTATCAACTAACAGCTGCCTAAACTCCACCCTTAATTATAATATCTCCAGGCAGGTTACCTGAGGTAACTTCTACCTGCTATCTTCCCGCCTAAACCTGACTGGAATTATTATGCCCTGCCACTTATCCCATGAGAAAAAGGGGGGCATATAAAATGCCCCTTTTTCTTTCATTCTAAATGAATGGGCTGTCTTTGCACAATGCACACAATTGCAGCGTAACTTCATCATTTGAAGTGTGCTTAAGTGTGTTTGTAAAAGAAAACAGTACATGCAGCTAAGCATTTCTTGGTATGATCATCTCGCAATGCCACTGTACAGCAGAGCTCAGACTAGAAGAAAACTAAGCAGAAAAAAGGCAAACAGCTGTGCTGCAGTGCTTATGTGCTAATACGAAAAAAGCTGATCAGCATCAATCTGCCCCACATTGTTCATGTGAATGTAAACTATCACAACCAGCCTGCAGACCTGACTTTTCTCTACTGCAGGTAAGTAATTCAGCAAAGCATTGTCCTTGCCCCCAGCCTGTGATTAGACAGTGAAGGAGAAGTAATGCTTATCAGCATGCTCATTATTTTGTTCTTTCTCCTTCACTGTCTAATCACAGGCTGGGGGCAAGGGCAATACTTTGCTGTATTACTTACCTGCAGTAGAGATAAGTCAGGTGTGCAGGCTGGTTGTGGGTGATGGTCTACATTCACATGAACAATGTAGGGCAGATTGATTGTTGTGCACAGAAGTGGCTAAAATCCTGCTTCTGGACGCAGCTGGGCTCTGTTATATGACCGCATACAAACTACCCAATTATTGGGGGCCAGTTTTTGTGCGGCAAGAAATTCTGCAGAAATGAGGTGGTCCATGGTCAAAGTTCCTCTAAAACTACATTTCAGGCAAAAATTAAAGTGGCTTTAAATGTAAAATGTTTTTTTTTTGCCTTAATGCATTCCTTGCGTTGAGGTAAAAAATGTTTTGCCACTTGCTGTCCCCCCCATCCAAAATACTTACCTGAGTCCTGTATCAATCCATGCTGTGACCTTCTATCGGTCTTCTCTGCTCTCTTTCCACTCTCACAAGCTTGGCTAAGAGCTTGGCTCTCACTGCGGTCAGTCAAATCCTGTGAGCAGATAGCAAGGGGCGGGGCTGAGCCATACTGCATGTGTCAGTAGATGCACACAGCCCAGCTCTGGGTGGAGCCTGCAGATCTGGCACATAGCAAGTGCTTGCTATGGGGCAGACACAGAAAGGAGATCTCCAGTGGGGGACCCCAGAAGAAGACGTTCAGGGCTGCTCTGTACAATATTATTGCACAAAGCAGGTGAATATAATATGTTTATATTTTAAAGCAAAATTTATTTTAAAAGCGCTTCAATCAAAATTGCAAGTCCTATGTAATTATGAAAGAGGTGGCTTAAGTCCTGTATTGGTCCAGATCTAAGTCTGCATAAATTTCATTTGTTTTTAAAAAAAAAAAAGAAAAATGTTTTGGCTGACTTCACATCTATGCTTTGCAGTTAGGCAAATCAACAATACGGTGCCATTTATTTTAAATGGCACACCATGACACATGCATTTTGGGGCACCACAACACAGGGACGGGAGGCGGGATTGTTGTTTGTTTTAAAAAAAAAAGGTTCCAAAAATGAATGGCCTGTCCTAACACAATGCACATTAAGGTGCATGCAGCACGAGTGAGAGGGCCTTAAAGTTTTAGATTGGCTAGAGAAGGGCTAGAATTTCTTTCAGGTTTTGAAGCAGTAATCGCACAGTTGTGTTCATTAATGCTAAGTATGTGTAGGGGCAGGGGCGTAACTACAGGGGTTGCAGGGGTTGCAATTGCAACCGGGCCCCATGCTCCAGAGGGCCTGTGCGGCTCCCCTGTACACCTAGATAGGAGGGGCGGTGGGGGCAGCATGTAGAGAAATCCTCCTTTTTCCTCCTGTAGCTGCAGGAGGAAAATGGAGGAGATTGGCTCCTCTGTATGCTTCCCCCACCACTCCTCCTATCCAGTTCACTTGTATTCTGCTCTCTATGGGCCCCTGTGTGCTCCCCTGCCCCCCCCCCCCCCCCCACACCCACTGTGCTCCCTCCCCTCTCCTGTCGGCTGTTGCAGGGGATGCATCACAATAGAGAACCAGGAAGGGGTCGGTAAATATGTAATTTACCAGCTCCTTCCTTTTCTGAATGAACAGAGTCATAGTGACATTGTAAATAAATAAAATAAAATTATATAAAATAATACAATTAAAATACCAAAAAATAAAAACTACTAACACCAGTGAGTGAACCTCCAGGATCGCAAAGGTCACACTTGCGACCGGGCTCTAACATTTCACCACTGTGGGGAGGCCCCAAGATGACAGAAAGGGGGCCCACTGCAGAATTTGTGAAAGGGTCCTGCTGCAGGACTGTAATAAAGGACCCCACAACGAGAGTAAAGGGCCCCAGGATCAGTGGGAAGAGCCCCAGGCTTGAAGGGAAGGGCCCCAGACAGGGGTCCGGGAGGCCCTTCATGGTTTCTTGCACCGGGGCCCTGAAGGTTCTAGTTATGCCTTTTCTGTAGGGGCCATTGGGGAGATACCCCATATAATCCTCCATCTGGAACATGTTTACCCCCTACTGGGGCTTCATTATGGATTAAGAGGGGAGAGAAAGCTTATAATTACTTATAGTTGTACCAAATAAACTCCATCTTTCTTCCTTAAAGGGTTCAGTCTCCAAGGTTTTTGTATGTGGGGTGATGGAGGCCAGAGTTTGGCCTGCACCCACAGCTGGAGTGAGGCATAGGACCTTCGGATCAGTGCCGAGGGACAATGTAGGTTGTTTTGAATGCTAAGGATTCCTCAGCTGCCACAGCTCTTGAAGAGTGGAAAAGTAGGACCTGCTGTCTGCCAGAGAGTTAAAGCCTTCAGGATATTGGCAACACCCTCCCCCCCTTCCTTTAACTCCCAAAAACCCTCCTTCCTACCTACCTTTAACTAACCTTTGGGGTAAAAAAAAAAAAAGACAGAACACCAAAGATCTACCTGAAGCCGCAGTCACGTGATGATCCTTCCCTCTTCTGGTTACTTCTAGGGGTCCTTCTTTGATCTAAACTGCCTGCATTATGTGGACACCTCTTATTGGTGGAGGCGACACTTCTAGCAGTGGGGACGGTGGACCTCTCTCATGGGCTTCAGAGGCAGGAGAACTCAAAGGGGCATAGAGGGGACAGATGCCAAAGAAGATAAAGAACAGGGGAAAAATGCTGGGCCCCAAGGCAGGATATTAGCTTTGCTCATAAAGTGTACTGTGACAATAATCTATTACACTGCCAAATGGCGTAGGAAGAGGTGTTGAAATCAAGACTAAGGAGTAAGGTTTTGATGCACAATGTGCTATTTAATTGCCTTTTTTTCCTGGAGCTGGTCGTTAAGTATGTTTTTCTTATTTTGTGGGGCAGTTTTTAGAACAGCTTTAACACACAGGATATTGCATTAATAAATTCAGCCTTTACTCAACTCAACGATATTTTTTTGATTTCCTAAATAACAAAGAAAACAGAAGAGGAAACAAGATATTACAAATAGATGTGGGAAAAAAGGAAACATTTGATATGGCTTTTGGTCACTACATTCTCTAATAAAGGGGATATATAAAGTCAGATGAAAGGATCTGAATGTACAGGTATGTCTTGCTTGGCTTTTCCTCTTGATACATTAGGGCGAGAATACAAAGAAATAAATAAATAAAAAGCAATACAGCTGTAAAGGGTTTACAGTATTTTTAATGTCATTTGAAAACTGATCACGAGTGTTAGACTCCTGCAGACAAGCCTTCCTGCTCTTTATGAGCAGTCCGTTTGACAGGGCTTGTGAATGAACTGTGAGTGTTCTCACCAGTACCCTTAGGCTCCTTTCACACGGTCTGCATTCCGTTGCGGACCGTTCTCTGCTTATTGGGGATCGATCCGCCGATCCCCGCTGAGCAGGCGGATGACAGCTCCGTCTCCGCACTGTGTGTGGAGAGGGAGGTGTCAGAGCCCTGCTGCTCTCTATGGGGAATCGGATGACAGCGGACTGCCTGTCTGCTCTCATCCGATCCCATCCGATCCAATCCCCTGGACGGATGGAAAATAGGGTTTCCATTCGTCCGGATTTCACAGATAGGATCGGATGCGGATGGCAGCGGGTGTCAGCGGGCATGTCTCCGCTGACATCCGCTGCCCCATAGGGATGCATGGAGGATCCGATCAGATATGTCTAAAAAACTGACAGGCGGATCTAATCAGATCGTTCGTGTGAAAGGACCCTTACAGTTCATTGACAACTACGGGCTGTCTGCCGTGGTGGAAGATGGGACTTGTAGTTCTCTTATTTACAGATTCCTGTGAATGCATGACGCAGCTGTGTAGGCAGAGCCCCGCACAGCTGTGCTGTTTTCAAAATATGACAGTGGGTGAAGGGGGGAGGATCGGAGGAGTGAGGTGGACGTGCTGGAACATGTTACATGTTACACCCTAAATATGCTTCAAAATCTGCACTTATCCTTTATACCCTTCTCTATATGCATGGTAGGAGGACTTTGCAAAACATGTCCACTATAAATATAATGCTTTTGAGGAAATTTAGTTTTTCTTCAGGGTCTTTAGCATTTAAATATCCATGGTTTTACATATTTATGTGATGTAGTTGTAGACTGTTTTAATTTTTTTTTAGTCTTGTTTATTGTACTTTGTCCTACAAGACCCTTTCGCTTTAGTCCCCGTTCACACTTAGGCGACCTGTGAGGCGACCTGATCGCCTCACAGGTCGCCGTAGGTCGCCTCCCATACAGAAGCTATGGACCCGTTCTAATAGGAGCGACACAAGTCGCTCCGACTTAGAAAAAGGGTCCAGAGCTTCTTTGGGGCGACCCGGAGGCGACCGCCATAGACTTCAATGTTATGAAGTCCGTGGCGGGCGCTCCGAGGTCGCCTCCCGAAGTCGGATCGCCCCTATGTGAACGAGGCCTTACCAAACATGATTGGGTGCTATTAGTGAACTGTGGAAGTGTACTGGAAAACTATCTGCTTACACAGCTTGTAGCTATTTGTCACATTCAACTAGAGTTGCTCAGTAATGTTGAAGATCCAGCCACTGTACAAGCCACTTCAGTTCTAAAGAGTGTCAGGAAAATACCCCAGAATTTATATCCACACAGGTAGCACAAACACCTTAATCCATTCAGTATTAAATGTGTCATGGCAGATGTTGTTGTCCAAAAACAGGATGGTGGGTATGAAAGTTATGGAACCTTCTGAAATTTTCAAAACGTTGGCTTACTTATGCCTTTCCGTTCCTTCTCTTTATTTCTTACCAATCCCCTGGTTTCCCCTCTTTCCCCTTTTCACTTATCCGGCCCTAGACGGGTTGAATCTTGGTCAGTTAAGCTGAATGTAGCAAGTTGATTGATCGATCAACTTAGGCACAACCAGCCTGCTGGATTTACTTTCGATTATCGCTAGCAGCTGCTATAGCCGCTAGCAATAGTCACTGTCTTCTCCTGGTGGGGACAGCTTCCCCTGCTCCCCCCGCTAGTAGAGTACAATAGCTTGGAGGGAGGGATTCCCCTGTCAGCACTGTCTGCATTAATGGGGAAATCATATTTGCAGGAAAGAAATTTTCACCATCTATGGCCTGCCTTAGTGGTATTATCCTTCCCCACCTCTTCTTCCTTTTCCTTCCCCCTTCTCCACTCTTTTACCTGTCCACCCTAACCTTTCTCTTCTACCCTTTTATCAAAGATCAATGTAGCCACCCATGCTGAACTATGCCTTTCAAGATGAGCAACCAGTGGCCTTGCACAGTGGCAAATATACAGCACTGAGCCGCTGTTTCCTGCCATTAGTGTCTTCAGTGCTGTTTCTGTATGCTTTGTTGTATGCACTGAACTTACCCCCCCCCCCCCCTTTAAAACTCTTAAAAATATTAAAAAATCAAAAGCTGTGGGTCCACTCTGTTCTAGTTACATAATCCCATCAATGGTATCAGGAAGTCTACCTAGATTTTAATCCTTCAATTTTCATGACTGACTGTGAATTGTTGTCAAATTGCTAGGGAAGAGATGTTAAAGTAGAAGATCACCCTAATACTAAAATCTTTAAATCTACAGACATCCATGATCCAAGACTAACCTATCTAGCCCTGTAAGGAAGAAATTGCTATACATTAAGCTGCTCTGGTCCGGACCGGTCTCCAGTGGCGGAAGCTCTGCAGAGGAGGCAGCTGACAATGGCTGGGAAATGAATTAGAAGTGACATCACCCATAGAGTTACTAAGGGGCTTCCATTAGTCTATCCCTCCTCTGCACCCGCCTACACAGAGAAGCCGCCAATGACAGCTCAACGTGGGTCTGGAATGGAGTGGCTTCCGAAAACGTATGTATAGCCATTTCTTCTTTACAGGGCTAGAAAGGTTAGTCTGGGATCGTGGATGCCTGTAAATTTAGAGATTTTAGTGTTAGGGTAGACTTCTACTTTAAAAAGGCATTTTATTTATTTATCTTAAAAATTGACATTGAAAATTTTTTTAATTTTCTTTCCACATTTTCTAAAAACTTGTGGAAAAATGTTCAAAAGACTCATTATGCCTCGTAGAATATACATTGTGGTGTTATCTTTGGGGTTATTTTGTGGGTAATTGTATTGTCCTGGTGCTCCAAGGCCTTCAAAAATGTGATAGGTACTCAGGAAATAAAATGTGTAATTTATGCCTTTAGAACGCCTGACGGTGCTACTTGGATGTTGGGCCTCTGTATGTGGCCAAGCTGTGGAAAAGTCTCACACATGGTATTGCCATACTCAGGAGGAGTAGCAGAATATATTTTGGGGTGTAATTGCAAGTTTATCTATGCCATGTGTAAGAAATAACTTATTAATATGATAATTTTGTGGGGGAAAAAAAAATTATTCACAACCCAAACTATTGTGGACAAAAAATTGCAACTTCAAAAAATTCACTATGCCTCTTACTAAATACCTTGGACTGTCCTCTTTACAAAAAGGGGTAATTTGGGGGGTATTTATACTGTCCTGACATTTTAGGGCTTCAAGAAATGAGACAGTTGGTCAGTATATCAGGATTGATCAATTTTCAATGATACACAGCCTAGCGTGTAGGCTCTATAAATTTCACACAAACCTATTATCATACACTTATCAGGATTTTTTTTTTTACCAAAGACATGTAGCAGAATACATTCTGGCCTAAATTTATGAAGAAATTTGATTTTATTGGATTTCTTTTAAAACAGAAAGTAGAAAATATTGTTTTTTTTTTCAAAATGTTTGCTCTTTTTTCACTTATATCGCAAAAAATAAAAAAAAACCCACCAAAAGAAAGTTCTATTTGTTTGAACAAAATGATTAAAATTTCATTTGGGTACAGTGCAGCATAACTGAGTAATTGTTATTCAAAATGCGAGAGCGCTGAAAGCTGCAAATTGGACTGGGAAGGAAGGGGGTGAAAGTGCCCAGTATTGAGATGGTTAAAGCGGAGTTCCGGCCACAAAAATCATTGCAAAGTGGAAGTGACGGCACGAGCCGCGGCCGCCGAGGGAGGAAGTGGAAGAAAGGTGAGTATATTTTTCTGCAATTACAAGGTAAGTTAAAAAAAAAATAAAAATCGTAACTACCCATTTCTTTTTCAGGTGACCTAAAGCAAGCGGATGGCCCAAAATCGACTATGTTGATTTTGTGGCCGGAACTCCGCTTTAAAAGCATGCCTTAGATGTCTGTATTCCTTGTACCAGCTCCTCAGATTGGACATATTGGAGAGTTTTGGATTTCTGTTGTAGGGTGGGGGGGTCTAGGGGGTAGTTTTTGTGTTTTTTTTTCCTATTCATTTCTCCTTGCTTACCCTCCTAACTTAACAGAGTTAACTACCCCCCCCCCCCCCTTCCCATTTCTACAATTTTCTTACATCCCACTTTCTACCCTTCCCTGTAAAATTTGAAGTCGGACCATGGCAGTGAAGACATCAGGTGATTTTACTTTTTGTGTTTCTAATGTTCACTTACTAAATACATCCATTTTGTCAGAAAACTTTACACCTTTACATTTGCTTTGATAGGTGGATTGTACTGTATTTGGTTTCTTTGTTCTGCCCAGCTATGCTGTCATATTATTTATTAAACTGGTTGTCTACCCTGTCTCTTTTTTAGCTCTAAATTAAGAATTTATAAAAAAAAAAGAAAATAAAAAGAGGATGCTGGTCTGTGTGCAAAGGTTTTCATAAATTTCTCATTGTCCATGTCACCCGCCCTCCTTCACACGTAACACACAGTCCAAAAAGGGTAATTTGTTCTTGTATTTCTGATTTTCTAATCTTGAATCACCTATCATCTACATACCGAAATCAATGACTTGCTGTTGTTCCCTTGAAAAGGTTCAAGGTGAGAAAAGGCTAGCTCCCCTCGTTAGATTTACAGAAAGCATTTGATTCTCTCTCCTGGGCACATTTATTTTTCACTATGCGCGAATATGATTTTGGTCCAAATTTCTTGACGATTTTGCAAATACTTTATGAAAACCCCATGGCATCTTTAATAGTAAAAGGATATACAGTGCTACGCCATTATCCATAATGGATTAAATTCATTATGTTCCTCAAAATTCTACAAACAAAACCCCATAATGACAACACAAAAGAAGTTTGTTTAAAATCTTCACAATTGTATTAAAAAAAAAAACTAAAAAAAGTTACATGTACACAGCCTTTGCCATGACACTCAAAATTGAGCTCAGGTCCATCCTGTTTCCACTGATCATCCTTGAGATGTTTCTACAAATTGATTGCACCTATCCACCTGTAGTAAATCCATTTGATTGGACATGATTTGGAAAGGCACACAACTTTCTACATAAGGTCCCATACTTAACAGTACATGTCAGAGTACAAACCAAGCAATGAAGTTCAAGGAATTGTCTGTAGACCTCCAAGAAAGGATTTTATTGAGGCAAAGATCTGGGGAAGGGTACAGAAAAATGTCTGCAGCATTGAAGGTCCCAATGAGCACACTGGCCTCCATCATCTGTAAACCAGGACTCTTCCTAGAGCAGGCCGGCTGGCCAAACTGAGCGATGGGGGGAGAAGAGTCCTAGTCAGGGAGGTGACCAAGAAACCTATGGTCACTTTGACAGAGCTTCAGCATTTCTCTGAGAACCTTCCAGAAGAACAACTATCTCTGCAGCACTCCACCAATCAAATTGTCAGGTCTGATAAAACAAAGATTGAACATTTTGGCCTGAATGACAAGTGTCATGTCTGGAGGAAAGCAGGCACCGCTCATCACCTGGCCAATACCATCCCTACAGTGAAGCATGGTGGGGGAAGCATCATGCTATGAGGATGGTGTTTAGCAGCAGGAACTCGGAGACTAGTCAGGATCAAGGGAAAGATGAATGCAGCAATGTACAGAGACATCCTTAAGAAAAACCTTCTCCAGAGCGCTCTGGACCTTAGACTGGGGCGAAGGTTTATCTCCCAACAGGACAACGACCCTAAGCACACAGCCAAGATAACAAAGGAGTGGCTACAGGACAACTCTGTTAATGTCTTTGAGTGGCCCAGCCAGAGCCCAGACTTGAACCAAATTGAACATCTCCAGAGAGATTTAAAAATGGCTGTGCACCAACGCTCCCCATCCAACCTGATGGATCATGAAAGGTCTTGCAAAACAGAATGGGAGAAACTGCCCCATAAATAGATGTGCCAAGCTTGTAGCATCAATCTCAAAAATACTTGAGGCTGTAATTTGTGCCAAAGGGGCTTTGCAAAGATTTCAAACAAACTTCTTTCAAGTTGTCATCATTTTGGGGTATTGTTTGTAGAATTTTGAGGAAAATAATGAATTTAATCCATTTTGGAATAAGGCTGCAACATAACAAAATGTGGGAAAAGTGAATCGCTGTGAATATTTTCTGGATGCACTGTAAGTCCCCAGGCTTTAGTATAAACCGCGGGACGTGTCAGGGGTGCCTGTTATCCCCCATTCTTTTTATTTTGGCCATCGAACCCTTGACTATAAAAATACAGACAAACCTGGATATCAGAGGCATTAAGTGCAGGGATCGAGAACATAAATGCGCATTATTTGCGGATGACATACTGATGATTATTTTATCCCCAATAATAACAATTCCCAATCTGCTTGCCACTCTACATAGTTTTTCTGATATTTTGGACTTGACTTTTAATCGCTTAAATCCCAGGCCATGAACTTGTCCTTGAGCAGTCAGACTTTGGGGGACGTGAAGAGAAACTTTGCATGTGCATGGAAAGAAGATGCTTTACCTTATCTGGATATTTACAAGACAATATTGTTAAACACGTTATATAAGCACAACTACCCCTCACTATACAAAAAATTGACAGCTGACTTGACTAGATGGTCTATAGATTCCCCTTCGTAGTTTGGTAGGTTGCAAATGTCAAAATGAATGGCATATCCTGGATATTGTATTATTCTGTAACCCTTATGATAGCCGTAAATAACTTGGATCTTATTCTGTTTCAGCAGACACTGAAGTACCTTTTGGGGGATAAGAGACCCAGGGTGAATAGACAGACACTCTTTGACCCTAAAACGAGGGGTGGCCTGGGGGTCCTGAATTTCTGCAAATATTTTCAAGCTGCACATTTTGCCCAATTGGCTTGCCTTCACACTCATAAATCGTTGATGCCTTGGATGTCCATAGAGAACTCGGCCACTCCCCACAGGCCCCCTAGCCACCTGATGTGGTTACTGTCAAAAGTAAGACCGCCTATTCCCTGTCCCACCCTTTCATTTTCCTTAGACTTATGGGACAGGCTCAATAAAATCTCTTCATCTCCAATCAGCCCATAGCCCCTTGCTCCTATTTAATCTAACCCATTGTTTACCCTGGGTCTCACGTCCATGTCCTTCAAATGATGGACGAATAAGGGATTTTAGCGCATAGCAGACTTCCAATTATTATGGGAGAGACACCAACTTCCTGAAAGGAAGGTCTATCGTTATATACAACTGCTTAATTTCTTACAGTTGATACATCGACTAGGTGATATTGATATCCAGAACGCTTTTGAAAAAGTATGTAGAACATGTAATGAACAACATGGTTTGACATCTGCAATTTACTCCATGCTATTGTCATCTTTTTTAAACAACGTTATATGCTAAAATGGGAACAGGACCTACAAGTGGAGTTGGATCTTGAGGATTGGCACAAACTAGCGAGCAATGCATCCAGAACATACAACCACAGCCAAAAGTTTTGAGAATGACAAAAATATTAATTTTCACAAAGTCTGCCGTTTCATGTGTTTTTAGATCTTTTTGTCAGATGTTTCTATGGTATACTAAAGTATAATTACAAGCATTCCATAAGTGTCAAAGGCTTTTATTAACAATTACATGAAGTTTATGTGAAGAGTCAATATTTGCAGTGTTGACCCTTCTTTTTCAAGACCTCTGCAATTTGCCCTGGCATGCTGTCAATCAACTTCTGGTCCACAGCCTGACTGATGGCAGCCCATTTTTGCAGTATCAATGCTTGGAGGTTGTCAGAATTTGTGGGGTTTTTTTTTGTTCACCCGCCTCTTGAGGATTGACCACAAGTTCTCAATGGGATTGGGGTCCGTGGAGTTTCCTGGCCATGGACCTAAAATGTCGAAGTTTTGTTCCCTAAGTCACTTAGCTGTCACTTTTGTCTTCTGGCAAGGTGCTCCATCATGCTGGAAAAGGCATTGTTCAAAATCAAATGTTTTTAGATGATTGGGAGAAGTTGCTCTCAGAGGATGTTTTTGTACCATTCTTTATTAATGGCTGTGTTCTTAGGCAAAATTGTGAGTAAGCCCACTCCCTTGCCTGAGAAGCAACCTCACATGATTGGTTTCAGGATGCTTTACTGTTGGCATGACACAGAACTGATGGTAGCATTCACCTTTTCTTTTCCGGACAAGGTTTTTTCCGGATGCCCCAAATAAAGGGAAAGGGGATTCATCAGAGAAAATTACTTCTCTCCAGTCCTCAGCAGTCCAATCCCTGTACCTTTTGCAGAATATTAGCCTGTCCCTGCTGTTTTTCCTGGAGAGAAGTGGCTTCTTTACTGTCCTTCTTGACACCAGGCCATCCTCTAAAACTCTTCGCCTCACTGTGCGTGCAGATGCACTCACACCTGCCTGCTGCCATTACCGAGCAAGCTCTGCACTGGTGGTGCCCCGATCCCACAGCTGAATCAACTGCAGAAGACTGTCCTGGCGCTTGCTGGACTTTGCAGTGTATACACCAAAACATGACACAGACACTGCAATGTAAGACCAACACATGACACACACACTGCACTGTATACACCAACACCTGAACCACACACTGCAATGTGTACACCAACACATGACACACACACACTGCAGTATATACACCAACACAAGACACACACACACACACTGCACTGTATACACCAACACATGACACACACACTGCACTGTATACACCAACACGTGAGTAGGGATGGGCTGAAAGCACCTCCTGCTCAGTTTGCACCAGAACATCTCAAACAGGGGAAAAGTTCTAGCGAACATGAAAACTCCATTAAAGTCTATGGGACACGAACATAAAAAAATTAATTTAAACATGCTCACGGCTGTAATGTATTGCCGGCTCAATACAAAAAATCAATAAAAAATAAATGAATAAGATTAGCGTGGCAACCCCCCAAAAATCTATACCAGACCCTTATCTGAGCAAGCAGCCTGGCAGGTCAGGAAATGGGGGGAACAGACGAGCGAGCGCCCCCCCCTCCTGAACCATAACAGGCCACATGCCCTCAACATGGTGGGGGGGGGGGGGTGGGTGCTTTGGGGCTTTGTGCCCCCCACTCCAAAGCACATTGTCCCCATGTTGATGGGGACAAGGGCCTCTTCCTGACAACCCTGTGCTGTGGTTTCAGGGTCTGCGGGTGGGGGCTTAACAGATCTTGGGCCCCAAGATACCATCCCCCCATGTGAATGGGTATCGGTTACATCGTACCCATTCTCCCAAAAAGTGTAAAAAATAAAAAAAAAACACAGGAAACTGTTTTTGACAAGTTTTTAATCTTTATTAAAAAGAAAAAAAAATAGTGTCCCTCGATATAAATCCATCGTTATTCACGATGCCCACCGACCCAAAAAATAGAAAAATTGCAAAAAAACGATTTGCCTCCTAAGAGCCTACCCACCATATGCCCGGTCTTCGGCTTTGACAATTAATTTATAGGCAAGCAACAGGGCCACCAGGCTACATCACCCAGTGGCATCACCCCTTCTGACATCATGTGATGTCAAGGGGCGATGCCACGGGCGATGTAGCCGGGTGGCCCCACCCCTTGCCTATAAAAGAACTGTCAAAGCCGAAGATCGGGCATACAGTAGGGAGCCTCTTTGGAGGCGAAGCGTTTTCATTTTTTCTATTTTTTGGGTCGGCGGGCGTCTTGATTAACGATGGATTTACATCGAGGTACACTGTTTTTTTTTTTTTTTTTAAATAAAGGACTTGTCAAAAACTGTTTCCTGAGGTTTTTACTTTTTTACACTTTTTTAGTGAATGGGTATAAGTACGATGTGCCCGATGCCCATTCACATAGGGGGAAGTGCCGCATCTGGGGGCCCCCTTGTTAAAGGAGGCTTCCAGATTCCGATAAGCCCCCCACCTGCAGATCCCGAAAACCACAGCCCAGGGTTGTCAGGAAGAGGCCCTTGTCCCCATCAACATGGGGACAAGGTGTTGGAGGGAAGCGGTCTGGTATGGTTCAGGAGGGGGGGGAGGCTCACTGATCCCCCCCTTTCCTGGCCTGCCAGGCTGCATGCTCGGATAAGGGTCTGGTATGGATTTTGAGGAGGGACCCCCACACCATTTTTTTTTTAATTTTGGCATGGAGTTCCCCTTATAATATTTACCAGACCCGAAGAGCCTGGTAAAGATCTTGGGGGGGACCCTACGCCGTTTGTTTTTTTAATACTGTTTTTTTAATGGTTGCCCTTAACCACCTAAATACAGGACACTTTCACCCCCTTCCTGCCCAGACCAATTTTCAGCTTTCAGTTCTCTTTGGCATCTATGGGAAATCTTGATCAGCTTGACATGGCACTGCTCCCCAACCATAAGTGACAGGGACACCAAACTTGGGGAGCCCTCGAGAGGTGACCCAGGACTGCAACATATCTATACATTTTAAAAGTGGAGTATGCCCGTACACTACACTGACTGCACTAAACTGACTGAACAAACTATCCACTAACTACCTGCCTTATATCTATTGTCACATACTTTACTTGGCTGTAAGCAGCAACCTTATAAAGTGTGGGGCGTGGACTTAGCCCTTGAGCCATGATTGGCCAAAGGCATTCTGTCTTTAGCCAATCATGGCTCGGACATTGAGCTGTGACCGGCCAAACCATACAGGTCAGGTGCATGCTTTGGTCAATCATCAGCAATCAATGCATTGCAAGAATGCAGTGCATTATGGGGCGCTCATCGGCGGGCGAACTTCCCACCGAGCGTGTTACAGACTACAAGGCTGAATCACACTTTGTTCTCTGCTTGTAGTGCGTTACACTCACACTATCATGTTGGATCATGTGCTGTTCTCTGCTTGTCATGCCTTGCACTCATGTTACAATGTTGGATAATGTCGAGTTTTCTGCTTATCATGTGAATTTCTCTGCTTGTCATGCATTGCAATAAAACTACAATGTTGGTTAATGGGGAGTTCACTGCTTGTCATGTGTTACACTCACACTACCATGTTGGATCATGGGAAATTCTCTGCTTATCATGCGTTGTTCTCTGCTTGTTATGCATTGCACTCACACTCCTATATTGAATAAAGGGGAGTTATCTGCTTGTCATGCGTTGTTCTCTGCTTGTCATGCATTGCACTCACACTACAATCATAGGCGTGCGCACAGGGTGTGCCGGGTGTGCCTGGGCACACCCTAATCACATAGGGCACATTAGCATTATCACTCTGTTTGCCAGTGAGGAGATGGGAAAGATCTCCCTCGGACCTGCTCTGCCATAAGAGAAGTGCCACACACTTCTATTTCACTTTGCCAGCAGGGAGAGTAATGTATCGGGGCCATGTACATGTAGGCAAACACATGCATGTGTATTTAAACTTTGGGGTGCACACCCTAATGCAATAGGCTGCGCACACCTATGACTACAATGTTGGATCATGTAAATTTCTCTGCTTGTCATGCGTTGCAATAAATCTACAATGTTGGTTAATGGGGAGTTCTCTGCTTGTCATGTGTTACACTCAAGTAGAAAGGGAGGATAAATGGCACTACCTGATACGAGGAAAGTAATGGTATCATCTGGCTGCTCCTGATGACGTCATACTGATGAAATGCGTAAAGCGTCATTACGTCACTTCCGCTCTGCTTACTTCCCGGTCCATGGAACACTGCGTTCTGGAAATATCATCTATACAGCCCACTTTTTACTGCATGTTTGAGAGTATATGCGTACTATCTAAAATAAACCATTCATATTTACGGAATCACGCTATGTAGTTACTTTATTCCTTCATATTTGTGGTCACTGGGACAGACTTTTCAAGTATACTAGCATTTGTGGTCTGTACATTAAGAGTCTCAAATACAGGGCATATATACAGGAGCCATCCTAATTGCGATTGGTGTTCGTTACCCCTGTGGGGGTACGTCTCTTTGGTGAGTGGGGTCCTGGGAGAGAGGGGAGGACGTGTGCCTTCACAGTCACGAATCACCATTGAAGACTAATTAACTATTTGGCCTTCTGGCTATACCAATTTTCTATGGACTTACTTTTTTGGATTTTTTGCACAGATGTCACTTTTTTTGCACTTGTCACTTTATTGATGATTTTTTTCCCTTTTTGGGTATTTAGTTTGTTTATTTATCCGCTTGTTTAGTTTCTACACTGCCATTATCACTGTATTTTTGTATACATATTTTTTGTTGCACTAGCACTTTTCTACATCATTCTTTGGATGATTGACACTTGTTAGACTCACTAATTCCTCCCACTGGCCCATTACTTTCCTGGTATCCGGTAGCGCAATTTATCCTCCCTTTCTACTTACTATTATATATCCCTCTTTTGGGATAATATATGAGGTAGGCTGCAGCCTTTTACGTACATCATGGCGCTTTAATTTTTAATGTTGAATCATGGGAAGTTCTCTGCTTATCATGCATTGTTCACTGCTTGTCATGCCTTGCACTCACACTCCAATGTTGGATAATGGGGAGTTCTCTGCTTGTCATGTGTTACACTAACACTACAAGGCAGAATCACGTGGCATTAATGTACTATGATCATTGTAGACTGTGAGCTGAGACCCCCTGAGCACTTCCAGTTACACTGACGCTTCCTTCTCCTATGGTAGTCTTCATTCAAAGCCTATCATGTGCCCCCCCCCCCTCCCCTGTGTCCTGTGTGATTGGCTCTTTTTAATTTCTTCATGTTCTCATGAATTTGGATGTACAATGCATCTTTACTGTTAAGAGAACACTGGGTGGGAAAATTTAAGTATTAGACTTTACTTCCACTTTTATCTACTTTACAAAGTATACACAACCCCTTTGTTATAAAGTCTTCTATGCTGCAATGTATGTACTTTGTAAAAAAGATGCCTATATCTACCTGAATTCATAGCGCTGATTGGCGGTCATGTGACTCCTCAAGGCTCCCCTCTCCTGATCAGACAGCTAGAGCGGGAGGGGCCGTGGTTCCCTACGGATGTCAGTCGGGAGGAGGGGAGGGGAGGAGAGGAGGAGGAGTCACGTGTTCGCCAATCGGCACTGTGAATTCAGGTAGAAATAGGCATCTTTTTTTTTACAAAGAACATACACTGCCACATAGAAGACTTTTAGACAATACACACAATCCCCTCTGTTATAAAGTATTTCAGCAGCAGGAAGGGGGGTGGGGTGGGATTGGTAACAGCTGACAGGCAGGGAGGGGAGGGGAGGGGGGAGAGGGGAGGAGGACACAGAAGAGCAGAGAGGGGAGCTGAAGATGACAGAGGCATGCAAACTGACCATGGTGTCAGGGTTTAGCAGCCATGATATACCATGGTCAATTTACAGTGGGGAGGACATAGCCAGGCAGGATCACCCAGGTATTTCAGGTGATAGAAGGGGCCAAATTACACAGCACAAGCACTGTGCTGTATAACATGCTTTAAAGGAGCAGGTTCCATTTTTTTAGGTTAACAAACGCTTTAAAAAAGGAGTTTCCAATTAATTGCAATTCATCTGATTAGCCTTCATAACATTCTGGAGTAAATGAAAATTGCCATCATTCACAAAACTTTTGGCCATGGCTGTACTGTATATTAACACCTCAGGTATAGAGGCAAACCACAAAGTGCTACTACGATGGTATATGGTCCCAATGAGACTGGCCTCCTACATCTCGGGAGCCTCTCCACGCTGTTTTAGGGGTTGCTCCCAGGATGGTTCATTCCTCCATATTTGGTGGGAGTGCTCAAAAGTCCATAGATTCTGGATTAGGGTATACGATTTTCTCTACTCAGGCACAAAACTTCAAAAGAACGCGCAAAAGGCCCCACTGGGCCGATCAACTTTAGAAGCTTTGTTATGCGAGCGGAAATTGACCTTTTTTGTCTGTTTGGCAGCCCACATCGTGATAGCTAAGTTGTGGAGGTCCCCCATGATACTATTTGACCCAATTTAGCCCAAGCTATCCTTGATAATGATCAATGAGAAACTCTCAGCCATACTTAATGATAAAATTCCACAGTTCCAAAAATATGGCATCCTTGGATTAACTACCTGACAGGGCACTAGTTGAGTCTGAAGGCACATCTGGAGTCTAAGCTTGGAGTATCATCATTGCACCACACACCTTACTTACCTTTTACTTTTCCCTTTATTTTTCTTCTTCCTCGACTGCACCCCCAGACTGGTTATCTGGAGCCTGGGAATTCTTCTTTTTAAGCGGGGGGGGGGGGGGGGTAGTGGTAAAGGCCTATTCTCAGGCCTCTTCCTCTTTTGAATGTTAGCATTGATTGCTCTTGATGGATAATCATTCTCTATATTGGATATTGATATGCACTACTTGGAAATTACTGATAAAAATGACTGGAAACTAAAAGGTTCAAGGTTCTCTTCTCCATCTATGGGTTAGCTACAATAGGAGATACAGGTTATGGTTCTGTCTAGGTGTTATGCTTGTGCTTGAAGTAGGTGTTGTTGAGACAAAGGTCCAACAAGTAACATACTTGGTCTGGTTTAAGTTCTTTTCAACTGTCCAGACAAGAGCACAGGTGGCAAACACAAGGCCTGCAGGCTGAATCTGGCCTGCCAGTCCTTGTCATTTGGCCTGAGCAGCGGCCACTTGTTGCCACCTCCTGTTCTCACCATCTGCTTTCTGCTGTCACGGAACAGGTCTCCTTTGCAGCAGGAGTAAACACTTCCTGCTCTCTCCTTCTCATTCTCCCCAGCGGTGCCGGCTCTGTGTGTAGCCCAGCGCATGTGCAGTCGGTCCGGCATAGCCTGTCAGTGGCGGAGGTACCTGATGGCTCTGGCGGCTGTGTGCTCTTCTAATATATAACCAGCAGCTGCATCTGGAGGGCGGGCTTTTGAGGACTTGGGATTGGGGCAGAGTGGTGGGTGTAGAGTTTAGAACCCAGGAGAAGGGGTGGAAATGAGATGTTGCATTGCGCACCCTGAAACCCTGCACTCTGTATGTAGCGCACACCTAAACCCTGCACTCTGTAGATAGCGCACCCCTGAACCCTGCACTCTGTACGTAGTGCACTACTGAATCCTGCACTATGTACGTATCATAATCCTGAACTCTGCAGTCTGTACATGCATTCCTGTGCGTATTATTGTTGTAACCCGGGAAAATGTGTGCTAGCAAGATTGAAGGTTTTGTGCAGTGCACAGTGTGCCACAGGTATACAATAATGGAGCAATCACTTCAGGATGGATACTGCTGCGACAGATGTAAGGGGGTTGCCCTTCTGGAAGCTCACATTAGAGATATGGAGGAGCAAGTTACAACACTGGGCAGAACTGACAACCATGAAAGGGGTCCTCTGCTCGCTAAGCAGGTGTCCAGTGGGGTTAATGAGGAGGGTAGTGGGGTAAGTCAGGATTATCAGGTAGGAAGATGGGTTAATACAGTCAGAGGGAGTGGTAGGGGCTCACAGAAAAGGAAGTACAGTCCTGGGTTTGAGCACCCTAACAGATTTGCCAAGTTGGGTGAAGATGTGGGGGTGGCAAGCTCAGAGGTAGAAGACCTAGATGTCACTGCTATCCCTAACAGTAAGGAGAGCAGTCCATCTAGTGGGGGAAGAGAAGGTAGTGCAGGAAGGCCTAGACAGTTGGTGGCAATAGGGGACTCTATAATGAGAAGGACTGATAGAATCATTTGCAGGATCGCCTGAACCAAATGGTTTGCTGTCTCCCTGGTGCCAGGATTTGGCATGTGGTGGACAGGGTTGATGAATTACTGGGAGGGGCTGGGCATGACCCAGCTGTCTTGGTACATGTTGCAACCAATGACAGAATATATGGAAAGTGGAGGCTCTTAAGAACCAACTTAATGAACTAGGCTGCAAATTGATAGGAAGGACTTCCAAGGTGATATTTGAAATATTGCTTGTGCCATTTGCAACACAGGAAAGACAGGGGGAGATTAGATGGCTGAATGCATAGCTAAAGACCTGGTGTAAGGAGGGATTTGGGTTTTTAGAGCACTGTGTTGACTTTTCATTGGGGTGCAACCTATGTGTTAAAGATGGTTTGCACCTAAATGGAAGGGGGTCTGCTGTGCTGGGAGAGAGGTTTATGGGAAGGCTGGAGGAGTATTTAAACTAGGATTGAGGGGGGAGGGTGAATTAGATTATAATGGAACAGACAGTTCAGACAGGGGTCAGCCCCTATTGGTGGGTGGAATGGAGAAAGATAGGGGGGGAGCTATGGTAAGAGGATATGAAGGTTCCCATGTTACAAAAAACCATTGGAAAATGGTACTACTTGTACTAAAATTAAAAATATGCAAAATAAGTGTGCAAAATGTGACTATGAATTAAAATGCTTGTTCACCAATGCCACAAATCTGCCAAGCAAAATAGGTAAGTTGGAAGCTCTGGTGCACGAGGAGAACTATGATTTAATTGGTATTACTGAATATTGGCTTCATTCTTCACATATTCGGGCTATTAACCACTTAACGACCGGCGCACGACGATCTACGTCGGCACTCAGCCCCGGCCAGGCAAACTGACGTAGGCCTACGTCAGCACTTTTTGCCGGCCCTGTGCGCGCTCCCGCGCCCCGCCGCCGCCGCCGATGACTCGATTGGGTTCAGAACCGATCAGTCATCAGGTCCAGGCCAATCATTTTTGGTCTGGACCTGTTGATCGGTCCTGCCCAATCAGATCATCCTCTAAGCCTGTGAAATGTAAACACAGGCTTAGAGGAGATGTGCCCTCCCCCCACAACGGTCTTTTTGGATCCAGCGTGAGAGGAGAGCACATCTTACTGTGAGTATTGCACCAAGCACACCCACACACAGTTAGATAGGCACATTTCACCCCCGATCGCCCCCCCAATTAACCCCTACAGCACCTGACACAACACACACTATATACAGCATATAGCATATACCTATATACCTGTATAAGTGTGATTTGTGAACAGGTGTAGCCCTTGCGACCCCCCCTTTTCCACTCAAATTACCCCCCACCCCCCCTAATAAAGATTTAACCCACTGATCCCCCCTGAACCCCCCCTGATCACCGCCGTTAACCCCTACACCCTCTGTCACATCAGCACTAATACAAACGCAATATACGGTGTTATTGTATTTTTGTATTAGTGTCATTGTGATCAGAATTAGCGCAGGCGACTAAGTTTCTGTCCCAAGAAGGTTTAGGGTCCCCGCCACCCGCCCAATAAAGATTTAAGCCCCTGACCCCCCCCTGATCACCCCTACACCCCCTGCCATAACACACACCGTATACAGTATATAGCATTTTGCTATATACCCGTATAAGTGTGATTTGTGGTCAGGTCTAGCGCTTGCGACCCCCCCTTTTCCACTTGAATTACCCGCCACCCCCCCCTAATAAAGATTTGAGCCCCTGATCCCCCCTGATCCCCTCCTGATCACCGCTAGTTAACCCCTACACCCTCTGTCACATCAGCACTAATACAAACGTAATATACTGTGTTTTTGTATTAGTGTGATTGTGATCAGAATTAGCGCAGGCGACTAAGTTTGTGTCCCAAGCAGGTTTAGGGTCCCCCCCACCCGCCCAATAAAGATTTAATCACCTGATCCCCCCCTGATCACCCCTACACCCCCTGCCACAACGCACACTGTATACAGTATATAGCATTTTCTATATACCCGTATAAGTGTGACTTGTGACCAGGTTTAGCGCTTGCCACCGTTCCTTTTATCCTTAGGATACCCGCCAGCCCCTTCCAATAAAGATTTAAACCCCTGATCCCCCCCTGATCACATCCCGTTAACCCCTACACCCTCTGTCACATTAGCACTAATACACACATAATATACTGTTTTTACTGTATTTTGTATTGGTGTCATTGTGACTTGAGGTTGTGCTAGCTAGCTAGTTTCTTTCCCAAAGGAGGTTTAGGGTCCCCGCCACCCCCCCCAGATCCCCAGCGCATAGTTTAGAAATAACCCCTTGATTGCCACACACGCACTCACGCACGCACGCACATACACTTCCATTTCTAGTATAGTGTTTGAACAGATCAATATCTGATCTGATCAGAACTATACTAGCGCCCCCATAGTTTAGGGTTCCCAAAACGCAGTGTTTGCACGATCAGCACTGATTCCTGCCAGCACCTGCGTTTAACCCTTTCACCCAGGTAAGTGTAGTAATCAACAGATTACTGTCACTTACAAAAAAACACAAGACACAAAACCGCTGTGTTAGCAGAGTCAGGCCTGATCCCTGCTAGCATTAGCAGTTTTTTTGGTAGCGCTTGAAATAATCTTCGACAACCAGGTGCTTTTATTACCTGTGAGTCGCATCACTGTACGGGTAAATTTAGTTACCAAAATGTCTAAACGTTCGTACAGTGATGAAGCTATTTACAGTATAATGACCATGTCAGGTGAGAGCGATGGGGAAGCCTCACCGGCAGAATCAGGGTCAGTATACGAACCAAATGACAGCAGCGGCTCCCTGACAGATAGCTCCGAGGACAGATGGGTCCCTGTTAGACCCAGGCGTACCCGACCCCATTCTGGAGTTGTTGAGATGCAGGAATCGCAGGGTGCTCGTATGGAGCAGAGTGTGGGTACTAGTGCCGCTCATCCTTCTGGCGACCTGGCAAGCGCCAGCGGCCTAGTACACCCTGGACCTAGTACAACCAGCACTGCAGTAAGACCTGGTGACGTGGCGAGTCCCCTAAGTGCAGTTGAAGCTGGTGCGGTGGCTAGCACAAGTAGTGGCCCGCAGCCACCGCGTATTCGAAGACAGGCCCGTAGAGCCCATAGTGCCCTCCCTGATGCGCTGGCATTTCCTAATTGGCAACCCACTGATACTACAGTGCCAGTACTTCCCCCATTCACCGCCCAACCTGGAATCCACGTGGAGACAGCTGGTTTTACGCCCCTGAACTTTTTTGAGCTGTTCTTCACGGAAGATCTTTTCAGATCTATTGTGGATCAATCAAATTTATATGCACAACAATTCATCGCCGCCAACCCAAATTCGCCCCTTGCCAGACAATTCGGCTGGAAACCTTTAACGGTTTCCGAATTTAAGATCTTTCTGGGCCTTTCCCTCCACATGGGCATAACTAAACAGAGTGAATTGCGGCTATATTGGTCCACTAGCCCACTTCACCATATGCGCATGTACTCTGCCTCCATGTCCAGGGCGAGATATGAGCAAATTCTGCGATTTATGCATTTCAGCGACAATGAAATCTGTCGTCCTGGGGGAGACCCTGCATACGATCGGCTCCACAAAATTCGGCCCCTCATAGACCACTTCAATCAGCGGTTTGCAGCCTTGTTTACCCCCGAACAAGTTGTCTGCGTTGACGAGTCCCTGATTAAATTTACTGGCCGCCTTGCTATGAAACAGTACCTCCCCAGCAAGCGTGCCAGATACGGGGTCAAACTGTATAAATTGTGTGACAGGGCCACAGGCTATACAGTTAGTTTCCGGGTCTATGAGGGAAAAGATAGCACTGTGGAGCCCCCCAACTGCCCAGACTACATAGGGAGCAGCGGTAAGATCGTTTGGGACTTGGTGTCACCCTTATCCGGAAAGGGGTACCATTTGTACGTGGACAACTTTTATACAAGCGTGCCACTATTTAGTCACCTGCTCGAATTACAAATTGGCGCATGTGGCACCGTGCGACCTAATCGCCGGGGCTTCCCCCAACGGCTTGTAGATTCCCGTCTTAGTCGGGGGGCAAGAGCCTGCTTGAAAACGGACAAATTGCTTGCGGTGAAGTGGAAGGATACACGGGATGTTTATGTTCTGTCCTCCCTTCACGCAGACACGACAATCCAAATCACTACGGCAACTGGCGTTGTGGAGAAACCCCTCTGTGTCCACGAATATAACCTTAACATGGGAGGGGTGGACCTTAACGACCAGATTTTGGCGCCGTATTTAGTTGCCCGTAAAGCCAGACGCTGGTACAAAAAAGTGTCTGTTTATTTATTCCAATTGGCGATGCTGAACGCCTTTGTCCTATACAAGGCGTCAGGACGAACTGGATCTTTCCGGGAATTCCAGGAAGAGATCATCCTTGCCTACCTGTACCCAGGAGGCATGCCTGCCCAACTTCCCCTTCCAGATGCAGTGAGCCGGCTGCATGAGAGGCATTTTCCTTATGCCCTCCCGAGTACCCCTACCCAAAGATGGCCCCAAAGAAGATGTCGTGTCTGTCGCAGGCGCGGATTTAGGCGTGACACCCGTTATTATTGTCCCAAATGTCCTGACCAACCTGGTCTCTGCATCGGGGAATGTTTTGAGCGCTACCATACACTAGTGGAGTATTAGTGTAGGGTACAGCACGACACAGTGTAGGGCACACAAACACAGGGTCTCGAAGGATGTTGGATGTCCATCGACATTTTGAGAGACCCAAGCTGGAAGAGAAGATCGCAGAAGATCGCAGTCCCAAATCAAGACATGAAGAAACAGTTAGAAAGAAAAATAAAAGGATCCAAAAACTGTTGTTGTGTCAGTCATTTTATATGTCCTTCTACTCTTCTTACTGTACATTTAAATGTCCTTTGTTTGTTTTTTCATTCTTTTGTGACCTGTTTCTCCTGCAGGTACTCGTCGGCTACCACGCATTGATTTTATATATTCTGACACAAACAGTGTTTGCGCTCAGCATATATGGATACCTTTGCTGATAGCAGCTGTGGTGATTTTCTGATTTCAGCACTGCAGTTAAAATCCTATTTTGGTATACGTGGATAGTGCCGTGTATACCCATCATTAAATTCAGTGGGTGGTTGTTTGGGCGGTTAATGATGAGAATCCAAAAACTTTTGTTGTTGTCAGTCATTTTATATGTCCTACTCTTCCTAATGTACTTTTTTTAATGTACTTTGTTTTTTCATTCTTTTGTGACCTGTTTCTCTTGCAGGTACTTGTCGGCTACCACGCATTGATTTTATATATTCTGACACAAACAGTGTTTGCGCTCAGCATATATGGATACCTTTGCTGATAGCAGCTGTGGTGATTTTCTGATTTCAGCACTGCAGTTAAAATCCTATTTTGGTATACGTGGATAGTGCCGTGTATACCCATCATTAAATTCAGTGGGTGGTTGTTTGGGCGGTTAATGATGAGTAATACTACGCATTATTCCTGTGCTGATTTCTGATAGGTTCTCTTTTTTCCGTTCAGCCCACAGGCTGCATGAAAAAAAAAAAAACCTATATGCCAAACAAGGACTAGCAATGTACTGGTACGTTGCTGGACTTTGAGTGGTTATACCAGGATGATGCCTGCAGATTTAGGCATCATCTTGGTATCGTTTTTTACAGCCAGCGGTCGGCTTACATGTAAAAGCAATCCTAGCAGGTAATTGGCCGCTAGACTGCTTTTACATGCAGTGGGAGGGGCCTCCCCCACCGCCGCCTTCCGCAGCCTTCCGTGGTTTTTCTCGGGCTCTCCTGTCCCACCGGTTAACCCGAGAGTGCAGCCGGTGGTTCAGTTATCTAACCATAGAGCTAATTGAAGATTAGAATGGCTCCAATCATCTCTATGGCCTAAGATGCCGGAGGCTACGAGCATTTCATGACTTCTTTTTCGCCAGAAATAAACAGGGCCATTGGGAAATTGGGAAAGTATTTTATCACACCAATTTTGGCGTGGTCAGAAGCATTAAGGTCAGAGGAGAGATCTAGAGTATAAAAGACCCCAATTTTTAAAAAAAAGAGTACCTGTCACTACCGATTGCTATCATAGGGGATATCTAAATTCACTGTGATAGCAATAAAAATGATTTAAAAAACAAAAAAATTAAAGGAAAGGTGTCAAAATAACATAAAAGAGCAAAAAAAAAAAAAAAAAATCGAGCTCCGCCCCCTTTCCCCCGTGCTTGCGCGCAATGGCACACGCAAGCGTTGGTCTAGTGTCATATGTAAACCGCAATTTCAGCATGCATGTGAGGTATCGCCGCGATCGCCAGATCGAGTGCAGTAATTCTTGCAGTAGACCTCCTCTGTAAGTCTAAAGTGGTAACCTGTAGAGACTTTTAAAGGTTTTTAAAAATGTACGTACGTTTTTGCCGCTGCGCAGGTGTGCGCAATTTTTAAAGCATGTCATGTCAGGTGTCTATGAACTCGGCATAAGATCATCTTTTAAATTTTACCAAACAAATTGGAATTATATAGTGTATTTGTGCAATAAATTTAAAAAAAATGTATTTTTTTCGCAAAAATTGCGTTTGGAAAATCTGTGCGCAAATACCGTGTGACAAAAAAAATTGCAACATCCACCATTTTATTCTATAGGGCCTCTGCTTTAAAGAAATATATAATGTTTGGGGGTTCAAAGTAATTTTCTAGTAAAAAAAAAATATTTTTTCATGTAAACAAAAAGGCACAGAAAAGGCTTGGTTTTCAAGTGGTTAGAAGAGTGGGTGATGTGTGGCTAAGATTGAGCGTAAAATGCCGGGACTGTTCAAACACCCCCCAAATGACCCCTTTTTGAAAAGTAGACACCCAAAGCTATTTGCTGAGAGGCATGGTGAGTCCATGGAATATTTTATATTTTGCTACAAGTGTCGGGAAAATTATTATTTCTTTTTTTTTTGTTGTTTTTTTACAGAAAGTTGTCACTAAATGATATATTGCTCACACATGCCATGTGTATATGTGAAATGACACCCCAAAATACATTCTGCTGCTTATCCTGAGTACAGGGATACCCCATGTGTGAAACTTTTTTGCAGTCTAGCCGAGTACAGGTCCCCGAAAACCAGTCCCCACTTTCAGGCTTTCCAAAGGCGTAAATTGTTGATTTCACTCCTGACTACCTATCACAGTTTCGGAGGCCCTAAAATTCCAAGATAGCACAAAACCCCCCCAAATGACCCGATTTTGGAAAGTAGACACCCCAAGCTGTTTGCTGAGAGGCATGGTGAGTCCATGGAATATTTTATATTTTACCACAAGTTCCGGGAAATATATATATATATATATATAAATATATATATATATATATATATATTTTTTTTTTTTACACAAAGCTGTCAGTAAATGATATATTGCTCACACATGCCATGGGTATATGTGAAATGACACCCCAAAATACATTCTGCTGCTTCTCCTGAGTACAGGGATACCCCATGTGTGAGACTTTTTTGCAGTCTAGCCGAGTACAGGACCCCGAAATCCAACCTCCACTTTCAGGCTTTCCAAGGGCGTAAATTGTTGATTTCACTCCTGACTACCTATCACAGTTTCGGAGGCCCTAAAATTCTAAGATAGCACAAAACCCCCCCAAATGACCCCATTTTGGAAAGTAGACACCCCAAGCTGTTTGCTGAGAGGCATGGTGAGTCCATGGAATATTTTATATTTTACCACAAGTTCCGGGAAATATATATATATATTTTTTTTTTTTTTACACAAAGCTGTCAGTAAATGATATATTGCTCACACATGCCACGGGTATATGTGAAATGACACCCCAAAATACATTCTGCTGCTTCTCCTGAGTACAGGGATACCCCATGTGTGAGACTTTTTTGCAGTCTAGCCGAGTACAGGACCCCGAAATCCAACCTCCACTTTCAGGCTTTCCAAGGGCGTAAATTGTTGATTTCACTCCTGACTACCTATCACAGTTTCGGAGGCCCTAAAATTCTAAGATAGCACAAAACCCCCCCAAATGACCCCATTTTGGAAAGTAGACACCCCAAGCTGTTTGCTGAGAGGCATGGTGAGTCCATGGAATATTTTATATTTTACCACAAGTTCCGGGAAATATATATATATATATATATTTTTTTTTTTTTTTACACAAAGCTGTCAGTAAATGATATATTGCTCACACATGCCACGGGTATATGTGAAATGACACCCCAAAATACATTCTGCTGCTTCTCCTGAGTACAGGGATACCCCATGTGTGAGACTTTTTTGCAGTCTAGCCGAGTACAGGACCCCGAAAACCAACCTCCACTTTCAGGCTTTCCAAGGGCGTAAATTGTTGATTTCACTCCTGACTACCTATCACAGTTTCGGAGGCCCTAAAATTCCAAGATAGCACAAAACCCCCCCAAATGACCCCATTTTGGAAAGTAGACACCCTGAGCTATTTGCAGAGAGGCATGTTGAGTGTTTTGCAGATCTCACTTTTTGTCACAAAGTTTTGGAAATTTAAAAAAGTGGAAAAAAAATGCATTTTCCTGTTTTTTCTTCATTTTCCAAAAAAAATGAGAGCTGCAAAATACTCACCATGCCTCTCAGCAAATAGATTGGAGTGTCTACTTTGCAAAATGGGGTCATTTGGGGGGGTTTTGTGCCATCTTGGCCTTTTATGGACTTCAAAAGTGTGATAGGTAGTAAGGAGTGAGATCAACAATTTACGCCCTTAGAAAGCCAGAAGGTGCAGATTGGTTTTCCGGGTCCTGTACGCGGCTAGACTGCAAAAAAGTCTCACACATGGGGTATCCTTGTACTCAGGAGAAGCAGCAGAATGTATTTTGGGGTGTCATTTCACATATACCCATGGCATGTGTGAGCAATATATCATTTACTGACAACTTTGTGTAAAAAAAAAAAAAAAATATATATATATATATATTTCCCGGAACTTGTGGCAAAATATAAAATATTCCATGGACTCACCATGCCTCTCAGCAAATAGCTTGGGGTGTCTACTTTGCAAAATGGGGTCATTTGGGGGGGTTTTGTGCTATTTTGGAATTTTAGGGCCTCCGAAACTGCGACAGGTAGTGCAGAGGTGACATGAACAATTTACGCCATTAGAAAACCTGAGAGTGTTGATTGGTTTTCGCGGTCCTGTACACAGCTAGGCTCCCAAAAAGTCTCACACATGGGGCATCCCCATACTCAGGAGAAGTGGCAGAATGTATTTTGGGGTGTCATTCCACATATACCCATGTCATGTGTGAGAAATTTATCTTTTAGTGACAACGTTGTGTAAAAAAAAAAAATTGTAATTTTCCCGAAACTTGTGGCAAAATATAAAATATTCCATGGACTCACCATGCCTCTCAGCAAACAGCTTGGGGTGTCTACTTTCCAAAATGGGGTCATTTGGGGGGGTTTTGTGGTATCTTGACATTTCAGGGCCTCCAAAACCGTTATAGGTAGTGAGAAAATGCAATGAAAAATGTACGCCCTTTGAAATTCTGATGGTGGTGATTTGTTTTCCGGCTCCCGTACACAGCTACGCTCCCAAAAAGTCTCACATATGTGGTATCCCTGTACTCAGGAGAAGCAGCAGAATATATTTTGGGGTGTAATTACACATATACCCATGGCATGTGTGAGCAATATATCATTTCAATGACAACTTTGTGTAAAAAAAAAAAAAAAAAAAATTATTTTTGTCATTTTTCAAACACCTGTGACAAAAAAATAAAATATTCAATGAGCTCAACATGCCTCTCAGAACATTCCTTAGGATGTCTACTTTCCAAAAAGTGGTAGTTTGGGGGGGTTTTGTACTGCCCCGCCATTTTAGCACTTCATGAAATGAGATAGGCAGTCAGAAATTAAAGCTTCGTAAATTTCAGTATTTACACCATAGTTTGTAGACGCTATAACTTTTGCGCAAACCAATAAAAATACGCTCATTGATTTTTTTTTTGTCAAAGACATGTAGCTAAATATATTTTGGCCCAAAAAAATGACATAAATTGAGTATATTGGATATTTTTTAAAAGACAAAGTTGAAAATGTCATTTTTTTGCAAAATTTTCGCTCTTTTTTTATTAATATCGCAAAAAATAAAAAGCGCAGAGGTGATCAAATACCACCAAAAGAAAGCTCTGTTTGTGGGAAAAAAAGGACGTAAATTTCGTTTAGGTACTGCATTGCATGACCGCGCAATTATCAGTTAAAGTCACGAAGTGCCAAGTTGAAAAAAGGGGTCTGGACCTTTAGCAGCCAAATCCTCCGGGGCTTAAGTGGTTAAATAACAAAAGAAAATAGATTGGTGCTAATTCAAACAATTGATGTGAATATAAGTGCAACAGGTAAATAACACATCCATAAGTATCCAATAATAAAAAATGCATAGCAAACTAGAAAATGATGACCAACTAGTTTGCTATGCATTTTTTATTATTGGATACTTATGGATGTGTTATTTAACTGTTGCTCTTAAATTCACATCAATTGTTCGAATTAGCGCCGATCTATATTCTTCTGTTATTCATTTATTTGTACGTGTTGACACTACAGAGATTGGCTGCTTTTATTCTATATTTATTATTACACTTAGTTATTGTTTTTATATTTATTCCTTCACGTTTACTTCACTGGTAGCGCATTTGCTTTTTAGTTTAATATCTGGGTTATTAATATTCCTGGCTATGCTCTCTTTCGGAAAGAGAGGGTAAAACAGGGGGATGGTGGTGTCTGTCTCTATGTGAGAAGTGATCAAAGCGAGTGTGAGAGGACCTACTTGATGGAGAGTGTGAGAAGTCCGAAGCAGTATGGGTGTGCATAATACAAAGATTATCATTGGAGTTTTTTATAGACCTTTCAGTATTAATGAGGACGTGGAGACTCAGCTCCTGGCACAGATAGAAAGGGCTGCATGGGCTGGGGCAGTGATAACAATGGGGGATTTTACCTACCCAGACATTGACTGGAGTAATGGCACTGCTGGAACAGTTAAAGGGTGAAAATTTATAAACCTATTACAAGACAATTTTATGGTGCAGTTTATTGAGGCCCCTACTAGAAATGATGCTCTGCTGGAACTGGTAATCTCAAACCATGCAGAGCCTATTACCTATATTCATACAAAAAAAACATCTGTTAACATAATAATATGATTTCATGTTAGCTGTAAGCAACAAACGCATGCAGAAAATATAAAAACACCTAGGTAGTTTTTATGCCAAACTCCATTTTACTTCATTAACTTTCTTATCTCAATGCATCAATGGTTAACCACTTAAGCCCCGGAAGATTTTACCCCCTTCCTGACCAGGGGGTTTTTTGCGATTTTTTACTGCGTGACTTTGACGGACAATTGCGCGGTCGTGCGACGCTGTACCTAAACGAATTTCACGTCCTTTTTTTCCCACAAACAGAGCTTTCTTTTGGTGGTATTTGATCACCTGTGCGATTTTTTGATCATGCGCTATAAACAAAAAAAGAGCGTAAATTTTGCAAAAATAACAATATTTTTCACTTTTTTTATATGAAATTCCCCCCCAAAAAATTTTTTCCGGCCAAATTGTTTTACGCTACATATGTTTGGTAAAAAAAAAAAAAAAAAAAAAAAAAAAAAAAAAATCGCAAAAAGCGTATATTGATTGGTTTGCGCAAAAGTTTTCGCGTTTACTAACAAAGGGAAAGATTTTTGTCATTTTTGGTGTTTTTTTTTTAACGAGTAATGGCAGCGATCTGCAATTTTTTTTGCGGTACTGCGACATTGCGGCGGACAGATCGGACCCTTGACTGACATTTTTGACACTTTTGGGGGTACCAGTGACATTACTGCAGTAATCAGTGCTAAATATATGCACTGTTACTGCAAAAAAATGACACTGGCAGGGAAGGGGTTAACTGTATTGGACAGGGAGGGGTTAAGTGTGTCCTAGGGGCGTGATTCTAACTGTAGGGGGACAGGTCTCCTAGTGTAAAAACAAAGATCAATGGTTCTACATAGTAGAACCATCTGATCTTCATTTTTACACAGGGGAGAATGACAGGCGGCTTGTTTACATAAGCCGCTCTGTCTTTCTCCCGCTGTACCGGCGATCGTAGTGTGACCGGCGGACATGAGGTCCGCCGGTCACACGCCCACACTCCTGTGTGAACGTGCCTCGGCGGGCGCGCGCCCGCCCGCTATTGGCTCTAAAAGGAGTGACAGGCGAGCGACGTAGATCTACGTCACTCTGCCTGGCCGGGGCTGACTGCCGCAGTAAATATACTGTGAGCAGTCGGCAACCGGTTAAAGAGAAGCTCCAGACCACCCCCCCCCCCCCCCAAAAAAAATAAAAGTCTGTAGCTACAAATACTGTCCCGTAGTATTCTAGGACCTGTGATGTGTCCCACAAGACTGTGGGGGATTGGAGAGGGCGGAACTTCCAGCTTAATAAGCCCCGGAAGATTTTACCCCCTTCCTGACCAGGGCCTATTTTGCGATTCGGCACTGCATGACTTTAACGGACAATTGCGCGGTCGTGCGACGCTGTACCAAAATTAAATTGACGTCCTTTTTTTCCCCACAAACAGAGCTTTCTTTTGGTGGTATTTGATAACCTGTGCAATTTTTTGATCATGCACTATAAACAAAAAAAGAGCGACAATTTTGCAAAAATAACAATATTTTTCACATTTTTTTATATTAAATTCCCCCCCCAAAAAAGAATGTAAAAATCAATTTTTTTAAACATTTTAGGCCAACTTGTTTTCTGCTACATGTTTGGTAAAAAAAAAAAAAAAAAAGAAATCGCAAAAAGCATATTTTGATTGGTTTGCGCAAAAGTTATTGCGTTTACTAACGAAGGGAAAGATTGTAATTTTTATTGCTTTTTTTTTTTTTTTAACGAGTAATGGCGGCGGTCTGCGATTTTTTTTGCGGGACTGCGACATTGCGGCGGACAGATCGGACCCTTGACTAACATTTTTGACACTTTTGGGGGTACCAGTGACATTACTGCAGTAATCAGTGCTATACATATGCACTGTTACTGTAAAAATGACACTGGGAGGGAAGGGGTTAACTTTATTGGAGAGGGAGGGGTTAAGTGTGTCCCTAGGGGCGTGCTTCTAACTGTGATTGGATGTGGCTGTGTGTGTAACAGCAGAGATCAACAGTCTTACATAGCAGGACCGTATGATCTGTGCTTTTATACAGGGGAGAATGACAGGCGGTTTTGTTTTCATTAGCCGTCTGCCTTTCTCCCTCTCCACCCAACGATCGCGAGTGACCGGCGGACATCGGGTCCGCCGGTCACACGCGCGGGCTGCTTAGGGAACGAGCGGGGGCGGGAGCTCGCCCCCTATTGGCTCCCAGGCTAGTGACGTACCGGTACGTCACTTTGCCTGGGAGGGGCTAACCGCCGCCGTATATAGTCGGGCGGCGGTCAGCAAGCGGTTAAGATCGCCACAGCCCATCCGACCAGAAGTGGAATGGGGTACCTATCAAAACCAGGTACCCGCTCTTCCCTCCTCCCCCCCCCCCCCCCGCAAAAAAAAAAGTGCCAAAAAGTGGCAGTGCAGGGGGTGAGAGATGCAATGAAGCGGAACTTCCCCTTCTGGGTGAAGTTCCACTTTAAGTGGGACCATCTCACCACCTCATTAAGCAGTTCTTGCCGCTTTCTCATATGCCAGCACTAGTTGCAAGGTATTCACTCCAAAATGATTGCCAGTATTCCAGAAAAAGGTTCTTGTTTATTCAGGTCATGGTATAGCTACAAGTAGTCACATTCAACTGGACTTTTTCCGTAATTTTGAAGACCCTTTGTGACTTATCAAAGCCACAAAGCCCCAAGCAGTTATATCCGCACAGATTTAAATGTTTGGATATTTTGCTGACACTCAGAGGTGAAGTGGCTTTGATCAGCTGTGAAGCGTCTTCAGCATTGTAGAACAAGTCCAGTTGAATGTGTCCAACTACTGCTAGCTGTAATATGACCTTGATAAATGAGAATCTTCACAGACATATATGATTTCAATTTCTACTACCACTGATTGTACATAAGATGGCTCAATTCAGCCTTAAGGGAGGAAGCAGTATTACTATGTAGGGAAGACTGAAAGATATTATATGTCATGTGAAATCTCACAGGATAAAATCTGCAGATATTAAGGCAAATCCAGTAAAAGATCACAAAATAAATAGGCATAGTGATAGGGTCTTCTTAAAATTTCAGCCCTCCCTCACAACACACACACCAGACAGGCTTTCCTTTCAGTAGACTGCCTTTCCATTACATTCTATGGCACAGACTCTACAAGTCTGCGTGAATAAAATTTAAAAAGCAGGATATACAGCAACATGTTTTTCAAAAACGTTGCACGTTTGCATGCAGTCCTTTAGCTTCAGTTTGCATACTGGCCAAAGATGGATATTTTTTTTCTCTTTCGATCAGCCAACAGGTTGATCGAAGAAAAATTACCAGATTTCCCCATTCACGCAAGCAAAGCGGATGGAGGAATCCTCCTGGCTGTGCCATTGTATTTTCTGGAAGCGGGACTCTCCACTGTCAAAATAAACTAATCAGTGGCTGCAGTCTGCTGACCGAGAAAAGTTTTCCAACAAGTCTGTGTGACAGAATTTGATCAGTCTGTCAAGGGGGAGCAACCACATCTGGATTGAAACTTGGCCAGTTTTTGCTGAACTAGGCCGAATTTCGATCCATCTCTAGCCAGCTTAACTTTGTAGCAAGTCACAAGGTGAAAAGCTGCAACAGGGGCTGATGTATGCAAGACATTTGTGATGTCTTGCATACATCACCAAGCACAAAGGTTTTCATGATTGTCATCTCAGAACCAACATCTCAGTCCAGGAAGTACATGTGGACCACTGATAATGCAAAACAAATATGATTCCATCCTCCTGGGTATAAAAGCAGATTAAGGCATTGTCAGGAGTACTGTGATCTATGCAAGAAATAATAAATACCTGGTGTTAGGTGATATGTTTATGTTCGTCCCTTGGATGACCAGTGAGGCCCTCCATCGATATTGGGAACACACAATGAGGAGACAAGACACAGACAGGTGGGTTTTGTTTATTACAGAGAATAGAAAACAGTTTAACCCCTTAACTCCCACACCTGAGAGGTGTTAAAATTACATGCTACTTAGCGCTCATGCAACATAATATGAAAAAATATATAAAGGGCTATTAAAAATGTCAACATCAAAGTTGTTGTAAAGGCTGGAGTTTTTTTTTTACCTTCATGTATTCAATGCACGAAGGAAAAAAACCTTCCGTGTGCTGCTCCCCCCCCCCCCCCCCACAGCCCCCCTAATACTCACCTGTGCCCCCCTCTCAATCCAGCGATGCGCACAGGAGAGCAGCGGTGGGGAACCCGAGAAGAAGAGGATTGGGGCATTGCACAGAGCAGTTTAGTATGACGTTTTCTTTTTTTTTTTTTTAACACAAAATAATAAAAGTTTAGAATCACCTTAAGCACACCTCAGAGAAGATACTGCAACTCACAAACCAGAACAGACTGCAGTTTTTATTGAGTAAGGCTGAATCACATACACAAAGAATGTCACAAGTCTGAGGTAGTTTTAAAACAAGGCGTATCACCAAATAAAAACATATATAAACATAGGAAGTATCAATGACTTCTTTTATTATTATTATTCATTTTGAATGAAAAATATGGAATTTCACTGTAAGGATGACTGTTGATATAAACCAAGAGCTAACCTGTGCATTAAATACAAAAACAACCAAAATCATGCAGTGATCTTTCACCGAATATCATTAAACTAGAGAAGGAGTTATTTATTATGAATGGCAAATGTATGAATTTTATTGCATTTTTTTTTCCATTTTTTTGTACACTCTGATAAACAAACTAAAAAAAAATACAATGAATTTGACATCTCAGAAAGCTAGATACCCCAAATGCTCTAAAAGTATTTGTTTCCTATACTCTAGTTTATATTTCAATATCAGTCTTTATACAAAGAATATAAGTGGGACGAAAAAGTAAAATCTGTTTAATATACACAATGTTCAATCTAGTGTATTCCTGTGAAATTAGAACTAAAACATTTAGACTTCACTAGCTTTCATTCACAAACAGTCTGTTCCTGATAAATTTATCTGTGCATTTCTGCAGCTCGGGGCAGGGAAACCTGAGGCTGCAACTCTATAAGGCGATCATTGGAAATCAGATCCCTGATAGTGCTCAAGCAAGGTTTGGTACTACCATTTGTATTATTTTCAAAAAAGAATGAAGTCTACATTCACTGACTGGGGACACTGTCACAGAAAGAACGCTAAGATACTGTAACAAGATGTTTATAAAAAGGCATTAGGAGCATCTTTTCGCACGGACCAGTCTGGATGCCGTTAGGTTGCAGTAATTGTAAAACGACCGTATTATCATACAGAGAGCAGAAATACCAGCTGCTAATGCTCATTTACATACACATTGTATAATTTAAGAATAAGTTATGCAACAGTCGGTGCCAGTCTGCTGATAAAAGCAATGCTGCTGAGACACAGTCTTCTGACAAAGTCCGGACATGCTGGTTTCATAACTATGTGCTCCAAGATAATCCTCAGCTCTGTGAACAGAGTCCTGTAAATGTGGAATTAAAACACAATTATTTGTTAACAGTCGGTTTTGAAATAGTACTTTACTGTATAGATAATCAATTTGTTGTAACATAAATCTATCGATCAAGTCCCCCAAAACTAATATTTACATTTTTGTTCGATGCCGTAGAGCAAAAATATCATTTGTTTCTTTTAGTCTCTTAAGCTAGCCATAGATGGAATCAAATTTCGGCCAGTTCAGCAGGGACCAGCCAAGATTTAATCCATCTATAGGCAGGCTGATTGTTGTACCCATGGATCAACTTGGGTACAACCAACCTGTCGGGTTTTTTTACTTATTACTGCCAGCTGCTATAGCCACTAGCAGTAATCAAGTTCTGCCACCTAGGAAGGCTCACTGTGCCCCCCTGGCGGCAGAACACAATAGCACTGCGGGAGACATTTCCCCCCTTCAACACTGACTGTGTAACCCATGGTGGAAGGAAAGAAAATTACATCATCTATATGGCCTGCTTTAGGGAATTGGGTGGTGGGATCACCTGAGCCCCAGGGACCATTACAGGTATTATGAAGGATACAGCAAGAGGAGTGGGAACATGGGAACACTGAAACACTTCTCTTGTCCCAAAGACATAAAAAAAAAAAAAAAGCCATGTAGTGACTCATCCAACCAGATTTTTCCTATGCCTGAAATGCGACTTGGCATCTCCTAACCTTTTAAAGTAGTTTTAAACCCGCCATGTAAAAATAAGCTCTCAACGCAAGTTCATGAACTGTGTACACAAAGTGTCTTCTTTATCTGCTCTTCTTTTACCATTTTTATAACATTTGCGCAATCCATTCAATATACACTTATTGGGATTTTTTTTTTTTTACCAAAAATATGTAGCAGAATACAAACTGGCCTAAAATGATGAAAAAAAAAAAAAAACACAATCTGTTTCTCTGATGTCCATTGACAGATGCAGCCTCATCTTCATGAGCTGTGTGGGTTATGCTGCCACCTGCAGGAGTAGTCTAGGCTGTACATTAGTACAAAGTTTTAGCATATACACGCCCACGGGGCTGTCCCTCCAGACATAACTCCCACAGACACAGCCCAGCACATCAGTTTAGTTGCAAGCAGTGAAGACACAAAAACCAACCCCAGAGGGGCGGGTGCTGCGTCTGTCAATACACATCAGAGAAACAGATTTTACGGTAAGTTCTTACAAAAATCTTGTTTTCTCTATCGTCCATTGACAGACGCAGACTCATCTTCATGAGCTGTGTGGGACGTGCCAAAGCAGTATAGGTAAGAGGGGTGGGAAAAACGCAACCAGAAAGTAACGTAAATCCAAAGGCTAAATGTAGCCAACTGGGTAACAGGAAGCTCAACCAAAACAACATGAGCTCACCCAGATAAAAGAGAATAAGAAAAAAAAAAAAAAAAAACATTCTCTTATGAAACAGCAGCCTGCAAAACCTTGTGGCCAAAAGAGGCATCCGAAGAAGCCAACAAATCCACCTTGTAAAATTTGGTAAAGATTGCAAACTTGTACCACCGAGGCCTGATGGCGAAAAGCCCAAGAGGCACTCAGCGCTCTAGGAGAATGCGCCTTCACGGGGAAAGGAGGAACCTGACCCTTGAGTGAATAAGCCTGAACAACCATCTGCCTGATCCACCTTGAAATGTTCGCAGCGGACACATCCAAACCTTTGCGAGGACCATTCGTAAGGACAAAGAGTGAGTCCAATCTCCTAAAGGACTCAGTAACCATCAGATAAACCCTTATCGCCCGAACGACATCCAGAGATCTGTGGTCATCTCACAAACGCTATTTGTATGGTTATGAGTAAGCGACTGGATTTGTCGTGAAACGGGTCAACCAAATACCTGTCCCATGTCTTACCAGTCATGTATTGATGTCTGTGATGAAGAATAAAAAATACTCCCGTTCTTGGATTTCAACTATACCGGAGTGCGGTCACTACTTTGTCTGTGATTGATTCACATCCAGAGAGTGCAGGGCAATCTCCTTGGGATGTTGAGGCTTAGGACATAAGGAAGGCAACATGATGTCTTCATTAATATGAAAATCCGACACCCCCTTAGGAAGAAAGGACGGTTTTGGCCGGAGGACCACTTTATTTCTGTGGACCACCAAATAAGGCGGACAGGAGAGCTCTGCCAAATCAGAAACTCTGCAAGTAAAAGTTATAGCCACCAGGAAGACGACCTTCTGTGACAAGGAAGGCAGAGAAATCTCCCTAATATTCTCAAAGGGAGGCTTTTAAAGAACAGACAACCAGATTGAGATACCAGGGTGGTAATGGGGGGTAATGGGGATCTCCTCGGAGGAGCCAGATGACGCACCCCCTGGATGAAAGTGCAAATCAAGCTATTAGTAGCCAATGGACGTTGGAAGTAAATAGCTGAGGCCAACACCTGGCCCTTAATAGTTCCCAACACCAAACGCTGCTCAACCCCTTTTTGTAAAAAGGCCAAAACCCTAGCTACAGAAAACAAGCGAGGGTGCAGTTGATTTCCATGTACGATGATAGATCTTCCTGGAAGTCGACTTCCTTGCCTTCAAAAGAGCCAGAAAGACCTCTATCCTTTAACACCTTGCTTTCAACAGCCAGGCTGTTAAAGCCAGCGACCGTAAAGCAGGATGGAAGATCGGTCCTTGAGATAGTAGATTTTCCCGCAGAGGAAAACGCCATGAAGGATCCACGACCATCTTTACCAGCTCTGATTACCAAGACCGCAGAGGCCAGTCTGGTGCCACCAGAACGACCGAAATTGCCTTCCATCGCCACCCGGTGCAGAAACTGCGGCAGGAGTAAGAGCGGAGGCAAGGCATAAATCAGTCGATACTGGCTCCAAGGAGCCACCAGAGCGTCTGTGGCGTCGCCCAGAGGATCCCGAGACCTGGGCACAAACCGCTCAACTTTCCCGTTGAGGCTGGACGCAAAACAGATCAAAGTCCGGGGTCCCCTACCGGACACAGAGGAGATGAAACGCCTCCGGATGAAGGGACCATTCCCCTTGATCCAACACCTTATGACTCAGGTAATATGCCTGCCAATTCTCCACACCTGGAATGTGGACTGCGGAAAGAGCCGAACATTGGTTTCTGCCCAAATCAGAATCTTGGCCACCTCCTTGGCTGCCAGAGCACTCTTGGTGCCCCCTTGATGATTGATGTATGCCACAGCCGTGGCCTTGTCAGACTGAATCCGAACCAGAGAGCCGCGTAGCCGACTCGTTCAGTGAAGCAGGCAGAGCTGGATCGCGCTCAGCTCCAGAATATTGATCGGCAAAGAAGACTTCCGTTGCTCAAGTCCCCTGGGCACAGAGCTTCCCCAGCACTCCACCCCAGCCTGACGTCCATAGTGACCACCATCCAAAACACCAGCAGGAAGGATTTCCCGTGGCACAGGACAGAAGACTGGAGCCACCAAGAAAGAGCCGCCTTTGTGAGATGGCTCAAGCGAATCTTCTGGTCCAACGACCGAGGATCTCTGTTCCATTTCACCAGAATCTCCTTTTGCAAGGGTCTCGAAAGAGACTGAGCAAACCGACTGCTATGAAGAAGGTCGACACCATCAGACCCAGGGCCGGCATGCAACCTGCAAGGAGGACTGATCGGTCTCCATCAGCAACCTGACTGCTTTTTGCAGCTTCTGAAGTTTGTCCAGGGGAAGAAAAACCCTCGCCAGAGCAGTGTCGAGGGTCAGCCCCAGATAAGTGACCCGTACTGAAGGCGTCAGAGCAGTTTTTTTTTTTTAATTGATCATCCACCCTAATTTCTGAAGGGTCTGAATTGTGATAGAGACATTGCCCAGCAGATCTGATGTAACAAGGCCAGCACTGGGGCCAGGACCTTGGTAAATACTCTGGGAGCCGAGGCAAGACCAAGGGGTAACGCCACAAATCGCTGGTGTCCCTCAAAAATGGGGACGTGGAGATACGCATCTTTGAGATCAATGGAGGCCAGAAAATCCCCGATTCAATGATGCCACCACTGACCGAATGGACTCCATTCAAAACTTCTGCACCCACACAAAGCGGTTCAAGAGCTTTGAGGTCCAGAATTGGGCGCACCTTGCCCTCTTTTCTGGGCACCATGAACAGGTTTGGATAAAAACCTTGAGATTGTTCCTGCAAAGGAACCCGCACAATCACCCCTTGAGCCAGGAGATCTTGCACAGCCCCAAAAGAAATTTATGATGCTTGGTACCTTACTCCTGCGCTCAGAAACAGGGCTCCCAGACTACTCCTGTCACGGGACTTATACTTGGCATTCCCAATGGCTAAACCTTGCTTCCCTGTACGACCGGGATGGTCGACATAGCACTGCAAACAAAAACACAAAGAAAGGGTGCACCAGCCTAGCGCATTATCCTCAATAAGGCCTTTATTTATAACAAATTAAAAGAGGTCTACTCACAAACGGGTGATGTAAACCAGCATATCAGATTCAAACAGCGAAGTCCATGATTATAGAGTCCACAGTTTCAGTTTTTGATGTTGGTTAACGTGTTTCGTGGCTACGCCTCTTCCTCAGAGCCTAGGGACCATACCTGGCCTATTGGTTTATATAGCAGAAGTGATTCCAAATAGCCCAAAGAGGGCTCCTCCCTTTTGGGTGTGGTCACCGAGGTGTTGTTAACTCTAGTCACACCAACACTTCTTTGTCAATACAGAAAAACCTTGGATAAATCTATAATTCTACACATTCCTTATGCTGCTGATCACGACCATAAGACATGATACACAGTAAAAACTATCACACTTGCTGTATAAAATCAGATTATATATATATATATATATATATATATATATATATATATATATATATATATATATATATATATATATATATATATTCTCCTTATATGTAAAAAACACCTTTGTAATAAAATCAGTTTCTGTTAATCTTGCACAGCCTCCTGCAGATCCTTCAAACACCCTGGAGACATGTGAAGATTTGACTGAAAAAACCTGTCCCCTGGACGGGACCAGAATTCGATCTTGTACCCGAAACAAATCAGTTCATGAACCCATTCGTCCTGAATGAAGTCAGTCCAGGGTTCCTGAAAGAAGCGCATGCGTCCCCCCACCCCTGAACCGGGTGAGGGCACCCCTTCATGCTGAAGAGGACTTGTCAGCAGCCCCTGACTGACCGTCCTTGGGTTTGCCCCAATGCTTTTTAACCCCTACAGAAGCTCTAAACGGCTTACCTTTTTCTTGCGCCCCAGCTGCACGAAAAAAACACGCTTGTGAGAAGTAAAAGAAGGACCCTGCATAGTACGGGGAGTCTTACCCTTGGAGGATTGAGGAAAAAAAGAGTACTCTTCCCACCAGTCAAGCCCTTGATCAACTCATTAAATGATTCGCCAAACAAACGCTCTCCCAGAATAGGGAGGTCAGCTAGGGCCTTCTTAGAAGCTTGGTCAGCGGATCAGCTCCTCAGCCAAACCATGCGTCTCAAGGCAATGCCCACGGCCGAGACCCTGGCCACCAGGGGAGCCGCATCACACAGGAACACCAGAGCCTTGATTACCTGGTCCAACAATTCCAGCTGTTCTGGAGGAACAGTCTCGGGGTCCAAAGACTCCCGCAAACCCCTAATCCATGCCGTCACCATCTGGGAGACTAAAACAAACAGACACAAACACCGGTTTCAAAATGGAACCCGCCAACGCGTGAAGATAGCGGGAAAGGGATTCCACCCGCCTATCCACCGGGTCCGTAAAGACCGGGGAATCTTCCATAGGCACAAGGGTAGATTTGTTTAATCTGGAGACAGGATGGTCCACTTTAGGTGGCACCGTCCAACGGTTGGAAACCTTTTCAGCAAAAGGATACTGGCGTTTAAATGGTTTTGGTACAACTAACACATGCTTAACGAGCCGCCATTGGTCATTCACAATATCGTGAAAAGCGTCGGGACAAGGGAAAACCTTGCCAGCTTTCAGAGACTTCTGAGAGCCGAAAGCCACCCTGCTGTCCCATCCCTGCCAGCGTGGGCTCATCAGCCAATTTTAAGGTATCCCATACAGAAATAATCAGGGCTTCCACGAAAGCATGTTCCCGCGCTGCAGCTGAAGAAGACAAGTGCTCTTCACCATCTGACTGCAAGGACAGCGACCCCTCAGGTAGGGCAGCGTCTGGAGCAACCACTTCAGCCTCTGAATCAGAGGACACCTCCATAGATGGAGAAGGCAGCGGCCGTTTATGGCTATCAACCTTTTTCATGACTAAATCAACTTTAGATGGCAGGCTTACCAGAGCTGCTGAAATCGCAGCCAACGACTGCGATCCGGACTGTCCGGGAGTCGCACAGAGTGGGTCTGAGGGTGATATCACAGTTTGGGACTCCATAGTGCAATTTGCAAAAACCGAAGTACTGTCGCTTTAAGAGCGCATATCGCAGCACCAAACACCACGGTCTGCAGGGAAACCCTTTAAACAAAAGTGACAGCAGAATGTGCAAGGATATGTCTGCAGGGACCCCAAAGTACTGTACCACCTCAGACAAACCATCCTGATCGCTCCAGCAGCATGGAGAGAAAGACAGGTAGTGACCTCAGTCAGCAGTAGGAAACATATGCACAAGAAGTGAGGTCGCCTGAGGAAAGGTCACGCTGCTTAGCATAGCACAAGAGCTACACAAAAATGGTTGCCCATACAGATCAATAGGAAGCTCAGGGAAAAGGGCTGCCCCATACAAGTTTATGGGAGAAAAAAAAAAAAATCACATTGCCCACACTTAAGATGGCGGCACCCACGGCGAGCCATGCGGCAAGGGACCGACACATGGAGGCCTCAGGAACCACAACAGGAACCAGCGAGCCCAAGGTACCATGTCACCCCCCCCCCCCCCCCAGGGCGCCAGGCTCTCCAGACACACAGCCACCACAGGGACAGGGAAGGATAGGCCACACAAACTGGGCAACGGGCAGGCCAGGGGGATCTTTTGGGAGGCAGAAATCCCATTATCCCCAGGAGAGGGCCCACATCCTCCCAAGGCCAACAAGGGCAAAGGGGGACAAATTTACTCACCATAGCATGGACTGGGTGGGCTCCGCTCCGGGCTGACTGCCTTCCACCTGCTGCCAGCCGAGTGGTACGCTGCGACTCAGGGCATACCAGGTTGTCGCGTCCCGGCGAGGCATCCGCTTGCAGGCTCGTCCCCATCCAGAAAAGGGACACTGTCGTGACTAGGCCTAGGTCGGAACTATAACCTGCTCACACTCGTAGGCCTGGCTGGGGGGACCATAAGGATCTAGATTATCCAGTGCGAAGGCCCAGCCGGCATCGTTTCTTGTACATCACCAGGAAAATTCTTCCCTGAACACTAGCTAGCAAGTGAGTAAAGAGAAATAAAAGAAAATACACTGAAAAAGAATAGAAAACACTAAGACCAGAGTCCCAGCAGGAAACCTAGGTCCTACTCTTTCTCTAGGCAGAAACAAACTGATGTGCTGGGCTGTGTCTGTGGGGGGTTATGTCTGGAGGGACAGCCCCGTGGGCATGTATATGCTAAAACTTTGTACTAATGTACTGCCTAGACTACTCCTGCAGGTTACATAGTTACATAGTAGGTGAGGTTGAATAAAGACAATAGTCCATCCAGTTCAACCTGTGTAGGTGTGTGTGGCTGTAATCATCTCACATAGCCCTTAATGTCCTGATCCTTGAGATGTAAGTCTAAGAGTCTTTTGAAAGCCACCATACTACCCGCAGAAACCACCTCTTGTGGTAGACAATTTCACAATCTTGTAGCCCTAACAGTAAAGAACCCTCCTCGTTGCCTGAGGTTAAAACGCTTCTCCTCTAATCGCATTGTATGTCCTCGAGTCCTCATGAAATTCCTTCGAATGAACAGCTTTTTTTCTAAGCTGAGATCCCCATTAAGATATTTATAAATTGCCATCATGTCCCCCCTCAGACGTCTCTTCTCCAGGGAGAATAAATCGAGCGATTGCAGCCGCTCTTCATAGTTAAGGTCCTCCAACCCCCTAATCAGTTTAGTTGCCCTTCTCTGGACTCTCTCCAGCTCCAACACATCCTTCCTGAGGACTGGCGACCAGAACTGGACAGAATACTCCAGATGCGGTCGGACCAGAGTTTTATAAAGTGGAAGGATTATAGTCTTATCTCTGGAATACATCCCTTTCTTTATGCATGCTAATAATCTGCTGGCTTTGGCAGCTGCCCCTTGACATTGCATGCTGTTGCCTAATCTATCATCAACCAAGACTCCCAGATCTTTCTCCATTTTTGATTCCTCCAAGGGTTCCCCTCCTAACGTGTATTGTGTTTTTAGTCCCCAAGTGCAAAACCTTACACTTCTCCAAGTTAAACCTCATTTGCCCTGTCGTTGCCCACTCCGTTATTTTGTCCAGGTCATTCTGTAGGATATCTGCTTCATGCTGTGCAGTTATTGCCCTGGCCAATTTTGTGTCATCTGCAAAAACTGATAACGAACTACTGATCCCGTCCTCAATGCTGTTTATGAATAAATTGAACAAGGTGGCAGCCTAACCCACACAGCTCATGAAGATGAGGCTGCGTCTGTTCATGGACAATAGAGAAAATTCTATTTTTCTTTATTGGGAATGTTGTATGGCAGAAAGTAAAAAAAATATATTTTTTTTTTCAGAATTGTCGCTTTTTTGTTTATAGCGCAAAAAATAAAAAAAATCGCAGAGGTGATCAAATACCACCAAAAGAAAGCTTGTGGGGGAAATAAAGGACAACGGTGCATTGTCTGACTCGATCAGAGTGAGCCCCCGGAGCCGATCTGTCTATTGATGCAGTCACAGCCTGATTGCCTGAAGTTTCAAGACATTGATCAGTAGTCTGGATTCTTCCAGCGTCCAACAACCCTGAGCAGAGCTCAGACCCAGGACACCTCCCCACCCGGACAGACTGGCATCCGTTGTTACCATTGTCCAATATAAGGGGAGAAAAGATTTGCCCTGTTAAAAAGAGTTGGACAGCGAAGCCACCAGACCAGGGAACCCCTGGTTTCCCAGCTCAACTGAATCAGATTGTCCAGAGACGTTGGACACTTGTCCAATTTCACCAGGATCTCCCTCTGGAGGGACCTCGTATGGAACTGAGTAAACTGGACTGCCTCAAAAAAGGTAGACACCATCAGGCCCAGCACTCACATGCAAATTCTGAGGGAAGACCTCCTGCGGAACAGTACAGATGAATCGCAGCATGCAACTTCTGGAGTTTTTCCAGAAGAAGAAACACTCTGGCTAGAGCTGAATTCAGAGTCAGACCCAGATAATCCAATTTTCTGGATGGAATCAGGGCAGACTCTTGGTAGTTTAGAAGCCAACGGAACTCCAAGGTTTGTTTAGTGATCTCCACGTCGTCCATCAATGCAGATGAGGATTCGCCTTGCAAGAGGAGGTCGTCAAGGTAGCCCAGCACAGCAATCCCCCGCTGACGTAGCAACGCCTGAACCGGGGCCATCACCTTCATGAAAACCCAAGGCGCCGAGGCGAGACCAAAGGGTAATGCCATAAACTGATAGTGCTCCTCTCCCACAGCAAAGTGGAGGAATTGCTGGTGTCGGGCACATATTGGAATGTGCAAGTAAACATCTTTGATGTCAATAAAGGCTAGAAAATTCCCCGATGTAGGGATGCCACCACCTTGCAAATGGACTACATTCTGAATTTCTGTACCCGCACAAAACAATTCTGGGCCTTGAGGTCCAGAATAGGATGAACCTTTCCCCCCTTTTTTGGGACCGGTAACAGGTTTGAATGAAAACCTTGAAACCGTTTGATACTGGAATTCCCTGAAGCAACAGGTCCTACACTGCCCCGAAGAGAGATTGCAGCCAGCGTTTTGTTTTGGGCGTTTTTCAGGAGTTTTTTGCAGGTGTTTGGAGGTAGACATTGACATCTAACAAAAACGCGTGTAATCTGCCAAAAAAGAAGCTCATGTACTTTATTGAGCTTTAGGTGTTTTGCTTCAGGTGACAAAATGCTCATATCTGAACAGGGGCCATTGAAATTAATAGGATATAGCTTGTTTGACATTTTGAGACTTTAGAGATGAGCATTTTACGAGCTGAAAATCGCTCAGGTGTGAACAGGGCCTAAAGATAAAAAAGAGGGAAAAACCCCATTGCTGTAAACCTACCACCAACCTAACCCTTCTAAACAATAACTAAAGTTAAAGCTTCATGCATCCATGAATGTTTTTTTTTTTTTTAGACTCTTGGATATCTATGAAATCGCCAAACCAATTGCCTCAAAAAAATAAATAAATAAAAAAAATAAAAAATCGGGGTTTCAGTATTTCCCTAAGGAAAGGTGATAGGGTTTTTAGATATCAGAAGATACAACAAGCTGCTGTACTAAGCTTTGTTTAGGCCCTCGGTTCACACCGATGCAACTTCTCATGCAATTTGACAGTTCCAAATCACATGACAAGTCGCACTCCATTGCCGGCAATGTAACCATTTATATCGCCACAACTCATGTCGCGGCGATTATAAAAAAGGCTCCTGCACTACTTATAGCTTATTTCATTGCAACTTGCATAGACTTCTGTTAAATGAAGTTTATAAAATATAAAAGCAATAAAATCGCACTGATGTGCAGCTTTAAAAATCGTGCTGAAGTTGCGCGATTTCAAATCCACACCAGTGTGAACAGGGGCTAAAATGGCATGCCATTTTTTTTTCATCTGGAGACTCAATTGAAGGTATACTCATTCAGAAATAAGATTTCACAGCTACTAATGAAGCGTGTGTAAATAGTAATAAGGAAAGGGATCAGGTCAAATGCTACTTCTCATCTTAATTTGTAATCTCAAAAGAAACAGCGCCAGGGAAAAAGAGAATATTTGCAGCTAACAAGGTAGGGTAAGGTGGTCTCCCATCCAACTACTAATCAGACCTGACCCTGCTTAGCTTCTGAAATAAGACGAGTGCAATACAAGATGTAAACACAAAATTACAGTGCCTAAGTGATCAAGAATGAATATAACAATTCTATAATGAAAAAACCAAAGTGTAAATATTATAGCTATAATAAAAACGTTACTTTAAGAAGTGCATAAAAAAGTCCCACAAACATGTGACTCTTCTTAGTGGTAAATAAATAACTCCAACAGTTATCCATGTACAGTGTTCATTCAACAGTCTGAATATATCACAACGTGTTTCTCCAAATCACCACCTTTGCACTCTCACCAGTATTAAGCTGCAGCAGACAGCGTTTTTAGCACAGACAATGCATCATGGTATGGGAATCTATCCGCACTGTAATCCTACACTCGCACAGGGGGCCATCAGCACCACTTATATATCAAGCCTAGGACTTCGGAGCTACAAAAAAAAAAAAATCTATATAGTGTAGTGTAGTCTATTATTTGTAAATTCAGCATCTATCCATCCATTAAATCTATACACCTGTACACAAAATGTACAGGTATAGCAGTGTAAATCTACCATATGAGGACATTCACCTACTAAGATGGCCACCGGTCCCAGAAATGGAAGCAGCAGCATGACATCAGCACGTAGCTCCTACAGCACGTTACGCGCGTATGCACATCTTCAGAGGATAGGTGGTGGCTTGGAGCAACACGTGGTGATATTCTCGGACTGTTGGATGAACACTATACATGGATAACTGTTGGAGATATTTATTGACCACTAAGAATACTTACGTTTGAGGGACTTTTTATGCACTTCCTAACAATTTGAATACAGGGCACTTTCATCCCCTTCCTGCCCAGGCCAAATTTTTCTCCTTCACTGATGTGGGCTGTTGAGGCAGCACTGATGATCAGTGTAAATGTGCCTTGTCAAAATTGCAGATTACCGGCTCTCCTTTACTCATGCTGTGACAGCGTGTCAGGAAAGGAATGCCGATAACCAATGATCGCACGGTAAAGAGCCATTGTGATTGGCACTTTACTGCGATCAGCTGTGTTTCGGACACGGCGATCGCAGAACATGCCCCAGGGGGCAAGCAGGGGGGTGGTTCTGAGAGGATGTCCATGGACACCCTCCCAGAACTGGACAACTGTGCTGTAGCCTTCTTTTGGTTATAGCGCAGTCTGGAAGTAAAGTCACGTTTTTGTTATAGGTATATTGTTTACACTTTGGTTTTATTATTATAAGATGGTTATATTCATTCTTTATCACTTAGGCGCTGCACTTTTGTTTAAAAAATTTCTTTGGTTCTGTGAAAGAAAGCAGAGTAGCCTGATAAAGGGTGTGTGTTTTTTTCCCCCTTTTCCATGCCATTGTTATAGTCTTCCTGTTCGGACCAGCTGAATCTTCCGAGGCAGCCAATTGTTTCACTTTCTATCCTGAGCCAATCTAACCCTTTGAGCAGCTTTATGTATGGGGCACAATCAAATTACCGGCAGTATGGATTTCTTCTGGAAGTATAACGCAGTGTCAGGAATCTGTAGTAAATAAATGGCTGTAATAGGCTCCCTTGACCGCTGAAAAACAAAAAACACAGATATTGTTAAAGGGGGTGAAGAATTGTTTTGTATAATTTTTCTTTAAATTCGCAACTAGAAATAACATACTTTTTTCAAAGGATATTTGGTGATATGGATCTTTGAAGTGTTTAAAAGATTATTCTGAGACTACTTTTATTTTATACAAGACAAGTATTACACTGGAATTGCGCAGCACTCTTAGATAAGAATTTCTGGAAGACTGGTTAATACTCCCTCTACGGCAGCGGTTCTCAACCTGTTTGGCACCAGGGACCGGTTTCACGGCAGCCATGGGGGGGCGGCTATTCATGGAGTCAGCCCCCTTTTTTTTTTGCAGCACAGTCCCCCCCTTTACATTAGTTTCCTCAGTGCCCCTTTACATTAATATAACAGGGGCTGTCATGTAAAAGGAGACTGCTCTGTAAGGGGGGCTGTGATGTAAAGGAGACTGCACTGTAAAGGGGGCATGTTATATAAAGGGGAATGCACTGCAATGATTACAGTGCCCGTTTACAGTGCAGTCCCCTTTATATTACAGTGCCCCTGCCCCACCAGGCAATGTCATTTTATCAGCAGGGCAGGGGGCGGGAGGAGCGCTGCATTTCAATTCCCCCCATCTCCTGCCCCACTGATTGGATGACATTGTCCACCAGGTGTGCTGAGGAGTCGAGAGAGGATACACACACAGGCATGGCTGCACAGCAAGAGGTGAGTGGCAACCGCGGTCTGTGATAGCCCTGTGCTGACAGCAGCCGCCGCTCATTTCCTGCCATGTGGCCTGGTAATCAACAGGTCGTGGGCCACGTTCCGCGGCCCGGGAGTTGGGGGGTGTCCTGCCAAATTTAACAAAATTTGGGGGGGGGGGTAGACTGGATATCGTGTTTCAACTCTTGTGAGCAACCTTGCATAGTCAGGTTGAAAAAGACAAGTCCGTCTAGCTCAACCAATAAAAAACAAACAAGAAAACACAACCATACAATCCCATATACACAATCCTATACCCACAGTTGATCTAGAGGAAGGTATAAAGCCCCAGCAAAGCATGATCCAATTTGCTACAGCAGGGGAAAAAAATCCTTCCTGGTCCCCCAAGAAGCAATCAGATATTCCTTGGTTCAACTTTACCTATAAATGTTAGTACCCATTTATTTTATGTACACCTAGGAAATAATCCAGGCCTTTTTTAAATCAATCTACTAAGCTGGCCAGAACCACCTCTGGAGGGAGTCTATTCCACATTTTCACAGCTTACGGTGAAGAAACCGTTCCGTATTTGGAGACTTTTCCTCTAGACGTAAAGAGTGCCCCCTTGTCATCTGTGATGACCTTTAAGTGAAAAACTGAACACCAAGTTCACTATATGGACCCCTAATGTATTTATACATGTTGATCATATCCCCCCTTAATCTCCTTTTCTCAAGAGAGAATAAATTCAGTTTCTCTAATCTATTCTCATAGCTGAGTGCCTCAACGTCTTTTATCAGTTTGGTTGCCCTTCCCTGCACTTTCTCCAGTTCCCCGATATCCTTTTTGAGAACTGGTACCGAAAAGTGAAGTGAATATTCCAGATGAGGTCTTACTAATGATTTGTACAGGGGCAAAATGATATCTCTATCTCTGGAGTCCATGCCTCTCTTAATACAAGAAAGGACTTTGCTCACTTTGGAAACCGCAGCTTGGCATTGCATGCTATTATTAAGCTTATAATCTACCAGAACACCCAGATCCTTCTCCACTATAGATTCCCCCAGTCCCACTCCCCCTAGTATGTATGATGCATGCATATTCTTAGCTCTCAAGTGCATAACTTTACATTTATCAACATTAAACCTCATTTGCCACATAGTTGACCAATGAAACAGTGCATGGAGTTTGGCTTGTAAGTTGGAGACATCCTGTAAGGACGTTGATCCACTGCATAGCTTGGTGTCATCTGCAAAGACTGAAATTGTACTTTTAAACCCAGACCCTATATCATTTTTCAAGATATTAAAAAGTAAGGGTTCAACCTAGTGGTATTGACTACACCATTCTTACCATCGATTTTCCCAATATACAGTTTCTGTTAGGTCATAAAGGCATTCCTATAGATGTAAAAATGCTGTTTCTCCCTTTGTCAATGTTTACTGTATACAAAGAACACCTTCAAAATCACACAATGTTCTGAGGCTCTTTTTGAATGGTTTTATTTATATTTACAGTACCTAATCTCTTTACCTAAACTTGTGAATCCTGCTCTTATATGTTACTGTTAAATAGTATTTCTGTGGCTATTGATCTGTATGATGTAAATATTGTACCATGTAATGATGAATTCAATTTAATAATACAAATGTACTAAAAAAAATAATTTGCATCTCTTTTTAATCCAGCAAGTATGAAATACATATTTAGCCATTTCATATTTACCAATTGCAGACAGTAGGTGGTACATTCCTCGTAACAGCAGAAGCTTTGTAGATAACAGTTTCTAAACTGAATATTATAGGTTTATAAACTGAAATATTGTTGCAGTTTTTATTATTTGTATAAATTCCCTAAAAATATACATTTAATTCAGGGCTTTCCAATAAGATAGCCCAGCACTAGATCTGCACCCGGTGACAGCTCCTGCAGGTTTAAAATATTAGAACACACTAGCTTCAAAGTCAGTAGCAAAACAGCAAATTCTAATTATTGACTGAAATTGCCTGTATTGTTACCAAAAGTAATTGCCATGTACCTTTTCTTATTCCATGGATAAGTAATAGCTCCTCCTCCTTCCCCAATAGAGGTAGGTGTACCTGTAGAGCCAGTGGACAAGCATAGTGTGACATAGCACAGAGGAGGGACGTACGTCCCCAGTCTGTGCACTCTGTTGCAGCAGGCTGATCCACCCCCCCACAGGCTGTGCCTGCAACAGCGCTGGACAGGGGCAGGCGTGGCTTCAAATTTGACTACAGGAGATACAGGCACTCCATGCGTGTGCATGGCATCCTGCATCTCCTAACCGTGATATCAGGGATGCAAACTGACCATGCCAGCACAGATCTGCTTCTGTTGTTGGCGTTGTTAGTTTGAAAAAGGGCTCCAGGGGAACTGGTAGCATCATCAGGTACTTTGTGAGAATAGATAAAAAAAATAAAAACAGGCAGGGTACCAGTTTTTTTAAGAACTTTATAATTAAGCCAACACATATAAGCAAACATCATTGTAAACTAACATATACTTAGACAATACATGTAGACAGCCCTTTCTGCTTGAAGTGGGAGTGGATTCCTTCCCACTAGTCATTCAACTTAATGTGCAATCTAGGATTGTGATAATGAGTCTGTGATAATGGGCTGTGCCACTTAGAAGTTGTGTGTCCTCTTCTCTGGTCTCCTGCCCAGCTGCTGCTATCATCCTCACAAGTGGGAGGTGCTGCAGATCGGCACAGAGTGCGGGAGTCCTTTCAAGTTAACAAGCGGGTAATCACCGTAAGCAGCTGGAGCACCTCCAGCAGAAGATCTGTAGCACCTCCTGCCTGGCCCACTGTAAGGATGATACCAGCGCTGGGCGGGAGAGGACAGTCAGGCTGATAAGTGCCTTTGCTCTGGTAGGGTGCAGGAGAGGAATTAACTAAAAGGGGCGTGAAGGGGATTGCAGTGTAATGGGGCACTGGGGTCAATTCACTATCGTTTACCGCATGCGATAATATAGTCATGCAACTCATTTGCATAAATTACTGCATGCAGTAAAAAAAAGTCCTATTCACAAAAAAAAAAAAACAAGATTATGTGGTATTTACTGCAAAAAATGTGCTGGTAAATAATGTTTAAAAAGCTTTTAAAGCGTTTGTTACCCTAAAAAAACTGACCACAGCGTATCATGGCTGCTGAGTCCCGACACCATGATCAGTGTACATGCCTCCGTCATCCACAGCCCTGCTCTCCTCTGTCCTCCTCCCCCCTCCCCTCCCTGCCTGTCAGCTCCGTGTCAGCCCCCTCTCCCCTCCTGCTGCAGCTGAAATAACCGAATATGTTATGTTATCCCCTTTGTTTTTGAAGCCTATGTGCCACTGTCTATGTGTTTTATAAAAAAAATGCTGTGAATACCTTATTTCAGTGTGCTGCTTTGCGATCATGTGACTGGCCGGCTCTCTCTCCCCCCTCTTCTCCTCCCAAGTGACGTCAGCAGGAACATCTCGGCCCTGCCCCCTGCAGTTGTCAGATGGGGAGCGGAGAGAGCCAGCCAATCACATGATCGCCAAGCAGCCACCCATACCTATATAAAAGAACTGTCAGTCGTCAAGGCAGGCATTTGGAGGTTTGCCTCAATGGACGGCGGAGCAATTTTTTTTCCTTTTTTGGTCCGCCGTGCAGCGTGAATGACAATGTATTTACATCGGGGGACATTTTTTTTTTTTTTTTAAATAAAGGCCTTGTCAAAAACAGTGTGTTTATTTTTGACACTCTTTTTTAACCCATACTATTTTACATGGGGGGTGGGATCTGGGGGTCCCCTTGTTAAAGAGGGCTTCCAGATTCTGATAAGCCCTCTACCCCCGACCCCCACAACTACTTCACAGGGTTGTGGGAATGAGCCCCTTGTCCCCATCAACATTGTGCCCCTGCCCTAAAGCATCAACCCCCCCGTGTTGAGGGCATGTGGCCTAGTATGGTTCAAGGGGAAGCTCTCGCTCGCCCCCCCCCCCCCCCCCCATTTCTGACCGACCGTGCTGCATGCTCGGATTAGGGTCTGGTAGGGATTTTGGGGGGGGGGGACCCCATGCTGTTTTTTTGTATTTATTTTGGGGTAGGTGTGGGGTTCCCCTAAAAACCATAAAAGACCCTAAGGGCCACACTGTTTTTTTTTTTTCATAATTTTTAATGCTCGTCCTTTTTTTTTTTTTTAATTCAGCTGTCAGCGGGGAACTCGCTAAGCTATTCGTTGTTAAGGACATGGCGGCAAACTTCCCAGACCGCAACCTGCTCAATGCGAATGCAAATTAAATAATGCGCTAATTACAGCTAAATCAATCAAATAACGCATTCTATATTTAAACACAAAATTCTTAGTAAATTGCACTTTTAAAACCGGTTTACCAAATGCGTTATTTTACTGCATTTTTTGGCGAATGAATTGGCCCCACAGTGATGTTTAAAGGGGCACTGTGATATGTAATGGGGCACTGTCATGTGTAATGAGGCGCTGTAAAGTGGCACTATGACATGAAGGGAACTGCAGTGTAATGGGGGGCTGTGATATGTAATGTGAAGTGGGCTGCAATGTAAAGGGGCACTGTGATGTGCCAAGGGACACTATGATGTGAATGGGGCTGCAATGTAATAGGGCGCAGTTTCATGAATAGAAACTGAGGACACTGTGGGACTGTGATATAAAGGGGGAGCTTGTGATGTTACGGGGAGTTGTGATGTGAAGGGGGCGGGGAGTGAGAACACTGCCATAATGTGTTTTAGTGCAAGCATGAGATTCTGACCTCTGCCGCAGGAAAATTTTACCAACTGAACCTCCATGAATTTTAATTCAAGACCCCTGGCCTGGAACCTCTGTAGCAACACCCCTCCTAGGCTGGATATTTTATAACAGCAAACAAGACAGTAGGATCATGTGACCTGATTTCAGAAGATGATTTTCAGGTACTTCCACAATGCAATTTTATAAGTGAAGGTTTTAACATGTTCCTCTACTATACAAACTGTCTTATTCTGGAGCCTTGACTTCCACTTACAACTCAGAAATGATTAAAGAGGAGTTACCTGAGCAGCATAAAAACAGTTGCAGGCATTAAAAAGATTTCATTACAAGCGATGAACTTCAGTATATTCTGCTGATTTGCATTAATTCTGTCCAGAAGAGACCTGACAAATGCCATGCTGTTTGCATCTTTGGCCTAAACCGAGAGAATAAAATACAAGGTTTAATTATGAAAGTTTAATCATTAAACAAAGCATCAAGAAAAGCTCAGATCCAAATTTTAGTAAACCCAGATCTGCATGTTTTACTAAACAATTTCAAAAGCATATGCAAACACAAGGTATGTACTTTTCCACTTTAAGGGCCATGTCAGATTTGTCCCGCCATCAAGTGACACTTTTAACTAGTCTTTGTTGTTCCATCACTAGAAACTTAGTTTTTAAGCATTTCAGGAAGCAGCAGACAGCCATTCAGTAGTAATCAAGCTGTCACTGGTAAACTGTAAACCATGAAAATAATTGCCCATCTGACATGATCCCAAAGGTGAACTTCTCCTTCAAAACACTCAGTTCTCATCACACAAAAGTCCCATAGTGCCACCACAGATAACCTTGTTGTCGGGGCTTGTCCAGCACACAAACCCTAGAGGTACAATTGGGAGATCCTCTGAGACTATTGCTCCCAAGCTCCGGATATTGTCTTCTGCTACAATCTCTATAACTATACCTGGGTGAAACTCGTTACAGTGCGAGTCTCCTAGGTAGGAATTCCCATGTGCACTGTTTAGCTGAATACATTTTTTTGCAGGAAGTCTTTGGCATCCAACTCCTTACAGGATGTCTAGTGGTACATTGCTATCAATATGAACTTCACTTACTAAACTTTTCTTTATTTTTGCTTAACAATTCAAATCTCATAAATTAATATTTTATTTCCATTTGCTGCTCTCCCCAAAAGGCACCACCCTAAGAACCACCCAACGATCACCAATCAGAATGTGGATACCATTTAACAGGCACCTGTTTTCAGCAGCTCCTGCAGGTCCAAGGCAGGGTGCAACTTGGAACAGCCAGCTTTACTTTGACAGCCAGCATCCAGCATTAAGCCCAAGTACAGAAACAAACAATTTGGTCCTGAGCCTCTAATGCTTTTATAGATTGCTCCAAAAGAGCACTCTGTAAAAGCAAAAGTTGCCAGAATACTTCCACATTTTGTTTACATCAGGGACACCAGGCTTCTCCCATTCTGTATGGGGAGTGAGTCAGTTGTTCTAGCCTGGGCAAGTCTAGATCAGGTCTCCATTGACCAGATCCACATCTTTCTTGGAAAAAAAAAATGCACTATAAGCCCCAGGTCCATGATCTGGATGATAGATGTGTTTGGAGCGCAAGCATCAAATGCTCACAGCAAACACAATCTCATTCAAATTTTAGCGAACCTGTGAAAAAGTCTCCTTTGTGCCAATATGTGTTTCTAACAATTTACTCTACCCATCCCCCCCCCTTTCCTAAAGTATAACACGTACATTGACTTTTGCGTTCTGGAAAATACGCCCATACATGTGCATCTGTAAATGCAAGTACAATTGATACCCCTGTACAACTTATTTTTTAAATTAATTCTTATGGGCAGAATTATTCAGCAGCTGGAGCACCTGGGTGCTGAAATACAGGAATATTTTACGTCTGAAATGGCCCCAAAGGAGGAAATCATCTCTGCATGTAGCATCATTGCTGCTACATTAGGAAACGCTCAGCACTTTTGTACTGTGAAGTCTAAGGCCATCAATTTGAGCAATAAAACTTTTAAATGCATTTTTGCCTATGGATCCAGACTTTACATGGCTAACACAATATATAAATATAAATATAAGTGGATCAGTAGTATAGATCAGTGGTCACCAAACTTTGACCTCATGAACCACTAAACTGCCAA